>NC_137607.1:47390687-48040687 GCF_963280865.1 Gymnoscopelus braueri | reverse complement strand
TCTAGCAAAATCTGGCAACACTGATAGGGAATTGGCAACAACTAAATGGAAAAAGGAAAGAGAAAAAAACGAAAAACAAAACTTTGACCTCCACGTCTGACCCAGCAGTCAGTGCATCTGTCCCTGACTCCATATCAAGTACGCATTTCCTCTCTGGAGAGAAAACATGTCCTCTGAAGTGGCCATTTTAACAGCCTGACGGGACTCAAGCGGAAACTTCAAACATGGATATACAGCAATACATATACAACCAGAGCCATGTCACTGCCACGTGCACAGCCCATATGACTGCAGGTGGCCTCTCTTTCATCACACTCTCGGTTGTTTCTCTAACACAAATTAACTGCATATGTGATGTTACACACACATACACTAGACACACTCACACACACATCGTTGCTGTCCGCGAGAAACCTCTTATTTCCATATTATAACTTTTTGTGTTTTAAATTAACGCCCTACTTGATCATACTACAGCGTCACACAAAAGCATCAAAAGTAGCAGATCTCCTACTGTAACTTTTTTTTTAATTAAATCCTGAAAAGTAACATTTTTGGACATATGAGGTTTTCACCCCGACAGAGACGATATGCGCCAGACACCCACCCAGACCCAGTGCAGCAGTGCACATTGCAGCTGTGTGGCGTGTTATCAGTGAACAGGGGCCCCTCCCTGCACTTTCAATAGGGGCCTTATCTAATCGCAGTCTGAACCCTGAAACCCAGCCCCTCTCTACAGCCAGCAGCATTCCACTGACACACTGACACTGGAGGCCGAGCCAGAGAGAGAGAGTGGAAAGAAAAGAAAGTGTTGTTGGGGGTGGGGCTGAAGGAAAGGGGAAGAAAGTGAGATGGAGAAAGTGGAGTGGAAAAGAAAGGGGGGAGAGAGCGCATGAAGGAGGGATAGAGCAGTGGTTCTCAACCTTTTCAGTCCACGACCCCCCCAAAATAATCATATTTGAACTGGGGACCCCCCAAATTAATCATATTTGAACTGGGGACCTCCCACCCTGACAAGCACATGGAATAGTAGGAGTTGAGGCATTTCATTTAGTTTGACTCAGTTCCACAGATAAATATTGTGAAAATAGCTGATCTACAAGCTCAAAGTGCCTCGGATTGCGACTTTTAATAGGAGGAGAGAAAAGTCACAATGCATCCAAACCGGAGAGTGGAAGACAGGATCAGTCAAGAGGAAAAGGGAGCAGAGGAGAGGATGAAAAAGGAGAATCCAAACTCAGAGCAGGAATAAGACAGAGTACATAAACCATGCAGTATGTTGTGTACGGGCAGGATTTCTAAAGATGCAGACGTCACAGCCTGCAAAAGGCCTGCCTGCCTGCAAGGTCACCTGTCGTTAGAACACAAGGCTTTAGAAACAACCAAAAGGCCAGAGCCAGACAGTTTAACAGTTTAACCCATTAGACCTGAGGCCGATTCTACAAATGTCTTCTAAATCCTAACAGTTTTCTGAAAAACTATTGTTGCTATATCAGTGGTGCTCAAACTTTTTCATGTCAAGGACCCCCAAAATGTTATGTATTTGGCCGTGGACCCACATCTCAAAATATTTTGTTCCAGGGACCCCCAGAAGCAAAGATTTGAGTTAAAAATGTTTGCCTTAAAATATATATATATATTCACAGATTTGCACAAATGTTTTTTTTTTTAAACTGGCCGATCTACAAGCACACAACGTGTCGCATCGGGATGTGTTTTGAGCCATTAGATCTGTTATTATTTTAATTTATTTTTTAAGAAACACCCTCCAACGACGTGGCCAAAATAGGGATGCTGAAGTGTTTTAGTGGAATGTGATGAACCAGTGGGGTTGTAATCGCTGTCTGCTCTCAGACGCAGACACAACAGCCTCTGAGGAAAACATGACATTTACACAGTCAGACTAATGGGAACAAATAAAAGAATCTGCATGATATGAATATTGTATTGCTGTTGTGTTGTGATCCTGTCTGGAGAGGAGGAGAACAGCGAGACTGATGGAGGATGAAGGAGAGAGGTAGAGAGAGAGAATTAGGGTTGGGATCCGGAATTGAAGAGTACATTGAGAAAACGGAATTGGTTACATCACATTTGGAACTGTTTCCGGAACCGGTTTTGATCACACTGTCAGTGGTTCTCAAACGTTTTAATTTCAAGGACCACCAACACTCTTGTGTGTAAGAGTGTACAAATGAAACCAAGCATTGTACACAGTTATATACCTGTAAGGGTCCATTTAGAAACCCCCAAGTGAACCAGAGGGTCCCTGGACCTCACTTTAAGAACCACTACAATAATAATGTATGCAGTACTGTGTATGATTGATATGTGTTAATAAAAAATTATAATGAAGGCCTAAATTATGTATAATGCTAAAGGTGGCCCTCACACCTACGTCGCACCGTATATGATATGCCCATATATGGAGATCTCTGTATCTGTCAGTCCTTGTGGAGATCCCTGATGTCATCAGTACTGTATATGCCCATATATGGGTAATAGAGCTGATTAGGGAATGAAAACACTGCTGTTGATTAAAACTATTTCTAGTTAAATAGCTGAAAACCCAGTGTAAAAAGGATGAGATGGAATCAAACAGACACAGGCTGTTTCCCAAGTTAAAACGTTGACATTGTAGACAACAACTGCGGTCCGTAGAGCACCAGCCTTAGCAGCAGAGCGTTGTGTCGTGTCAACAGAAATACATTAATAATAATACATTCCACGGAGGGAGCCTGTACCTGGTCAACCAGCAGCACCCGTTCACCCTGCACTACGCGCTCAGCTCCAACGGAACGGCCTCCACAGAGAACGACGAGTCCCTGAAAGCCAGAGACGAGACCAAGGAAGGCAGGAACGGCAGGGACAAAGATCCTCCTCCATCCAGTGTGGGGTCCAAGGACAAAGACCCTCCGTCCAGTGTGGGGTCCAAGGACAAAGACCCTCCGTCCAGTGTGGGGTCCAAGCGCAACATCAAGGATATCTTCTCGGCTTCTCCCAGGAAGTCGTCCAAGAGATCACTGAGCCCAGAGGGGAGGGAGGGGGAGGTGAAACGCCAGAGGAGACACCAGAAGGAGTCTGATGAGGAGATGAAGGTGGAGGAGGAGAGACTGGCCGAGGAGAAGCTGAGACACTTGCAGGAGATGGCAGAGCAGGCCATGGCGGTCAGCAGTGGCAGTGCCCAGCGGTCATCATCTTCTTCATCTTCATCAGCCTGCACCAAGAGCAGCTGGCAGCAGATAGGAGCCCTGATGCTCTACACTGCAGCTGGAGTCAAGGGCAGTGACAAGATTGCTAGCTTTGACATTGATGGTTGCATCATCACCACCAAGTCTGGAAAAGTATTTCCCACTGCACCAGATGACTGGAAGATTCTGTTTCCAGAGATTCAGCCCAGGCTGGCCAGCTTGTTGAAGAAGGGATACAAGGTTGTGTTTTTCACCAACCAGATGGGGATCGCTAGAGGTAAACTGAGACCAGAAGTCTTCAAGTCCAAAGTAGAGGACATCCTCAACACACTACAACTACCTGTACAGGTGTTTGTCGCAGCTGGTCCAGGTATCTGCAGGAAACCAGTGACAGGGATGTGGGATCACCTGTGTGAGAAGGCTAACGGTGGAGTGTCTGTTGATAACAAACAGAGTTTCTATGTGGGAGACGCAGCAGGCAGACCTGTCAACTGGGCTCCAGGTAAGAAGAAGAAGGACTTCTCCTGCAGTGACCGACTGTTTGCTCTGAACATTGGACTAGAGTTCCACACGCCAGAGGAGTACTTCCTGGGCTGGAAGAGCGCCCCTTACAGCATGCCTGAATTTGACCCGAGGAAGCTGGACTCCACAGACAGCCTGTACGACCCCCCCTCCTCCCCCCTCACCACCACACACACTGAGGTCATCGTGGCTGTGGGCTTCCCTGCTTCTGGTAAATCCACGTTCTTCCACAGCCACGTCATTCCAAAGGGCTACGCCTATGTTAACAGGGACACGCTTGGTTCGTGGCAGAGTTGCGTGTCAGCATGTGAGCGCGCTTTGAAGGAGGGCCGCAGCGTTGCCGTGGACAACACCAACCCGGACGTGGAATCTCGCAAACGATACGTGGACGTGGTGAAGGCAGCAGGAGTTTCCTGTCGCTGTTTCTACTTCTCTGCCTCTGTGGAGCAGGCCAAACACAACAACAGGTTCCGTGAGATGACGCCTTCAGACACCAAACATGTCAAAGTGAACGACATGATATTCCACATCTACAAGAAACACTTCGTCGCTCCTGACCTATCGGAGGGCTTCTCGGAGATCCTCCGCATCCACTTCGTCCCTCGCTTCAAAGACAGCCAATCAGAGGCTCTGTTCCGTCAGTTCTCCGAAGGCTGATTGGACGGCCGGCGCCTTAGTACATACACACTGGTTCTCGGCATAGGGTTCCGGAGGCTCCCCCAGGGGGTTCAGAATGGACCCTTACAGACCTGTAACTCTTGAGTGTTTTCAAATGAAACCAAATGGACCCTTAACTCTTTGACTGCCAGAAATAAAACGGTTACATTTAGTTTGACTCGGTTCCACAGAATATTGTGAGGGTGGCCAATCTACAAGCTCACAACGCCTCACGTTGCGGGGCGTTGTGGGCTTGTAGATCGTAGTTTGCCTCTTTCTAATATTATTTGAGAATTTGGCCATTTATTGACCAGTTTTTATAGTATAGTTTACTTATTACTTTTGATGCAGTAATGGTCTTTTTTCATTGCATTTCAGTATTAAAAGTCCTTAAATTGTCACTTCACTGTCATCTGGGGACCCACCAAAAAATCACGCAGGGACCCCCACAGGTTGAAAATCACTGGTATAAAGCATCCAGGAAACGGTTTAAGCAAAACAAGATGGTCTAAAATGTGTGTATATGTCTATAATAAAGCCTTTGAAACACAATCAATACACGAGGCACCGTACAGCAAAATATCTCTCTGCTGGTACAATCACATACAACAGTTTATATACACAGATAAACTTACGGACATAGGTTAAGCCCTGTCACGTCGGATGGAGATTTATCAGATGGTTCAGGCATCAGTGTGTCATAATAATAAGTTGTTGTTCATCTTTGTGTGTCCTTGTGTACAACTTTTGTTCCAAATAACAGTTGTTCCTTTGGTATCATAGTCTATCTGAGTGAAAGGACGACGGCTAATAATTGTATTAGTGGCAAGTATTTACAGTACATACTGATGTCATACAGATGGGTCATCAGGACATTCAACAGATCATTTGACATTTTAATCACAAAGCGTTAACCAAAGCAACTTTACTGATTGAAAACTATGGATAAAACAGATCCATCAATGGGCATGCCCCCCTTTGTGCCCATATGTGGAGCTGATTGATTTGTTTGCTGATGCCATGACCACACATTGAGGTTAGACGACACATTCCATATTTGTGCGTAGCGGCATTGGGAATCCTTATATGCTTATGGCTGATACATGGTGACATCAGCGTGAAGTCAGAGGTCTGTTTGCCGGTCCTCCCAATTTTAATATATTATCAGTACCGAATTCCTGACGACACTCCCACTAACCCTAGGTCAGACTTAGGTGCTCTATTATGTTTTTATGTATAGGAATTGTTAAAGGGAATCGGACCACTACGAACCGGAATGGTTCAAATCCCAACCCTAGGGAACAGGCGGAAAATGGGAGGAAGGAGAGGAGAAAAGAGGGGGAATGGGAAAGAAGAAGGAAAAAAATGTAATAAGGCATGCACATCCAGGTGCTGGGCTAAGGTCAGAATCCAAAAAGAATAAAGTTTGCACACTGGGTCATGCTCCAAAGCTTAAAAATGTTGGTTCCTGTACACCATCATTGGACATGACGTTTCGAGCCTGTCGGCTCTTCATCAGGTGGTAAGGTTTGAAACGTCACGTCCAATGATGGTGTAAAAAGGAACCAATACATTTTTAAGCTTTGGAGCATGACCCAGTGTGCAGACTTTATTCTTTTTGAAAGAAGGGACGATGGAAATGGGAGGAGGATGAAGGTATGGATGGAGGAGGACAGTAATGGGGACTAGAGGAGGAGGAGAAGACTTGTCAACAAGACATGTTGCTGCAGCGCGCTTTGAAGATCTGCAGAGCTGGCACACACATGCATACATACACACACACACACACACACACACACACACACACACACACACACACACACACACACACACACACACGCACAGATACATGCGCGCGCACACACGCACACACGCACACATACACATTCACATGCACACACACATACACGTTCATGTACACAGTGGTGATGCTGCAGTGTGTGTGCACGCACATGCACACACACACACACACACAAAACGGTTGTGATGCGGCAGTAATTGCTGATGCTATCAGTGGTCTTTCATCACCGCGAGCATTGGGCATCCTACTAGCTGTGTGTGTGTGTGTGTGTGTGTGTGTGTTACAGTAAATGATAACACTCATATCTCTTCATGTACATCATTTCATGAGTTTATCATGTTCTTTTTAACAAGCCTGCAGTGACTCTGTGTCCTCCCAGAACAAACACACTGTGTGCTGTGTCATATAGTACATACTAGTGTAGCAGTAGTGGCTCAGAGCCTCTGCCTGTACAAAAGGAACCAAATGGACCCTTTCTGTGTCCATCTGGTTCCATTTGTACACTCTCAGAGTTATGGTGGTCCTTGAAATTAGAACGTTTGAGAACCGCTAGTATTGTAATTGTATAGCAGACGTAAAGTAAGTCCACATACCATCTCTGACAGTGTGATAAATCCGGTTCCTCAGTGTTGGATCCGGTTCCTCCGGTTCTGGATCCCAACCCCAGTTGGAATCCCGGGGCGCTACATTAGTACACACAGTAAAACCCCCTCAGTGTCCATTTCACTCAGTCTAGACATGTTCACAGTATGCAGAACATTTTGAGCTTGTACATCTGCTATTTCTTTAATTAATTAAACTTAGTTTTATTTAGCATTACATTTGACAAAACATTACATGCCTATAACAGGGACACCAGGTTGAAAGTGGTCAAACTGGCACAAGCAACTAGAATAGCAGGTTAACATCAAACCTAGCATCTGTCTAAACAACATGCTATCTAAATAACATTCTTAGCATTTCTGGACAAGCAAACTGAAAATGTGTATACCAGCTCACTGGCCCTGTGGTTAGACAACCGCTCTGAGACTAGGAGGTCGGGGTTCAATCCCTGACAGAGTCATACCGAAAACTGTAAAAGATGGTATCCAATGCCTCCCTGCTTGGCACTCAGCCTCGAGGGTTGTTTTTGGGGTTAAGTCCCCTGCAGCATACTAGCATCATGTCCAGGGGATGTATTTGTACATCAAGATGCCTCACCAGAAAATAGGGAGTGAGTCTGCAGTGCTTACTGGAGGGGGGGGTGCAAAAACATGGCGCTTCAAGTGCTTAATGGTTGATGTGAGGCGGCCCTGGCACGAAGAGCACATGACAGATGAGATGTGTTATCATTGTGCTATGATGCATTGTTGTTGAAGGGGGGGTGGCTAATTTATACCACCTCAACAAGTTTGATGAAGGTTGTGTGTGTCTGTGTGCGTTGCGTTGCGTTGGCGGGGCCTTGGTGGAGGTTTTGACATTTAAACAGCTGAGCTGACTCAACTGGAAAACTCTGAACATTGTCAGTTTTACACTCTGACCGACGGTCCAGAAAACCTGCTGCCACTGGATCCATATGGTAACTTGATTTATGTGGCTCTAGAGAATGACTCACGAGAAGGGAAGAGGTCATTCCACAGCCTGGGAGCCAGGAGGAAAGACACACAGTAGAGACACATTAAAAATACAACACGGGAGTGTTGAAAACATCCCAAACTTCCTGCCCTGCTAGTAAACCTGCTGCTTTTACCGTGGGCACTGGACTCAGTTAATGCAACTGTGTCATTCACTTTACACCACTCAGTACAGTACTACAACTGGAGGAGAGTTCATGACCCACTTTACTTAAAAGGCTCTTTTGGAAACAAAAAATTGGTGTATTTTCTAGTTGAGTGTTCATATTAACTATATACCTGTATAACTGTATACCTTCCATACTTGCATTCTATAACTGTGTCTAGAAATAACTCTTCTTGTCTGACAAGTGGACTACACAAGGAAGGATTTTGTTTCAAGGCGGTTCTGCAAGATTCAAGAGTGTTTTATTGTGTCACTCACTCACACAGGCATCAATAGCACCTGTGCAGTGGAGAGATAACGAGAGAGAGAGATAGTTTAATATTGTCACTGTCACTTGTATGTCCAAAACGGTTAGTTTGTGTTCCAATGGATCCAATGTAGTCATTATATTATTTAGTCACAAGCTGTTAATTTTTAAAAAAGTTCAATATTTATAACACACACACACACACACACACACACACTCACACTCACACTCACACTCACACTCACACTCACACACACACACACACACATACATTTAACCACTTTAATTTAACCACTTATTTTATTATTTTCAAAAGCAAAAATAGCTGAAGTACAAGTGTTCTGGACCGAATAGACTGTTGTTTTGGAGCCCCCTGCTGGCAGTTACATGTTAAAATCAGTACTGACTTAATTTCCTGTCTAGACAGGATGTTGTTGTCAGACCAGGAAGAGAATCCATGGCTGCAATGTGCCTCTAACTAAATGTGTCAGTGTGAATTGTGAATCTGTCTCCATCCTCTTTACATGCTTATTAATACGCAATGTCTGTGAGTATACTTGTTTATGAGACTTATATTGTTGATTAGAGCACCTTATTTGTAAACTATAGCAGAATGTTGTATTATTATTGTCTATGATGCTACTGTGAATATGCTAACATTGATAGCTGTGTCAATTCATTCATTCATTGTAGTCTACTTACCTCATACAATACTCAACTTTATTGATTGTGAGCCTGTGAAAAGAGAACTACTGAATGTTATTACAGTATGCTGTGTTGAGAATGCATACCTTTTATTTTATGCTGACCTGTTTATGGTTACTTCTGTTATGTACAGTATATACCTACCTCATTGGTGCAAAGAGCACACATTACAGTACATTTAGTACCCACCTGCTAATCACCTGCTGTATGCATAATACTTACCTCTTTGTCCTATGCAAATTGATCATTTATACTTTATTCTGAAACATTGTATTGTTTATGCTTTGTTTCAGTTTCACACTTTGGTTCAGTAAAGCTTCAAAAACAAGTCCTGGCTTCTACTTGAATTATTGAACTGAGTGTTTAACTCACTGGGTAACCTATCGCTGGCGAGACCAGTACAGTGAAAAGACAGCAACAGGATAGGCTGTGAAGAAAGGAGAGCGTGGAAGGATTCCCCACTCAACAAGCTGTCAGCCAGCACAGCACACCTCCACTGCAGTCTCAACCTTACAAGTCAAGCTAAGTCTTCACTTCTACATCCCACATCATCATGGCTACAAGCAAGCAGGAAGATGCATTACAGCATGATGATAATCATTCCACATCATCTAAATTGTCATGCGGATCTTACAAATCTTCAGTCTCCAGGGCCAGCATAGCTGTCGTCCGAGCAAGAGCCAAAGCACAAGCAGCTCAAGCCAGAGCTGCTTACGCAAATAAAGAAATAGAGTTAAAGGTTCAAGCTGCTCGTCTCCAGGCCACCTTAGAAGCTATGCAACAAGAAAAAGAAATGAATGCTGCTCTAGCTGAGGCAGAAATAATGGAAGCAGGCCTAATGGAACCAGATCTTGAGTTGCCGAAAAGTACTTCAATACCCGTTCCTCTCCAACAACAACTTCAGCGCACAGCAGACTATGTGAATGATCAAGCCAGTGTCAAATCCATTCACCAACCAGCCAGATCATCCCTGGATGAAAAAAGCACAATTTTCTACCGGCCTCAAGACACTAGTCCAGTGAAATTTGCATTGCCCACTACAAGTCACAATGCTTTCCCAAGTGCACATGTGCATGTACAATCTGCATTCCCCACTCCAAGTCACAACGTTCTCCCAAGTGAACATGTGCAGATGCAAACTGCCTTCCCCAACACAAGTCACAACATCCACCGAAGTGAATATGTGAGCTCCAGGCACATCGATGTGGAACCGAGCATGGGCGACCAACAACTCTACGTACCCGATGCCGGTCAACATAGTCGGCAGCTGCAGCAGCAGCATGGGGACGGTCAGCAAGAACGCAGCCAGCAACAGTCTGCTGTCTACCAACCCCACCGCAACCCTATTGAAACTCATAACCAAGGTGGCCAAATCACCACATTTGACCTAGCCAAATACATGGCTCGCTGCCAGATGGTAACGACAGGGCTAACTGCCTTTGATGATAAGCCAGAGAACTATTGGGCCTGGAAATCATCCTTCCTAAGTGCCATTGCTGGCCTAGACCTCTCACCAGGAGAAGAGCTCGACATTCTCATCAAGTGGCTTGGCAAACAATCATCCGAGCATGCACGCAGGATGAAGGCTGTTAATATCAGATACCCATCTAGAGGCTTAAATATGACATGGGAAAGGTTGGAAGAAACCTATGGCTCACCCGAGGCCATTGAACATGCCCTCTTCGCCAAACTGGACAACTTTCCGAAGGTGGCATACAAAGACCCACAGAAACTCAGAGAGCTAGGGGATCTGTTGATGGAGGTGGAAGCCGCAAAGCTAGATGGCAACCTACCTGGCCTTTCCTACCTAGATAACTCCAGAGGAGTCAGCCCAATCGTAGAGAAGCTTCCCCACGGGATCCAGGAAAAGTGGATGTCAGTTGGGTCAAAGTATAAGCTTCAACACAAAGTTCATTTCCCACCTTTCAGTGTGTTTGTGGACTTCATCCGCACTGAGGCTAGAGCAAGAACAGACCCCAGCTTTAATACCATCTCCTTCCAGTCAACCCCTGCAAAGAGAGACCATTCAGACAATTATGATCGCACACCTGTAGCAGTCCACAACACCCAAGTTTCACCCACAGACAAAAAGGAGGTTCAAAAAAGAAATATAGATCTCACCAAGCAATGCCCTATCCACCGTGACATGCCTCATCCACTAAAGACATGCAGAGCCTTCAGAGAGAAGAGCTATGAAGACCGCAAACTGTTCCTGAAAGAGCATTATATATGTTTCCGGTGCTGCTCATCCACAAGTCACCTTGCGAAGGAGTGTAAAACAGAAATACAATGTAAGGAATGTGAGAGCAACCACCACATTTCAGCATTCCATCCAGGCCCAGCTCCTTGGAGGCCACGGTCAGATTCTCACGCTTCAGAGCACGGCGGGGAGCCTGACGAATCTGACAATTACGAAGTTACTTCTAAGTGCACTGAGGTGTGTGAAGACGGAGTGAGTGAAAGAGCATGCTCAAAGATATGCCTTGTCAACGTATTTCCCAGAGGACATCGTGAGGAATCGAAACGGATGTACGCCATACTAGACGACCAAAGCAATCGGTCCCTGGCTACATCGAAATTCTTCGAACTCTTTAATATCAAAGGAAATCCACAACCATACACACTGAAGACGTGTGCAGGGCTCAAGCAGACAGCAGGCAGAAGGACCTGCGGTTTCATGATCGAGTCAGTGGACAAGAAGATTAGTCTCCCACTTCCAACACTTCTGGAATGCAACCAGGTTCCAAACAACCGCTCTGAGATTCCCACCTCAAATGCAGCTCTTCACCAGAGCCACCTTAAACACATCGCCGGGGAGATCCCTCCCCTCGATCCAAAGGCCGACATTATTCTGCTGTTGGGAAGAGATATACTGCAAGTGCATAAAGCACGGGAGCAGATCAATGGCCCACACAACGCCCCATTTGCCCAAAGGCTCGACTTGGGGTGGGTCATCGTTGGTGATGTATATATTGGAGGTGCACAGACTGCACACAGACCAGCTCAAGTAAACACCTTCAAGACTTCTATCCTAGAAAATGGCCATGCCCCTTACCTTCAGCCACGCACCAGCAAAGTCCAAGTGAAAGAGAAGATCACCGGCCTTCCCCTCAGCACTGACCTCTCCACACATCGCTCAGTGACAGACACTGGCGAGAGCTTGGGACAGTCAGTCTTCCATCGGTCAGCCAGCGACCACAAACCTCAGTTAATGGACATTCCCACAGAACACAAACCAGCAGACCAAAGGCCTAGGTCAGTCACTGCAGCCTGCCTTAGCAGCACAACTTGGCTGCCCGAACCAGCTTTCCTCCAGTATCCTTCCCTTCACGTTACAGAACCTAAAGAGACCTTTGACCTTGTCAACCCTCTTACTGACTCAGAGATATGTCCGCTGATCACAGTTAATACCACAGAAGCCTCAAAGGACTCAGAAACACCTCCTATCCCGACTCCAGCTGTGTTGATCCAGAAAACCAGCGCCTCTCTTCCTCCTCCTCCTCTTGGAGAAACTGGGAAAGTAGAAATCTTCAAAGAGGAATTTAGACGTGTTCAGAATCTAGAGACATTTTGGATCAGGTGTCGGAAGTACCTGAGCACGCTTCAGTGCCACAAATGGCAAGAAAACAGGCCTAATCCCAAGGAAGAGGACGTAGTCCTGATGAAGGACAACCAGGCCAACCAGATCCAAGACAGAATAATGAGAAAGGTGGATGCCTTAAAAGTGTTCTCTCAACCCGTCACCTAAGTGGTCCTTTTGTCTTCTGAAAACGCTAGTGATATTAAAGTAAAGTTTATTTGGGCTCATTAAAATACCCCAGACGGGGAGTGTTCTGGACCGAATAGACTGTTGTTTTGGAGCCCCCTGCTGGCAGTTACATGTTAAAATCAGTACTGACTTAATTTCCTGTCTAGACAGGATGTTGTTGTCAGACCAGGAAGAGAATCCATGGCTGCAATGTGCCTCTAACTAAATGTGTCAGTGTGAATTGTGAATCTGTCTCCATCCTCTTTACATGCTTATTAATACGCAATGTCTGTGAGTATACTTGTTTATGAGACTTATATTGTTGATTAGAGCACCTTATTTGTAAACTATAGCAGAATGTTGTATTATTATTGTCTATGATGCTACTGTGAATATGCTAACATTGATAGCTGTGTCAATTCATTCATTCATTGTAGCCTACTTACCTCATACAATACTCAACTTTATTGATTGTGAGCCTGTGAAAAGAGAACTACTGAATGTTATTACAGTATGCTGTGTTGAGAATGCATACCTTTTATTTTATGCTGACCTGTTTATGGTTACTTCTGTTATGTACAGTATATACCTACCTCATTGGTGCAAAGAGCACACATTACAGTACATTTAGTACCCACCTGCTAATCACCTGCTGTATGCATAATACTTACCTCTTTGTCCTATGCAAATTGATCATTTATACTTTATTCTGAAACATTGTATTGTTTATGCTTTGTTTCAGTTTCACACTTTGGTTCAGTAAAGCTTCAAAAACAAGTCCTGGCTTCTACTTGAATTATTGAACTGAGTGTTTAACTCACTGGGTAACCTATCGCTGGCGAGACCAGTACAACAAGCTCACAACGCGTCGCAGCCCAACACGTTTTGAGCTTGTAAACCGGCTATTTTTGCTTCTTTTGCGTGACTGCACTACATTTACTACTATGTACTACATTTATGGGGGGAAATCATAAAAAGTTCAAATATGGAGATACAAGGTTTCTTCCCGTTAGCAACGATATGCTACATGGCTACCAGCTGGATTTGAACATCCCAGTTGTGTGGTAGTCACACGAGGTGACTGAGTTCACTCTTCTTCCACCTCTGCTCTTCATGTCAAGAAACAATGGAAACATTCCTGTGACATTCCTTATAGCAGTGGTTCCCAAACTTTTTAGCTTGAGACCCAAAACAAAAATGTTATGTTTTCCCGGGACCTCAACTGCTGAAAATAGCCGATCTACAAGCTCACAACGCCACGTGTCGGGGGAACTGGAGGGAAAAAAAACACCCGTCAGCACCTCAACTTTCAACCAAAAACGTTTAGAAAAAGAACCACTGATAAGTGAACCGGTGAAGTAGCTTAGTGAAAAACGAGCCTGGAAGTAATTCCAAAATGTGTGCGACTGATTTCAATCATTTGGATTCCATAGAAACCAGCTTGTCTTCTACGGAAGCATGTTGCTACGCAGAGAAAATAGCTGATCTACAAGCTTGTAGATCAGCTATTTTCGTTATTTGTTATTTTAACTCTCTCACTGCCAATAAAAAAAAAAAATTGTTGCGAACTTTGCCATATTTTTTTTTTTTTTTTCAAAGAAAAAAAAAAGTGCTTAGGAAGCGAGATACAGCCTTTTTCAGTTATAGGTTAAACAAAGAGTGGATGGAGCTGCAAATCTTCAGATAATGATATCTTGGGTTCTGAACACTTTTTTTCAAAAAAAAAAAAAAAAGATTTTTTTTTTAAAAACTCGGGATTTCTCGTTCTGGCACTGAGGGTATAACCCGAAAACTCGGGATAACTCGGGGTCTGGCAGTGAGAGAGTTAAGATTGAAGAGAGATTTGAAGTGGTCATACTTAATGTACATCTCACTGTACAGTATGTCCAAGTATAAATCGTGCTTGAGGCACGGCGAGTGTCATTGTTTAACAGAGACCCCGTGTGCCTTCATTATGTAGTTAAACATTATCTAATCTCTTCTGGCTTCAGAGCAGACCTCGCAGGAACTCCCAGTAGGTGCTGTCTGTCGTCGTCCAGGGGATAACGTCACATATTTAACTCTGGTTCCCTCCCTGATGCTCAGAGACAAGTATCTGCTCCAGTAGGCTTGGCTGTGAACATGACTTCATCATCAGACACTGAAGATGTGCGGATATGTTTGAGTTTGTTTCTTGTTTTCTTTTGGTGGGGAACGCATGTGTCATTTTAGATTGTCATTTAAAAATAGCAGATCTACAAGCTCATAGTGCGGCACCAAGTGCCGCGCTACGAGCTTGTAGATCTGCTATTTTTGAAAAATTGTGAAAATGTTTGCAAATCTTTGAATTATATATTGTTTCAAGCATTTGCTTCTGGGGGGGTCCCTGGAACAAAATATTTTGAGATGAGGCAGGGTCTGCGGCCAAATACATATCATTTTGGGTGGACCTTGACATGAAAATGTTTGTTTCTAGAAACATACGTTTTTCAGAAACCAGTTAGGATTTAGAAGACATTTGTATGTGTTCCCGGTTTGAATGTGTTAAGTGAGGTTGACTGCCTCAGTGCTGGATCCTACGAGAGTTGAGAGGACACTGTGTGTAGGATTGGGATTCAGAAACCGGAGGAATCAGGGGAACAGGATCCAACATTGAGGAATCGGAATCGGAATCGGTTCCATCACATTTGGAACAGGTTTATCACACTTGTCAGAGCTGGTATGTGGACTTCTGCTATACAATTACAATACCAGTGGTTCTCAAAACCTTTTAATTTCAAGGACCACCACAACTCTGAGAGTGTACAACAGGGGTCGTGCTAGGATTTTAATCTGCCGGTCCTAATGTCCGGAATGATTCAAATTTATCGGACATCTGATAAAAATACCGGTCATAATTATGTTTATGCATTAATTACAAGCAGGTGCGTAAATACCGCCTAACACTTAGGCCTACAGCATTATATTTTGGATTGAGCATTTGAACATGAACCATGATGAGCGAGTAATACTAATATACACATTTTATATAGCAGCAGGGTCATCTGGCACAAATACATGAATTACCATTTGCGCATGCTGCGTCACTGCATACGTAATGGTTTCTCAATAATCAATTGCGGACTTTGAACGCATTTTCTAATCAGCTGACAGCTGACCTGTTAGGGCAATAAATGATAGACCACTACTCACTCACAGGAGGTTATACTGTATAGTTAGGCAGTGGATGCCATCGTGCGTCTGGCTGGGACAGCCGTGGGAAAGAGAGAGAGAGAGTTGAAATGTGCCTGATTTGCGGTGAAAGAGTAAAGCGCGTTTGCAGCAAACCCGCTGATCTGTACCGTCACTTGACAAACATGCAGACTAAATTTAAACATTAATCTAAAACCCAGGTCAGAATTGTTTCAGAGACGGTCAGAAAACAAGGAACAGTCTACCACCATCACCATCTCCACCTGTTATTCCAAAGTGTATTATATTATATGTATTGTAATATTATACGTAAACATTGGCACATTTTGAGATCTGACACACTGCTAAACAAAACCTGCTCCAAACCGTCTTTGTGGTCAGAATCTCAGAAACCATTCGGTCAAGTCTGATTTACCCCCTGTTGTACATCCCCTACTCAACGTAAATTTGCACCAATTCCCAACGACATCTACAAATGCAGCTCCTGTGCTCAATGCAACAGTACTCATAAATGTCCCAAGTTTAAGCATCCTCATTCTGGCAAAAATACTCTATCAAAGGTGTAATCACCTGCACAACAAAAGCAGTTATCTACTTGCTTACATGCCCGTGTGGCAAGGCATATGTAGCAATGACGACCCGTGAACTTAAGGCATGCATAGCAGAGCACCGCAGCACCATTAGGTGTAAGAATATTACATATCCTGTTGCCGCATATTTTGTTGAATCCAATCACTCTGTCTTCTTTACATTACATTGGCATAGAAAAGGTCTCTGTCTCTAGAAGAGCGGGGGAGATAGATAAGTTACTGTTAAAACCCGAGGCTTTTTGGATTCAGTCTCTAAAAACATGATCTCCTTTTGGCTTAATGTAGACTTTGATCTTGAATCATTTTAGTAAAAATCATTTTGTTAAACAAATTTTAACCGTGTTACCCCCTTCTGATTCTTTTTACTCTGCGTCCAAAAAGAAAGTATTGACACTTTGGCTACCAGTGTGTGCGGCCACCCTCTTGTCTCTTGAAGACTACTATTTAGATTATTCTGCCGTGGGCCGGCACCACTATAAGGACTTTGGTGTGCGTAGCATTCTCGTGCACAGATGATGATGATGATGTTGCCTGGTGCAGACTTGTCTGCACACGTTCAACACCCTCAGGCACCCTAGAACCACTAAGAAATCTCCCATGCTAATACGTGTGTGTGTTTGTTCTCCTTGCTTTCTCCCCTGACAATGCATCTCTCATCGTTACAGAGTACCAAAGTCCTGACGTCACCCCCTAACCCCTGGGTCAGTTATTTTTTCCATTGAAAATCCCAAAGGCAAATCTTAGATTGCATCATATAAGAACTGTGTTCCAAAAATAAACAAATTAGCCCCGCAATTTTTAGGTAGGAAGTGATTCTGTGTCGTTTATGATATTGAGTTACATTTCATAACGTCTGTGTTTGCAGAAAATAATAATAATCCTTACTCTTTGGATATCACCTTTAGTTGATGCTTCATATCCATATGAGTAAAATCGCCGGGGTCATTTGTTTATTTTTGGAACACATTTCTTATATGACGCAATCTAAGATTTGCCTATGAGATTTCCAACACAAAAAATAACTCTGTGACCCAGAGGGATAGCGGCCTCTAGCGGCAGTGATGTCAGACTTCGGTGCTCTATACCTCTCTCTCTCTCTCTTTCTGTATCTCTCTCTCTCTCTCTCTCTCTCTCTCTCTCTCTCTCTGTGCTGTAACAGTCTTAGGAATGTGGTGTATGTCCTCCTCTCTGCCCAGACAAATACACAGTGAGCCAGCAGTAGAGGTTGAATTCCTCCCCCTCCCCTCCCCAGACCAGACTGCATGCTGGCATCCTCAACAGTCAAAAAGAGTCAAAATGGCTGCGAAGGGGAGAGACTGTAGCAGCTCGGACATTTAAACCTTTTTTTATTAATAAGGGTGCTAGTAACATGGGTGACTTGACACCTCAGAGTCAAAATGGCTCCTTCCTTCTCCCAGCTGCAGCGCATAGTCAAATCCTCTGTAAATTGAACTCACAGTTAAAGTACACTCAAACAATACTAGGTGTCTGTCAGACGTGTGGTACAGTGACTTCTGCACAGGCCTGATTGAATCCCACCAGAGTCCTTGTGTGGGTAGTGCACTGCCCACTTTATAATCAATCAATCAAGAATCAACCAGTCAATCCCGACCTCCGCTGGGATCCAGCGCAGTGGAACCTCATCTCGGAGCTAATAGCGGAGATTTAGGTTCCAAAACAGAGCTAGAGTTAGCTGTGATGTTCTCATGGGTAGGGTTGACTGGGTGAGGCTGTCATTGGCCTGTTTAGACTTAACAGGAATCATCTGCTAGCCAGCTCTCCTCAACACACACACACACACACACACACACACACACACACACACACACACACACACACACACACACACACACACACACACACACACACACACACACACACACACACGCACATGTGAGATGCGTGTTTCTGTGTGTGTCAGTGCTGCAGCCAGGCCCTAGACATATACACACACAGTATAACTATTGATACCTACACACAATACAGCCTCACAGACGAACACATGGACTCACAACGCTGCGGCTGCCACACGCACCCCTTCACGTATGGCTGTGCATAAAGTCACAGTGACAACATACACACAATAGACGCTCCTGTTCTGTATCAGCATACAACAAACATGCCTTGAATACCCTCAGTATACACACTGAGAAATGCACATAACGTACACACACACACAAATACAGACACACACACATTCTCTCTCTCTCTCTCCCCCTCTAACCCCCCTCCATGGTCCATGTTGTATAGATTGTATAAGGCACTGGTTCTCAAACTTTTTTTTATCAAGAACCCCCAAATTGATATTAGCCCGTTAGGGTCCATTTGGTTCCATTTTGCTGTACCCACCTTGAGAACCATTCATATTTGTTTGAGGGTGTCTTCTTTATTGTGATGTTATTCTAATCTGTACCTACTTCTTTGCCTTGTATCTGCAACTTTTACCGCTGTGCTGTCTCTGGTGCCTGAATTTCTCCCAGCGGAATCAATGTATCCATGTTCACGCCTGTGTTTTGCATGGCTTGTGGCTGCCTGGGGGCCTAGCTTTAGCTTTAGCCTGCAGCGCTAACACCATGTGCACATTATATGAGCACTGATTGCTGCGGTTACCCAGACAGCGCAGTGCTCTTCTCATCTATTATTTAGCATGGGCAGATGACATTCAGAGCTTTCAGAGCGTGACCTGAGATAAACTGTTTTTTTTTTACCCCTATTCGTTTACATGGTACAGCCCGCCAGCACATCACCATCTCACTCTCTCCGCCAAGGTTTGGACCAAGTGTAGGTTTACCACAGGGGATGATGGCACTGCCTCTGACTAATAACTGATGGCAGCGTTTCCTCTGTGATTTAAGACCTTAGCTGTGTTCTTTTTTTAGATACTTACTTTCATTAGAGGCTAACATAACCACAGAGTAAAATCCTTTAATCAGGCGGCAAGGATCCGTTTAAAAAAAAGAAGAATGAATTGATGATAAAGTAGGGTATGCTTCTTGGACTTCTACTGTCTGGTTCTACTGGTAAGACCCGCCCTCGCTGCCCTTCCAGCCAATGGCATTCGTTTACGGTTGCTTTTCGGCACCGGAAATTCCAGTGGAGTGTACAAATGTAACCAAATGGACCTGTAAAGGTCCATGAAAGCACAATTAAATCTTTCGTTGTGTTGCATAGACTGAATCCTACCTCCTGTTATTTCAAGCAGTGGTTGTAGTGCTATTGTACTGCACCAGATCTTTTATGTTTGGGGAATTCTACTTTTGATTCCACAATATACTATCTGTTGGTCTTATGTGTTTTGCAACGCAGGCCGCAGTGTTAAATAATAAGTAGGCTACATCCCTTTTTTATGTTAAATTATTTTAACTTGAACCCGAAAGCGTTTGTGTGAAAGACTTTCAATTCTATGGGCAGAATTGAAAGTGTTTTGGAGGTGTGCTAGAGGCCCCTCAACATGAAAATATGTTTGTTACACGAGAAAGTATGTCGAATTTGATCAATTTCTCCATATCTCTTATCCATTACTTTTTAAATTATTACATCTCATATCCCTGTAATGATTTTGTAAATGAAGGATGCTTGACTTCCCTTTGTTTGTTTTCCTTATTTAAAATCCTGTCTTAAGAAGATTGTTTCCTAAGTTTCCTAAACATGTAGTGTTTTCCCCCTTTCAGTTCTTGAAGAAACGTATACTGGTGCCGTGAGTTTATTTTTGCCTTTGTTTTCAAAGGAACACAATTTATGTTTCATTATTTGTCTATATTTCCATGTCCTATTTCCTGTCCAACTGCCAAACGCACAACAATGACTTGAGGGGAAGTCCAGCATGTGGTCAAAACAATACAGACTGCCAGGTGGAGGGTCCTCCTTAGTCCTTACTCGGATATTTTTGCTGCTTTTGCTTGACACTTGTTGTATGACTAAGTAGGACATTATAGGAGTAGATCACCCTAAACAAATCTTATTTTCTATCAATTACACACCCTGTGAAGCCTTGAATTCATGGACATGCTTTTATTTTTGTCGCATTCCTGAGCTAATAATTTGAGGACCTGGTCATCGGTCAATAGGAGTCTCCTACCAGAGACGGATCAAATTATTGGCTTAGGAATGCGACAAAAACAAAAAAAATCCATAAATCCAAGGCTTCTTGGGGTGTGTAAGTGATAGAAAATAAGTAATTTTTTTATTGAAATACTCCTATAATTTAGGGGTGGGGAAAACCATAAAAAGTTAAAATATGGAGATTGAAGGTTTCTGCTCGACAGCAACGACATGCTACATGGCTACCAGCTGGATTTGAACATCCCAGTTGGGTGGTAGTCACACTGGATCAGGAAGTGAGTTTTATTTAGTCTTGTTAAAAGTACACAGTCTGTAACACGATTGACTGAAACGCACACGGCCACAACGATGACTTGAGGGGAAGTCCAGCGCATGTGGTCAAAACAATACAGACTGCCAGGTGGCAGTCTGTATTGTTTTGGTCCTCCTTAGTGTTTCCCCCTGTATTCTTTAGCAGCTGCAGACCTGCCCCAGATATACAGGACTTATGCTGCGTTCACACGGGCAGATACAAACATACACGCTACCTTTCATTTTCAACGGAAGCCAGCGACATGAAGTCACAAAGCAACATCCGACATTTGTAGCTGCTACAACTTCCAGATACAAAGATACACAACTACAACTGTAGCTCCGATGACGCAGCGAAGACGATAATGTCGACGACTGCGTTGAGCAACACAGATACAAAGCGACAGAGTGACAAATATGCTGTGTATCTTTGTATCTGCCCGTGTGAACGCAGCATTACAGAGACTTTGCTTTGAATCTTGAGTCATAATGAAATTGAGGATTGAAGTTCAAATGTTTTGACATTTTGCAGGCTTTTAACCTGCTAAACCACATTTCAACTTGCCGTCCCCATCTGTGGGTGTATCTTAGGCGAAAATTGTCATAATATAACTTAAGAACTAAAATAGCAAAAACAGCAGATTTAGAAGCTGGTAGAGCTTGTAGATTGGCTATTCATCATTGGCTATTCATTGTACAACGAAGTATGTAGGAATTAAGTGGCCAAATTGTTTTAAAAGTTTCCCAGAGTCTCCGGTTGATTTTGGCAGATAAAGTTTATTAATTTCCCTTGAGAGAGTACCAATTTCCTGTTTTCTGACCATGGCGCCAGCCAGCAAGCTGTGGACATCAATGCCCAGTTCAGGACACTGATGGACTAACAAATAGGTGTTGTTAGGAACGTGCCATAAGCCTGAATGAATGGCCACAACCACTGTGCCATGGGCTTCAGCGTATTGGTGCTTGTTTGTGTATACATAATATGCCTGTAAATACATGCTCTATAAATAAATGTTGCACTCTATTGTGATGGCTTATAAAAACAAAATTTACCTTTTTTAGGTTACTTATCTACTAGCCTCTATAGTATTATATCGTTGCTGTCAGGCAGAAACCTTCTGTCTCCATATTTCAACTTTTTATGTTCTTTATAATTTAATACCCTACTTCATACTACAGTGTTACACAAAAGTAGCAAAAATTATTTAGCTGATCTGCCCACGTTGTAAGCTTGATGCTATTCTTAAGTCTGTAAATAATATATTGAACCAATGAAAAGTATTAATAAGAGTTTGTGACTAAATAATAACTACATTGGATGCATTGGAACAAAGGTTCTTTTTTTATACGTTTCCTGAAAAGTAACAGTTTTGGACACAGTATGAGGTTTCTGGCCCGACAGCGACTATATTCAGTTTACCTTAGATTACATTTCACTACAAGGCATCTTTAAACATAACCTTAAAAACGTACATTACATACGGTAGGCACTACAAAGCTTCTTTAAACATAACCTTATAAACTTACATTACATACGGGAGGCACTACAAAGCTTCTTTAAACATACAGTAACCTTATAAACTTACATTACATACGGGAGGCACTACAAAGCTTCTTTAAACATACAGTAACCTTATAAACTTACATTACATACGGGAGGCACTACAAAGCTTCTTTAAACATACAGTAACCTTATAAACTTTGGACACCAATTTCTCCTGAGTAAACCTGGGTACGATTCAGTATAAACTTTTCACGGCCACACTTTTGAACCTCAGTCCATACTTTGAACACCACTGGCACTAATACATATCAGCACTGTCGGGCAGAAACCTCTTATCTCCATATTTTAACTTTTTGTGTTTTTTTTAATAATGCCCTACTTGATCATACTACAGTGTCATCAAAAGTACAGATCCACAAGCTCGAAACGCTTGAGCTTGTAGATCTGCTACTTTTGCCATTTTTGAATTTGAATCGTGAAAAGTAACAGTTTTGGACATATGAGGTTTCCACCCGACAGAGACAATATGTTTGAGAATGGTGGTATATCAGATTTAAATTGAACTTAATAACCCTATTGGAGAGACAGCTGCATTGCCACACACACTCACACACACGTTGTTAGAAGCTGTAGCATCAGTTTTTTTTACACAGCAGTGAGAGGATTAGATGTCAGTGAGGAGAGGCAGAAATAAAGAATACACCACTGTACAGTATGTAATTAATGACTGTTAACATGGTGGCATGTTGGTGTAATAACTCTGTCCAAACACACACACACCTTTAGTATTTCCCAAACATTGTTTTGGGACCCATTTTATGGGTCACAACGAGTAAATATGGCATTTTTCCATTAACTACATTTTATTTATAGAAAAATAAAGGGAAAAAATGTAGAAGAATTAGAAGTAGTGAAAATAGCAGATCTACAAGCGTCACATCGAAAAGCTTGTAGATTCCCGGGGAAACATCATATTGATCTTTTGGATCTGGAGCTAAAACCTTTGGGATCCTCTGAAGTACAGTACAGAGAAATGGTCTTATGCAGGGTCACCGAATTTGTAAAGCACAAAAATGCCGTCAGCACATTAGAAGCAAGTGGCTACTTTGCCGATATAAGATGGGCCTAAAGCTAATGCCAATGAGTATAGATTGAATAATGTATGTCTAAATGCAGCAGGGATCGACAATTTCAAACCATCTTTTGGCCAATAAGCTTATTGTATATTTATGTCCCTCCTTTAGTAGATGGCATGGTATATTATAGTATATAGGAAGCCATCAACGGTTTGATTCCCAATACACCTCGGTTTCAGATATTGTTTTATTTTGGAACTGTATGGCTTCATGTCTATTGAGCATAAACTACCAAATTAGTATGCAGGTAGGAGGTTCAGTGTCTTAAACCTTTTTTTTTAAAGTTATATTTAGTCGCGCCATTGTTGCACACCACAAATAGCAGATCTACAAGCTTGAACATGTAGCTTTTTTGTTATAACTCGATCATTTCCCTCCTTGTGTCATTGAGCTCTTCCTGTTTGTCAGCGTCAGATTAAGCCCAGACAGCTACGGTAGCTTTAGACAAGCAGCCAGTGTTTATGTAGGCGGTGGGACATGGCTGGCTGTTAAAGCAAAACATCTCCTCTCCTCCTGACACTGTGAGGTTTTTTCAGAGAAGCAGCTTGTAAACAGATGGGTTGTTGGTGGAGATGTCAAACACTAACACAGCCTTGTAAACCGCGCTCTCTTGTTAAGGACTCGGCTACGATTTACCTTGCAGTGATCTGGTTCAACTGTATGAGACCTTTTCATTAACCGTGATCTTCATGAAGATCACTGAGTGATCGAAACGATGACCGCAATAAAAATACAGCGGAGCTTTTGCAGCATTACCAGTGTGCAGACTGTATTTCTTCTTGAGCTTCTACTGACCATTCCCATCACGTTGTCATGAAAATTCTCCCATTTGTTCTGGAGTTACTCTGTTAACAGACAGACATTGACCTTTATTGTGACCTTGATCTGTGACCTTTTCTACTGAAAGGTGCATTATCTCTTCGGGGGAACCTTCTGCTCATTCCCACCAAGTTCCATGGAAATATGTGATTCTATTCTCAATTTATTGAAATGTATTTTTGGGGGGATATTTTTTTATGTGCTATACTCCAGATGGAGGAGTGTAGAGAGACAGGAAACCAAGGGCAGAGAGAGGAGAGACATGCGAGACAAGACGGCAGTCTGATTGGAACTCAGGTCCATGTAGCTCCATGGGTCACTCACATGCACCCCGACTATTGTCTCTCTTTTTACAATGCACACCTCATACCAGTTTGTTTTGATTATTACCTTATTTCTTTAATTTAGTCAAATAAAAATAAATAAAAAAAGTTTTCACTTGTGTGTAGTGTTTACTACACTAGTAAAGTACATGTTCATAAGTGCTTTTATTGTAAGGTCGGTCTAGGTTTATGTAAATAAAAGTGCGTTCTGTCATGTGGTATTAACATTTGTCCAAATGCTGAGGTGTACCTGGTATGTTAGAACTCATATTTCTCCATCTCATGTTATCAGATTACAATCAACAAGTGACTCATCGCTGCCCAAATGTCCTACCATGTGACCTATTGATACGTGAACCATGTCAAATCTGGTCACCCTTCTCTCACTCTGCCCCTCCCTCTAACCCTGATTTATGGTTTGTTGACAAAGTGTCGCTCGATAATAATCATTTAACTTCAACTGCCGACACTTTCACTTCCCAGTTGAAAATACAGTATTTCTGTTCAGCAACATGTTACACACCTTTTTTTCACCGAAGCAAACAGGGCTTGACACCAGTTCTATCATACTGGAATTAGTGCTTTGAAAGTCCTTTTAATGTTCGGTTTTGACATATTTAAAGGGACATTGTGATGAAACAGCACAACAAGATGTCGGCAGTAAAGGTTTACAGCCAATAAACTGTCTGAAATTGGACACGCATAACACCTCAGCTGACTAGCTAGCCAACGATCCAGCACAAGGTCGTCATGCTAGACGATTTAGAGGTTGAGGATGAAGCTGTGTACTAGTACCACACTCTTACCATACAACTGCAATATCGTCGATGTTGCGCAGAAACCTTTATGTCCACGTTTTAACTTTTTGTGTTTTTTTGTAAATTAACGCCCTTCTACTTGATCATACTACAGCGTCACAAAAGTAGCAGATCCTTTTGAGCCTGTCGATCTGCTACTTTTGCTGTATTATTATTTTTTTTATCCTGAAAAGTAACAGTTTTGGACATGTGGGGTTTCCACCGATATGGTTAGGAATCGAACCCATGACCAGGGCTACATGTCTTGCCTTCTTTACACTTATTCATTCCTCTCTCTCTCTCTCTCTCGTACCCCCCCCCCCCCCCCCACTGGACATTTTGAATAAAGCAGAAAAAAAAAAAAAAACGAATAATAAATAATAGAATAATAATGTTTGTCTCTCCCGATAGGTCCTCAATGCCCAGAAAGCTGGTTACAAGGCGGCCATTGTTCACAATGTGGACTCCGATGACTTAATCAGCATGGGATCCAACGATCGTAAGTAACCTCTCCCCACACGCACACACGTTCTGCATGAACACACCAACATATAGGCTACCATGGCACAAAGTTGCCTGTTCCATATGTCTTCATATGGACATCACAGACAGATGATATAATTTTCTTGGTAATAATTTTCTCTAAACTGAGTTCCAAACAAAGAACAGTCCCCAGTTGCTCAATCTAGTGTTCAGGAGGAATAGGTTCCCTGCTGCAGGACCAAACTTCTCTCCTACCCATATCGCTATTTTTTTCCTCCGCTGTAGTTTAGAGTTGCTAGCTGCTGTGTTATGAGGACCCAGGGTCATATGAGGCCCTCATCCTGTAGACAGTCATGAATTATCTAAAAGGCTCTTTCTCCTTGTTTGTGCTTTTCATAAATTTACACACCCGTCCAATCCAAGGATTCTCTCTCCACTCTTTGCTCTATGTTGGGCTAGCAGTAGTCTTGTGTAGCCAGACAACTATTCCACAATCTCTGAGTACTATATAGTGTCTGGAACTACACATCCATCAAGCCAAAAAAAATATCTTTAAAAATATCTTTAAAGCATATTTTTGAATTCCCATGTCTGATAAGCAGCAAGCTATGTGCCTTGACTTCATGTCATTTACATTAGGACACATTTTACGCGTCTGCAAAGACGATCGTTTTCAGCGCTTCCGTCGCACAGACTGTATGGCGGAAGCATTTGAAAATGGTGTGAGTCAACAGTCTGGCTCGAGACACTAGGCTAGCAGCTGATCATTATGCCCACAAAGTAGGGCTGGGCAATATAGACAAAATCTAATATCACAATAGTTTTGACCAAATACTGGTCCTCAATATTGATATTGATATTATCCAAGACCAGTAACTAGTCTCATAATAATATCAATATATTTCCCCAGCCCTACCACAAAGTTGTGCATGAGTGGTAACATGAACGAGGCATAAGGCACCGCTCCCTCTGGGCCCCACAGATACTCAGAACAGATCCCTGTGGGAGTGCTGCATGTTTGTAGTTGGACATATTTGTGAGTGTCCTGTGAACCCTGTTGAATAGATCTGGACAGTGTCTGAGAACCAGTCCACCCTGTGTAAAACAAACAAATCCCAGTTGTTTTCTCATATCAGGATTGTTTTATTTTATTTTCAGCCTGAGACGATGTACTTTAATAGTGTCTCTGTGCTCCTAACTAGGCATTTATTTGTGATCACAGTATATTAATGGCTTTAATTAATCTTGCTCTTTTGTCACTTTTTAGTGGATGTTATGAAACAGATAGACATTCCATCTGTTTTTGTGAGTGAGGTGACGGCCACCTCTCTGAGAGAGGACTACGCGTATGACAAGGGGTAAGTCTACGCTCACTTTCCTTGTCCCTCAATTGTAAATTATTTTGAGTCACATATAGAATCCAGTTGATGGCAGATCTTTGGGTCCGCTGTGATTGTAGAGTCCTAGAACACCGATTACCGATGTTTTGACAGACATCTTTTCGAAAAGTGCAACATGTTTAAATCAATTTGAAAAAGCCCCATGTGTAATTTTTGGGTATTACAATGTGAATATGTATAATGTCTTTAAAATAACATTTGTTCAATATTTGAAGTATATTATGGTCTGAGTCATTGCAGTGTTATAACTGCCAAAAGCAGTTTTTGCATAGTGCTACGTCAGTGCAAAGCAAATATGCATAATTTTGAGCTGGGAAGACAGTGCAAATAAAGGTGAAAGTGAAATTATGTGTATGTTCTGCTTGACAGGGGTCATGTTGTGCTCATGCCAGACTTCAGCCTGCCTCTGGAATACTACTTGATCCCCTTCCTCATCATCGTGGGAATCTGCCTAATCCTGATTGTTGTTTTCATGGTAAGTAGTTCTTCAATTCTTCAGTTCTTTCAGTTCAGGGTAATTCAAAGTGCTTTACACAAAGGCATTAAGAGGCATTAAGCCACCAAGGAAACTTTGAAAAATTATAAAAGGACATTTAAATATAATAAAACAATTAACAGAAAGTTAAAATAAAACGATTATTAATAAGATGAAGAAAATCAAAACCTCAGTAAAAGGCAGGGGCAAACACAGAACACAGGTCTTCAGCTTTGATTGAACGGAACTGAGAGTTGTAGCAGAACCTGGAGCTTTCTGGCGGTTTGTTCCAGATGGAGCATAAAAACTGAACTAATGCCCACGTTTAGTTCTGACTCTGGGTTCATAAAGCAAACCTGTCCCAGATGATTTGACCTCTCACTCCAAGGAAGGGACCTGATGGGGACGCTTGAATTGCATTGAGGATGAGAATATCAATTAGTGAGAACTCTTTAAACTAGAAAATTGCACTCCTTATTTGAAAGGAGTGCAATGGGCGGATACATCTTGTACCGATTTGTGAGTTTTGGGCTAAATCTATAGGAGTAGTAGCAAAATGTGTGTCATTAAGAAAACGAAATGGCATAAAGTCTAGACAGGAACAAATGGGGGAGGGGAGGGCTGTATGGAGAGTTGGGTCCACATCCAAGGAATCACAGGGAAAAAAACTATTTGATTGTACGACCTACAGTTCAAGAGTTATAGGCCAAAACGTGAAGTGGCCTGTTATAGCGCCACCATGAAGCCGATTTGAAAGAGTTGGTGTGGCGGTTCATCCACCGATCGGTCCAGTGGTTGCCAAGATTACACACCCACACACACACACACACACAGATGGACGGACAGGTAAAAAGGTGGGTCCGTTCCCACCTGGCGGAGATAATAAGTTATATAAATATAGTGTATAGTGCAGCCTGTTCTGGACAGGCTTTCAAATAAATTTTATATAAATGGATAGTTTACGGTAAGTGGCACATGTAAGATATAATTAACCAGAAGAGAGTGTGTGTGTGTGTGTGTGTGTGTGTGTGTGTGTCTGTGGTCTTAATATCTCATGAATTGACTGTTTCCTTTATTCTCTGACCCTTGTGTGCACCCTGAACAAACTTAGTACTCCAAGAATAAACACATTATCTCACAGCATGGAATGAAACTGGATATCTCAAAGCATTTTCAAATGCATGAAAATTAAAAGTGTGATTTCAAGTGCAAAATCGTTCATGACATCAAGACATTCTGAAGTATTCTTTGAAGCCATGTGGCAGTATCGTTAATCTTATTAAGTGTTACAGTTGTTTTTTTATGCATTTTAATACTAAGAACTGCACACTTTTTAAACTACAAGTACAGGAACCTTTTATATAAAAAAAAGAGTTCATGGACTGTTTCTTGACTTTCTCAGATCACCAAGTTTGTCCAGGATCGCCACCGGGCCCGAAGAAGCCGCCTGCGCAAGGACCAGCTAAAGAAACTACCGATCCACAAGTATAAGAAAGGTAAGGCATGAGTCCGGTAGTCTGATAGTTGACTGACTGAGGCTTGAATCATCAGAGCACAATGTCTTTACTGTTTCCTTCAAATGTTGTATGAAATTCACATCATGAAGAATTAACATCCCTGCACCCTTGAATGTACTAATTTTAAGGGATGTGCAATTTCAAATGTCAGGTAACAACATCACATATCTCGTTGTGGAATAAACACATTATGCCAAATTTAATTGTGATACCCCACTGGATGCATTCATAAATACAACAAACCACAGCCTACAGCAGTTTAACTAATAAATGAAAAACTATACTGACATTTTCCGATATTACATTTTATATCGGCCGATATTATCGGACATCTCTACTAATTTTTGTACATTATTTTCTAATTTATATGCTTTAAACTAAAGCACCCACCAACCCCCAAAAATAAGTTTGGATACTTGCCATTAGCCCAGAGAACTATCAGCCCCGGTGAACCTGACTGTATTATGTGTCTCACTGTTGCACTTAGCAACAACTATGTGCAGTGTTTATGCTCACTGCTACACTGAAGGCATGTGTTGCAAATGTCAGAGCAATTTTTCATCCTCCAGTCGACATGGACGTCCATCCATCCACCGGCCCAGCTGGGATCTGATAAAAGGACTTTAAACCTGATCCTGATCTTGACCTTTAACCACTTAAGCCCTGTTTGTAATACCTTATCGTACATTGGTGTCACGCTGCTGCGAAAATAGCTGATCTGCAAGCTCACAACATGTCACAACAGATCAGCTATTTTAGAATTGCTTTGGGTCATTTGTTATTTTGCCAACGCCAGGGTTAATGTGGTCAACCTCCAAGGTTCCATAGATCAGTGGTTCTCAGACTTTCAGATGTATTTGGCCGCGGACCCCCCCATCTGAAAATATTTTGTGCTAGGGAGTGGGACCCCCAGAAGAGAAGAATTGTGTAAAAAAAATAAGTCACAATTTATTTGTATTTATTTTTTAAAACGTGATGTGAGCTTGTAGTATTTCTGCTATTTCTTTATAGCCAAAGTATAAAATATGGATAAAATGGTTAAAATGATTGTGATGCTATATTAACTATATTTTGCTGGGGACCTCAATAACCCCTGGGGGTCCCTGGACCACACTTTGAGAACGAGTGCCATAGATCAACTGTAAGCTTGATTGATTGATTTTATTTTGTGATATCACATAAAAAGAGCACAATAGCACTTTCCCGACATAAAGCATCATAGCACCACCGAGGACGAAAACACAATAAAGCCAGAGGGCTTATTTCCATTGTGGTCCTCTTCACATAAAAACACTAAACAGCATAACAAACAAAAATGCAACAATACAGATATACATAAAAACTAGAAAGACTTCTGACTTCATGGCTTGGCCTTTGCTGTTCTTTGCCACGTGACCCGGCCCCCAGGCACAGGGGGGTGGATTACTGTACATGATTATATGAATGTGTTACTATGACACATCAGCCCTCCTCTGAGCGCTGCACCTGAACACCTAATCCCATTAATACTCGGCTTGATTTTTCCACAAAGTCCTTCCTGGCCAGATAGATTAGAGCTCCTCTCGGTTATAGACTAGACACATGGCTGACAGTGTGGAATGTTGGAATCTTCTGTCTTTGTGGCTGTAAGTGTTGGAAATTATTTCACGTTTGTTCGAGACCTGTTGAACAGATAGAGATACCAGGGGCGGGTGGGTGGAGTAAGAACGGTGGAGAGGGAAGCCCATATTAAACATAAAACAAAGTCACGCTTGGCCGCCAACTAGGAGGTAATCCTGACAGGTCGTTGTGATCTTTGCCCAGGAAAAAGTTGCTTCCAAAAAGTGAGGGATTTGTCTGCTACACACGTCTGTCAAGCACTGGACTAGAAAGTTATGGAGTCCATCTCTGACTTGCCTCCATTTCTTCCCTGTGTTAAGGGTCAGTCTGGCTATAGCGTTGGTTTGCAATGCAAATGCACTGTGAAGTTTTGTGTACTTAAGTTGACAATCTCCATCACAGCCTGGTGTCCGGACGTATTGCAGGCTAGCCTTCCCTCAGTCACGACTCACATGTCATCCGTAGTGGACCCCTGCTACTGATTACTGATTAGAATCAGCTGTGCAGGGAAAAGGGGAGGGGGTGGTGGGTGTCGCATACTAAGGAACCCCCTTGCAAAGCCAGTAATTCGCCGAGTTCCTCCACCCTCCTCTGTCTGCTAGTTACAGATTTACATGCTGCAGTTAATGCACATACTAAAAGTGCTCTGTGTTATCTGTTATCCAGATGACTGTTCTCACCACATAGACAGGGCTCCCTGGGTCATACATAATTGTGTCTGTGTGCTTTTTGTGACTGCCGCAGTTTCCTCTAGAATCGATCATCGATTCTCATCCTTTTTCATCTCGGAGACCCCCAATCTACACTGTGAAATCGTCAGTGTTAAATCAAATATATAGGGAAGGGTCATGATTTCAAGGACCACCATAACTCTAAGAGTGTACACATGGAACCAAACCAAAACGCTTTGTACACTCTCAGAGTTACAGTACCTGTAAAGGTCCATTTGTTTTCCAATTTTAGCTGTGGACCCCTGGAACCAACCTCACGTTGATAACCGGCGCTAGTATGCTGTTGCATCCGACCTTGGCTTTTGACAGGAAGCATAGCCCACATTGCCTTGGCTGGAGAAGACCCTTCTGCGCTCCTGTGAGCTGACTCTTAAGTGTTGTGGTGACACAACACTGGGGACGCCAAATCTCCACCTAATCACCCTTTAAGCCCTGCAGGGCTCTGGGCAGCGATGCTGCCTTGGCAAGGAAGGAATCCACTGGCCCTGTTTGTGGGGAAGTGCAGTAAAACTCAAGCAATAGGACAGCAGCCCCTCCTGTTGTCTGATGTCATTTTAGATCTACAAGCTCATTGCGCTACGAGCTTGTAGATCTGCTATTTAAAAATGTGCACATTTTTGAATATATATATATATATATATATATATATATATACATATATATATTTATACATGCATACATACATACATACATACATACATACATACATACATACATACATACATACATTTTTAACTTGAATCTTTGCTCCTGGTGGGGGTCCCTGGAACAAAATATGTTGAGATGGGGTCCGCCGCCAAATACATATCATTTTGGGTGCTCCTTGACATGAAAAAGTTTGAGAACCACTGATATATAGCAACATAAAAAAATATATATATATTCAAAGATATGCACAAATGTTCACGATTTTTCAAAGAAATAGCAGATCTACAAGCTCGTAGCGCGACACTCGGTGCCGCACTATGAGCTTGTAGCTATTTCTGAATAGCCCAAAGAATAAAATAATGGTTATAGCTAAAAAATATCTAAAATGGCACAGTATGCGTTCCGGATTGAATGGGTTAAGATCAGAGAAAAAAGACATGTAAAGGAGGTGGTTTGTTTTACTCAACGTCTGTTTGAGAATTTTCAGTCGTACGTAACAGGAAAGGGAGAAAGGAAGACCTTTTGTAAAAGTATTGAAAAATGGCAATACTCGTGTAAAGTAAAAGCATGTCAAAATTGGGCTCAGGTACAGCACTTGAGTAAATGTACTTAGTTACTTTCCCCCACTGCCTGCCTATACACGAAGCCACCTCTTTTAATCACTAGGTGCTGTCTCAGTGCAGCAGCAGCAGTATTGAGTCAACTGCGGGGTCAGGTTGGCTCTGCCCTCCTAAATGGAATGGCATCCTGGGTACTTGGCCAGACCGACACAATGCCACAACCTGCTCATTTATCTACCTGCAACAGCAGCAACGACAGCAGAGATTCACTGAGCTGCCGTTAACCCATTAAGACCGGGAAAGCATTATTTTTATATTTGTGAAATATTTGGTTCCAGGGACATCCAGAAGCAAAGATTTTAGTTAAAGATGTTCAAGATTCTTTTTTAAATAGCAGATCTACAAGCTCATAGCGCTGCACTCCATGCTGCGCTATGAGCTTTATTTGAATAGCCCAATAGTATAAAATAATGGTTATAGCTCAAATAAAAAAAATTACACAGATGTGTTCCCCGGATTGAATGGGTTAAATCATAAGACGAGCGTCGGCACGCTGTAAAAACAACATGCCAACGGTGTGAACGCACGTCGTTTGCATGGCGGGCCAGTGTTGTGACGAGGGAGGTATTTTTAGTCGTCATTCTTTTCTGTGGCACCGCTGTGTGTTTCCACTCAAGTGTCTGCTGTCACAGTGAGGTCTTTATGACCTCACTGTTCCTGCTCCCATTTGGCACTGTGTCCATACTCAGGGGTCAGTGTGTTTGTTCCTCTGTGTGTGTGCGTGTGTCTTCGTATTACTATACTTGTGAGGGCTAAATGACCATTTTCCTGGTCCTCACAACAACATAGACTTTTAGAAGGTTAGGTTTGGGGGTTAGAGTTAGAATTCTGCTTGATTATTAGACCCTCCAGAAAACAAATCCTTGATTATGCGGGCAAAAATCCTTGATTTTGCGATGAAATATGCGGGGGTTTTATGTGATTTTATGCAGTGAAATTGCGGGAAGTTTTGTATATAATATTCAAAATATGTGAAACATGCGAAAAGTTTGAAAATATGCGAAATATGAGCAGCATATTTTGCGAATCGCCCTTCAAAAAAACAAGTGACCCTGCATTATTATGCGCATAATCGCAACCGAAAACAATTACGATCTACAAGCTGCCACACGTTGTAAGCTTGTATATCTGCAATTTTTCAGCATTAGGCTTAAGGTAAAATATTGCAAAAATGGCATTCATGAAATCGCCGTCCTAAAATGTTGATGTCCTCACAAGTGTGGTAATACCAGCCTGTGTTTGTGTGTGATACAGTGTGGGAAGGATGCCTAATGCTGCTCTATGCATCAGCTAAAACAAGAGGATGCTCCTGAGACTGGGAGAGGGGGAGGGAGAGGTTGTGTGAGTGAGGGGGTCGATGGGGGGTGTGGGGGGCTCTTTTAAGCAACATCCACGGTGTCTAAATTCAGCCACCACCTTCAGAAGTTTACCAAACGGATTATTAACCCATTCAATCCGGGAACGCATACTGTGTCATTTTAGATTTTTAGCTATAGAGCTTGTAGATCTGCATTTCTTTTGGAAAAATCTTGAAAGTTTGTGTAAATCTTTGAATATATTTATTTAATTTTTAACTCAAATCTTTGCTTCTGGGGATTCTACCAATGTCTTCTAAATCCTAAAATTTTTTTTTTTTATTTACTTATGTTACTATAATATCAGTGGTTCTCAAACTTTTCATGTGAAGGACCCCCAAAATGTTATGTATCTCAAAATATTTTGTTCCAGGGACCCCCCAGAAGCAAAGATTTGAGTTTAAAATGTATATACATTTTCATGATTTTTCAAAAATAGATCTACAAGCTCATATCGCTCATAGCGCGCTCGATACACGGATGCGTAACCGGAGGATTGAATGGGTTAAAAGAGACCACAGGAACCTTTAATTAAACTGTTGGCTGGTTGTCTGCCAAAGTAGCTGCTGTCAGAAGAAGAGACAAACTTACCGACGGCAGCCAAAATGTACTAGCGTTTGGCTGGTGACGGCGTGTTAATTTCCTACCCTGATCCTAGATGAATTAGCCCACTAATGCAAGCTAATGGTGTCATTACAGCGTTTCAATTAAGCCACTCATCGGCATCATCCCCTCCCCTGCTTTTTGTATTCTTCTGCCCCGTTTTTCTTTTCCTCATTGGCCTTGTAAGACTTCTGCATTATTCGCAAAACACTAAGCAAATCCTTGATGGTTCATTCTTCATATCGTTGCTGTCGGGTAGAAACCTCTCTCCATATTTAATGTTTTTTTATTTTTATTAATGCCCTACTTGATCATACTACAGCGTCACACAAAAGCATCAAAAGTAGCAGATAGACAAGCTCAAAACGCGGCGCGAAACACGGTGTGGCTTTTGCCGTTTTTGAATTTGAATCCTGAAAAGTAACAGTTTTGGACATATGAGGTTTCTGCCCGACAGAGAAGATATGTGTATTGATGCTGTGACAATACACTGTGACCGTGTGAGTCAGTTGCGGTATAACGTTACCAGATGTGACACAGCGTTGTGCTGTGGGTTCTTGGGCAGATGATTAACGTTGTAAAGCAAAACAAAATGAATCGACAAAAAAAGATGCTCTTTCCTTTGTCCAAAATGTCTATTGTATATTTGTACCAAACCATGACCATACATACATGTTTCAGATTAGCCTTAGAAAAAATATATTGACATCATTCCAAGCTGTCGGAAAAGCAGCAGACACTCATCCACACTTCTGAAAGCTCTTAATGTTCTGCCCCTTGTGCTGGTTAAAGTTCCCTTTGTTGTTATTGTAGCCTGGCTCCAGACCATAGATTCAGATTCAGTCTGATAATCAGGCTACTATTATTGCCTTTTTGTGCTTTAAACACAAGGTTGAAAACTGTTCTAGCCCATTTAGACCTGAGGCCTATTCTAAAAATGCCTTCTAAATCCTGACACCGATGCTTTCCCGGATTGAAAGGGCTAGTCATGACACTTATCTCCATCATTCAGAAAATGGTTTGGCTAGTTCTCAGCCAGTGCATTACCTCAGGTGTGCAAAGAAGGACAGACTGATGTCATTGCAACCTTCTACAATAATTGCAAAGGTTATAGCTTTTTAATTGTACAACGCGTGATAGGTTGTAAAATCACCTGCATCCACTCAAGATTGGAAAAGAGCTTTTGTAAAAGTAGACGAGAGCGCACAGCGGCACATATTGCAGGCGAAAGACACAGCTGGATTCAGTAAAGTGATGAAAAATAAGTTACTTTGGGACCTAAATCACAATTCCTGAACAATATTCTTTTTTTAAATTTGAGATTGCATAATGAAATGATTTCATTACCTCCAGGTAGTCACTGCCTGCCTGCACTACGCTGCAGCTGACAAGATGACAGACAATCGATAGCTATACCATCATGGTTCTGATGACGGATAATCGATAGCTATACAATCATGTTTCTGGGTGCAGAACCTTGAGGGTGCTCTTCAGCCTGAAAAGTACAATCTCTACCTGAATAATTAAGTAAGAAAAAATAAACGCTGCAACTTCACTTGGAAAGGAGACAGCTTAGGTGGTCGGGCATCTAGTATGGATGCCCCCCCCCCCCCCGAGGGTCTTCTAGGGAGGTCCTCGCTGCACGTCCCACTGGGAGGAGACCCCCAGGCAGACCAAGGACCAGATGGGGGGATTATATCTCCACACTGGTCTTGGAGCGCCTCGGGATCCCCCAGGAGGAAGTGGCTTGGGAAAGGGAAGTCTGGATCTTTATGCTAGAATTGTTGCCCCCGCAGTGGTTGAAGATGGATGGATTATATTAATGTTTGTTTTTTTTACTTTGTTTTTTACTTTAGTTTGTTGTTTATCTCAGTTATCTCATTGTGTTTTACTTTGCATTAGTATTGCCCCCGTTTGATTAATACTGCATCATCCAAGTTCATTATTATCATCGCCAGCACCCTGCTGCAGTTCTCATAAAGAATTTGGCAGGAGACCGAGAGACTGATGTGGTGGATGTGTGCTGGATGATGTCAGACTCACTTACAAGGATATGAGAGTTCCAACACAGGGCAGAAACACAAAGGTCATCTGTGTGAACGGGTGCACAATGAGCCTTGTCAATGAAAAGTGACAGTACCCCATGTAATTAGCGCACAATAATACCGGGGTCTGCACAGCGGGTCGTGTAAGATCTGTGTCAGTGGATTGGGATTATGTAATAGCACAAGCTACCACAGCTGTCAGCATTGAGCACTGCTCTGCCATTACGCTGACTTATGCCCTGGCCTTATTGCTAGGCCCTTGCGTCACCCATCCCCACAGTCAGGGCTATAAGTCTGATGTGTGATGGGGCTTTTTGGCCTTTTTGGCTGCGCGTCAGGGTGGAGTGGATCAGGGCCCTGGCTGTTTATGTGGTTTTAACAGCAGACGGATGGCTGGCTAGCTGGCCCGCTATAGCAGGGCAGAAGTGGAAACCTCATTCTTTGCACACTAACACAGATTGACAATGTCACAGGAAAAGAGACAAATAAACGGATTGAGGAAACAAGCGGGGAGGGAAGGGTGTTTTCCCTACTGTCGTGGCCCCATACCCTCTCTGTCACAGCACTTCCTAAAGCGTTTCAACGTCCATAGCATATCATGTACAGTATACTGTATATCTGCTGCTATGCTCACGCATTATGTCTTACCTCAGGTACTTACCGGGGATAGATATACGGTACTATGTGTAAATATGTAGATCATTTGTTTGTTTTTATTGATCTATCTTCCCCCTCGCCTCCCCCCTCTTCTTTCCTTTCTCTTACGGAAATAACAAAAACTATGGACCTTGCACAAAAAAAAGAATTTCACCCACTGTTTTACACCTGTAAACCAGTGATGTGACAGTAAAGTTGATTCTGTTTGAGCTGAGCTCCTAGCGTATTGCTCAGCCAGCCTGGGAGAGACCGGGCTCTCCCTCTGACCCATGCTCTCCAGGCTGTGGCCTTGGACACTGGAGAACAGGCCTTTGATGAGTCACTGTGCCCCTCCTCCTCCCTGGGCTGGTACAGTAGTCTGCGAGCTGATGCCTAATTTAGCTTACATTTGCTGGAAGGACCACATGGCATTAAACAGTATAGCTGAAATTGCACACAACTAAAGGCTGCAACGAATGATTAATCCGTTGATTATTATTATTTTGTTTATGATGTGATTTATTCAGACCACCAAATGACAGTATAAGCCTTATACTGTTACCATAATGTTTTACTTGGTTACCTTATCATAAGGTAATCAGGTAAAACATTATGGTAAATGCTCATGACCCAAACTGACATCTTGAAATTGCTGTTACTTTTATAATTCTTTTTACTTCTAAATCTCATTAGATAACTTTTCGGTTGATCAGTCATTTAACTAAGCGACATGCCGCGCCGTGTGAGCATGTTCACAGGTTCTGTACGCTACGGCATGGTTTCAGATAAGATAAACCTTTTTGATCTAGATGGGGAAATTAATTCTCTCAGAACCTCATAACTGCCCTGCTCAGGAGGTTGTACTAACCTGAGTTCTGGGAATCAGTGGGAGGAGCAAGCAGTGCTGTTGCTCTGGATTGGTGGATCTGAGCTGAAGACACTGGAACCAGATGCTCCAGCAACACATTTAAAGTACGAATATCTGCGACAGTGAAATCAAATGGAAAAACTCTCTCAGTGCAGACCATGACCCGAGTTGGAATCCAACCCCTGTCTTGTGTCACGTCTCTTCCTTGGTTTCCTGTTCCTCTACTACACTTTATCTGAAATCAATATAAATTACCAAATGTAAAAAATACAACAAAAACAGATAATGAACAGGGCAATCAATTAGTTTGTTGAAATGTTCACATACAACGTCAGTAAAGAAATGATATCAGCAGTTTTTTATGACGGTTGGTTCTGGTTGTCATGGAAACGTAAACAATAAACAATCGCAGAACTTCACAGGTTGTGGAAGTTTCCAGGTTATGGAAGGTTATGGATTACCGTTTCTATTGGATAAGATCCAATAATGCACATACCATTATACTGTATATACAGTCAATATTACACACACACACACACACCCCACATGCAATGAGACGTGGATGTTGATAGAGAGGCTTTCTTCTCTCAGTGACGTTACACTGGCCTCACTTCACGTCGTCACTGTCTGCTTGGCCTGCATGTCTTTTTCTTGGTCTCTCTCTCTCTCTCATACACACATTTACTCCTCAATTCAAGTTCAGTAGGACAGTGTGATTCCTCTGAGAGCCAGGAATACCGCCAGTGGCTGACTAATGCACAATGAAATGGAACAACTGCACTTGCTTTTTGGACTTCACTTTTGTGCTACTGGCCTCAAATGTTAGGAATTTCCTCCCAGCATCCCTACGTCAGTCCTAAACACATTAATTGGCTGGCATTGATTTAGTTCAGCCTTAACAAAGAACAGACCAAGAGTCAGCCCCTATAGAGGCTGTGCTGCTCCTTAAGCAGCACAGCAGCTAAATGTATACTTACTTGCGCACTGTTGTTGCCTGTGTTAAATAGCAGCTATACAAGCTCACTATGCGTTGTTTAAATCAGGCTAGTTTAAATCGGGCTTTACACAAATGGTTTGAACTAACCGTCATTGCCTTTCTTATAGCCCTGCAAGTTAAAATGAAGATGCACATCGAATTCCATGATAATCCAGTCAGCAGTTTTTGAGACTTGTTTTGAACAAAAGCGGTGGACGGACCAACCGACCTTGGTATCCTTTTAGAGCCGTGCCGCTAGTGGCATGCCTGTAGCTACCAGGAGAACATCAAGGTCATGTTGTCACCATTTTGGGGGGTTTGTGCATATCTTTGCCGTTGGGCAGAAACCTCTTATCTCCATATTTTTACTTTTTGTGTTTTTTTCGTAAATTAATTCCCTGCTTGATCATACTACAGCGTCACACAGCATCAGCGCCACACAGCATCAAAAGCAGATCTGCTGCTTTTGCAAAAAAAAAAAATTGAATCCTGAAAACGAACAGTTTTGGACATAGGTTTCCACCCGACAGAGACGACATGAGGGAGAGAGACGGAAAGAGATAGAGCAAACATAGCTTTCATCGTTTGATTTTGTCAGTATTTTGTGAAATAAATAGGCTATAGTTGTAAATGTATAGAATCTACTCAGGCTGCTTTATCACTAGACGTCAACACTGCTGTTATGACATGTCACGCCTCTGTGGAACAGCTTTGTTTGAGTCTGTGTAAAAAAAAAAAGTCCTACGCACCTGTCACCAACCTTTGAGGTGTGCATCGGCCTTCTTCTAAAAAAAAATGTAAAAGCAAGGCCGGCTTTAATAACGTCTCTTTGTTACGCCACTATTGCAGGATCTCTGTATGTATAAAATGACTATAGATGTCATGGGGTGGGGGCTGCTTGCGTCAAATCAAATCATATCAAATCCAACTTCATTTGTATAGCACATTTATATCAGCCCAAAGCCGACCAAAGTGCTGTAAACAAAGCAATTCGAAGCATAAAGAAACATCAACAAATAATATGCATTGACACAGAATAACAAAAAACTATGCAAAGATAAGACAGATCAGGAGAGCTAAATACAACTGAAAGCAAGAGAGAACAGATGAGTTTTAAGTAAGGATTTAAAAGTCCCAATCGACTAGGCAGATCTAATGGGGGAGGGGCAACATGTTCCAGAGCCTGGGGCCCGCAGCCGCAAAAGTCGTATGAACGACCAGCAACAACTTGTCCGCAGACCTTAAAGCCCTGGCTGGGATATAGGGCTGGAGTATATCAGAAATATAAGAGGGTGACAGGCCGTGAAGGGTTTGGTCAGAAAGCTTGGTCAGAAAGAGAAAATCGTCATTTTAAATGAGCAAGTCATGAACACAGAATAGACTACAGCCATTGTAGTGGCAACCTTTTCCATTTTTTTACAAGCTCAACAAATTTCCTCAGGTGTCTTTGTCCAAATGTTTGCCGTTATATAAATGACCTTTTAGGCTTGTGAAACTGAGCGGTGGGTCAGCATGGTTTATTTGAACACTGTTACTGAAGCTGGACCCTGGTAGAAGGCGCCGTCAGAAGTGCAGAGTGAATGAGGGGTCACAGCAGCTCCTTTGATCAGCAGCAGGAGTTGGTGGTGTAATCTGTTCCTTAGGAAATGATGGCTGGACCAGACTGTGAATTATACTCTGCTGCTGAATGCTTCACCGAGCAGCTTCTCTTCCCAAAACCACTCTGTCCACTTGTTTTTTCTACTTTATTGGACTATAGCAGTGGTTCCCAAACCTTTTAGCTCAAGACCAGAAAGAGAAATGAGACATTTGCCCCGGGCCCAAACTAGTGAAAATAGTTCACTACTTGTTAAACTTTTGATTTGATTTATTTATGCCATTTTTATTTATTTATTTATCCATAAAAATTGGTCCGCGACCGAAACATGGGTCTCGACTCCCGACCCACTGTTAGGGAAACAGTGGACTACATGGATTTGACATTGTAAATGAGTGTTACTCTTGAGACATTTCCATGGTTGTCCTTGATTTGAGGATGCCACCTTAGCATTTATGATGTTAGTAGATGGACAAGAATTGAGAGAACAAAAACCAAACCAGCCACGACTACAGCACCACAGGAACCATGGTAACATTGCACTACATTTTAACATGGTAGATTACCATCCAAACGACATATTTTTAGAACACTGGTAAACCAAATGTAAATATGTTGTATTCCTATTTAAGTATGTCATGTTGACTTTTACATATTTTTGTCTGTCTGTCAAAAGTTAAATGCAAGACTCAATATTATTGTTGTAAAGCTAAAAGGCATTAGGAGAGACTGGGTAGCATTGCTAGTGAGCTCCCCTTCACAATTACCCCAATGCTCAATGAATTAACTACCGAAATTCACACCAAGTCTCTCCTCCCCTCCGAATGCATTCTTTAGACTGTTTAGAGTTTAATAAGGCATTGAACTTTTCTCGGCACCTCACTCAAAATAGCACACTCAGTGCCACACAGTTCAGCATTTCCTGAGTCTGCACTGGACCCATGCCTGCATAAACGCCCCCCCCCCCCCCCCCCCCCTCCCTCCCCGTCCCGCATGCGGTTCCAGGGGAACTGAAGAGGGACTTTTGTGGACCGAGAGGAATAAAGAGATTTTAACCACTTCAAGCCCTATTTTCCAGGAGTGTTCAATTTTTTTTTGAAAAATAGCTGATCCACAATCTCACAACGTGTCGCATTGTGATTTGTGACCCATTGCAAGCTTGTAGATCAGCTGTTTTTTGTTAGTTTTTTCTTCGAAAATGTTCACCTTATAATGACATGCCCCAAAATAGGGACGCCAGAGTTAATGTAGTTAAAAGCAATGAACATTGGTAGAGATTTGGGCTCAAAGACTCAAAAAGATGAATCGGATAGAATAGTGACAGACAGAGAACAAAAATGCTTTAAATGAGGCGAGAGAGAGAGAGAGAGAGAGAGAGAGAGACAGGGGTTGAGTCAGATCCATCGCCCGCCTGCCGTTTGAGTTGCTCTGGGAGAGTAAAGGAAGAGGATGAGTGAGGAGAGGAGGGGAGGGGAGGGGTTGGTGGTAGATGTGAGTGACTCCCCATCCTTATACGGTCACATGCAGCCCTGGCACGAACACACACACACACATCGAGAGCCGAGCCGGGGAAAACATGCTCATTTAGAGCTTACATAAACACGTCGACCCTCAGACCCCCCCCCCCCCCCTCCTCCCAGCCAGCGTTAGAGGAAGGGAGAGGAACACTGTGGAATTCCAAAAGGGAGTGCAGTACAGTGCCTTGTCGAGAAATTCCTGGGCTTTTGGAAGCGTCCACTCCAGTCAGTGACTCTCCTGCAAACGTCAGGACTGAAAAAGGAAAACGCTGCCATTTCTTGGCAGCCATTCCTTCCTTCCTACCTGCTGCTGGTTGTGGTCTGAGGGTTGCTCTAATGGTGGGGGATGAGACATTTAAAACTTGATTCGCATCTTTATTGAGATAAAATAATGTAACAATTTTCAACTAAACCTGGCATCATTATTTTGGACATTTCATAGGCAAACATTTTTCAAACGTTTTAAAGAATAGCTGATCTACTAGCGTGCGATGTGACACGTGAGTTTGTAGATCAGCTTGGCTTCTTTTATATATTTAGGGCTTAACCACTTGAAGCCAAGCGTCCATATTCTGCCGTGAACATTAGCCAAAAAATAGCTGATCTACAAGCTTGTGGCGCATTGTGAGCTTGTTGATCGGCTATTTTTGGCGAAGAGATTTGGTGTAGATGGAAAAAGTGGTCGAAGTACCGTTGTAAGTCCGGTTCTCTGAGACTACAGGGGGTTTAAGTGGTTAAGACTTGATAATGATGATGATATGATCTTAATAAATCATGTTTGTTTTCTCTAGGTTTTTTTTGTCTGTATGTATTGCTCTGTGGTTGCTCTGTAAAACATTTAGTGACCAAGCCTGTTCTTTCTCACCTCTAGGGGACTCGTACGATGTGTGCGCCATCTGCCTGGACGAGTACGAGGAAGGAGACAAGCTCAGGGTCCTGCCATGTTCTCATGGTGAGAACACTGCACTGATGTCCCTTAAATCTGCTGCTACACCCATGAGTCCACTCCCTCTCGCTGTTGTCGGGCAGAAACCTCTTATATCCATATTTTAACTTTTTCGTGTTTTCTTTTTAAATTTTAATTAATGCCCTACATGATCATACTACAGAGTCATACAAAAGCATCAAAAGTAGCAGATCCACAAGCTCGAAACGCTGCGTGAAGCGACACGTTTTGAGCTTGTAGATCTGTTACTTTTGCTATTTTTGAATTTGAATCCTGCTAAGTAACAGTTTTGGACATATGAGGTTTCCACCCGACAGACGATTTTTTTAAACACACACACACACACACACACACACACACACACACACACACACACACACACATCTGTATTACTATACTTGTGAGGACATCAATATTTTAGGACAGCGTTTTTTCGGAATGCAATTCCACTAAGTATAAATCTGCCATAACTCCAACCTTAACCCCTAAAACTAAACTCTAAATCACTCATCAACCACAGTATTCACCCTACTGTAAAATAAACTGAACTCTTGTCAGTCTCTCCTCAACCATTTTGCACCTCAGTGGGTCGACCAGTCGCTCTGACGTTGCACATGCCCTGGGCATTGACCATTGGCATATGCAGGGAGCTCAGTGGCCTTGTGGTTAGAGTATCCGCCCTGAGACTGGGAGGTTGAGGTTCGATCCGCGGCCGGGTCATACCAAAGACTCTACTAATGGGACCCAGTGCCTCCCTGCTTGGCCCTCAGCATCAAGGGTTGCATTGGGGTAAGTCCCTGTGACATACTAGCGTCATGTCCAGGGGATGTACTTGTACATCAAGCTTCCTCACGCTAAGGAAACAGGAGATAGGCTCCTGCCCTATGGGCCTCAGGGCTCGGCAAGGCTTACTTACTTACTTATATGCAGGGAGTGAGGGAGGGAGCTGATTCTTCACTTTCCCCAAATTTAAACCGTTTAATTATGGCCACACAGGATATGGGATCTGTAGTCACGGTCCTCGCAGGCTATGGTATCTGTAGTCGTGGTCGCGGTCCCATAACCCACATGGAAATGCGGGTATGGACTAGTTATCACAACTTTGATTCACTGACAAATTGTTGTCATCAAGAAAACGTAGTCGTAATGAAGAAACAAAACAAAAACCAGGCTAAAATGTCTGCTTCTATTACCACATTGATTATCAAATGGAATAAACCCAGTACACAACACTTTAATCACAATATAATGATTAAACAGTAAAGCATTCTCATATTGAACCCTCTGACAGAACTCATTCAGTGCATTCAATGGGATCGAGTGGATTGCATTAGTGTACCGCTGACCGGTTAGTGCATTGATTTATTTTATTTAGCTTTGGGGCATCTTACCATGAGCTAAATGTCTCTTGATATTGTAGGGCGGCTTTTAGGGTAATGCTGTAAATCCTACAATCCCCTCTTTAGTTTATATTTACTTTAAATCCTAGACTTTAAAATGTATTAAGCTGTTTGTCTTTGAACTTTAAGTATACAATGTAACTGCTCACTTATTGTATTTTAAGCCTCATGTACGTTTGGACACTCAAGAGTTTTTTTACCGTGTAGATCCTTGAAATGAAAAAGTTTGAGAACCTAGACCTTTGCTCCTGTAGTTATAACCACAGCTGGATGTGAGGAGGGAACACCTACTTAATGTAAAGCATGTGCACTCTCTAACCTCTACATGTTGACAGCTTGTCAGGAGGAGCAATAAACTCTTTTACAGTGTCACCATGAGTCACATGGATTAAAGCAAAATAAACTCTCACGACTGAACAATGTTCCTAATCTGTGATTTGTGAAACTGCGTGAAAGGAGGCGGAGCCCCCCATAAACATGAACTTCATAAACAATTAGCACAATAATTACAATTATAATGTGTTTATAATGTGTATTATAATTATAATTAGCCATACAGCCAACCAGTTGAAGAAATTGCAGATGGAGGTTTTAACCTTGGCTTTTATTCAATATCCAAGATCATTAACTTTTTCTGGAAGATTCAACATGTATTCTATTGTTGTTTGACCACTTCAAATACTCTTTAATCTTAAATTAACTTATGACCGAAAATATTTTCGATGCACGACATGCTTCCATAGAAGACATGCTGCTGACTTCTATGGAATTCAAATAAAATCAGTTGTGGTGACTGAGAACTTAAATCCATGGAGCCACCAATGACGTGTCTTTCTCCCCCCCCTCCACAGCCTACCACAGTAAGTGCGTGGACCCCTGGCTGACCAAGACCAAGAAGACGTGTCCCGTGTGCAAGCAGAAGGTGGTGCCGTCGCAGGGCGACGACTCCGACTCCGAGTCGGAGGACGCCGAGAGCGGGCCGGACGAGAACGAGGAGGTGTCGGAGAGCACGCCGCTGCTGCGCTCCCTGGCCTCCACCAGCGGCCACTCCTTCGGCACCATGTCGGGGGGCGGGGCGTCCCGCGACTCCGAGGAGCAGGGGGAGGAGCAGGAGGAGTCCTCCGAGTATGAGGACGACGAGCTGGACAGCAGCGACAGTGAGGAGGAGGTGACCGTGGAGACGGTGGTCGTGCAGCTCTCCGGCGAACACGACCACGAGCCCGACCACCGCGACCTGCCGCCACGTGCCTGATTGGTTGATTTGATTGATTGTTTTGACTGACTGGCCGGCTTTGGGCGGGAAAGGTCGCCATTAAGCCCGCCGTCTTCCCCCCCGACCCCTCATCCACACAAAGCTTTAAAAGGCTTGAAGCAGCAGAGACTCAATGTTGGGGTTGTGAATAAAAAATTGATTCATTATTGACTTTTTTTTCTCCTCTCTTCCTGTCATTGTTTAAAAACGTATTTTAATGTACGCACCGGACCCCAAACATTAGAATACAACAACAAAATCACAATAATTATTTGTTTGTTTTAATCTGATTGTAGGGGACGTGACGAAGTGCTGATAATGTGTCTGGAAGACGACAAGGCTTGTCAGCTGTACATGAAGGGGTTAATTAGCAGAGGTCTGACTGACAGGCTGACGCTGCAATGTACAGTAGGCCAGTGGTTCTCAACCTGTGGGTCGGGATGACCACATGATTTTGGGGGGGTCCCCATATGACAGTGAAGTGACAATTTAAGGACTTTTAAGACCTTTTTAATACCTAAAAAGAGAAAAGACCATTACTGCATCAAAAGTAATCAACAAACTACTATACGAAATGGTCAAACATTGGCCAAATCGTCAAATAATATAAGGAAGAGGCAAAAGTTTTGAAAATAGCCGATCTACAAGCCTCGCAACTATTTTCACAATATTTATCTGTGGAACCGACTCAAACAAAATTGAATGCCTCAACTCCTACAATTCCAAGTGCTTGTCAGGGTGCGGGGGTCCCGCAGTTAAAATATTATAAATATATATTATTTTGGGGGGTCGCTGGCTGAAAAGGTTGAGAACCACTGCAGTAGACAGTGATACTGTATTCTGGTTGTTCAGTAGAAAGTGGTAGAGTTGTCCTCCAGGGCTCGTTATTGTAACTGTAAAAGCGAGCTTGTTCCAATGTCCTGGACATGAGTGTGAGTACAACAAAAACACGACTGAAACCAGATATGTATATAAATGTATAGAGATCACCACAAGCTACATCATCATCAATTTAAGATTATTTTGTAGCCTTGTCTGTTTTAAAAAATGTGGAGGTTCCATATTGTACATACATGAACATAATTATGCTGCATAAAAAAGAAACGATCTTAATCATGTAAAGTATGCAGCATCTTTTTTCTTTTTTGTAAAATTGAACTTAAGTTTTCATGTGATATAAAAAGAAAACCGGACTTATGGTTTTGCCAATTCATTTCTATAGCCTGAGATCAAGGAACCTTGTTGCTTCTTTGTTTTGTGCCACAGCTGAGCTGATGCGTATTTGATAGGCACTGGTTTAAAACTGCTGCGCTGCATACAGCCAAAGGATGAGTTTTTGTGTGTGCAGCGTCATGTTCAGTACATACAAGTCATGTGTAATACTAGGTGAAGGGCTTGAGTCACTTCTATTAAGTGGTTAAATCGTGTGTCCACGTTTGTACGAAGTACAGCCGATATTTAGGTTTCATTTGGTTACTCTGTTTCAATCACCCCCCTTACAAGGTGCGTCATTATTGGTTGATATAGGCCTTTCAATATGCATTTGGTTGACCTAAAATCATTTTAATATTTTAAGTAGTAAATCATTGCTGTCGGGCAGAAAGCTCTACATCTCCATATTTTAACTTTTTGTGTTTTTCCGTAAATGAATGCCCTACTTGATCATACTGCAGCGTCACACAAAAGTCAAAATCAAAAGTAGCAGATCTGCAAGCCAGCTTGTAGATCTGCTACTTTTGCTGTTTCTGAATTAGAATCCTGAAAAGTAACAGTTTGGACATATGAGGTTTCCACCCAACAGACAAAATGCAAAATAAATACATTATTTTTCCTTTTTTTTTACACAAACTTGGAACTTTAAGGTTGATTAAATCCCATTGACTTTCTTTTTCGGTTGCATTTGTCTTGTATGTTTTTATGCTCACCTGTCTGTATTCTAATTTCACTTCATTAAAAAGTTAAATGACAATGTAGTTTGTCCTCTGAATGTCCTTGAAGAGGTGTGTCATCAGAACCCAGCTGGCTGATTAACTTTTTGACCACTTAAGCCCTATTTTCAAACATTTTCTCAAATAGCTGATCTACAAGCTTGTGTCACGTGTGAGCTTGTAGATCGTTAACACATTTTCACCTATGACATGCTCCATATAGAGGCACACCCACTTAAACTCTCTAGACTTAGTTAGACTTGGTTAAATTGTTTAAGAGCAGATGGGGGGGGCATACCTCTCTATATGACTAATGGCATTTATACCATCTCTGTATGAGAACACTGAGCCGTAATCATGTGACATTTACCACCTTTATAATTAAAATGCTGCCATATCTGATTATCTCTTGACTCACTGTTGAGGGCGAAAAATACAGCAACTCTGTCATATACAAAATGTCAATACAACTTGAGCAGTCGGCTATCACGATTATCTGCAACCAATACTAATTATAATCTGTGCGCACACTAAAGAGGGTTTCCCCACCCTCAAGCATTGCTGTGGCATAATGACTGCATCCAGAGTGAGATCATAATTTTTTTTAAACCAAGGAACCCCTCGCTCCAGTCACATATTTGTGTGTAACATCAACAAAAGGCAATTCAGCTGAGCACTTCTGCTTAAAGGCTGACGGCAACCTCCTGACCAATTACACAGTCTGTTACCCACACCCCAAACACAATTATCACCTCTGAGTGGAGAGCATTCCTACTGCACATTTTATTTTAAGACCCAAGGCCGATTCTACAAATGCCTTCTAAATCACGATTTTTCAAAAATGTAAAAAAGAAAACAAATTGCAGATGTACAGTACAAGCTTGCAGCGCTGTGAGCTTTTAGATCAACTATTTTGGAATAGCCAACGCTAAAATGACACTGATGCTTTCCCGGTTTTAACGGGTTAAAGAGAGGGCACGCACACACACCAACAGTCTGGTTGGAATAAATTTATTTGATCTGTCTGTAAACAAGGTGATAAATCAATTTATGGCATTTCTTGGTTTTATGCATATGAAATCAGATGCGTTAAAGAGACTGTATCCCAGATGTAAGAAAAATAAAGAGGTGATGGTGGGGGGGGGGGGAGAAATGAACAGAAATAAGCAAAAAACAGGATATTTTAATCAGTACACATCCCACAAGGCCTGAAACATTGGAGCTGCTGACACTATGATGTCCCTTAAGAGGGAAGGGGGGGGGGAGTGCCAATGAAATGACTCCTTTATTGGACAGCGGGCAAAAACATCCATCTCACAATTAGCGAGATTTCTCTCTACGTTTATGGCACGAGGATACACACAGGTTTTTTTGTAGTGAAGTAGTGTTTCAACGAGACAACCAGTGTCCTTATTATTCCAACCAATCCCATCTCCCGTTGTAGTGTTGTTTCTACTTTTTAATGCTGCTCAAGTTCTTTTTCCAATTGGACGCTAAACACGTAAAATTACAGAGCTTTCGACAGACAGCTGGAGAGCCACATCTCTGTTGATGACTAAAGAGTTAACAAGGCAATTTATTCCACAGTTTTGTTTTTGTCACACAGCATGTTTTTTTTTTTTACAAATGCAGTAATCCGTTTTTGCTTAACAACAACAAAAAAAGCAAACACAGTTTGACATGATAAGACCGTAGATGACCTTCATAGACAGACCCTGTCCTACGACCCCATAGCTTTTAGCTGTTGTCATATACAAGTGATTTCTCTGGTTAGTGTTTTGCCTTCATCTGGAAAAAAAATAACAATGAGGCTAAAATCATCCTTCATGATGATTTAGAGCAATTGTATAAACACCAGAGGTGCGACTTAACTTGGTCCTATAAAAAAAAGGAAAAAAAACACAATCGAACTGGACACACTCCAGATGGTGTTGCTGGGATATCTACTGTCCAAATAAAAATGGCAGCCTTTAAAAAAAAAAAAAAAAAAAAAAGGAAAATATATTACAGGAGCTGGCAAACAATAGTTTTAAGTGCCTGAGAGCCGTTGTTGTTGTGATGGAATGTCCATGGGGGGGGGGGGGGTCTCATGTAGCCGGAGAGGTCACGAGGTCATGACGAGGGGCCGGGCGTCGACTCTGCCTGCATCGTGATGATGATGATGTCAGCTCTTTGTCATTCAGTGACGCAGTGATCAATAACCAAACTTGATCCAAGCACAGCCCCACCCCACAGATTATTACTCAGTATAAAATAGTGTTGGTTGAAGGGAGAGGGGGAGTTAGAAAGGACTTAGTAGAGTAGAGTGGGTCAGGAGAGTAGTGGTTGATTAATGAAAAGGAGGGACCAACAGTCTCCTCCTCTGTACTTATGAAGTGTTAACCTACTATGAACAAAACAGGATGAGAAGCAGGGGAAGGGGAGGGACAGACTGCTTTGGCAGGAGCTACAGGGGAGTGGGCACAGATGGGGGGATACGGGGGGGGGGGGTTAGAAGGGACAACAGTAGGCTCTAAGATATGCATGCGGTCTCCCCTCCCAGACATGCTCTAGAAAAGGAAGACAATATGATCTTGGTTTTACTGCTCAAGTGCTCCAAAAGGCATCGGCTGCTCAAGAGGGAGATTCGACTACCAGGCAGCAGCATAATAAGGATAAAACAACTAATCTCACCCACAACTTCCAATTATTATTAAAAGGTTCCTTCATATTTTATTTTTAACATTTGCATTTCTTCACTGAGCATTTTTGGCCAGAATGGTGGCTGGTCTTCTTCGTAAATATAAGACTCGTCATGATGTTCCTGTTAACAACAACATGCTCATCTTCTTAACTATGGTGCAATAATAACAGTGCTAGATAACAGGGAATAAGAGTACACAGCGTGAATGCATCAAGGTGTCTTCTTAAGAAATGAGAGAGAGGAAGGAGGAGAAAGGGAGGGGAGGAGAGGGGCGGATGACAAAAAAAAAAGAGAATACAGGGAAACCAAAATGAGGAGGAGGGAGGGGGGGTAAAGAAAGAAAAAGTCAACTACCGACTACAGAAGTTGGAAGTAGCGTGAAATGCAACAAGGTGGTAAAAGGGTGAGCGGCTAGGGTGAGCTGGGTAGAGACTTCTTTAGTATCCAGATCTCCTCAGGTAGTCAGCCATGCTAAACGCTTTCTTGTTGAGCTGTCCTCCGTGGATACCTTCCTTCCCCATGACTATAACCAATACTGGAGCACACACAAAGGACAAACAAAAACAACAGAAATGAACAGACATGATGGTATTGACTGACGGCCGGTCTGGACAACAAGTAAAACAAAAGATTTATTTAAAAAAAAGACACATTTCTTTTCCCCCGCTAGATGTGGGGCTACAATTTGTTTGACAACAGGGCCTGGGCCTGTAGGAGGCTGCACTGCACTGTCTTGCTTAATAACTATTCCAGGACTTAATTCAAAGGGACTTTGTTTGAAAAGGGTCAGGTAAGGGTGGCTGGGGGAAGGGGGGTGGGGGGTATCTTTACAGCAATAGTGTTTTTTATTTAGTTTTTATTTGTTTTGTATTTTTTATTTTATTTTTGTTTTTGTTTTTGTTTTTTCTTCCTCCTCTCTCTCCCTCAACTACACCACAACATAGGCTAGGTGAAGACTAAACTAAAACCCTGAATCCCTTAAGTATTTTGCCATCGAGAATGCCTTCTTATTCAATCCGCCTCCATGGACCCCTTCTTTGCCCATTACAAAGACCATGACTGAAAGAAAAGGAGACAGAAAAGGGACATTTAGAGAAAAGGTTGTGAAGTTAAGGAGATCACAGGTGAAAAAGAAAAGCTGTAACAAGTCCAAAAAAACAAGCAGGCTGGTGGACAGACAGGTACGACGGGGGGAAAGTCAAGGGAAGAAAAGAAGCCAAGCGCGGTCCTCTGTAGGCTAACCTTGAAGCCTAAGCATTCATTTTCTTATCAGGGCTGCTAGCCTTGGTTAGGGCAAAGGCATTTTATATTGCATTTGAAGCATTTAGCTCCTCATCTTATTGTGACTTAGACAGAGTAGAAGAGTAGAAACGAGCTTCAGGAGAGCATGCAATACATGTCTTTTCAGAGTTGGTACACGTAATGTGAACTAGAGAGATGTATAACTTTTGTGTTCCCTCTTGTTGAGAGTACATTGTTGCTGTCGGGCAGAAACCTCTTATCTCCATATTCTTTTAGTGTTTTTTCATAAATTAATGCCCTACTTGATCATATTACTTCATCACACAAAAGCATCAAAAGTAGCAGATCCACAAGCTCGAAACGCGGGTTGAAACACGGCGCGTTTTGAGCTTCTGGATCTGCAACTTTTGCCAGTTTGGAATTTGAATCCTGAAAAGTAACAGTTTTGGACATATGAGGTTTCCATCCGACAGAGACTATATTGGGGAAATAGAAAAATTCAATTTGCGAACTTCCACTTGGGCCTGGTTGCACAACATCACACTTCTTCAACCAAAGCAGCTTCAAAGTTAGCATCAGGATCAGTGTTTTCAGCTCGAAAATCATCACAAGGTGACAGAGATATGACTACATCCTGGTACAATTAGGTTGTGCCAGACAATTTGAGAAGACCAAGTTTAGCAGTGGAAAGAATATCACTTGATACATCATTGGCTTTCAGTGTGTACCCTGTTCTGGAAAGTTTGACTGAAACTGCAAACGTTGTGCCATTTAAACTGGTTGAAGAAATATTGTGTGCCATCCATGAATTACATGAATACATGAATTAATTAACCAGATGAAACCTAGCGTCCCTATTCTAGGGGGCGAACATTCAGCAAAAATAGCAGATCTACAAGCTCACAACGCGCCGCAACACGACACGTTGTGAGCTTGTAAACTGGCTATTATCTGCGACGATATTTAGTGTAGATGGACAAAAGGAGGGAGCCTAGCCTACTGGTACAGACCCCTGTGGGACTCTGGTGAACTAAGCATTATACTGTAGGGTGTAAATAGTTAATAAGCAAGGAAAATGCGACTTTACCAGCGTGGCTGTTATATTGTCTCTGTCGGGGTGAAACCTCGAAAGTCCAAAACTCTTACTTTTCAGGATTCAAATTCAAAAGTAGCAGATTGACAAGATCAAGACGTGGCGCGAAGCAACGTGTTTCGAGCTTATAGATCTGCTACTTTTGATGCTTTTGTGTGACGCTGCAGTATGATCAAATAGGGCGTTAATTTACAAAAAAAACACAAAAAGCTAGAATATGGAGATAGGAGGTTTCAGCGATATACTTAAATTCACCAACTACTTTCACGTGTCTACCATTTTACAAGGTAGATGTTTAGAATGGAACAGGACATCTAAATAATGTCTGCTGACCTCACGAAATTGGATGGCAATACAGATGCCCTTACCAGCAACAGCAAAGTTTACTCTGGGTGCACTGTGCAGCTGTTAGCTGTTCATTTCCCCACCCTGTTCCACGATCATTCAAGTTGATTTAGTTGTTGTAATTAATTCCAACAGGGTAGAATGAATAAAAGGGTCAAGCCTCATCCTGTACTTGTTACAAATACAATATGCAACATGCCAGCAGCAGAAAAGGATAGGAAAGTGAATGCTTCTACTCACTACTATTTGCCATCAATTAAGCAAGCACACATACAGCAGCATGCTTGTGATACCTCTCCTCAATACATGTGAGAAACTTTGAAAGTGGCACCATGGTAAGTATAATTTAATACTCTACAGGGGGGAAAAAAGAGTAAATGTATGTGAGTTGGGGTGGGGGTAAGATTCACACTGTGAAGAGTTTGGTGTGAGGGTAAGAAGGGGGCATTAAGAACCAAGTAGGAGGCAGGGGGTACATGCAATTCAGGGGCTCAGGGAATTCAGATCAGAAAGTTGAGAGACCCAGGTTAGTGGGGGGAAGACGGAGTCGGAGACCCTGTCACACTGTCACAGACAGTCTCACCTGGACACAGCGGTCGCTGCTAGGTACAGAATGCTGTTTATCAGGGGCCCACATAGGTGAAATGAAAACTGACACAACTCGCAGGCAATTGAGTCCTTAGAAAGGGACTTGAAACTTCATTCTGGTTCTTAAGTGCTGGGTTTTGTGGATAAAATGTGGGGTTTTGGGATCATTTCTTACCCTGTTTGTAGGTCCACTAAAACAACAACAAACTGAACTACAAGGACACTGAAGGACAAATATTTAAGGAGCACAATAAATTGCAGTGTAAGCATACCATCATAATGAATCTAAATGAATTGTGGAAGTATGCCATCGTAATCCAATTCATAACACACTACGGCCCTATGAAGAACAGTAGTTTAAAATGTATGACTGATACTGGCACAGAGGGAAACAGATGTAATGTTTTTCACATGATGTCTTTGATTTGTTACATTGCAGAGAAGATATTGACATTTGAGAGAAGATAATCTATAGATATTAGCTTGACCAAATATTATGCATTTGTGTTAAAAGGAAGCAGCTCCACAGTTTAATCCTCAAGAAGAAACTGTTGGGGAGAGAGGACATTTTATTGGCCAAGAACATTTAAATATTAGGATCTGTGGGCAGCTATTGGACAGTGCCTGTGGAGCAGATAGGGGTTTCGGTGCCTTGCTCAAGGACACTTCAGCACGGTGCCGGGATGAACCCCGATTGAGGCACTGCTGCCCCAAAGGTTAAGGGGAGAACTGATTAGGGATGTATTCAGAGGAATGTAACCCTCATGAACATTAATCTGAATCCGTTGTGCGGCTACACCTACCTGATTTTAAAAGCATTAACGAAACAAGACAACATTTTGGTGTTGTTGTTTTTGTTGTTGTTTTGCCCTTACAGTAACATACAAATTAAACTTTGAACTTTGATTGCGACAACTAATATGTGTCATATATTGAGGAAAGGTGCATTCTATTATCTTATCTATACACACATGCACACATTGCACAGGGCTCCAAGTTGAAATCATACAAGTCTAAATGGCACTATCATCATCATCAAAGCAATTGGCTGCACAAGTTAGCCCAAACATCGAGGCTTTACCTTTGTTGGCTCTGCCTACAGTAACGTTGTATGTTGGCTCTCCTCCTTGACTCTTTGTCCTGATGTCCATCGTCCAGTCGGTGTCGATATTGAGGCTGTCTCTGATGACGGAGCATTTCTTTTGGCCTAAAGTCATCCCGCCCGTGAAGAACGCCTCTCGATCTTTCCCCACTAAGAGGTCAATTTCTTCACTCTGGGGCAGAAAGGGAAACACCATGCAGATGTTAGGATATGTGTGTAGGAAACTAGCTGTTTTGTCTGACCCAGTGGTTCTCAAACTGTGGGTCCCCAAATTATTTTTGGGGGTCCCCAGATGATTTGCTTAATATGCAACATTGTTTTCTCACTCAACAGTAAACAAACCAACATACAGTATAAGTGTGTGTATACAGGGTATCTATTTCTAAAGTGACAATTTAGGGACATTTAAGACCTTTTTAATACCTCTAAAATTATCAAATAAAATAAGACCATTACTGCATCGAAAGTAATCAACAAACTTGTCAAAATAGCCGAACGAAAAAATATTATGAAAATAGACGATCTACAAGCTCACAACACCTCACATTGCAAGACGTTGTGAGCTTGTAGATCGACTATTTTCACACTATCTATCTGTGGAACCAAGTCAAACTTGTCAGGGTGGGGGTCCCCAGTTCAAATATGATTATTTTGGGGGGGTCACGCTCTGAAAAGTCTGAGAACTACTGGTCTAACCGGCTAGGCGGCTACTATTTTGCACTATTTCAAGAGCCCAACAGGAATTTAAAAACAGCGTATAGCATCTCAAAGATGTCTGGTCACCTGCCAATGTGGCGAGTGGTGAAGGCAAATCTACAAGTAGGTACAGTTAAATATAGCTGCCATGCGGCTGGTGTTCATTTACTAGACGTTTCTAAGAACGTTTCTAAGAACTTTCTAAGAAGAAAAGGGGATTCTCAAACTATTTGCGCCTATAGCCTCTGGTTATATCGGATATGTGGGAGGCAAATTGGGCCTCTGACTGCTTTGGCAATGGCCCAAAATGATGAGCAGACAGTTTCATCATCAATCAAAGTTAAGCAATATTTGCACTTTCACTGACCCATAGGGTATAACAGAATCTTGCCATACAAGACAAACAGGCTTACAGACTATCTTGATAAATGGCACCGCTGTTCTGTCAGGCATTAAAATGCTATTACGGTCAAAATTCTGTTGTCAACGACACCTTATGCTGCAAAAATGTGATCTAATCGGCATTGCTGTCTGTTGTGCTCCCTTCTCACACCTCTCTGAGTAACACCATTCACACGTGTTTTGGTGTCTCTATCTCTGCTGCTTTTGTCTTTGCCTTAGTCATTAACCACAGTTACAGACACTGTAAACATAACATTTTAATGTTCAACAATGGAAAAAAAACATGTTTCTATTATGGGCCAGAGAGCATAAAAATAGAAGGTGGGAAACTTACATCATGTAACAAGGGAATTTCATTCTACGGGGGTGCAAACAAAACAAGTGCTAAGAAGCATTTCATCGAGACAACCTAAAAATAGCACAGAATAAATCACTTATTTTGTGCATTATACGCAACATTCCCAACATGCTTCTATTCTATGAGATACTGTGATTTAACAAGATGCAAACAAAACAAGTGCTTAGAAGAAGCAGTCGTTGATCGAGACAACCTAAAAATAGCACTGAACAAATCACTAATTTTGTGCGTTATATACTTTCCCACATGCTTCTATGGTGATACAGGACCATTGAGTGTCTATCTGTACCAAGTAGACCTCTAGACCTACTGCACATATAGAGCTGCTACCTTTAAATGCATTTTAAAATCTGAGGCTTTTCTGTATACTATTTAAATAGTTTTGAGAAAAAACGCTGCTAATTGTCCCAAAGTGACTGCAAAAGATTGCTGCTATTTGTTTCAAAAAAGCTTTATACCCTGTATATAGCATGCATAACGACACAATGTGACATAGCTCTGTTTAACACAATGCTGTACCCCCTCCAACTGTACATACTTTCCCCATTTTCTTAAGCTGTTTTTTATTATATTTTGACACTTGCTTTGGCAATGTAAACGCATGTTTTCTCATGCCAATAAAGCTCCTTTGAATTGAAAAAAAAAAAATGGATACAGTGATTCAACAAGCTAGGGCTGAGAACAAAAGGCGTAGCCCTGCAGAAGAAGTGCACAGTCATACAGCAAAGCAACCCCCAGTCCCTTTTCCTTCCGGGAAAAAGCGGAAAATCTGAAGGAATTCTGCCTAGCGGGCTTGCCTTGCATACTTTATCTGTGCGTCGGTGTCGCGCAGCACCCGAAAATAGCCGATCTACAAGCTCACGGCGCGTCGCTAGGCGACGCGCTGTGAGCTTGTAGATCGGCTATTTTCGGTGCCAAACATAAATCAGAGCCTTTTTAGCCATGATGCTAACCCAACCAGCCAGCACAACACGGTTAGATAAGAAAGAACTCAGTTATCGAGGCCAGGAGAAGCGGGCCCACCGCTAATACACACATTTTTACCGCACTTCTCGTTTATATAATTATTTAGCATAGTATTGTTGTATATTATTGTCATAGTCATTAAATGTTTCGATGATTTGAATACACAGGACCCTAATGGAAACAATGCCATAGTGCTTTCTTGGGGTTAATCCTTATAGCACCCTTTTGTATAGAACTGTACTTTCTGTGCTTTTTTTTGCAAACTGTTTATTAAGTATTCAATCAAGCTTCACGCACGCCATGGTTGGTTTTATGTCAATAATCTAATGATCATGCATGGTTGTAGAACACACCGCATCCCACCGGTCACGGGGGTGAAGCTTCATCTAGACATCACTCGTACGACCGTGTTGCTTGGTGAGAATTACTGACCTATACAAGCTGACAACACGATTTGGGCCTTCTTTACACAACTGTGTACAACAAACATCCCTTTCCAGCTCTTTAAAAAAAATCTGTATATATATATTTTTTTTTTTACAGCAAGTAGGTTTTTGAAAACCAACTGTTTTTCTTTCTTTTTCTGGCTATAGTTCTGTTCAACGGTTAATTTATATACTTTGTCGCTCCACAAAAAATGAGACCATAAAAGAATACGTGCTCACAACAGGCACACTTTCACTTGAAAAAAATAGTTTATATATCAATCAAAAGTAACGGACACACAGAGTGTCAGTCAACCTTCTGTTGACAGCTCAGCATGAAGCTACATCGTGTCAGTCAGTGCGTCTGTGTTACTTTATTTACATGACCGTTATAGCCAACAAAATGGAGGGTTTCGGGAATCACTGGAGTAGCCTAAGTTGCCTTGATAAAAATACATATTTTAATGTGTTTCAAACAGGTGGTGACGTGTAAACAACACCGCACATTGTCCAATACTTTAATATAAAGTTTGCTGTTTGTTTGGTGCAGACAGACAGACTGAGGCGTGCGCGGCGCTCACATCTTCTCCATTAGCGTCAGTAAGAGAAGAAACCTCGCATCTCCACGTTTCAACTTTTTTGTTATTTTCGAAAATCAATGCCCTACTTCATCACTCAAGAGTGTGGCGCAAAAGTAGAGAAAATAGGAGATCTACAAGCTCACAGCGCGTCGCATCGCTACCCCTTGTGAGCTTGTAGATCTGCTATTTTCGAAATATTCGTTTAAAATACCAAAAAAATGAACGGTTTTGACATACGAGGTTTCCGCCCGAGAACAAGCAGCGAAATCAAATGAATCAGAGAGAAAAAGGGGGAGTGGACGCATGATGCCGCCATCTTGGAAAAGTGAAGGGGCGGCAGCAGCCAGCGGCCCGATTCACTAACGACAACTACGGAAGCAGCGTAAGTAAGTAGGCACACATGCGCGCGCGCGCACACACACACACACACACACACACACACACGCACACACACACACACACGCACACACACACACACACACACACACACACACACACACACACACGCACACACGCACGCACGCACGCACGCACACGCACAGAGAACAGGGATGGTCCGTTATAGCTTTACGCAAACTCATTACGCCGTTAGCGTAGCTAATGATGTTCAATCTGGATGACCGGCATGATTTGAGCAGAGCTTCTTCTGAGCTAACGGTGTAGTTGTTACCTAATCAACTCCTTTAGCTCAGCACACTGCCAGACAGGGACACTTTAACGCATTTTATAACGAACAAAGTGAAATAATAAACTGTGTTATTTTTTTGCTCTAAACTAGTAAAAAAAAAAAAACGACAGTATTGTTCTATCTATCTGTCTGAGTCCTGGAGACATGTTGTGATTTACAGAATGGAATGGCAGGCTAACATCGCTAGGTAGCTTGCTCATCATAGCCTAGCTCGAATTACCGTTAGCTTGCGTTAGCGTTATATGCGCTACATTTAATTTAGTGTATAGGAAAAATAATAATTGTATGTACAAAAAAAGAAAATCATGAATTCTATGTCAGCAACAGCCATGGCCACGTCTATGTGAAGACATTAGTAAAGCATGGATAGTGCTGCTGGCTGCTGCTGGATGAAAAGGTGCACAAGTGTCAATGCATCTTGTGTGTGAGTGAGAATACAGGTGTTGTATCGATATGTGTTCCCCGTTTAGATATGTTCCCCCTGTACCATCATGTATCGTTAATAAACATAGCTATATACATAATAGTGTTATTATGCAGAATATCTTTTTCTTCTTATATAAAAACATAAACGTCAAATGGGTTAAAATTGTTGCTGCTCAGTTCATCTCAAATATAAAAGGAAAACATATTATTAAGTGTGTATGTTGTAAATGTACTCGCACATCAGTATTACAATTGTATCGCATAGATTTCGCATTTATTTCGCCTCATGCCGTTATATTCGTTAGCTAGTTATAGGCTGGTTATTGTGTCCATAATAATGCTATTTCCATTCCTTTCCTCCCGTATGGATAGCGGTTTTCTCCGTTCCGTTTCGTTTAACACGGGAAACAAATCTCTACACAACACCGGATAGATAGATAGACCATGTGTACCCCTGCACGGCCGATCGACCGTCTATAAGGGGGTCTGGCAGCCCATTCAACAAGGCCCTGCTGCTGCTGTATAGGCTGCTGGGTGTGCAGATCAAAGCCGCATCCCTGATCCCTCTCCTCCTTCTCCCCAATAACATCCATGATAAAACCCCACACTAACCGTTATGTTGACAAAGGTACCGCCGGGAAACGATGCCCACACGTATTTGGCGTCCGCGTACCCAACAATGGCCGCGTCCTGGCAGCTGCCATCAGCCATCAGGGTGTCCACGTAGGTTTGCCAGGACATATTTAGTGTGTGGATTTAGTTCAAAAGGGTTGGGAAGGAGAAAAAAAGGTCGATCGTCGCGGGTTAAAGTCACAGGTGTTGGCGGAGCGGTGGGTTGTAATTGTATTGTTCTGTCGGGTTGAAAGGCCTCCAGCAGATCCCCGGCTCTACCGTCACGTCCCCGCTTTCTTCTCCGGAGCTCTGGGCAGCAGAGACTAGAAGAGGAGCCCCTGCAATCGGCCAGCGCTTGGGTGTTGTCTGCATCGAATCACTCCGCGGCGCCGCGCACTACAGTCGTTGTTCGGTCCCCGAGCTCGTCCTCCTCAGCAACACGCAATGTGTGTGTGCGGCGGATGGAGAAAATCTGCTGTTAGATCTGAATGTGTGATATACAGAGCCTGAGTGTCTGGGTTTAAAGTGAACTTCTCTCTACGACTTTTGTCTGTTATAGCTGCGATTTCTTTGCCTTACTTTAAAGTTTTAAAAATAAATAAATGTGCGACCATTTCAATTCCAATCATGTTCTCTCTAAAGGAGAGAGGTGTGGGCATACGTCGTCAATTCTTGGATGAGGGATAAGGCAGGCTGTCCCAGTGATTTTTGTCTCCGCCAGGCCGAAAGGCATGGCCGAGACTGTTTTGCACCCTGTCAGACAGCTAATCTCCGGCACAGTTGGCTTGATCGCAGCGGAACTGTGCACACACACATTCCCTGGATGCCAGAGCAGAGCACGTGGGCCTGTTATAGCGCCACCAGATGGCCGATTTTTGCAAAACACATTTCTTGACAGTACTCATACAGATTTTGTCCAAACATCACACAAATCGGTACACAGTATCTCTATAGTCAATCATTAAACGAAACGTGTCTTTCAGATTTTTCATATTCCATCCTGATTGGCTAAGATTGGCGTCCAAAGTTTGCAGGAGTGCTCCGTTTTGAACAAAATGCCTCAAATTATGAACACAGCGTGCGATTTCCATGAAATGTTGCACACACATTCCCACTAGGCCGAGGAAGAAATGCCACTTGAACATTTTCAAATCAGCCTCATGGTGGCGCTATACTTTACTTTACTTTACTTTATTATGGATCCCCATTAGCACTTGCACTAAGCATGGCTATTCTTCCTGGGGTCCGACACACCCAAATACACATCATACATAACGAACATACTACAGATACAAACACAGACAAAGACAATAGTTCACCTACAAAAATTCAGAAATACATTTACAATTTTAAAAAAATTTACATTTCATGATCAAAGGGAGAAAAGGGTTACCCATACATTATTATTATTGTTATTATTTTTACCTTCTTTTTTTTTAAAACATACATTTCATGATAATAACAAACAAGTCAATAAGATGTCAAAGGTTAAACACAAAATCATTAAAGTTCATGAAATATTGGAAGGTACTGTTTTACCATAATTTTGAAACCCTCTTTTGTATTGGCTTGAACAATATAACTCGGCAATGAATTCCACCTTCCAATAGCTCTATACATAACAGTTTTCTGTATAACAGATGTTTTAACTTTGGGAAAATTCAACCTTCCTTCAATTGCATGTCTTGTTTGATATTCATGATGAGTACAATGTTTTAATAACCTTTTATGTAATATTTCTGGAGATTGTGTAACTTTTATGTTTCTGATGAAATTAACTAAACAATAAGTAGCCCTTTGACTAACAGACAACCATCTCAGACTGTCATGCATGTCTTTTACATTAGTTCTATAAGAGCAATTTAACGCACAACGTGCAGCTTTATTTTGAACAACTTGTAGTTTCTTAATATCGATCATTGAGGCACTAGACCAAATAACAAAACAATAATCAAGCTGTGACAGAACTAAAGCGTTTAAGACCTGTTTAATGACATCTGATGGCAGTCCCTTAGAAATTCTTCTTGTAACTGAAACAGCCCTTCCCATTTTGCTCACAGTATTATCAACATGATGGGACCATGATAGAGTGTTGTTGAAAGTAATACCTAAAAGTTTTGTCTCTTGTACCTGATCAATTGGAATGTTGTTTATATTCAAATTCAATTTTGGTTCAAATAACATCTGATACTTTGATCCCATTAATATAGACTTTGTCTTACCAATATTCAGTACAAGTTTATTACTCTTTACCCATTCTGTTACTAACTTTAATTCATTTTCCAAAATATTATTAATCTCATCTGTGGTCATTCCTGCAGCATATATGGTCGAGTCATCTGCATACATCGAAATTTGAGCTTTATGTAGAACTAACGGAAGATCATTTATAAAAATTGAAAACAATAGTGGTCCTAAACAACTTCCCTGAGGGACTCCACAATTAAGCCGACTGATCTTTGAAAAACTACCATTAAAGAAAACTGTCTGCTTTCTGTCACTTAAGTAACTATCCATCCAATTTAATGCAGTGACAGTGAAACCATATTGTTTAAGCTTATCCAGTAACAACAGATGATCTATCAAATCAAACGCTGCACTAAAATCAAGTAAAACAGCCCCCACCAATCTTCCATTATCCATCTCACATTGCCAATCATCGGTCATCTGTGTCAAGGCCGTGCATGTAGAGTGACCAGGCCTGTAGGCATGCTGATATTCTGTATTTAATCCATTCACATCAAAATAAAGTTGTATTTGTTGAAAGATAATTCTCTCCATTACCTTTCCTAAAGCTGGTAACAAGCTTATAGGGCGACTGTTTGTACCAGAAAAAGGTGCAGCTGTATTTTTTGTAAGTGGAATGATTTTAGCTATCTTCCAAGCTTGAGGACAGATGCATTTCTCAATGCTCAAGTTAACAATATGACAAACAGGGACAGCAATGAAATTAGAAACCAAACTAAGAAATTTAACATCTAAATCGTCAACCACTGGTGGTCTATCTTTACATTTATTAAGCAGGCACTCAACTTCATTAACGGTTACTTTTGCTAGTTTAAATTTACAGTTCTTATTATTCATTGAGTTTTTAATTAATGTAGTTGAGGGATTTATACTTGCATGTTGCATATTGCTCCTAAAACAGTTGATCTTAGAATAAAAATAATCATCAAAATAATTAGCAATGTCAACTGGCTTGGTCAAATATTTTCCATCCACTTCAAGATAAGATGGGCAAGATTTTGGTTTTCTGCCCATCATGTCATTTACAACATTCCACATTTTCTTTTTATCATTTTTCACATTTTTAATTTTGTTCTCATAAAACAATTGTTTTTTCTTTTTGTTTTGAGCCGTCACATAATTTCGTAGCTTCTTATAGATTTGCCAATCAGACTCAAAACTTGATAGGATCGCTGCTTGTTTTGCTTCATCTCTCAATCTCATTGCTTCTCTTAATTCATTATCCAACCAGGGTGATTTCAGATTTCTTACTGAGTATTTTCTAATAGGAGCATGTTTTTCAATAATTTGTAAAAATAATGTATTAAAGACTTCAAGTGCATCGTCTGGATTTTCCTTGTCTAATACTTTCTTCCAACACATGTTTTTAATATCATCTGTAAATACATCTTCATTAAATGTTTTCATTGATCTCTTATAAACAATTTTTGGTCCTGATTTGGGCACCTTTGCTTTTCTTATAGCTACTATTAAATTATGATCAGTACACCCGACTGGTATGGATAATGCTTTGGAGCATAAATAATTACAGTTTGTGAATATATGATCAATGCACGTTTCACTTTTACCACCATCTCTCCTTATCCACACTCTTGTTGGTTTTTCCACTATCTGAATTAAATTACATGTTCTAGCAGTTGATTGAAGCTTCTCTTTAAGTGGGCAATTAGATGAGTTCCAGTCAATATTTGTATCACCTAAAAAATAAATTTCATGACCAAGATCACATACTTTGTCTAACATAAAACAAAGTTGGTTAAGATAATCCATATTTGCACTTGGTGGTCTATATACACATCCTATAAGCAGGGGTTTTACATGTGGTAAATTAATTTATCTATAACAGTCCGATTCGTGTTTTTACCTACAACCGCACCGATCTGTGTAAAACTTTGTATTTTGCATTTTTCACATCTGCCTTTTATAGCACCACCAGGAGGCCGACTTATGTAAAACACTTTTTTTTAATTATTACTCCAGATTTTATCCAAATTTCACCCAAATCGGTACACATGATCTCTATAGTCATGTGACCAAGACGGATTGATCTGATTTTTCATATTCCATCCTGATTGGCGAATTCCTAACATTGCTGGCCCACAATAACCTACCTGACCTGGCGGAGACCTCCTTCTTCCTAAGGAGCACATGGGCCTGAATAGAACATTTTAGGAACACAACACACTAAAGGAATGCAACTAAAATGTTAATTCCAGCTCTGCAGCAGAAGTTGCACATATGCTCTTGTCTTTTTTATAACATAGTTTGGTGAATTGAATTTATTTCTAGGTACCTAATATTGCACAGTTAAACCGCTGCCCATAGCCTATCAATCTTGTTGCTCTCAGAGTGATGCTTGTGCAAAACACTGAATCTAGGCATCGACAGATGTCTAGTAGGAACTGTCTTTCGCCGATGTTGACAGAACCCTTTACATTAGTGTGTGTTGGGTTTCCTTTCTGATGAACTGACTGATGACAACAGCAACAACTTGACAACATATGTCTCTTGCAGACATTTCAGGAGCATTTCTCTCTCTCTGTGTGTGTGTGTGTGTGTGTGTGTGTGTGTGTGTGTGTGTGTGTGTGTGTGTGTGTGTGTGTGTGTGTGTGTGTGCGTGCGTGCGTGCGTGCGTGCGTGCGTGCGTGCGTGCGTGCGTGCGTGCGTGCGTGCGTGCGTGCGTGCGTGCGTGCGTGCGTGCGTGCGTGCGTGCGTGCGTGCGTGCGTGCGTGCGTGTATGTGACTCATTCTTTTAACTAGTCTATCACTCTAGAATAGAATAGAATACTTAATTGGCAACAGTTAAAAGCACAGTAACAATTAAATTAAAAGTGCAAATGGATTAAAACACACAAAAAAAAACGCTTGTTTCCGTTATGGTCCATTACAAAACAAACAACATCCAACAGATACTAACAACCATATGAAAACACAATATAAATACTAGTATAGACAGTACAGTAGCCTACACATAGGATGAACATCTTAACACAAGCACACAGAAAGAGTGAGCCATCTGTAGCCAAGGGGCAGCCCATGGATAAGTTCATCTACAATGTCCAATTAGTATTTAAGTGCTGACATGATTTAAGATCAGTTATGCTTCGGAAGGGAATTCAGGGATTTCAGAACTGTTGGCAGAGCATTACACAGAATACTGGCTGTGTAATGAAATGCATTCTTACCCGTGAGCATCCTAAACCAGGTGGGAAAGGTCAAAGGAACTCCCCGATCTTTGCTACTGTCCTCATCCAAGGGGAGAGGCAAAGTTGGCAAAGTATCTTCACATTAGTAACATACATACATACCTCAGATGACATGGAGCAGCCTCACTTTGCCAACCATCCATTGTCTTGTAACCTTTCTAGCCTATAGTCTTAGTCGAGGACAACATGGTGTATGGAAGAAGATAGCTAATATAAGTATAAACCAGTAATAATCCATGGGGTTATTCAGGTGTCATAGCTGTGTTAACACAGGAGAGGTATTATTAGGCCAGTCAAAAACTAATACCTGCAATGGGTCTCTCTGCACAAGTATCTATCTATCTAGCTATCTAAAATGTGTGTGTGTGTGTGTGTGTGTGTGTGTGTGTGTGTGTGTGTGTGTGGTGTGTGTGTGTGTGTGTGTGTGTGTGTGTGTGTGTGTGTGCGTGTGCGTGCGTGCGTGCGTGCGTGCGTGCGTGCGTGCGTGCGTGCGTGCGTGCGTGCGTGCGTGCGTGCGTGCGTGCGTGCGTGCGTGTGTGTGTGCAGTCTGTCAACAAGTATGTACAGAGCGACAGACTCAATCAACAGTGATAGTATATATATATATATATATATATATATATATATATATATATATATATATATATATATATATATATATATATATGCCAATTGGATCCTCAGATCCTCCAGGCTTCATGTCGATGTGTCCCTGAGCAAGGCACTTAACCCCTACCTGCTCCCTGGTGCGCTCACTGCTGCACACTGCTGGGTCAAATGCAAAGAAGGTACATTTCCCCCAGGGATCAATAAATAAATACATTTCTAAGTACATTTACTATGTGTAAGGCTTTTACATGTAATCTTCCCAGTTTACTTATAACGACAGAGTATGTAGAGTTAAGTGTGTTACTCAAGGACATGTTAGGGGACATACACCTGCCAGTGCACTTGATCAAGGCCTTTGGGCCAGCTGGTCCGAGGACACTGCCCAGTAGTTAGGAAGAGTATCGGATGGGTTAAATGCAGAGGACACATTCAAGGTGTTCAAATGTACTTGCAAATTAATGAAACAAAGAACCCATGACCTTGACGTAGCACAGTAGCATAGTTTGTCATTCAACCCGTCCTTGTATGCCTGCTATGGGTAAACCGTTCATAAGTCAGGCCTGCTCTAACTGTATTCCTCTCTTCATCACATCTCATTCTGGCATACTTCTCTCTCCCCTTATCTTCAGTGTGTGGTATCTGATAGTAATTAGCCTCACATAAAAGTCAGAGCATGTGATTTGTTACATTCAGTTTGTATTCCACAGATATCCAAAAGCGAGAGTTTTCTTGAAACCCTTGTTTCATTTGACAGCTTTATCGTTTTGTCTAGAATGTTACAGGGAATAATGGAATTCTAAGTTCTCTCTTTGTGCAGTAAAAGTGCTGAAAAAAAATACTCATTGACCTGAGGAATTGAGCGGGACACAAGCCGTGTCAATCAGCTGGCCACACCCATGTCTTATACTCCCATTGGACACTGCCAGTTTCCATGGCTACCTCTTGTTTTGTATTTGTGTTATGACAAAACAGTACCACTTAGAGCCAAACCACTCAGCCTGTGAGTCAGTCAGTAATATACAAAGAGTAAATCAACAGAAATTATTTTATTTATTTTATGATATAGAAATGGCTTAAATGAACCACTAAGCACCCTTAATGGCGAGCATGCTCTACCATGCTATTGCCTACAAGGTTAAAAATTAATGTTTTCTTGTAGTTTTTAAATGGCTATTTTTGGGTACTTTATTCTTTGGGCATCTCACTCTCTAAAATACTGAGTGTTAATTTAGAGGCAGAGATTAATTTAAAGGTAGTGTAAGAGATGTTTTTTGTTAAAGCAAAGTGTTTTTATTTTTTTCCTCTTTAGTTGAAGCTTTATATTCTGATAGTAGGACATTGCTATATAGATGTTTGTTCAATAACAGGGGTCTCTCCCGTCTATTCAGCTCTTTAGTAAACGCAAAATAATTATTTTATTACTCATTTAATAACCATTTATCAGCTTTAATATTTAAGTGTTCCAGTTCCAATTTTTGACTGATAATGTATTTGTGTCATCACTTCCAATTTCACTTCTTTATCCTGTACCCTGTATGAGTTCTCTCACCTGATTGGATGAAAGCTGAAAATGCATTTTCGGTTCATTAAAGAGCTGGTGAGACAGGAAGACCCCTGTTACAGAACAAACACTCTATAGCAATTATTTATATCAGAATATAGCTCTATTTGAAACACAAAAAGTTACCACAACTTTCTTTAACTGCACAAATGGAAACCAATGGACCTGTAAGGGTAGTTTTAGTGCTTTTCTCTACTTGAACTTTTACGTTTATCAGTGGAGTGAGTTTCGTAATACCCATGGTTCCTCGAAACTCATCAAAATATGTTTGGTGCCTGAACACACCGCAGGCCTGGTAGATATGATGGTATGGTAGTCCGCCTCTTAACAAATCTCAACAGGTACACATCTCACAGCCAAAGGCAGAGAGGGAACATGACCTAATGAAATTAGTTTGAGTAATTAGTTACCTGATTCCAATATGGGTGACTTGTAAACGTTTAGGAGAGAACTGTACTTTAACTCATGACTCATGAGGTATATACCTGGAGAGCAAGGTATAGCAACAGGACAACATTCACAATCACAATCTGTTCTATTACATATGAGCACACACACACACACACACCAGGATCCTGATGTGGTGTTTGGTTTACACGTTGGCACCGTTTGTAATATAGACAGACGTACAGATAACAAAGATAGATAGTCTATCTGTTATCTGCAGGATATTTACAACTACAGTGTATATAGCCTACACCCTGTAATATTACAGAGATCACCTAGTAGATTAAACATTAGACATAAGTCTACTGAAGACTAAAAGCTGTCATTCTTATACTTATGCTGACAATAGGGCGTCAACCCGCTCAGAGAGCGTTAGCTGTCTCTCATTGTTGTACTGTAATCAAGCCTGTCTGTTTTCTTGTGTGTGTGTGTTTGTTAGCAAGATAACTTGAGAGCAGATGTTCATGAAACAATATGGGAATGATCAGTAGTAAAAGAGATTATCTTGATTAATTTTGGGTCAAAAAGTTCAAAGTCACTCATTTTAGAATGCTTTAATCCTTCATATGATACAGAACATTTTCCACAAAAGAATCCCACTGGTTCTTCAAAGGTAGTATCAAGGGCCAGACCACCAGGTTTATGAACAGCTTCCACCCGGCTACCATTAGACTGTTGAACAAGGCATGACCACTGCTTGTCATCCTTGAACTTTTGCTTTCCTCATGGACCTACCTGTGGATTATATTTATACCAGTAAAGCAACCTTTTTTGGACTATGTGTTTGAACTTGACACTTGCCGATACTCTGCACCTTGATCTCATGTACAACGCACAGATACTCTTCTTGCACTAATGTCATGAACAGCATAATACAGCTGCTATGCTCGCGCAGACGCGCACCTTATTTCCAAACCTCATGTACATAATGTTTGGATTGATATGCTATGTGTAAATATATAGATACCTTGCTGGCACTCTTTTTTCATTCCTTCTATTTTACCCTTCCCTTGACCCCCCCCCCCCCCCCTCTTCTTTCTTTTCTTTCTCTTTCTGGAAACAATCAAAACGATGGAGCTTACACAAAAACATTTTACACCTGTAAATCTGTGATTCTGACTCAGTTTTTCTCCTTAAGACATTCAGTACATCACATTTAGTCATGTACTCCGTCTTCCCCTTTCCACTTTCTCTCCATGGTATCATATGATTGAATATGACATAAAATAAAATAAAAAATGCACCTGGGGTGCAAATCCTGCCCGCATCGATATTTCATACATCATCTCTCGATCGTGACCTTGACCGTTGACCATTTTGAACAAAAATGTAATCATATCTTCGGCGTAGCATACTGATCATTCCCTCCAAGTTTTATAAAAATCTGTCCAGATGTTCTTAATGTTATCTTGCCAACAACCAAACAAACATACAACATAGTAACCAGAAATAAAATTAATACAGTGCTGTATGTATGATTTAGCTGTTCTGTCTATATGCATTTTACTACTAGACCTGTGAGGTCCTTAATGAACATGACATAGTACTCTCTATCAGAAAGCCTAACACAATTATTCCCACATTCCACTGAAATGAAACCATCAGAAGACTTAATTAAAAACCTTTCTCCTGAATATTCCCTAGACCCTGACCCACATTATTACTAACTCTGCTAGGCCAACAGCCGGGAGGAGGAGATTATGTTTTCGCCCTGTGTGTGTGTGTTTGTGTGTGTGTGTGTGCGTGCGTGCGTGTGTGTGTGTGTGTGTGTGTGTGTGCAGGGCGGCCCTAGAATCTTGGTGGAGATTGTTTGTGGCTGGGGAGGGGGACACAGAGCAGGGGCAGAGGCCAAGATCGTGACAGCACCCGCCCTCCAAGGGACGGCTTCCAGACATCCACAGGACACCAACAGAGGACGCCGCTCAGGACCACTGGCCTCCGGAAAACGGAGATCCTCAGGAAGGCGGGTGGGGAGGACAGGGGGGGCGGGGGGAGGACTGCAAGGGCTCTGGCACAGGGAGGAGCAGAGGGCACATGCAGCAGGGGAAGGTGCCGACCGGACCGCCAACACCATTCGCCAACACCCCTGGAAGATGTAGGTGCGGCACGCCGGCCAGCCCGATGACTTTGGCAGCGCTGACAGGACTCCAATCCCATGTTGAGATCCGTGGCAAAACGAGTCTGGGCGAAAATCCCCTCTGGTGAAGGACCCGCAGGTTGGCCACCTGGGTCACTCAGACGGGACCAAGGCCAGAACGTCACAAGGGAGTAGGGAGTAGGCACGGAGGAGGACTACAAGGCTCTGGGAGCAGGAACGGAGGCCCTGTGTCACTGGACAGTGGGGGCACTGCGTCATCACCCGGGCAGCCTGGCACTCAAGAAACGGTCCACCTTGCAGGAACCCTGGCAACGGCACTGGTGAGGGCGAGGGACCTGCCAACCGTCACCAATCATCGAGGCGACGCTTCGCATTGTGGACCTCAGAACTTCTGGGCAGAAGTGGAAACCCGCGTCGCAGGACACAGGAAGGGCAGAGGGCGCAAGACCTCCAGGGAAGTCACATGATGCAGGGAAGCGACGAGTCCACGACGTCACTCACACAGTCAGACGGGTATGACACTCCAACAGGAATATGGGGGCAGAACGAGGGCGAGAACACACTGGGCACAAGGGCAGTCACATTAGGGGCAAACACAGAGCAGGGGCAGAGGCCAAGATCGTGACACATTGTTCTTAAATGTGCTGTAAATATACCATAAAGCCCAGTGGTGGACAGTAGCAGTGTACATTTACTTGAATACTGTACTTAAGTGTATCTTTTGAATATTTGTACTTTACTTGAGTATTGTTTTTTTTAAGTATCAGCTGTTGATACTCCAAAAAATGACTTAAGTACAGTACTCAAGTGTACTGTGACTGTCCACCAGGCGCTACGGTGGCGCATTGGTAAAGTCCCTGCCCATCACCACGTTGTGGGTCCGAATCCACCGTGATGCATCTGGCTTTGTAGTCTGTGCAAACACAATTGGCCCGTGTTCAGGGGAGGGAAGCAGAAAGGGGAAGGTGATGCATGTCACCGCATGTGTTCCTACTTTGACCAGGCTGATAATTCTCACCTGTCATTTGAGATACCGTTCACAGTCTATCTCAGTCACAGTAAGGGTTCAGGCTAATTGAGAATCTTGTGAACATTCAGGTAGAACATAGGATCACACTTTTTGATTGCCGGCGAGTTTGTAGTACATCAGATGAAACATGGCTGCTGCTCCTCTTGACAACATCATCACAGAGTTTGACGCCCAATTTACTTCCCTTCTATGAGTCATCTCCTCAACCCTGCTTGGGCTAGTTCCAATCTGTCTAGTGCCAGGAAGGTGTAAGAGCAGACATCTTCATTGGAAATGAATAAAGCTGATCTGCCATCACCAGAGATGACTGAACAGGAGCAGAAGTCACAGGAAGAAAGAAAGGCCAAGCTTTCTCAAGAAGTGTGATCTTCTGGGTGGGAAAACTCACAGGTTTCTCAATTAGTCTGAACAATTTCCGTGACTATGACAGGCTCCAGAGGTGATTTCACCTAGGACACAATTTTTGTTTTTGATTATACAGTGTGTGTGTGTGTGTGTGTGTGTGTGTGTGTGTGTGTGTGTGTGTGTGTGTGTGTGTGTGTGTGTGTGTGTGTGTGCGTGCGTGCGTGCGTGCGTGCGTGCGTGCGTGCGTGCGTGCGTGCGTGCGTGCGTGCGTGCGTGCGTGCGTGCGTGCGTGCGTGCGTGCGTGTTTGTGTGTGTGTGTGTCAGGGGGTGGGGGGTGGGGTGCCCCCGGCCCCCCTAGTGGTTGTGGCCAATATGCCAGTGTGCCGGTCCCGTATGTGTGTGTGTGTGTGTGGGCATGCATGCAGCTAATCTAAAAATAACACTATACCGATCAGCGCCAAACTTTACAAGCGCACTGCTAGTGGGCCAAGGAAGACACTCCACCCCAAATCTGTCTTATCCTCCATCCACATGTTAGTTGTCCTCCTTCAGCATGCACAAGACAGACATTATTACAACAATGGAGTTGCCTTTTACAGAGCTGTAAAATCTTTATCATGTCCTCAGGGCTCTGATAGTGATAACAGTGTTACTCAGCACACAAAAGGTCAACTCTTTGTTTCTTTGGCCGTCAAGTACTTTGAGGCATTATAGGCCCACTTCGACTTACAGTAGGTTTGACAGAAGAATCAGAATCGACTTTATTGTCACATCACAGGTTTACAGGTGCAAGCTCCATCGTTTATAGTTTTCAGGAAAATGGTGGGTGGGGGCAGAGAGAGGGAAAACATGGAGAAAACATTGGAAAGAAACAGGTCAGAAAAAAATCTAATATATATGCATTGAATACATACTGTATAGCATAAAAAGTAGCAGGTATGAACATGAGGTTAGACATAAGGTGCAGGTTAAAAAAGATAGAACGTTGTAGACATAATAGTCTAGGCCTATTGTGCTAGTGACATAGTCCGCATGAGGTTAAAAAAGAATTGGTAGGCCCACATAAGGTAAAACCTTAGGTAATAGTAAAGTGAAAAATTCAAATAGTAAAATTCCTAATATTATAAGGAACACATAAGAAACAATGCAAGGGTCAAAACAATTCAGCAGACTTGATATTTCTGCTGCTTGATATATTGTGTACTCCATCGCATGACTGTGTGGTTTGCAGACAAAAACTATTTTCAAGCTAACAACTTGTTACAGGACAAGCAAGCGACACGTCATACTGTTTGATTTATAGCTGATAAAATGAAATACAGGCCAGATTTTCAATCAACTGAATTGTTTTAATGCATCAATGACAAATCACAGTAGCAGAAAAAGTGATGACCATAGAGCCTCTGAGATCCTGTTGTAAATTCACATAAGGTCATCACAGGTAGTAGGTACAGTATTTCCTGCTGTTCAGCAGAGCTTGAGAGCAGAGCTGCAGTGGCTTGTAGGTGTCAGGTCGTGGCAGAGTGACCATCACTTACAAAGAACCATGTGCTAGTCGTCATTGTTCCTTCTATGAGCAGCAGCACATTAAATATTGAAACAACCCATGAGATAGGAGGAGAGCACTGGTGCTGCTCTGTTCTTAGAAAATGTCTCCCCGCTGCTGACTCTGTCACACAAAACAATGGAAATCAATAATAGACAAGGCTGCATGGGAACAACAAAACATTCAGTGGCTTGAACTGTGCACTGTTTCATTTTGTCGACTTAAAACTATGCCAAATTTTTTTCATCAACTATATTTTTTCACTGAAGAAAACTAAATAAAAACTAAGCTATGATGACTAAAACTGTGACTAAATATACTGACAATTTTGTCAACAAATAAAAACTAGACCAAAATGTTAGAGAGGGACTATTGGAGTAGAGATCCAGCAGAACTAAGACAAGTCATTTTATGCTTCGTTGTTGCACACCAGAAATAGCCGGTCTGCAAGCTCACAACGCGTTGCAGCGTGACGTGTTGTGAGCTTGTAGATCTGCTATTTTCAAAACAATCTTGAAATAAATCTGAAATAAATCTGAAATAAATCTGAAATAAATCTGAAATAAATCTGAAATAAATCTGAAATAAATCTGAAATAAATCTGAAATAAATCTGAAATAAATCTGAAATAAATCTGAAATAAATCAGACTCTGTCACACAAAACAATGGAAATCAATAATAGACAACGCCTGTGAACAACAAATCATTCATAATGTGGCCTGGACTGTGTGAGAGACAGACACACAGTATCATGTGGAATGCATGAGCTTTGAGGGATGTTGTCGACAGAAATCAATTTCACCGGCTGTTCAGGAGACACGTGGGAGTCCTTGCAAATCTCTGAATCCTGGGTGTTTCACAAAGCCGCAATCTCACGAGGGACATCGACTGGTGCCTGAACAGAGCTTGACAAATAACGCTATCATTTAATAATATATCCAGTAGGACAGCCGACACGGAATAATGCACACAGTAATAAGCCTGTCTGCCCACTGTAACCTTTGCCCTCCCCCCCGGGAAAGGTCACTGAATAGATCAAAGGTATAAGGCCATCTGCACTTGCCAGTGGAATGAGTCCTTGTGTGTTACATGTCCAGCAGGCCCTACAATGAGGCAGTCTGTTCGGTGGCAGTCCCTTGGCCTGCAACCCCGCCCCGCTTCTGTGGAATGAATCAACAACCACCATTGAGCACACTCATGACTGCAACGCGTGGATGTAGCACATGCACGCATACACAATTACTAAATATCTTAAAATTCCAATGTGGTTTTTACTACAAATGGCAGCAAACTTCACTTAACTTGACTTCAGTTGCCATTCATATTGCGCGCATGTGCATGTACGCACGCACGCACACACATGTGCACGCGCACACACACACACACACGCACACACACACACGCACACACGCACACACACACACACACACACACACACACACACACACACACACACACACACACACACACACACACACACACACACACACACACACACACACACACTCAATTATATTAACACCCGGAGGCAAAAGTCATAGTAATGCACATATATAAACACACACACAGGGCCATTCCAGGCCATCATGGACAGTTGTAGCATAAACGGGGGAGTGGATGACAGTAACTGACCGTGAGTCTGTGCCAGGAGAAAGCCCCCTCCCCCTCCCCCTCCCCCTCCCTCCTTGCCCCGCCACAGCAGGGAACAACAAGGGGAAGGGGCGGGGCTGTCAGAGCAGTGGGCCGATCTGGATTTCACCACTTCCGCCCATCTGCAGTCATAAAACCCACCTACAGGACATCTGCAGGCCCCCCCCCCCCCCCCCCGCCTGCATAATCTTGTTGCTGCCTGTCGGGCAGAAACGTCTTATCTCCATATTCTAACTTTTTGTGTTTTTTCGTAAATAGTAGCAGATCCGCAAGCCGAGCTTGTAGATCTGCTGCTTTTGCTATTTTTGAATTTGAATCCTGAAAAGTAACAGTTTTGGACATAACGAGGTTTCCACCCGACAGATACGATATAATACCTTTTATCTACTTTTCCAGAAAATGAATGACAACGTCCACTATTCCACTAAGTACTTGTTACTAAAGGTACAGAGCTACTCAACACTGCCACAGTTATGGACTATCTAGTGACTGGGAGCGCCATGGAGGACGGCCGCTTCCGTACTCGCTCCGTAACATCGCAACGTTTTTCCATCTTTTTAGTATTCTTTAGCCTTCTCTTTTTTCCCTACACCGTCGCGTGTCTAAGGAGTTATGACAGACAAGCACTTATGGACATCAGCACAGCGATTACACACAGAATTCCGGACTTTTTTGCCGAAAACCTTCCACCCAGCTGGGTGGGGGGAGGGGTTCCCTTTGTTCCAGCTGGATCAACAACAAACCCAAGGCGACGGAAAAGACCTGGACGACAAGGTACAAGAGCAGGTCTCCTCGTAAGAACAACAAAACGTGGATATAAACCTGCACTGCCTTCAATCCTGCTAGCGAACGTTAGATCTCTGTGTGAATCAAGAACAGTGACCACTATGGACGACCTACTAGTGCGCGTAAAGTATAACAGTGAGACAAGGAACACGTCCATTGTTGTTCTAACAGAGACGTGGCTAACGGAGTTAGCATCTGATTCTTCTATCACTCCTCCTGGCTTCACCGCGTATAGGAAGGACAGAGACCCTGTACTGAGCGGTAAGCAACGTGGGGGGGGAGTTTGTGCCTTGATCAACAACAACTGGTGCAAAGATGTTAAAATCCTAGATAGTCACTGCTCACCAGACCTTGAACTTTTAATCATAGCCTGCCGTCCTTTCTACCTACCACGCGACTTCAGCATTGTGATTGTAGCCGTTGTTTACATTCATCCTGGAGCTAATAAGGACACAGCTATGAGGGAATTACACCAGGCGATCAGTGCACAAGAAAATCGCCACCCGGACTGCGCAGTCATCTGCCTAGGCGACTTCAACCGGACAGACTTAAAAAAGGTCTTTCCCAAATTCCACCAGCATGTCGCCTGCAGTACCCGTGGTGACAATATTCTTGACCACTGCTACACGCCCTTCAAGGATGGATACAAAGCTCTCCGCCGCCCACCGCTAGGAAGCTCTGACCACGACGCCATCCAGCTGCTACCTGCCTACAAACAGAGGCTAAAAAGGGAGCCGGTCGTTGAGAAGGAAATCCGAATCTGGTCTGAGGACACAGACGCTATGCTACAATCCTGCTTCTACCAGACTGACTGGGGGATGTTTAAGAACGCCGCTGGGAATAACATCAACGAACTCTCAGACTCAGTCACTGGCTTTATCAGCAAGTGCATAGATGACATAGTCCCCAAAAAGACAGTTCGGATCTATCCCAATCAGAAACCATGGATGGACAGCGGAGTACGTGCACATCTGCATGAACGGGATGCTGGTTTCAAATCTGGCGACGTGGAAACGCGCAACACGACGCGCGCGGCCCTAAACAGCGCCATCAGGAAGGCGAAAAAGGCCTACACAAAAAAGATGCAAGACAAACTCAGCAATGGCGACATCAGGAGCACATGGCAGGCAGTACACACCTTGACAGACTGCAAAACAAGAACCAGAAGCGAGTTGAACCCGCCTGCCTCCCTCCCCAACGAACTGAACACTTTCTACGGCCGGTTTGAGATCAGCTCCAACCGCGGCAGCCAAGCGGGGCCATCAGCAGCACCAGCAGAGGAGAACCCTCTAACCATCTCGGAGAGAGAAGTGCGTACAGCCTTCACACGGGTCAACATCCACAAGGCAGCCGGACCTGATGGGATTCCAGGCCGGGTCCTTAAGACATGTGCAGACCAGCTGGCGGGTGTCTTCGCTGACATCTTTAACCTCTCCCTCTCCCTGGCTGTGGTCCCTGCAGGGTTCAAAATGTCAACCATTGTGCCCATTCCCAAAAAGGCCAAAGTGACATGCCTGAACGACTGGAGACCTGTTGCTCTCACCCCGATCGTCAGCAAGTGTTTCGAGAAACTGGTGAGGGAATACATCAGCTCCACGCTACCTGCCTCGCTGGATCCGTGGCAGTATGCATACCGCAAAAACAGATCCACCGACGACGCTATTGCCATGGCTCTCCACACCGTCCTCTCGCACATGGACAACAAGCTGCTGAAGGACAAATATGTACGTATGCTGTTCGTGGACTACAGCTCAGCATTCAACACCATTGTCCCAGCAATACTTGACAAAAAGCTCAGACACCTAGGGCTACACCCAAGCATGTGCGACTGGATACAGGACTTCTTGTCCAACCGACATCAGGTGGTGAGAATGGGCAGCATCACATCCGACCCCCTGACCCTCAACACCGGAGCACCCCAGGGATGCGTGCTGAGCCCTCTCCTCTACTCCCTGTACACGTATGACTGCATAGCCACACATGTCTCCAACACCATCATAAAGTACGCGGACGACACGACAGTGATAGGCCGAATCGTCAACAACGACGAGTCTGACTACAGAGAGGAGATCAAATCACTGGCACACTGGTGCCGGGAGAACAACCTCTCTCTTAACGTCGACAAGACCAAAGAACTGATCGTGGACTTCAGGAGGCCGCGGAGAGACCATGCGCCCATCCTCATCGACGGTGCTGCAGTGGAAAGGGTCAGCGAGTTCAAGTTCCTCGGAGTACACATCGAGGAGGACCTCAAATGGGAGACGCACTCCACACACGTGAGGAAAAAGGCTCAGCAGCGACTGTACTGGCTCCGCCGCCTGAAGAAGCTCGGAGTAGGACGTCGCATCCTCAGGCTGTACTACAACAGTTCTGTTGAAGGCATCCTAACAGGCTGTGTCACGGCCTGGTACGGGAACTGCACTGCCCGAGAAAAGATCAGCCTACAACGAGTAGTGCGATCGGCAGAGCGGATAATGGGAATCGAGCTCCCAGCGCTCCAGGAACTGTACAAAAAGCGGTGCGTGGTCAAAGCCAAGCGCATCATCAAGGACAAGCACCACCCAAGTCACAGACTGTTCAACCCCCTACAACGACCGCGACCGGGCAAGGGGCTCTACCGCAGTATCAAGAGTACCACCACCAGGTTTTGGTGTAGTTTCAATCCAGCTGCTGTCAGAATGCTGAATGGGGCATAAGCCTGGATGAGTTCAGCAGCCTGACAGCAGGCGGCGCAGACTTTTCTGGCTCTTCCTGAACACACCTGTGGATTATACCAGGGACAATGACTTGGACTTTAGCCCCCCCTCGGACACACCTGTGGACTACACCAGGTACAAAATGACTTTTTGTTGCACTCCCTCATGGAGCTACTTGCGGATTATACTAGGGTCAGTCCACTCTAGGTGGACACGCACTGACCTTTTGCACCTTAATCCCTTGTATAACGCACTGACTTTTTTTTTGGGTCTTTTTTTATTGTGCTCCTTTTCCTCTAAGCACCTTAACGTCCATTGTCTATCATGCACAGTATAAGTATAACATGCACAGTATACAATACATTGCTGCTATGCTCAGGCACCTTAGTTTAGTTTTTTTTAAGTTTTTATTTATTATCTCAGGTAATTTGTAAATATGTAGATAACTTGTCTGGCCTTCTGTTGCTCTCTTGTTTTGATCTCCTTCCCACCTGCCCCCACCCTCTTCTTCTCCCCCCCCCCTCTTCTTTCTATGGAAACTAACGTTGCGATGGGAACGATGTACAAAAAAGAATTTCACCCACTTTTTACCTTGTAAACCTGTGATGTGACAATAAAACTGATTCTGATTCTGATTCTGATTCTATCTCCACTGCACTCGCTCCTTCGGTCAGCCTTTGTCAACAGCAGGTTCCCTGCTCTCATTAGCAAAGAAATGCACATTGCTGTAATAGTATGCAGAAATGCCTCAGACCTAATCTGTGGGCCACTGTTACCCTGCATTGAACCACTGAAAGCACTCAATACATTGACCTATAACACCACAGCCCTGAGTGAGGTCTACAATCTAGGATGGTATGGTTACTATGCACAGTGAGACCCCCCCACCCTCCTCCACACACGCACGCACGCACGCACGCACGCACGCACGCACGCACGCACGCACGCACGCACGCACGCACGCACGCACACACACACACACACACACACACACACACACACACACACACACACACACACACACACACACACACACACACACACACACACACACACACACGGCTAGCCCTGGTATGATAATGTACAGTCTAGGGATAATGTGCCTCTGTTCTGCAGGGATGAATGGTCATGATTCATTAAATTAGTAATTTTACGATGGCGCCCCCTGCTGAAAATGTTGCTAACCTTTCGCTCCCTGCTACTGCCTTTGTTTACATACTGATTGACTGGCTTGAGGGTACTGCTGCATGAGCTTTATGTTTAGAGTTATGTTTGGTTGAGAAAGAGCCAAAAAAAAAAAAAAATGTACATAGCCACCATTAGAAGGATTCATCTATTCAAGATTGTGTCCTCGATATGAGGAGCAATTGTCCTAACTGGGCCTGTGAAATGTCCTTTAAGAACCTCTTAACAATAAGGCATCAAGCGACTATTTACAGAATCGGGATGCAAGTGTGTAAGCACCATACCATTCTTCAGCCCAGTTTTTACTCAAAGGATTATGACGTTTTCACCTTTTATTGATGACCAAAAACTCAATTGATCGTATTCATTCAAACTAAACATTTTGCTTTTACTTGGGGGTGTGAGTGTGATGTAAGTGAATATTACCAATGGGCATTTGTACTTTAGCACCTTGGGTATGACATGGAACCAACAACGTCTCCAGCTTCATTACCTGCAAAACTCAATGAGTAACACACTCCAGGGTTGTTGGTTCCATTACATTCCCTGTGTAGTTCAATATGAAGAGTCTGATTCTTATGGGGGCGACCCATACTAAAACTATATTCACACCTGGTTTTGTAAGGCACTTAAAAAAATCATCCATGGAATGTCACAATATATTACAAACATATGGCAACTGATTATATCATGATGCACATATATAGGGGCCTACTGCACTCTCTATATAGCCCAACATATAAACTGTTGCAGTTTAACTATGTTAAGCACTTACATTCATCAACAGTGTTGACAGATGGAATTTCCAGGAAAGCTACTGAACTGAACTGTACAGCAGCCTTCAACTTGTTTGTGGCTTTTTTTTTAAATATCGACATACATGTAGAACAGGGGTCTTCAACGACTTGTTTGACAGCACTGTCATCAGTGGATTCATGTTGATGTGTATTTTTCACACATTTAATCACTTCAATACTTAATAAACTTGACCTTTCACTCTGTACGTAGTCTGCTCTTTTCCCCTCAGCCAATCTACAAGTGTAGATAGCCGATCTACAAGCTCACAACGCCTCTCAGTGCAAGGCGTTGTGAGCTTGTAGATCTGCCATTTTTAGCTAAAGTTCTCCTCAGAATAGGGATGCTAGGGTTCAAATGGTTAATGTAAATTAAAAAAAATCATATCACACAAAGATTTGGTGGCCCCCCTGCAGTAACTCTGAGGACCCCCTAGGGTCCCGGACCCCCTGTTGAAGACCCATGATGTAGAAATAGAGGTTTTGATTGATTGATGTACTTTATTTAGTAAGACATGAGAACATCAGTACATGGAAGTACAAATTCACAATACAAGGTCTACTAAACTGGGAGACTCATTAAGCACTGAGCTTGTTTAAGATGAGATCCCCATGCACACAAATCATGATGACATATAAGAGACAGACAGATATACACACTACTATACAGAATGTCATACAATCAGCTTACAGGTTACTGTGGTATGAAGAGTGAAAAAAAAATGTACAAGAGAAGAAAAAGAAATAGGGGGGGTAGGTTAAGACTTAGACAGGGGCCATTTTCGAATTGCAGCCTCCTGAAGGTGTATCTTTAGGGCAGTTTTGAAAGTGAGTAGGGTTTTACACTCCTTTACTCCTTTTGGTTGGGCATTCCACATTTTTGATGAATAGCATGAGAACGAGTTCATTCCCTTTGTTGAGCCAAATCTGGGTTGCACATGATTTGTGGAGCTGCCTCTGGTGTTATGATCGTGGACTTCATTAACATTTAGGAAGTATTTAGACAAATACAGGGGGATCCCAATGTTGTGGTGTATCTTGAAGACCAGGCCCATAGCAAGTTGCTGTACTCTGTCCTCAACCCTAAGCCATCCAATCCTAGCAAAATGAGCAGGGGTTAGATGGGTTTTGTGATTGAGGCCAAGAAGTAGCAAGGTGACAGAGAGAGGGTTCAGTCCTGGAGGGGGAAAAAAATAGCAAATTAGGGGGCACACTCGTGTTGTGTTTGTATTAGCGCTCTTTCAATTACCCAATAAATAAACATATTTTGAAAGCTTTCCAATGGGCCACACACACATGACTATGAAAGAGAGGTTACCCATCGTTTCGGATGGATCGGCTCCCTGCGAGCCACAAAATTGATGCAGGAGTTATGTTTTCCATGCGCTGATTGAAAGTGATTGGACTCCCTTCTACTGCTATGTGTCAACACTTTAATGACTGTTTAAGCAGCCAGCCAGACCCACCTGTACCGATTACACGTGTTCATAAGTCATAACATGATGGAGGTGGGTGCACACATGCACGCGCGCGCACACACACACACACACACACACACACACACACACACACACACACACACACACACACACACACACACACACACACACACACACACACACACACACACACACACACACACACACACACACACACACACACACACACACACACACACACACACACACACACACCTTGCAAGTCTTGCAAGTCAAATGAATAATAAATGAGAGGCAGCAGCAGTGATGTTCACTCTACTACAGCATGGTGTTCAGAACTCTCCCAGCAGCTCCACTCCACTACAGCCTAGTCAAAACATTATGGTCTGACACCGGTGTACTGGCCTTGTCAGGCAAACACAAAACCACTCTGAGGTTATACAGTGACATACATGATTACCTTTCACACCAACACTGTAAAATATCCAGTGTAGGTGATCATGTACAAATACAAATGGAACCAGATGGACTTGTACTGTAGGTAGATTTCTTCTTTTTTTTTTTTTACACAGACATATTAGTACACACAGCCTAGTGAAAACATGGTCTGATGTTAAAAATGTGTATATTGGCCTTACGTCTGGCAAATACAAAACCATTTGAACATGAATATACCTTATTACAATCTTGATTAGTGGAAACGAAGATTCCGACGATGTTGAGAATAAAATTACTTTTGTAATAGTACATAACATTGATTGAATACTTTATTAACATTTTGCAAAAAGTACAGTGGTACGATTATACAATGATGCTAAAAGGATAACACAAAAAGCCACGAGGGCTTGTTTCCATTTTTGTCCTATGTATTCAATTCATCAAGACATTTAAAGACATACAATAACATACAAGAAATCATCAATACTAGGAGCAATACAAGTATGTACAGAAAACATTGGAGGGGGGGGGGGGTTCATGTCTGGTGTCAAGCTTAGAAGACTTGTCTAGGACCAGTTGCAAATTGCAGACAGGTGCTCTTTTATGGTGGTTTTGAAGGAGGGTAGGGTGTCACACTTTTTGATGGCATAACAGTAGAACGAATTTAACCCCATGCTTGTGCCGAATCTGGGTTGAACGAGATCAGAGATTGAACATAACCAGCGCCTTGCGGGTTAAAGTGTCCGCCCTGAGACTGGGAGGTCAGGGTTCAATTCCCCTGCGGGGTCGTACCAAAGACTATAAAAATGAGACCCAATGCCTCACTGTTTGGCACTCAGCATCAAAGGTTGGATTGGGGGGGGAGTAAGTGAAGTCCCTGTGACATACTAGCGTCATGTCCAGGGGGTGTGCCTGTACATCATGGCTGGGGAATGTACTTGTACATCATGCTGCCTCACGCTACAGACACAGGAGATAGGCTCCTGCCCTATGGGCCACATTGCTCAGGAACCGGTGGTTCGCAAGGCTTACTTACTAACTTTACCTAGCATGACAATTAACTGATGAATACTACAAATAAATATGTAGTTCTTTCATAATGTTCTACAGCAAAGACAAACATACAAGGCGACAACACAACAGACAATGTAATAGGCTATTATGTACTACATATACTATCATCAATAAACACAGCATACAGTTATTGATCGTATGCTGTATCATGTCTTGATGAGGGTAGCCTAATATTATGTGTAGAATGTGTGTTCTACTGTACAGTATGTAGGCTGTATATTTATTTATAGATAGACGCTCGTACACACACACACACACACACACACACACACACACACACACACACACACACACACACACACACACACACACACACACACACACACACACACACACACACACACACACACACACACACACACACAGTGTTACAATGTGTTGTAATTACACCATAATGTCTTATACTCTTCCAGCAGATCTATGCTCATGGAGAACTTTGAGGTAGACCTGCAGGATCAAAGCGAGGCCACAGAGTGGATGGTAATGGCATTAGTGGCAGCCATGCTGCCTTATTTGGACAGTATCCTTTACACATGACTCAAAGAGAAAGATCACGCTCATGGCTGCTGCGCTGACCACAGGCATTTCCCCATCACTTCTTTTAAAAGAAAAGCGGTCGGTTGACGGTTGGTCATAGTTATCTTGAGCCTGAGTTTGACTCGCTGGAATCTTAGGCTACTGACAGTGAGTAAAATAACACAAATGAATCTCTGGCAGCCCATATTGAATAAAGATTTGCAAACTTTAGCGAGAGCAAGAGGATAATCCTAAGTTAACTCAGTCATAGTGCTTTCTTGGGTTTAATCCTTTTAGCAGACCTTGTATAGAACTGTACTTTCTGTGCTTTTTTTTGCAAACTGTTAATAAAGTATTCAATCAATCAATCAATCAAACAACTGTACTTTGCAGACATTTCAGAGATTGAAAGGCCATTCCACTGCTCTGTGATGACACACAGTGACCACACTTTGCTACTGCGTCTATTATTTATTTTTGCAGAATGGGTAGGTAGTCATGAGCACAATGTAACATAGATGGTGCACAAGGACTGTTGGAAAGTGTAGGTGTGTTTACAAACAGTTGTATCTGTCAAACTCAAAACATATCAAAGGATTCCTAAAATGCGGATCACATCACACTCACTCACTTGGCTGGGACACGTTCCCAACTGGAAGCACTTCACACAGACAGGAGCAGTGTTCTTGGAAGGCACATACTGTATCATTCTGAATTTCTGATTGATAGAATGAAAGGTGTTTTTTTCTTTCACATTGAACATGTACTAGTAAAAAGTACCGACCTTGACAGAGTAATTTAGTGTAACTGTAGCACTTCCAGGACAGCAGCTTTAATAAGCGTCAACGGCAATGAATAAATCAATGTTCTGCACTGCAGAATGTGTTGAAATTGACGCAAGAAACAACACCTGAGTTAAGATTTCTCAAGCTGCCAGAGTGAGACATGAGGTGTCAGCAGTTCTCAAAGTCAAAATGACAAAATCTGAATCGAAGGACATTGAATTGATTTGCCTGATATGATCAGAATAATTCTGGTCATTTATACCTGTTTAGACAGCATATTATCTCTGTTGGGTGGAAACCTCATTATGTCCAAAACTGTTACTTTTCAGGATTCAACGCTGCTTCGCGCCCCATTTTGAGCTTGTGGATCTGTAACTTTTGCTACTTTTGTGCTGTAGTATGATCAAGTAGGGCGTTACACACACAAAAAAGTTACAAAAATAAAATAAATGGAGATAAGAGGTTTCTGCCCGACAACAATATGGTTTGCCTGACTGAATCAGCCTGTCTGCTAACAAGTTGCTCCCGGAGGTTCCCAATACTAGACTAAAAACCAGGGGTGACATTGCCTTTGCTGCTGCCGCCAGGCTCTGGACCTGCCCTTCCCATTAGAAGTGCTCAGACTATTGGGGGTTTTAAATCTCTCCTCAAGACCCATTTCTTTTCTCTAGCTTTTACAGTATGTATGTTGTTTGAGTCTATGTTGTTTCATGTTTAACTTTTTATTTTTGCATGTCCTGTGCCTCTCACACACCAGTGAGAAGAGTATCTCGAAGAGTATCTTGCTTGCCCTGGCCTGGGCAAGCAAGATATTAAATCATAAACAAAATAAAGATTATGTTAACTTAACTTGTACAAATGGAACAATTGGCTTCCATTTCTTCACTTGTTGTTAAATTAAATTACAGCTATGGATTGTACTGCTTAGTGTCATAGGGGGCCATAGTTGGGAGTGTAGAGGTCATGTTGGTGGAATTGAACTCTCAGTAGACACATGTGTCTGTTGAGAGGCTGCTGTAGTCACTACTAGGTCACTACAATTCCGTTGATGTTGAGCATGGCCTCTGTAGGACGCTACATTTGGGACTTCAAATCCCTTGATGTCTATCTAGTCGCTGGAAAGTTGGACACAGGTGTCTTGCATTGGCCATCAAGTGATGACAAAGTGTAGGTGTGTTTACAAACAGTTGTATCTGTCAAACTCAAAACATATCAAAGGATTCCTAAAATGCGGATCACATCACACTCACTCACTTGGCTGGGACACGTTCCCAACTGGAAGCACTTCACACAGACAGGAGCAGTGTTCTTGGAAGGCACATATCATTCTGAATTTCTGATTGATAGAATGAAAGGTGTTTTTTTCTTTCACATTGAACACTAGTAAAAAGTACCGACCTTGACAGAGTCATTTAGTGTAACTGTAGCACTTCCAGGACAGCAGCTTTAATAAGCGTCAACGGCAATAAATAAATCAATGTTCTGCACTGCAGAATGTGTTGAAATTGACGCAAGAAACAACACCTGAGTTAAGATTTCTCAAGCTGCCAGAGTGAGACATGAGGTGTCAGCAGTTCTCAAAGTCAAAATGACAAAATCTGAATCGAAGGACATTGAATTGATTTGCCTGATATGATCAGAATAATTCAGGAGACAGTCATTTATACCTGTTTAGACAGCATATTATCTCTGTTGGGTGGAAACCTCATATGTCCAAAACTGTTACTTTTCAGGATTCAACGCTGCTTCACGCCCCATTTTGAGCTTGTGGATCTGTAACTTTTGCTACTTTTGTGCTGTAGTATGATCAAGTAGGGCGTTAATTTACACGCACAAAAAAGTTACAAAAATAAAATAAATGGAGATAAGAGGTTTCTGCCCGACAACAATATGGTTTGCCTGACTGAATCAGCCTGTCTGCTAACAAGTTGCTCCCGGAGGTTCCCAATACAAGACTAAAAACCAGGGGTGACATTGCCTTTGCTGCTGCTGCCGCCAGGCTCTGGAACAGCCCTTCCCATTAGAAGTGCTCAGACTATTGGGTTTTTTAAATCTCTCCTCAAGACCCATTTCTTTTCTCTAGCTTTTACAGTAATGTTGTTTGAGTCTATGTTGTTTCATGTTTAACTTTTCTTTTTGCATGTCCTGTGCCTCTCACACACCAGTGAGAAGAATATCTTGAAGAGTATCTTGCTTGCCCTGGCCTGGGCAAGCAAGATATTAAATCATAAACAAAATAAAGATTATGTTAACTTAACTTGTACAAATGGAACAATTGGCTTCCATTTGTTCACTTGTTGTTAAATTAAATTACAGCTATGGATTGTACTGCTTAGTGTCATAAGGGGGCCATAGTTGGGAGTGTAGAGGTCATGTTGGTGGAATTGAACTCAAGTAGACACTTGTGTCTGTTGAGAGGCTGCTGTAGTCACTACTAGGTCGCTACAATTCCGTTGATGTTGAGTATGGCCTCTGTAGTACGCTACATTTGGGACTTCAAATCCCTTGATGTCTATCTAGTCACTGGAAAGTTGGACACAGGTGTCTTGCATTGGCCATCAAGTGATGACACTGCCGGAACCCTTGATTAGGCCAGTCGACACCAATACAACTCCACCAATAAAACCGTTTTAGAGACCGTTGCATCGGTCTGGACTGACCAGTTGCAGACTGGACTGACCAGTTGCAGACTGGTGCCATTTGGGGATAATGGTTGCAAGGAGTTGCATTGGTGTGGAGCTGTGGACTGCTGCATTCACTTGTCCTTGTATGCCTGGAGAAGGTCACACGACCGAAAGCTTGCATTAAAGTCTGGTATCTGCACAGTGTGCGGTTGCTGTTTGTTCGGTTATATACTGTGATTTTCAGCTCCAGCACCCCATCTAAGTTTTTAGTTGCGGAGATGGTTTATTAAACAGTGGTTTATTTCACCCTTCTGGTGGAATTAAACGAAAAATTTTGTTTTCTTCTTTTCATTGGGTTTGAAGGGATGCAGTCAGAGTCAGTGGGGGGTTGCGGGACTGTAACTCATTTTGTACACTCTCAGATGGGATTTTATAGTATAGATTGTACACTCTATCTATAGTTTAGATTTGTACACTTTCAGAGATAGGATTTTATAGTATAGATTGTGGACCCAGAGATGGAAAATGTTATCAAATGGGGGGGTCCGTGGCCGAATGCATAACAAATTGGGGGTCCTTGAAATTAAAAGGTTTGAGAAGCACTGGATTATTGCGATTTCATGGTTGCCACTCCTTGCTTTTTGATCATATTGGCTCTGTTGAAGTGCAGGGATTCAAGCACTGTCATCATCCCTATGGCCACCGGCTCTTTCACAGCAGAGATGAGATCTACTAAACAGATACTGGAAACTTCAAAGAGATAATACAACCCTGGATGTTCACCAGAGAACCTGGGGCCTGTTCCTCGAAAGGTGAATTAAATAAGCCTGGCCTCAAGCCAAATCCAGGCTTGACAAAGTCGGGTCCGAAAAGCCTCGTGTATTCCGTTCCTCGAACGCCAAGCCAGGCTGAAAAGGAGCGACTTTGTCGAGCTAGGCTATGTCAAGCCAGGCTGTTTCCAGCCAGGATAATGAAGCCAGGCTGAATGGGCGGCGATTCGCCGGTGACGTATTTCTATAAAAGACCATGAACTCGAGCGCAGATTCCTTGAACTTGACCAATCATGGCAGCGGGGAACAAAACTCGAGCAGCGTTTTTCTCTGCGTGTGTGTGTGTGTGTGTGTGTGTGTGTGTGTGTGTGTGTGTGTGTGTGTGTTTGCGACGGACGGATGTATATGTATGTGTTAGACATTTTTTATAATATAAAATAAAATGGTAATATATTATCAAACATCTAACAACAATATGAACTATAGTGTTAACAGAGTGACAATGACATATAACATGAGTCATTGTGAAACAATTATGATTCATGGTCACACACTATTTCAGTAATATAATTACATTGATTATATCTTATTGTATTGATTTCATTTTATTTGAATGCAGGGTCATTCAAATGAGTCCATATACAAACACATGTGTTGAATTAACTGTGGAAAAACTTGAAGAACAAAGACACTGGATTAAGTAAGCTTGGCCTGCTCCTGACCAGGCTAACTTCACAGCTAAATTGCCATGGTAACTAAGCTAGGCTTGCTTCAATTCTCTTTTGTGGAATCGGATAAGGCTAAACTTAGCCAGGGTGAACTGGCTAAACTAATCTTCAAGATAATTCAGCTTTTGTGGAACCGATTCAGCTCTAATCCTGGCTAAATTAAGCCAGGATAGGTGGTAAAGCCAGGCTTTAGCTCTAATTCACCTTTTGAGGAACAGGCCCCTGCTCTCAGGTGGAGAGAGAGAGGGAGAGCCGTGATTAAGCCTGTGTGTGTGTGTGTGTGTGTGTGTGTGTGTGTGTGTGTGTGTGCGTGCCTGCGTGCGTGCGTGCGTGTGTGTGTGTGTGTGTGTGTGTGTGTGTGTGTGTGTGTGTGCGTGAAATGCTGCAATAACATCACTTCCTTTTGGATTACTTTGCCAAAATAAATAGAAGTTCAGAACATAAAGTTAATTCATCCCCATGTTTGCAGTCAACATTAAAAACAAAACAGCATTATTAAGCATGATAAAACGGGGCCATAGCTCATAGTTATAGTCATTATTTCAAACTGTGTTAAATTAAGTGTATGTCTCACTCATCCAAATTAAACTCATGCTGTGATTACTTGCTGCTTTTTTGTTTTTCTCAAAAGTTATTGTCTATTGTCCATTGTGATATTTTGTCATTAGGGCCAACAGATTAATGGCTCCATGTTCATTCAATTATATTAAACTATTTAATTGCATTTACTCCAGTTAATCACTTCCTGGCTCTAAACCAAGATAATAAAAGTTCAACACTTCATTCAAGTCCAAGGCTTTTATTTGCAACAAAAGGGGAAATTTAATGGCAGAAAAGCAAGAGAAAAAAAAAACGGTATTACAGTTTACAATTCACATTAAATGTCCTCATTAGGACATGTGAAGATGATGTGGGATACACTTCTCTCTTGGCATCAAAATGGTGGTGAATCATAAGATAAGATCAGATATACAGTGATTGGCCTGGACCGCTGGCGTAGCGGTCCAGGCACAGCTCAGTGTAGCCTGACACCGTGTCGCGGGTTCGAGGTCCTAGAAAAGGTTGTTTACGCCCAGCTCCAGTTGTTTTTATCCACAAACAACATCCATGAAAAATTTCAGTCTGGATTTAAGCCTGGCCACAGCACTGAAACCGCTCTTTTAAAAGTTTTTAATGACCTACTCCTATCTGCCGACATTGGTAACTCTGCTGTTCTGGTGCTGCTAGACTTGACCACTGCCTTCGATATGATCGACCATAGAATCCTCCTACATCGGTTGGAACATTATGTAGGCATCACAGGCACCGCCCTCAAATGGTTTGAATCATATCTAGCTTCTCCATTCGTCTAGGTGATTACACCTCCACCAAGGCCCCTCTTACTTGTGGTGTCCCCCAAGGGTCGATCCTGGGCCCCATCCTCTTCCTGCTTTATCTATTACCCTTAGGGTCCATCATCGAGAAATATAACATATCCTTTCACTGCTTCGCTGACGATATCCAGTTATACCTGCCCCTAGAAACCACCTCCACAAATTAACGCCAACCCCTGCTTGACTGTCTAGCAGACATCAAGGATTGGATGGACCTAAACTTTTTAGATCTAAACGAAAATAAGACGGAAGTAATATTCTCGGCTCCGGCTCCTCCGTCCCTCCACCCGGCTCCCTAGGCCCCCTAAGTGCCAACATTCACTCCCACGTCACTGATTTTAAATTTGATAAACAGGTCAGCTCTGTGGTAAGTGCCAGCTTCTTCCAGCTGCGCCTATTGGCAAAGGTCAAGCCTTACCTCTCTCCCAGTGACCTCGAAAGAGCGATCCATGCCTTCATTTCAACCAGGCTGGATTACTGCAATTCCCTTTACATCGGCATCGACAAATCGCTCCTAAAACGATTGCAGCTTATTCAAAATGCCGCCGCACGCCTCCTTACCGGTACAAAGAGGCGGGACCATATTACTCCCGTTCTGGCTTCTCTCCTCTGGCTCCCGGTCCGTTTTAGAATTGATTTTAAGATTTTAATGCTTGCTTTTAAAGCACGCAACGGGCTAGCCCCCCCTTTCCTCAATGACCTCATCAATGACTATATTCCACCCAGACCCCTAAGGTCGGCTGATCAGTTACTACTGATTGAGCTCACAACCAATAAAAGGTCTAGAGGCGACGAGCCTTCGCTGCGGCCGCCCCGAGGCTCTGGAATAGCCTTCCTTTTAATATAAGAGTCTCTCAGTCTATAGACATTTTTAAATCACTACTAAAGACCTACTTCTTTTCCCTGGCTTTTGAACACAGTTAAACAGTTACACTACAATTATTGTCACTACCTCACTATCTTCTGCTACGCTTCTTAATCGCCGCTTGTATTTTGTATTTTTATATTGTATTGTAACATTGTCGTTTTTGATGTGTTGTATAGCACTTTGGTTGGCCTTGGTCATTGTAATGTGCTTTATAAATCAAATTTGAGTTGAGTTGAGTTGAGTTGAGTCCCGATCCTGATGGCCTATGCTGCATGTCACTCCCCATTTCCTGTCAGCCTATTGTCCTGTCAATAAAGGCATAAAACTTTTATTCATCCCTTTCAGGAAATTCAGGTGTTGTAGCATCAACAGCAGAAAGTGTGAAAGAATTTACAATTTAGGCATTTAGCAGACGCTCTTAATCCAAGCAATGTAGACACAAGGTAATACATCAAATACATAGAGATAGTAATCTAGGATCATAGCTAAACCAAGAACCTATCATCAGTCTAAACAGTATAATATAACAAATTAAACAAATCTGTACATTGAAACTATACAAACTATAGGATGCCAGGTCTACAAATGAACCTGGCATCTGTCTACATAACATGCTATCTATGTCAAACACAGGATAGGTACACAACACAAGAGTAGAGATGATAGTAAAGATAGTGAAAGATAGTAAAGTTACAATAGAGATAAAATAAAACAAATAGACTCAGAGACTAAAACTACATGGGACTGACTTGAGTTGATGAGTCAACTTATGTATATTCAGCAGGTGACGACAGAAAATGCTGCCGGGTCTTTCGGAGGCGTGATGGAAACAAACAGCATTTCTAACATGTCTGACCTGTTGACCTCTGCATGTGGAATGCCCTGTGGAGAGTAGACAGGAGGCATGTCAAGAGAAGTAGAATTACTGTATGATCTCTGTCGTTGTAGCATGTGACCTATTTCTGTCCTTGATTTCACAGCTTATCACTGACGCCCAGAGGTGATACCTGCAGGTCATCCGCATGTGCACACATCCAGAGACATGTACAGTAGATGCTCACACGTGCTATTTCACTCTCCCTCTTTCACTGCCTTTGTTTCTTTCTCTCTGTCTGTCTCTGCCTCTCTCTCTGTCTCTCTGTCTTCTCTCTCTCTCTCTCTCTCTCTCTCTCTCTCTCTCTCTCTCTCTCTCTCTCTCTCTCTCTCTCTCTCTCTCTCTCTCTCTGTGTGTGTCTCTCTCTCTGTGTGTCTCTCTCTCAATTACATTTTCAATTCAAAGGGCTTTATTGTCATGAGAAAACATACGTTTTAACGTTTACATTGCCAAAGCAAAAGTGAAACAAAGCAATCAAAACAGAACAATGTATGTACAATTAAATGGGAATAAAGAACTCTTACAAAACCATAGGAATTGTGCATTTTCTGTCAGAAATAGGAAAGGTTAGCTTGGGATAGATCTTTGATACAATTAACAGCAGTATTTCAATGTTTTGCTTTCACTTGGAATAAAACCTTTAGGGCAAATAGCAGCAAATTATTCAAATATATTCAAAAGGTATAGTTGCTCTGTTTGTATGTACAGTATTTCTATGTACCCATCAGGTCACTCGTGCGAACAGTGCAGGAATGCACACAATGATTTGTAGTTCTTAAGGTGGTTGTAGGCTATACTATCCATTAGACATCCTTCTCCTGTCACAACAGCTCTCTCTCTCTCTCTCTCTCTCTCTCTCTCTCTCTCTCTCTCTCTCTCTCTCTCTCTCTCTCTCTCTCTCTCTCTCTCTCTCTCTCTCTCTCTCTCGCTCTCTCTCACACACGCACAAGTGAGTATATTTGGGGCTGGGTTGGTTTGCAAGTTGACTCACAATTTAAAAGCTTCCATTGCCAAGTCCCTGTCTCTGGTCGTATATGCAAAGTCAGTGATTCCACTACAAAACAAGATTTGCATCATTTAGAATGATATAAATTATATTTTATGGATTCCCTTGGGGAAATCGTAGCCAGGTGTTGTTGATAACATTTGACACCTGTGCACAATGAATCACACCATGACTGAAATGATGACTAAAATCATTACATTATTATGTTTATTCATGTGTACAGGATTATTTGTCATATTCTGAGGCATGAAGACACATATAAACAGCAGCATATCTACTCGAGCACACATGAACAAATACAAGCACCCACACATCCACACTGTAACAATGGACCCATAAGGGTCCATATGGGTGAAATCAAATGTTTGTCAAAACAAAGCTGCTGAAATGAACAGGCACAATGTATGAGTCTAAACCTTCGGAGGAATGTGACTAATGTTTTGGAGTCAGGCTGGACGTTATTCCCTGGAAAAAGTATTTTCCACTGAAGCCGTTATGTTTCTTCATGTCAACTGGGTGTGTTAGATTAGTTTAGATTAGATTACCTGCTCTGTGACCAGGGGTCTATTCCACGAAACCTGGATTAGGGATAAACCGGGTTTAAACCGGGTTTAATCGGCTATCCTGGCTTAAATAATCCAGGAATCGGTTTCACGAAAGCTGAGTTAGCTCGGCAGATTAACTTAGCCAGTAAACCTGGATATGTTTATCCATGATCCTGTTTCACAAAAGAAAATTGAAGCAATCCTGCCTTAGTTACCATGGCAATTTAGCTGTGAAGTTAGCCTGGTCCGGACCAGGCTAACAGCCAAGCTTTATTAATCCAGTGCCTTGTTCTTCAAGTTTTGTGAAATAGCTGTTAGTCCAATGACTCCAATCATAAACCAATGAGTTTTTCCACACTTATTCAATTCTTATGCGAAAATCGAAGATCTACAAGCCCGAAATGTTTTTGTCTTATGGCGGCCGGTGGTCCCCGGCCCCCCGTGGACCCCCGCCCCCGTGTACCCCCGGCCCCCTGTGTACCTCCGGACCCCCGTGGGCCCCCACCCCCGTGGGGGTCCACAACCCCCGTATACCCCGGACCTCTGTTGGGGGTCAACGGGGGTCCGGGAGTACACGGGGGGCCGGGTACTCCCGGACCCCCGTTGACCCCCGGCCCCCCGTTGACCCCCGGCCCCCCGTTGACCCCCGTGGACCGGGGACCCCCGGCCGCCAAAAGGCAAGCTTTTCACTTGTAGATCTTTGATTTTAGAAATGAGAAATTAGAAAATTATTCTAAGTGTGTAATTATAATTCCAACATTCACTTAAACTCCTTATGTTTAAGCCTAACTGAATTATATATTTATGGATTTGTATATAAATTAATTGCATATTTTTGGACAACTTGTGCATTTAATTTGTCTGCAATACTTTGCCACGCTTTCTCCCTGGATCTATATTTATTGCGGCTGTGTTTCCTCTCTTGCTTATTATACATTTTACTTCCTTGTATGATTTCATGAGCTGCTGCAGTGCTGCTGTTCAGCCACAGAGAAGAACGCCGCTCTGGTTTTGGGCTCCATGATTGGTCAAGTTCAAGGATTCTGCTATCGACTTTCATGGTCTTTTATAGGAATATGTGAACTCACATTCAGCCTGGTTTAACGATCCTGGCTCGACAAACCTCTCCTTCTCAGCCCGGCTTGGCGTTCGTGGAACTGAATAAACCAGGCTGAACAGCGCAGGCTTGTCAAACCTGGATTTGCCTTTCAAACCAGGATAATTTAATTCCGCTTTCGTGGAATAGACCCCAGGTAGGATTACATTTAACATACGTACGTTCATACCTTCATATCAAACACGATATCTTTTACGATCTATCGCACCACGTCGATCAGCGCGTTCAAGTTTTATAACCAGCATTGACCGGGTTATTGCATAGTTGAAATAGGCTCTCTCCCTCTCTCGCCCTCTATTTCTCTGGTCCACTCTACAATGAGCCCCTCTCCAAATACACAGTTAATCCTATAGACCAACAGCTTGAGTCAGGCAGATTTATAAGGCAAACAGCCAGACACTGATAGCTCTACATAGGTCACTCAACCACCAACTAGTTTAGTGGCCAACAGCCAGACACTGATAGCTTTACATACATACATACATAGGTCACTCAACCACCAACTAGTTTATAAGGCTAACAGCCAGACACTGATAGCTCTACATAGGTCACTAATAGGTCACTAAACACACACACACACACACACACACACACACACACACACACACACGCACGCTTATGTTGCAATATGGGCAATGTGGGCTATTGGGCAAGTGCAATAATATCGTATCAAGTGGATGGTTTCTCGTGGTCTCCCCTTAATTTAAGATTTAAGATTTTTTGTTTTAAGATTATTATTGCATATACTATGGATGTTTTGTTTTGACAACAGGCTATGATGACTTGACTCTAACGGACTAACAGTTTATGGCATAATGTCTGTTTTTCTTTGTTGATGCTGCTATTTGTTTTTAAGTGAATGCACTAAACAGAATTACAGTGACAATAAACATCTTGTCTTATTTTATCTTTAGCTGCATGTATGCATGCGTACATGCATGCACACACACACCACACACAGTAGAGTATAATGCAGGGCAGGGGTCTTCAACGTTTTTCAGGCCAAGGACCCTTTAGCTGAGAGAGAGATGAAGCAGGGACCCCGCCACTATGTATTGTATAAAATTGTGTTTACATAGATTTCATAGATAGCTTCTTAGACTTGTTTGACAGCATCAACATTGTGTAAAAATCGTTGTGTAAATGTATGTTTTTTGGTTTGTTGACTTATCTTTTCTTTTAATATGTTGGATTCATGTTAATGTGTATTTTTCAAACCTTTATCCACTTAAATCTCTGCTCTTTTTCCCTCTACACTAAAACTCTCAAAAATTGCCGATCACATTTCTTTGTGTGAATTCCAATCACACAAAGATTTTGGCAAACCCCCCTGTAGTAACTCTGAGGACTCCCTAGGGGCCCTGGACCCCCTGTTGAAGCCCCATAGAAACAGTGAGAGATCAATGGATTGAGCGAAAGCTCAATGCACTGTATTTGAACCCACCACCCGCAAGAACAGCCCTGAGCCACCAGGTATATTAAGATTTGTATTACTAATAATTATCTTAAACACTCAGGGCTCTATACAAGTGTATTTTCTGTTTTGATTGATTGATTGAACACTTTTAACAGTTTGCAAATAGTGTGGTACGATTATGAAATGCAAAACACAAAAAAGCCCTGAGGGCTTGTTTCCATTGGTCCTGTGTACAAGACATCATCAACACTACAGTATATAGCAATAACAGTAAACAGTTGGGGGGGGGCATCTCTGTGTTAGGCTTATAGAAGACGTTACAAATTCCAGACAGGTGCTCTTTTATGGCGGTTTTGAAGGAGGGTAAGAAGTCTCACACACTGTTTTCGCCCTACATTGAATATCTTCACTGAAAATAGCCGATCATCAAGTGTTGCAGCGTGACGAGTTGTAAGCTTGTCGATCTGCTATTTTCTGCGAAAGTCTTTCCCACAATAAGGATGCTGGGGGTTAAGTGGTTAAACGGACCTTAGCTTAACCACTTTCAACCTGGCATTTGAGGCAAATATATTTTTAAAAATCAACATTTTCAACATTTTCGTACGCACACACACACACACACACACACACACACACACACACACACACACACACACACACACACACACACACACACACACACACACACACACACACACACACACACACACACACACACAGCTGTTTGAGTGACTATCGTGCAAATTGAAAGGTCACAGGTTTGATCCCCAGAGCCTGTTTTGCAGTCCATAAAGGTCCAAAGACATGGAATCTCTACCAGCTCACTTACTGTAGTTTCCTCTAAATACCTAATGTAATTTAATGTAGACAAAAATAATTTAAAAAATACCACACGCTCTTTAGCGCTGTCTAGTGGAAGCATAATGTAGCTCACATTATTACTCCAGTAGGCAGGGCCCTAGGCATCAGAATGGGCCCTAGGCAAAGCCCGTTTTCCCCCCTCCCACCCACGGTAGGTGGGCACCTCAATGTAAATTTTGTCAAAATGTAAAAAAATAAAAGTATGGTAAAGTATACATGATGTGAACATGCACAGTGCATCATTATCAGACTTAATTTTATCCTTCAACTTCTTCTTTATGTCCCAAAATTACAGGTTTTGTATAGGTTTTGTTTAAGCATGTTCTAATCATGTATACTTTACTTAAAATGTTCTTCCAAATATTGTATTTTTTTAAAACATTTTGAAAAGAATTGACAATTTAACACCAAGGTGGGTGCCCACTCTTCCTCGGTTCCCACCTATCCTATATCATGCACCGCACGCTAAGACTTCATTACGTGCAGACTTCATAACACACTATTAATGTCAGCTACCAGTACGCTTTAAAAACCAACAATGCAGGAAGTTTACTTCCACACATGTTGGCAATTAAGCTGTTTACATACGCTGTAGGCTCGTACATGCGTGCTGCTCAGTGCTCACTGACAGACAGTCTAAAACAACATCAACACAACAGTCCCCAGATTATCACTGTTGGAAAATCAAATAATACATTTATTGCACAGCTTAACTAACCTGACTGTCCACCTCGTAACTATATGGAACCATAGCACAGAACTGTGCAGTATTCTGAAATGGGCAAATGGAGACGGGCGTGCGTAATGCGGTAGGCTACTCAGCCTACTCTTTTGGAGACAGGTGACTCTTTTGGAGACAGGTGACACTCTTGCACCGCCTGCACTGTCTAAAGTTACGCCACTGCATCGTACACACATCCACTAACATGTCCGCAATGTAATTGCTTATTTAGTGTTTGCACTAACTGTAGGCTACAACATTTTCATGTATAATGTCGAAATCAGTCAGTTCAATACAAAACCTTTCATGGCTGGTTATATTACATTGCCTTGGAGTTGTTGGAAAAGGTGCTTTGGTTTTCACATTTTTTTCTCTTGTTGTAGTCACAATGGTAGTCTAAATGGCCACAGCATACATGTTTGTCAACTAAATACTTTGGACGTCCGTAGACAGCAGAAGCCAAGTTGTGAAGTCATGAAGGTAGGCTAATCCATTAAAGCTTAGCTAACTACATTGCGTCATTCTGTTGGCAATTTAGACACCTGTATGCGTCAACAAGCATATTGTTCTATTCTTTATCTCAGTAAACAATTGAAGACAACACGTGTCGTAGTCAAGTCACGGGCTACTCTTTCTTTACCTTCTAAAACAAACAAACTCAGCTGATGTGACCTCAGAGGCCTCGCTACCTCACCCACACCCCCACCTATTAGCCTTCTCAAGGCACAGCAAAATTGAGCATAAACAAACCGAGATTGAATCACTGAGCAGTAAGCTAAGGATAATGCCATTACTACGATACAGCCCGAAAATATATATTTTTAATTAAACAAAAGTTAGATTTCCCACTCCCAGTAGTCTGGTATTGTCTTTATTTTTACGGGTTCATTTCCAAGGCCCCGCCCAGACACTTGTCAATGCAATTACAGGCAAACTGTAAAGTATCAAAACCCACTTTGACAGTCATTGACATGTGACTCACAAGATCATTTGTACCTGATTTTGTGAAAAGAAATCATGTTTCTGCAACAAATAGTGACATTTGTAGCATTTATGGGGCCCCTATAGATGGAAGTGAAATTGCTTTTGGCTCTGCGTTGTTTAGAGCAGTGGTTCTCAATGTGGGGTCCGGGGACCCCCAGGGGTCCTTGAGGGGGCTCCAGGGGGTCCCCAGCAAAATGTGTTTACACAGCATCACAATTATTTTAACCACTTTATACATATTATTTTATACATTGGCTACAATGTATAAAATTGGGGGTCCCTGGCACAAAACATTTTCAGATGGGGGTCCACGGCCAAATACATATCAATTTGGGGGTCCTCAATATGAAAAAGTTTGAGAACCACTGGTTTAGAGATCCATAAATGTGTGACAAAATGTAGATGCATTTAAATGCATTTCCTTTATAGGAGATGCAGATGTCATTAATCCTGGTGGCCATATTTTCAGCCAATTATTATTATTATTATTATTATTATTATTAGGGCTCAAGTACGAAATCTCAGCCTCTGTTTTATTTATTTTTATCAAGTTGTTAGGGTGACCCTACATTTTGGGTCTCTTCTCGACCCCACTGGTTGAAAATGACTGCTGTAGGAATTTCCCAACAAGTGAAAAATATTGCAACACATGGAAAATACACCAGTTATCTAAAACTTCAACTCTATGAAACAGTCTCCCTGCATCCTATGTATCGGCATGTATCGGCCCATCCATTAAAGGATGTGTATCACTGGCCTCTTTCAAAATTGACCTGAAAAAACATAAGAAGGGGAGGTAAATGTAAAAAAGGTGTCATTCACTGCCGCCGTGTTTCCTTTTTTTCTTGTACATATAGTGTTTGTATTTGTTGATGACATGTACTATTGTGTTTATAATATGTTGATGAATTGAATACATAGGACCACAATATAAACAAGTCCCCAGGTTATCCTTTTAGCGCTAATGTCTTGTTGATTGATTGTACTTCGTGCTGTTTACATTTCTGACTAATAAAGTATTCAATCTGATTGTACTTCGTGCTGTTTACATTTCTGACTAATAAAGTATTCAATCAATCAATGCCTTCTGAGATTTCCCAGTAGCTTAAGCCTGCATTGAAACAAACTGGAACCCTTAAAGTCAACAGTTACATAATGTGTTCCTGAGGAAAACAAGTCTAATACACCCCCACACCCAGCCAGCATGCACAAGGCTCGTGAGCAAAATCATTATTTCAATTTTAGGAGAGGCCTGTCCTGTCCTGTTGGCCTGAACCAACCCCTTGTAACCTATTCTCAAGCGAAAGGCGTTTATTTAGCATGTGCTGAGTAATATTTGGTCAATCTATTTGTTCATAGCGCACTTAGCGGCCTGTGGTGCTTCTATGAAGGTCAGGGGTCAACCAGGTTGGCCTGGCAGAGACACAGCTGGCCAGAACCTTACACCGAAAATACCGAAAAAATACCGACAACCAGTCTGGTGGTGGGGCTACCTTGAAAGTTGACCCAGGTCAGAGCGTTAAACTCTGCACTACTGCCTGGCAGAAGTAGGTCTTGGACCTGTATAAACAAACATAAACCAGCTACACAAACACGGGCCAAGCCTACGAGAGCCCACGCTCATGCCGTTTTTAAAGCACCGACTTATTCGGCTGATGTCGCAACATTGTTTTTCCAGGATGTTGTTTTCAGGCCCTGATTAGAAGAACTTAATACCAGCCATATAAATTAAAATGAGCTAAACTGTTGTAATCCCCAAAAACTGTTTAGATATATCAACGATTTTCCCCCCTGTTTAATTGGTTGCTGCTGACCATTGATGTTGGATAAAATTAGTCAAGTGGGGCCAATGAAATGTTGGAAGAATTCAAAGACTATGTGTACTGCCCAGAAAACATGTTCTTTATGCTTGTTTTCTCATGATATTTTTTAGTATCTTTATAGTAGATAGTATCTACTATCAACCCATTCTTTTGAGAGGAGTTACACCATGTGTAATTACTGTGTAATTCTGTAGTTCATCTATTTTACATCAAGTTGTTCTCCAATACAAAACTTCTGCCCATTATAGTCTTATACATACATATTCAATCCACACAAACGCACACACACGCGTGCTCGCGCGTGCGCACACACACACACACACACACACACACACACACACACACACACACACACACACACACACACACACACACACACACACACACACACACACACACACACACACACACACACACACACACACACACACACACACACACACACACACACACAGTGGGCAGCTGTTTGGGTGGCTATCCGGCAAATTGAAAGGTCACAGGTTTGATCCCCAGAGCCTGTTTTGCAGTATAAAAGGTCCATAAGAAAGACATGGAATCTCTACCAGCTCACTTAGTTTCTTCCAATTACCTGATGTAATTTAATGTAGACAAAAATACCACATGCTCTTTAGCGCTATCTAGTGGAGGCATATTGTGGTTCATTTACTCATGTGGTCCTTCCATGCCTCCAGCATAATATACCAAAGAAAACTGTACTGTATTGTATTGCACTTAAACCTGGCTGTGCACTCATGTGAATATCTATCCTCATATTGAATTCATGTCTATACATGCATGACACACTCCACTCAGAATAAGACTTTAATCCACTGTGCAGGTATACATTCTCAGTATGGGTGGCTCAACTGAGAAAAGGAACCACTAATCCTGGAAGTGGCACACGCTCCCCCCATTGAGCTATAAGGGACCACACCACAGCCAGATGCCAAATATCATTTTTCATAATATCTCACCTGAGCTATTTCCGCTTTACTTGAGCCATAAAAAGTATATAATGTCAAACAAACTCCACGTAGCTGTATGTGTGTGTGATACCTGAGACTGTGTGTGTGTGTGTGTGTGTGTGTGTGTGTGTGTGTGTGTGTGTGTGTGTGTGTGTGTGTGTGTGTGTGTGTGCGTGCGTGCGTGCGTGCGTGCGTGCGTGCGTGCGTGCGTGCGTGCGTGCGTGCGTGCGTGCGTGCGTGCGTGCGTGCGTGCGTGCGTGCGTGCGTGTGTGTGTGTGTGTGTGTGTGTGTGTGTGTGCGTGCGTGCGTGCGTGTGTTTGTTTGGCTTCCACGCTGTGCTTTCCTCAGCTCACCTCTTTGGGCTTTAGTCCTGCCAGGGGCATGGGGCCCACTCCGTTTATTTATGACACCACTGCTTCCAATAACGAGGCCAGTCAGCGTGCCTGTACACTTCTCCCCTGCTGCATTCCTCCTGAACGGGCCTGGGGGGGTCTTCCTCAAGGTAGAGTAGATACAGCAGAGCAGTGGTTCTCAACCTGCGGGTCGGGCCCCAAATAAAAAAAGACCATTATACTGCATCAAAAGTAATCAAAAGAACATGCAATAAAAACTGGTCAAACATTGGCCAAATTGTCAAATAATATAAGAAAGAGGCAAAAGTTATGAAAATAGTCGATCTACAAGCTCACAGCGCCTCACGTTGCGAGGCGCTGTGAGCTTGTAGTTCGGCTATTTTCACAATATTTATCTGTGGAACCGTTACCAAGTCAAACTAATGCAATTCTAAGTGCTTGTCAGGGTGGGGGTTCCCCAGTTCAAAGATGATTATTTTGGGGGGTCCCCAGTTCAAATAAGATTCTTTTGGGGGGTCGCGGCCTGAAGAGGCTGAGAACCACTGCAGTAGAGTAGGCCTACTTCCAGGACCAAAATACAATGGAAGGAGAAAGAATATAGAAAGCAAACAAACAAACAAACAAAACAAAGAAAACAACATCACCCAAAACATTTTTGTTGTCAGAAAGGTGTAATAATAATAATAATAATTCTCTTATATCTTCACAGTCCATATATAACCATGTAAGCACACATACAGTAACACCAAGACAATACATGAAGTCCTACACAGAAACCATCCCATCAGCGAGGCAGTTTGCTTAATGCCACAATGGCTGAAGGGACAAAACTTCTTCTAAAACGAACGTTTCCCCATTTCAAAGTTCTGTATCTTCGTCCAGATGGCATGAGTCTGAAGTGACGATGTAAGGGATGATCAGTGTCATTTGCTATTGTGAGTGCTAAACGTGGCTGATATGAACAATAAACATGGCTTTATTGTTCATATCAGAAAGGTGTGACGGCCATCCTGTGTGTGTCATGAGTTCAACTTGTGACAGAGTGATTGAATGGCCTCTATAGCTCGTCTGATCATGAAAGATTCAAAACAGAATTAGAGTGAGAGAGAGGACTGGGAGATGCGGAAAGAGGGGAGCGAGAGACAGAGAAAGAAAGAGAAAAAGAGCTTTAGGCACAGAGTTGTTTAAGAAAGAACATCTACTCATCTCAACAATTATACTTTGGGACTTTGGAAAACGGCCACATTTATGTTATGTCATGCATCTGTTCCCACAAACAATCTCGCCGTCGGTTCAACAATGAAATTATTATTATTATTATTATGATTTAAGGGCTATGATCCTCTAATGTCTTCCATTGATTGAATCATGAGTGATGTTTTTTCCCGTATAACAATGACACTAATACAAACTAATCAGATGAAACAATCATAAAAGAAAAACATTCATTCAGTTCAGTACAGTTTAAAATGTTTGCTCTCCCGCAAAAGAAACACAGTCCGTGCTTTACAGGTGGGGAAGCACAGTGAAAACACATTACATACAGAATAGAGACAAATATCAGCTGACAAGACCCTGGACAGGGAGACCAACAACAACTCGTGTGGAGCAATTAAAAGTCACTGAACAGTGCAAAAATATTTTCAGCAATTAAACACTAGCTCCAACAAACATAACTGGATCTCACTCTCTCTACTTCTCTCGAATGTAGATACAGTATGTGAGAAGTTGAGCTATTCTTACTATCTCAATATATCACTGTTTCCCAAACAGTGGGTGGGGCCCATCTTTGGGTCACAGACTCATTTTTATGAGTTGCAAGTAAATATCCCCTTTTTATTTTTCTGTTTCCTATATTTAATATATATATATAATATATATATATTAAATGTAGGAAATTATATATAATTTCAAGATATTTTATAAAGTTTAAACAAAAAAAAAAACACACAATTTCATCAATTAAAAACAATAATTTTTTCCCCCAAAAGTATTTCATAAATAATATTTAAACTAGAAAATGTGCTCCTCGGAGCACAGGTCTCCGCCAGTACTGTTCCTGATTAATCCTGTCTTACCTATTTATATTACATATTGTCATGTGTCACTTGACCAATGTTAGCTTGACCAATGTTACCTCACTTCAAAAAGCATAAATGGCTTTTTGAAGTGACACACATTTATAGGATTTTATTTCGTCATGCGTCTCGCTAGCCAATCAAAAGCATTGGTGACAACATATTGTCACGTGTCACGTGAAGCTTGACCAATGTTAGCTTGGCTAGGGGGGGGGACACACAGCGGGACGGGAACAAAAACATACTCTCCACCTCTGGCGGAGACAAAAATCTAATAATTTCCATATATATATAAAACAAGACAGGAGACCTGGTTCTGCCAGACCCAGACTTCACATGACGTGTCAGCCTGTGTCTATGCCCATGTATGGACGAAAGGGGGACAGACTTTTATGGCTGGGGCCTAAGGACAAAGTGACCAAAACCTGTTTTTTGCCCATGTATGGAGAAAACAGGTACAAAACATGCCCATGTATGGACGAAAGGGGGACAGACTTTTATGGCTGGGGCCTAAGGACAAAGTGACCAAAACCTGTTTTTTGCCCATGTATGGAGAAAACAGGTACAAAACATGCCCATGTATGGACGAAAGGGGGACAGACTTTTATGGCTGGGGCCTAAGGACAAAGTGACCATGCCCATGTATGGAGAAAACAAGTACAAAGCCTCATGTAAGCCAGACCCCCTGGGTCCGGCAAAAATCACACCCAGTGTGAAGTGGGCGGTGGTCATCATAGTGATGGAAGCTCACTTTAAAAAAAATGATTTTTTTGAAGTGCATAATCCTATTTATAGGTTATTAATGTCATCATGTGTCTCGCTAGCCAATCACAGTGCTGAATAGAGTCAGCCAATAGGGTCAGCCAATCACAGTACAGCTAGGGGTGTACTAATGAGCCAATCACAATACAGCTAATGAGGTGTCCCAACCCCACTTATAGGGATAAGGATAAGGATAATTCCTTTTTTTAACAGGTCGTTCAATTAAGTCCTTGCGGTCTTGTTTCCAATGAGAACCTGTGATCAATTAGGGGTTAAGAGTCTTGCTCAGGGACAAATTTCATTTCATCGACACATATGCTGGCGTGGCCTGGAATTGAACCTGGGGCAACCAGGGCCCCTGGCTCCCTAGGCGGGCTCACTAACCACTCAGCTATGGCCGCCCCCGAGGGACTACACCGCCCAAAAACTGACAGTGGTTCAGTTAGAACCACTGTCCTAGGCTCCTATCCAACCTAAATTAGGCTAAATCACTCCTCTCCACTGGCAAATGCAACCAGTGGAAAAAAGGTTAATGTCATGCCCTTATCTGAGATTAATGGCATTCATTGAATCCTACTACCTGCCAGTTTCCAAAACATGAGAACTCTAGGTGTGAGTCACCCTGACGTGGGATGTGATGATGTTGATTAATGATGATCTGAGGTCGTGGCCAATGCTGATCTGAGGTCTCTTTCTTTTTCTCTCTCCATATAGGCCTAGTAGACTGACTGAACTTGATGCAGGTCTGTGCATGCTATAGAGGCTATTCATTTTTAGACTAAAAACAATGTCTAAAGTTGGCTGCAGCACACACTTAAACCACTTGCCATCCACTATTATAGGCTATGCCTTAATCATCAGGAATGATGATGCACTTATAAAGAATGTACCATGGCTAAAAGCCTATTCAACTGTGAACTGTCCTGACATTTCATTGAGACATATTTATATGATTCATTGAAAATGTTCCTATCAATGATGACTCAGTGGATTGAGTCATCACCCGAAGCCTTATGATTCTGACTTACCTACGTTTTTAGTTTTGTATTTTTCCTCACTTTAACAATTTGAATCATTTTTTATTGTGATTTGTAGGTAAAGACGCAAAATACTGTATATATATAAAAGGATTCTTTGACAATGCTTGTTGTTGGACCTGTATGAGTCAGAGTGAGTGACACATGAAACCCTCTTGATCGAAATGATTCACGTAGTTCCGTAAAAACGGAAATTCTCTATTTATTTTACGCAATAAGTGCGCAGCGCCTTCCCACTGTGCAGTTCACTCTTCTCGTGCGTCTAGTCCATATAGTTATAATATATCTAGAGGGCGGACTGCCCCGCACCTAGCCATGGTTCACATGACGCTTGTATACAAGCGTCATGGTGCCCTGTCCCCCTGGTCTAAAGTTTTGTTCGATTTTTTCAGATTGCCATCGCTCACATAAACATAAACGTTCAGATTTCAAATATAAAGTGCTTACCACCGAGCCACGGATGTTACAAGGCGATGTGGACCGCGATGAGTACCCGTATCTCCCGTATTGTTCAATAAAAAGCATTTTAATCCCATCGCCGTCCATTTTCTCCAAATTGTCTCCTATACTTTCAACCATGCGACACTAATGGTTGGGAGGTGTATTGCACTCTGATACATTACAAAACAAAAAAAAAGAAAAAAAGAAAATGGCCGGCGATGGGATTAAAATGCTTTTTATTGAACAATACGGGAGATACGGGTACTCATCGCGGTCCGCATCGCCTTGTAACATCCGTGGCTCGGTGGTAAGCACTTTATATTTGAAATCTGAACGTTTATGTTTATGTGAGAGATGGCAATGTGAAAAAATCGAACACAACTTTAGACCAGGGGGACTCGGCACCATGACTGTCATGGTATGACAGTCATGTTTCAGGGCTGCCCCGCACCCACCTATTCATTTCAATGAAAGTTGCTCACAAGCGCATAAAGCACCCGAAAGTACCTTTACTTTCTGGATTGGCTCCACTTTTGGAGCCAATAGAGCAGGCGCACTAGCGTTTCAGACCATAGAAGCATGCGCATTAGCGTCCCAAATGCGGAAGTCCTACAATACTAAATTTAGCCACCAGGCTTTTCTCGACCATCCTCCGCGGTTCTGGGGGCTCGAGGCTTCGGTCCCATCCCATTCCCCAGACGGTCACAACGTGATCGCTTGGTTGTCAGGCAAGTGGCAACCGCTGGTTTTAGTGCATTTATTAGTTTGGTTTACAGTACACAAAGTAGTGATTGATTGATTGATTGATTGATTAATTGATTGATTAATTGATAAATTAATCAATATATAGAACTCAATATACAACAAGTGCAATTATCTATTTATGTATGTATGTACGTACGTATTTACTTATTCAGATATGTGCATTGTGGAATGTTTAGGGCCGGGTTCACCATGCAAGTACACTTTCAATGAAATAAAATAAAAGTTGAAAATAATTGTTATTCTGACCATCCCCCTGACAACCAACGAGCCAACCACATCAAGGCAGTCCCTCCGGGCTATGGGTTGTAGAGCCTACCTTGGAGGAAGAGCGGTAGTTAGCCTGCTAGCCTGTTAGCTTGGTTCTCTGCTCTCATTGCCACAGTGGAGAAGTGGTTATCTGTCAGCTAGCCGCCGAAGGCAGCAGCAGCTCTGGAAAGTCAGCTATCTGGGACTGTCTGCGAAGAAGAAGCTAAACTTCCTTGAGTTTGAGACGTTTCACTTTCCTTATCGGCGGACATATTAGTTACACATTCCGTATTCTTTCGGAAAAAACGCCGATAATATGGAGTGTTCTGTGGGCTTGTTTACATCATGGAGTTGCTAGTTCCTGAGGTAAAAAAACTAAAGCTAACGTTGAGCTAACTTTAGCTTGGAGTTAGCCAGAGAGAGAGAGACTGCTGGTAGCTGAAGGGAGAGAGAGGACTGGACGGGCCCGCCGCACACACACACTATTTAAGTGCTGCTAGCAGCTGGGAAGCAACGACTGCGACAGCGGCCTGCTGGCAACTCCGGAGCCGGGATATAGGCAGTTTGTGACGGGGGGAAAGGTCGGGCAGAGCTAGCTGAGAACCGGCGGAGAAGGACGGAGGAGGAGAGAGGAGAGGGAGGCGGCTGTGTGGTGTGCTGTCACCGGGAGACTGGAGACTCTCAGCCCTCAGGCTGACTGACTGACTGACGGGGAGGAAGAACCAACGCAGCCAGCGGTCCTGAGTTTCAGAGGAACTGTGGCGTGTGGTGGCTTCACTTGTCACACTTGTCTGAAGACGAGAGAGACAGTGACAGAGCAAGAGCGAGAGAGACAGAGGGGGAGCTTATGAAAATGTCGCATACGTGTCTTGTTTCGTAGTTATTACCACCTGTGAATTGGGATCGATTGTGTGAATTTATCACACGAGCACTTGTTTTCGCTATCCGGAGGAGATAGACGACCACCAGCAGCCCGAAAATGTCGAAAATGCCGGCTAAGAAGAAGAGCTGCTTCCAGATCACAAGTGTGACCCAGGCTCAGGTGGCTCAGGCCAGCAGCATCACGGATGACACCGAGAGCCTGGACGACCCGGACGATCAGTCCCGGACGGAGGACGTGTCGTCGGAGATATTCGATGTCTCCCGCGCCGACCTGATGGGTGTGTGTGACCGGAGCTCGTCCGAGGAGACGTTAAACAATGTGGGAGAACACCAGGAGGGCCATCAGCCGGCGTCAACGGGTCCTGTCAACGGGGGCTTCTCTGTCAGAAGTGCAGGCTCTGGTCATGTCACTCCGCACTTGGCAGGGGGTGTGCCCGTGCCAACTGCAAGTCAGCCTTCCATTCCAAGCTCGACCACCACCACCCAGCCTATAGTCAACTCGGTCCCTCACCATGCGAATGTCCCCACTACTGTGGCTCAAGTAAACCCCGTAGCCACCAGCATCACAACCACCACCACCACCTGTAGTTCCCGTTTCAGGGTCATTAAACTTGACCACGGTACCGGAGAGCCCTTCCGACGGGGCCGATGGACGTGCACTGAGTTCTATGAGCGAGACTCGGAGGGCTCTAGTATGAGCAGAACTGTGGATAGTATAAAGCACGTTGTCGTCCTGGACCACAATGTGGACAGGGATAGCGGGCTAGGGGTCACCGGTGGCTCTGTGATCATCCCCAGTGCTGGCTCTGAGTCCAACGCTGACAGTGGCTATTCGATCGCCTATCACACTCATCCTCCGGAGTTTCTGCAGCACGGCTACACTTTAGTCTCCCAGACAGGGAACGGGGCAAGTGCCTTTCAGCCCACTGGCTATTCGACTGCGGTGCCCCAGCACCCTCAGCAGGCCAACATGCAGCCTGTTGTGCCACAAAACCTCCACCATAGCGGCCTCAATGGTGCACCACATGGTGCCATGCTGCAGAAATCTCCAATCATGCCACCTGCCCAGCAGTATGCCTATTCAACTCACGGCGGTGGCCAGCTGGACTACAGACAGCAGCAGTTTGCCCCCCTCCAGCCACAGGGCTCAAACACGCAAAACCACCTCCCCATGGCATCCCTCTCGGTGGGGCCTCCAGCTAGCCAGGGGCCCTCGCCTGCCATCTCCCCTGCAGGACCGGGAGCCCAGGGTCTGGGCATGGTGGCTCAGGGTGGGGAGGCATCAGCCTTTGCCACCACCACATACAACAGTGTCCAGAATGTGCCTGCCACAGTGCCCAGCAGCAACAACATCCCTCCAGGCATGCTGAACCATAGACCCAGCGCAGGAGGACTCGTCCAGGCCCAGGGAGCCTACGGAGGGGCCCTGATGATGGGTCTTCCTGTCGGCTTCAGCATGCAGGCGGAAGACGGCGGGCGAAAGTTTGACATCCTACCTCAGCCCAGCGCTGGCGCCCTGGCGATGAAGCCTTTTATCTCAGAAAGTGGCGGCCTGCCCACTCCCACCACTGTCAGCATCTTTGGCATCCCTATTACCATCGATGGGGATGAGGACAGGTAAGAGGCCAATGGAAGAATTGATTGTATGTGTTCTAGGGTGGTTGTGAAACAATTAATAATAGTTTAGCTTTAGCTATTGAATGATCAGTTTAGTGATGCAACTTGAAAAAAACGAATTGTGCTATTAATTATATATTTTAGCATTGGATACCTACAGGTATCTACAACCAAACTGTAAGTGCTGGTCCTTGTTTAATATTATAAAATTAAAGTTCTGTTTTTTAATGCGGATTTCATTTGATACTAAGCAATTTTAAGGGAGCTGTTTGGGTTCAGATAGCACGTGATGAGCATTTACCAGCATTTGTACTAAAGCACCTTATTTTCCATATTTTTTTTGTCTTAATTAGTCCTATAGGCTACTGAACTAATAACAAAAACAATAGTATTTCATTATTAAAATAATGCTTAGTTGCAGGTGCAGTGAGCCCCACTGTTTGTTTACTTCAGTATATCAAATCATGTTCAGCCTGTGCTCACAGGTGGTGATGCAATAATGTGCTGTGGCTGTCTGTGAGTACAACTCTCTGATGAAAACAAAGCTCAGATGTCTGCTTGGAGAGCAGTGCTGAGAGATTTAGGGAGTGAGAGAGAGTGAGTTGAGAATCTGGAAGTTTGCCCTCATGTTAAACATTCCCAGGGCATTCTGCAGTGGTGCGGTCATGCTCTGCGTCCTGGAGCAACCCGCCACCCACCCACCCACCCACCCCCCTGCTCCTGTCTACAGCACCACCACCAGCACTGGGTACTATGCTATTAGTGGAAACGTTTGGTGGTATGTTGAAAAGCAGGTCTTGTGCAGTTGTACTGAAAAAGAGTACATTTGTGCATTTTTGGGGAAGGAAGGGGATGGGATTGGGGGAGGGAGAGGTCTGGGCCAATGAGAACGTGCACAGAAGGGAGGAATTTTTCTGTGTTTTCCATTAATAGCACCCCCCCAAAAAAACTTGTAACCCACCTCTTTATAGACACTAGATGCCCTCCTCCTTTTTAAACCCTTTTCTTCCACCAACGAGACTATTTGGGTTAGGGGGGCGTTAACGAGCACGTGGGTAAATTACAACAAAGAAAGTGACTGTGTGCTTTTCTTTCTCTTTTTTCTTTTAGCTTTAACTTGCCTCCTAACACAGAGGTTTGTTTTATTATTGTTGACGTTGTTGCCCATCCAAGTTGGAGACGAGAGTGAAGCCTAATATATTATGCCTGGGTGACAGACAGTGTTGCTCAACGGGTTTTCAACTGGAAGAAAGTGGGTTGACACTTTCGTCAGTTGAAAATACAATGTCAGTCAACGAGCGACATGTTGAAAGGCAATTTGCTGCTGAAGCCTAAATATGAGTTAAAGAAATCTGGCCAGTGTCCACCCCCAGGCCCCCACACACTAATGTAACACAACTGTCTCTCTCCCCTCTCCTCTCTCTCTTCTCTCTCTCTCTCTCTCTCTGTCAGTCTCAGCGTGAGTCGTGACCTGAAGTTTTGCTTGCCTCTCGTTGCCGTTGTGAGTGGTGAACGTGGCTCTTGTCGAGGTGGTATCTGAGATTTGATTGTGGCCTTAGAAGATGACAGTCAACACACTCCACATGGCACCTCCTGCCTTGTACTTACGTAGGCCTGTTTATCAGCATGCTTCCTTCCTCGCTAGCACTAGCGGGAATGGAACGGGCAGAGGAGGTGTGTGTTTGTTTATACTGTATGAGAGAGATAGGCTGAGAGAGAGTGGGAGTGTGTTGTGAGTTCAAAATTGTGATTATGTGTCCATCCATACCGTCTTTTTGTGTCTGTGTGTGTGCGACAGGCAAGGCAGTTTTATTTGTATAGCACATTTCAACGACAAGGCAATTCAATGTGCTTTACACAGAACAACAAGCAAAGGAAACACAATTATACAATACAAATAACAGATACAGTGCAGAAGAGAAAGAAAAAAGGAAAAGTACCTCAATAAAAGGTAGTGTCAAACAGAAAGGTCTTTAGTTGTGTTTTAAAATAAATAAGAATGGCAGCAGACTTGCAGTTTTCTGGGAGTTTGTTCCAGATATGTGGTGCATAAAAACGAAATGCTGCTTCCCCATGTTTATTTTTGGTTTTAGGGACAGAAAGCAGACCTTTTCCCAGATGACCTGAGAAGTCTGGATGGTTCATGATATCACACAAGATCAGAAATGTGTTTTGGCCCTAGATAGACAAAGAATCAGAGTGGATACATGTTATTATGTGTGTGTGTGTGTGTGTGTGTGTGTGTGTGTGTGTGTGTGTGTGTGTGTGTCAGAGGGTAAAAGGGGGGTGATTTGATCTGCCCATGATATTCCTGAAGCTAATCATTGTTTAGCAGAGACTTTGTCCCAGCAGCATCAACAACACAGGGGCTTGTATGTATGTTGATGTGAGACTGAATGAATAGGACGGCGGAAGCACTGTGTGGTGTTCCCATTTGTGATGTCACTGGAGAGCAGCTACAGCCCGTTTCCTAATTGTTCTCGTGTGTGTGTGTGTGTGTCTCTCGCCCTTTCAGTATGTACGTCTGTGTGCAGTGACATCAGCAGCTGTCTGTGTAACCATAGTGATAGTGGCAGAGGTGGCAGTAGGACAGGATGGGACGTGTCAGATGTGTGTGTGTGGATGGGGGGGTTGTACAGACAGACAGACAGATGGGTAGACAGACAGACAGTGGTCAGCAGACAGACAGATGAACGTGTGTTGTGTGTGCGCAGTGATGTTAGTAGACACGTAACCCAGAGCCAGTGATGACCTGTCTAGATTGACTCAGACACACACACACACACACACACACACACACACACACACACACACACACACACACACACACACACACACACACACACACACACACACACACACACACACATGCCCAACTCACTCACAGTTAACAGCTGGATTTACTTATTTTGTTTTACCAGAAAACTAAGTCCCGGTAGTTTAACCATTTTCTCATTTATTTCTCTCATCTGTATGTACAAAACACCCATGTACCAAAACTTGGACAAAATATTGAGATGTTACATTAAAGGCCAGTCCACAACACAACTAGTTGCTACTTACAACCATTATCCCCAAATGGCACCGGTCTGCAACTGGTCAGTCAAGAACGCTGCAATTTCTTGCAAATGGTTGAGTTGCGACTAGTTGCATCGGTGTGGACTAAGGCTGTCACGATACTCGATACATGTATCGAAATTACCAAGGGAAGTCCGAGGCCCTATTGTTTATCTGTGCATTCCGCGCAGGCGTGCTTCCTACGGGGGGGAAATGAAGCCAGAGATGAGTTGACACTTGACAGAGAGAGAAACCGCTGGTAGTGTTGCATTGTAGAGTCCAGTGTCCAGTCTGTTATTACCTTACATTTCCCCATCTGTCCGGTAAAAAGATGACAGCCAACAATACCAAACTCCCACATAATTCGACCTGCGGGTCAGCGCACAAGAAATAACGAGCGCAAATGACATGCAAGCCTTTTCAGTGGCGGAGAACGTACAGATGAAGTGATGTTAGTAGACGCGTAACCCAGAGCCAGTGATGACCTGTCTAGATTGACTCGGGGGCAACTTGATGAGCGCTCTGGGGAGAGCTGTAAGGGGTTAAGTGTCTTAGTCGGGGTCATGGACACTTACACTGGGCGTACCGTTCAAACCGGTGACCTTCTCGACCCATTCCCAGACGGCCTCTCTACCCACTCAGCCACGGCCTCCCCTGCATGCACACACGCGTGCACGCATGCATGGATTAAAGTTCTCAGTTTCCCCGACTGATTTCAGTCATTTGGATTCCATAGAAGCCAGTATGTCTTCTAGGAAAGCATGTGGCGCACCGAAAATAGCAGATCTACAAGCTCACAACACGCCGCAGCACGATGAGTTGTGAGCTTGTAGATTGGCTATTTGATCATTAGTTATATTAAGATTAAAGACTATTTCAAGTGGTCAAACTAGCAATAGAAGACTGAAATTTCATAAAAGCTAAGCTTAAAGCCTCAACCTGTGATTTCTTCAACTGTTTGGCTGTATGTAGAACAGCAAGCAGCAACAACATAGGTTTAGAATGATAATACCTAAACATCATCATTACATTTTCAGTCATGATATTTTATTTTGCTTTATTCCATGACACATGTGCAGAACGATGGCCCTCTGCCACTTTGGCTAACCTTGAGGTGTGTGTGTGTGTGTGTGCGTACGTACATGTGTTTAGGTTTTGTTGGTAGTAGGAAGGGTTAATTTGAACCTTCATCACTTGTATTTAAGATGCCTCGTTAACTCACTCAACTGGCTTGTAAATCTCTTTGGGGGACAGAAGAACATAATTTCCAGGAAAACGCCCAACCACAGCTCCCCCATATCACCGTCACCATCACTGTGTGTGTGTGTATATAACATTTCATACTCCAGTCCCACAGTGAGGGTGTGCGCTTAGTTAAGCACATAGCACACATGCTCATTATCGTGTGTATGTGTGTGTGAGAGCGTGTGTGTGTGTGTGGGACCTGTTCCAAGTTTCATTGTTTAGCTGTAGTCTAAATTAGAGTACATCACAAAGTGGAAACAAAAGGTTTTCGAAGGGGTGGAGCCGGAGCGGCCGGCAGTGATGAGACAACATGAGGGCGAAGAGAGAATGATTCCTCTTCAACACCGGAATGCACAGCATCTCTGTTCAATGCATTCTGCCGCTGCCAAATAAAGCGACGGTGGCTGGCTCGCCCTGGGGACAAATTGGCTGCTGTCCCATATCAAGGCTTGGCATTGGGATCTTTTTGACTATATGAAGGGCAACGGAGAACCTCCCATAATCTGAAAGTAAACTTCCCACAACCTGAATAGAAGTTCTGTGTTTGTTTCCATGATAACCAGAAGCAACCGTGAAGGGGGGGGTTACAGTAGATCATTAAAAAAGTTCCCAGATACAAATATTATTGTTATTTAGGCTGTTTTCACAGATGGTTATACTAAAAATGGCAGTGTTGTGTTGCTTGAGCGTTGCTTGAGCAATCAAAAAGCAACAGCACAGAGGTCCTAGAACTCACGTTAGTAACATTGTGTTGCAGATTAAAAGTTTTATAGGTTTCATACTGTAGATGGCTACATAGACTTGTTTGACAGCAACCATCATCAGTGTGTGTTGGATTCATGTTAATATCTATTGGGCTAGGGTTCAAATGGTTAATGTAAAACGGTTTTCCTATCAAACAAAGATTCGGCGGCCCCCCTGTAGTAACTCTGAGGATCCCCTAGAGGTCCTGGACCCTCTGTTAAAGACCCCTGACATAGTGTATGGAAACAAATCCAGAACCTGCGATATATATGTTACACGGCACGTGTTCGTGTTACTTAATTTTTGTTGTTGAAATGAGCCATCGCTCTACACGTGGGACAGAGCTCGCTCTCTCTCACACACATGCATGCACACACACGCACCCTAACACAAACTTGCTCTCTCGCCATGCCCACCACCACTTTGCCCAGTACAATCTCAATGGAAAAAGCAAAAAGGGGCGTTTGCAGATAAACACGTTCCCATTAGTTCAGACCGCTGCTAAAAGGCTGTTTTATATACGCAGTATTACGCACACAAGGGAGCAGCTAGCCTGAGTGTTGAGCAATAATCCTGTCAAAGGAGCCAGCACCAACACACTACTACTACTACTGCTGCTGCTGCTACTACTCGGTCTGTGACATTTTCCAACCTTTTAAACATGATCCCCCTTATGAAGGAAAGTTGGAGAGGATGCTGTTTTCCATCTTGACAGAAAGAGTTGCTCTTTTGTGCTGCTGTGCATCATAGGACACGGTTCCACGGTTCCGGTTCCATGATAGAATATGTTGGTTTTTCTACTCATTAGTTCCTTATTATTATAATAATTATTACAGGTATCTTTTTACGGCATGGCTCTGCAGAGGGTCTGTCTGTGTGTATGTCGAGGGCTAATCCTCTTTTTCACATAATAGTCCAGGGGCCAACACTGATATTTTCACAAATTGGTACCACCTAAGGTAACCGTAAAGCTTTTGTATTTTTGTCTTCCTACATGTCTCTAGTTTATATTTTGGTATGATAACCCTTCCAATCTTGTAGCTTAATGGCAGTTATCACTACCTACTCCTACAGGAAAATGTGATGTGAATCATTTATATGACTTCTAGACAGTACTTTTTGGAAAGCAATGGTCTTATAAACAGTTGGCCCTAAGGTAATTTTACCAGTAGAATCCATTTCTGCTGAGGAAATGTTTGTATTGTGCATATTGAATGAGATAATTTGCATATTTGAACTCATTTGTGGAAATAATTAGTGACAAAAGTGTGAAATGTATGTGGGAAAAATGTGTGGAGATACGTCTGTGACCTGTGTGACCTACTGGAAATGTGCACAAGCAATTTGGTGCGGATCGGCCCAATGGTTTGCGTGATTAGCTAGGACAAACTGCTACAAGCTGTAGTTGTAATAGCTCAGAGGGAATATGTAAAACATCGTGACAAGTTTTAGATTTTTGGCATGGTGTTCGGTGAGGGTGTACGTTTTTCAAAAACCACCGCATACAAGTTGGGCTGGCCCACTAGTGGCCGGTATGCATGCAGAAACTCCAATATTAGACGGGTCAGTATGGTTGAACACCAATTGATACAAATGTATTTTTTCAATGGATTATGTTACTATTGGGCATGCTAAATAGCATACTAACAATCTAGGACATTTTAAAATCCGGAAAGGCGCCATTTTCAAGATGGCGTCCACGACGGCTGCCGGGAGCTTAAAATGGCTATATCTCAATTACTATTCAACTTAAAAAGGTGGTTTTGATGTCTAACACTAGGGTTTAGGACTCAAGGAATACAACTGAATCTGTGAAATTACTAACAGTTAATATCCTGGATTATAGCCAAATCCAAGGTGGCGTCCCAAGGTGGTGTCCCATTCTACTAAATTACTCAAAAACAACAAATTAACCTTTCTTATTTTTATGTTGTTATTGAAAATGAACATTTTAAATCAAATTGAATATAGTCAAGTAAAGTGCTTCCAAAAAATGTTTTTGGAAGCATATGTCTATTACTAACCACACAGTCGTCAAGGAATCTAGTAAGCCAGGTTAACCAGCCCATTATGCAGTAAGCACTTGTGTTATGCAGTCACTATTTATCATCATTCTCTGACTCCTCTGGAAGAAACTATTGTGGAATCGTCACATTTCCAAAGTTGACACAGTTCATAGACAAGTAGTGCAATTCAGAGAAGTTGTGTCCAAAGACAGTTTTAAAGTGTATAACATGGACCATTTAAAATAAATCCTCAGACATATCAAGTGTTCTCAGGGGATATTCATCCATGCTGTCACTGGTTGTGACACAACCTCTCAGATTTTTGGTGTTTGCAAAAAGACTGCTTTCCATAAGCTTGTCAAAGTTGACCCTCCTTCGGTCTAGGGTGGTCATAGCTGAATGGGTAGAGAGTCCCCCTGGGAAACTTAAGGTCCCAGGTTTGATTCCTGGCCCCAGCTATGTGTTGAGTTGTCCATGAGCAAGACACTTAACCCCTAACTGATCCCCAGAACCAGTCCCGGCAGCCATCGGCTGGGTGAAGCTGAAATCAATAATGAATGCTGCTCCAGAAGCATTCATTCAAGAGATCATTCATTGTAACTTATGCACTTCTTACAAGACACTCTGCTGCTTTTGTAGAAGATATGGACAACCATGTAGGCCTACTACTATCTGTGGACTGTGTCAACTTGAGGAATGTCTCAAGTCCACATAAAAAAGGAGTCAGAGGATGATGATGAATAGTGATTGTAGTTTGTATAATCCAACAAGTTCCTATAATGGGCTTGTACCTGCTTACTGGATTACTTGACAACAGTGTGGTTATTTAAGTAATTTTGTAAGTAAGTAATAGATATATCTTATCTTACTTCCCCCTTTCTAAGTTGAATAGTAATATAACCATTATAAGCTCCATCGTGGACGGCATCTTGAAAATGACGCCTTTCCGGAATTTACATTTTCCTAGATTGTTAGTATGCTATTTAGCATGCCCAATAGTAACATAATCTATTGAAAAAAGAGGTTTGTATCAATTATTTGGGGGTTCAACCATACTGACCCGTCTAATATTGGAGTTTCTGCATACCGGCCACTAGTGGGCCAGCCCAACTTGTATGCAGTGGTTTTTGCCAAAAATCTAAAACTTGTCACTAATTGCACAATCTTTATGATGTTTTACATATTCCCTCTCAGCTATTACAACTACAGCTTGTAGCAGTTTGTCCTAGCTAATCTCGCAAACCATTGGGCCGATCCGCACCAAATTGCTTGTGCACATTGCCAGTAGGTCACAGACATATCTCCACAATGTTGTTCTCACATATATACATCACACTTTTTGAAATATCTAGCTGTAATTGTATTTATCATGTAATCATTTCCACAAATGTGTTCAAATATGCAAATTATCTCATTAAATATGCACAATGCCAACATTTCCTCAGCAGAAATGGATTCTACTGGTAAAATAACCTTAGGGCCAACTGTTTATAAGACCATTGCTTTCAAAAAAGTATTGTCTAGAAGTCATATAAATGATTCACATCACATTTTCCTGTAGGAGTAGGTAGTGATAACTGCCATTAAGCTACAAGATTGGAAGGGTTATCATACCAAAATAGAAACTAGAGACATGTAGGAAAACTTTACGGTCACCTTAGGTGGTACCAAAATCTGGCTTGGCCCCTGGACTATAATCGTCACTGTTACTTTTCAGGATTTAAATTAAAAAAAAAGTCCTCAAGTCCGCTTCAGACGGCCCACCTCCGTCGTCGTAACAGTTTTTTGCCCAACTACTTAGCCCATTAAGACCTCGAACGCATCCGTGTCATTTTTTTATTTGAGCTAAAAAGGCATTATTTTACACTTTGGCTATTAAAAAATAGCAGATATACAAGCTCATAGCGCGGCACTCAAGCTTGAGCTTGAGCTTGATCCTAGAAGTAAGTGCTTGTAGAAGTGACAATAGTGACAAGAGCTAAGACAGAGTTGTAAAGGAGCTTTTTTTTTTTTATAGAAACCCAAGGTAACCTGGACCGAAAGGCTGAACATCTGTGGTGTAGACTAGAGTGATCTGATCTCATGTCATGTAGTTGCTTCTCAGTCTCTTGGTTAGCAGACCTTTCGTGCAGTTGTTTTATTTCTTACTCTTAAGTTCTGGTGTTAACCCAGTTCATCCGCACGCACGCATGCATGCACACACACACACACACACACACACACACACACACACACACACACACACACACACACACACACACTATTGTTGGGTTCATGATGACATGCAGGCACACTCTCTCTCTCTCTTCACATACTCATATTTTTACAATGGCTTATGTGTGTGTTCTTTTATTTATGTTTACTTTTGTTGCTCTGTAATGCACTTTGTGACAAACTTGTTTTGTACTTAAAAAAATTAATTAGATGTACTAGTTTGCCCCTTCCAGACAACAACACCTCTGGTGGTTTTCCAAAATAAAGATTGCAAGACAGTGGCTCAGATGTGGTTTCTCATTTTATTGAGATGCTAACATGTTTCGGCCGCAGCCTTCCTCAGAGCAGATTAGGTTAAAAAGTGATACTGGGGGTGCATGCCCTTATTTTAAACAAACACAAATCATCCCCACCTGTGTAGGGGGGAAGGTACTAGCTTGTCAATCAATCAATTACACAATATCACTGTCACAGTCAGAACAGCAGTTCACAACAATATCAGTGCAAAAGTCACAGATCATGGAATCACAGACATCGATTACATTTCTTTTTTGCGACATCACACTAGGAATGAGGAGTTCAGTCTGCTCTGAGGAAGGCTGCGGCCGAAACATGTTAGCATCTCAATAAAATGAGAAACCACATCTGAGCCACTGTCTTGCAATCTTTATTTTGGAGTGCCGCTTTTTTCCACTTTGGTTTTCCTTTGAGTTATTTACATAGCTGAGCACCCACTGCCTAAACTAAGAAGGCATCCAGAGGAAGCGCACCGGTTTTCCTTTCTTACCTCTGGTGGTTTTATTTGTCATTTATCGTCTCTGTCGGGTGGAAACCTCATACTGTATGTCCAAAACTGCTACTTTTCAGGATAAAAAATAACAGATCTACAAGCTCGAAAGCTTGTAGACTTTTTGTGATGCTGTAGTATGATCAAGTAGGGCGTTAATTTAATTTACGAAAAAAATTACGAAAAAACACAAAAAGTTAAATATGGACATAAGAGGTTGCTGTCCGCCCGACAGCAACAATATGCTCATGCAATTAAGTGCAGTCTTGGTAAGACCCTATTACAGTACCTAAGTGCTGCTGGTTTGACTCTTGTATACCTAACCTTACTATTATTGGTAGGTTAAATACGTTACTTTGCATGTATTGCACAGCGATTATTTTTGGAAGCTATATTTGGCTGGCAACCAACCTCCGTTGCATTAGTAGCTGTTTATCTATCTAAAGTAGTTTAGTACAGAAAAGGGGTCTCTCCAAGTCATGGTTGGTGCAACTGACAAAGTACCAGTTTCAGCCAACATATACAGTCTCTAACCCGATGTACTGTTTAAGAAAGTGGTTCATGCTTCCGGCGAGACATGGACACAAAGTGACAGACTAGTGATAGTGACCGCTGGTAAGTGGACGTATTATGGGAAGTCACGTGTCACATTTCGTGCTCAGCCATGAAACTGAAGTGACTCAGACCAGAACCACACACACACACACGTACTGTACGTAAATGCGTCTACATGGATTATTTAAAGCTCTGTCGCCACGACCGATTTCTGTCATTTGGATTCCATAGAAGCCAGCATTGTCTTGTCTGTAACTGCAAGAAAGAGTTTTCTTAATTTTTGTTTGGGTGGACATTGGACAGACAGACAGACAGACAGACAGACACCTTCATGGATGGCAAGTCTCTGCAGAGCAAGAGCTTGTACACTAATGGCTTAAAGTTCTCAGTCACCATGATTTCAGTCATTTGGATTCCATAGAAGTCAGCATGTCTTCTATGGAAGCATGTCATGTGTTATAACATATATCAAGATGAAAGAGCATTTGAAGTGGTCAAACTCGCGATAGAATGCATAAAGCCTCTCAATCTGCAGTTTCTTCAACTGGTTGGCTGTATGGCTACCAAAACATCCTAATTCTACATTTATTGTTTATTATACTCGGCTCTAGTGTGTGGGGGGCTCCTTTCACACATTTGCAGATTTGTGAAACAGAAACAGATTTTCAGCCGTGAGATTACATTTTTGCTTTAATCCATGTACACACTATAAGGCCAAAGAAAGCATGACTTCTAGTGGGGTGCTCTTCACCCTGCCTGTCTCTGTTTATCTGCTGGGTCCTGGCAACACTTACAGTCACAGATAAGACCCCTGCTGAAGAGCCTGCTTTAAACCATTCAATCCGGGAACGCATGTCAAAATAGCAGATATACAAGCTCATAGCGCTATGAGCTTGTAGATCTGCTATTTTTGAAAAATCTTGAACATTTGTGCAAATCTCCCTGGACCCCCCCCCCCCCCCCAGAAGAAAAGATTTGAGTTACAAATGTTCGCTTTAAAAATATATTTATTCAAAGATTTGCACACATTTTCACAATTTTTCTAAAACAGCAGATCTACAAGCTCATAGCGCTATGAGCTTGTATATCTGCTATTTTTGAATAACCAAAGAAATCTAAAATGACATATGTTCCCGGATTGAATGGGTTAAAGAGACTGTCTGTCTGTCACGCTCTCTCTCTCTCTCTCTCTCTATCTCTGTCTCTGTCTCTGTCTCTGTTTCTCTTTCTCTCTCTCTCTCTCTCTCTCTCATATTCATTCTCTCTGTCTCTTTCTCTCACAGCCTCTTTCTCTCTGTCGCTCTCTGTGTCGTCTGTCGTTCATTGTCTCTGTCACTCACTCTGTCACTCACGGTTTCTCTCTTTGTCGCTCACTGCATGGATAAAGTTCTCAGTCGCTTCCATAGAAGACGAATGTCTTCTATGGAAGCATGTTGCACAGCGAAAATAGCCGATCTACAAGCTCTCTCATTGAGATCATGGAGCAGCGAGACGCCTGCGAAACCTTTTCTTACACTAATTGTGTATGTTAAGTGCATGAAAACATTATTACAGCACCAACCTGCTTGACAAAAGCATTTACAGTACACCATTATCAAATGGATCACTTGACCCAAAACACTTTTATCTTGTTTATTGTGTTTGATCTGTTGCTGCAACAGAACATACACAATATGTCTGTATACTGTAGGAGCCAACATGAGACAGTGGGGTCTAGTAATGATGGACTCCCCTATGGTTGCATGGAAGCTCCTAGTTCTACATAAAGTATATAGTGAAATAGACATTTCACTGTAGTGAAATACACACACACACACACACACACACACACACACACACACACACACACACACACACACACACACACACACACACACACCCTCTGTCCTCTATTGCTGCATGTTTTGTGCAGCCCTCCTCAGTAGGTAGGCAGCGTCCTTAGTTTGTACACACTGGGGATGGTATGTACCTTGGCTGCTCATCCGTGTCCATCATATGAGAGCCTATATAAGAGTGTTCTTGCCTGCCGTCTTGGCAGGCAGAGAGGGTACAGTGTGGTGCTTTTCTAATCGTACATCTCTCATACATTCTGTTCCCAAATGAGAGAACAATGAAGCAGGCAGCTCACCTGCACTATGGGCCCACCTCCTTGTCAACCAGCTGCCATGGAGATGTTGAGCGAACCTTACATGAAAACATGCTTTGTAGTTTGATCAGTAGCGTACCGTACATACACGGGGGCCCGGGCTTCAGAGAGGGCTCTGCTCTGGACACATCTTATAGGCCAGTGGTTCTCAAACGTATTCATGTCAAGGACCCCCAAATTGATATGCATTTGGCCATCTCAAAATGTTTTGCGCCAGGGACCCCCAGAAGAGAAGTTTTATGTAAAGCACTAAATCAAAATGTTCAATAATTTTCTAAAAGCTTGCAGTTGGTCACATTGTGCCGCACTGCGAGCTTATACAGTAGATCTGCGAGCTTATAGATCTGCTATCTTTGAATAGCCAACGTATAAATGGATAGTGGTTAAAATGATTGTGATGCTACATTAACTATTTTGTAAGCTTGAATTTTGTAGTTATAATAAACTTTATTTATATAGCACTTTTTAAAAACAGGTTTACAAAGTGCTTAACAATACAAATACAATACATACACAGGGAATATAAAGGCAATTCAATGATGGAAAATGTAAAAACAAAGGAACCATACAAAAATAATAAGACCAAAAATAAGAGTGAAAGCAGAGAAATAGCTGACTATTCCTTCTAGCTAAAGGCCATTCTAAAGTAATGAGTTTTTAAAAGGTTTTTAAAAGTGGACACTGAAGTGGCCTGTCTAATTTGGAGGGGGAGTTGGTTCCACAAAAATGGAGCCCTAGCAGCGAATGCCCTGTCACCTTCCGTCACAAGGTTTGTCTGGGGGGGACAAGTAAAAGTTTGTGTGCTGATCTAAGATTGCAGGTGGGTTTGTGGGGAGACAGGAGGTCAAAAATATAAATAGGAGCAAGTCCGTTCAGTGCTTTAAAAACAAACAATGACATTTTAAAATCAATTCTGAACGCCACTGGTAGCCAGTGCAGTGAAGCAAGAACAGGGGTGATGTGGTCATACCTCCTGGTTCTTGTAAGAACTCTAGCTGCTGTGTTCTGAATTAGTTGAAGGCGATTGATTGACTTTTTGGGGAGTCCAGAAAAAAGTGAATTACAGTAGTCCAAGTGGTTAGTGACAAAGGCATGAATAATGGTTTGTGCGTCGCTAAATGAGATAAAAGATCTGATTTTTGAAATATTCCTAATTTGGAAAATGGCTGTTTTTGCAATGTTGGAAAAATGCTTTGTGAAGTTGAGGTCTGAGTCAAATAGGACTCCCAGGTTCCTTGCTTCTTGGGTGCACTGTAACCCCTGTGTGTGTAGTAACTGCGTTACCATGTCTCTACGGGTTTTTGGACCAAACACAATGATTTCTGTTTTGTCATTGTTTAGCATAAGATAATTATTTGACATCCAGGATTTTATGGCAGAAAGACAGGCAATCAAAGGGGAGACAAGAGAAACCGGAGAAACTGTGGTAGGGTCTGATGGGTCTAAGGAAAAATAAATTTGTGTGTCGTCAGCATAAAAATGGAAGGAGACGTTAAAATTGCGAATGACTAGGCCTAAAGGAAGAAGATAAATACAAAATAATAACGGACCAAGGATTGACCCTTGGGGGACGCCACAAGTGACATCTGCATGGCTAGAGGACGCATCGCCAACTGAGACCGTGAAGGTTCTGTCGCTCAGGTAGGACCTAAACCAGTCCAGTGCAGACCCAGTCACACCCACCCAGTTTTCTAGTCTGTCCAGTAAAAAGTTGGTAACTGTATATTATTTTCTGGAGTTTGCCAACATGACATGTTGTAGTCGTTTTGTCCTGTGTTACTTGGAAGTATCTACGATACGTACGTATGCCATTACTGTGTTGAAGCTAACATCTTCAACCATAACAGATTACTTATTATATTATTTTATTATTGTTGTTATTATTCATCTTTTCTAGTGAAAGTTACAGGAGTTCTTTCTGTATGGTGTGTGATATGAAATGTGAGCTTAGCATAATCACAGTAAACATCATTGTCTTCAATCATATTCAAGGGCAAACAAAACACTTTCAGTTCAGCACAGCTGAGGGGAGGTGTGCGTGTTCAGCTGATGTTATCGTTACTTGCATCAAGGCAATTATGTTGTTTCTGCATCAAATAGAACTACACCTAATCTAATACCATCAAAGTCGAGAGGTTTTACAAGCGACCCTCTCTGGTATTATATATTTTTTTGTTTGGGCTGGAAATATCTAGGATTGAATCGTGAGATAGCAGAAGATTCACAGCCCTAATATCTATATATAAAATTCTATTTCTTCCCCACATAATCTCATTTGACTCTGAATGTCCCCTGGACGTCAACAACTACCCCCCACCTACCATTCAGCCTCCTCTCTGCTCCACCAGCCTGTCAGTTTGGGGTTTGCTGTTTACCTCCAGGCGGTTTGAGGCGCCCACTCTTTCTTGAAAGCTGCTTTTCAGCTTTTCCACGTTTCAAAATGAGTAATTGGAAATCGCCTCCGAAATGGCACTTAGTTAGACAAGTTTCAGGGTTGAAGTGAAGCTTGACATGACTTGACTCATTTGTTGATCACTGTAACGAGGTTTGCACCGAGGGGAAGGTATTGCGTGGGCGAGGTAGGAGGTGGAGGTACTGCAGCATGCTAGCACTGACAGCTCTCTTGGTCACGTGTTAATCAGTTACCTAGAACGGTGGTTCCCAAACCTTTCTGCTCGAGACCCAAAAGAGAAATGTTATCGACTTAAGACTCAAGAAGTTGTGAGAATAGCACATCTACAAGCTCACAACGTGACACGTTGTGATCCTGTAGATCTGCTATTTTCACTTCTTCTTACGTTGTTGTTTTTTATTTAGAGAATTTCTTAGATTTATTTTTGAGATTTTATTTTAATTATGAAATTATTTAGAAAAATGATGGCATTTTTTCTTAATTCATGAAAAATGTAGCCTTTTTGTAATCTTTTGAAATAATAATATATATTATTGTTTTAAATGTAGGAAAGGGGAAAAAAGGGATATTTACCTATACAAATGGGTCCAGAAAGAAACACAAAGAAACAAATCACGCCTTAGTTAGTCTCACATGGATCTTCAATACTGAAAAGAGTTTTTACCATTATTTACCCAGGGAAGGGTTTCACTGTGCACACAAGCTCTTTCACTTCTTTAATATGTAGTTACATATGATCACACCTGGGACCTGCCCAGTATAACCATAGTGTTCTTTTGCGGTCGGTTGGGTCTCTTGCCTGAGGCCTCCTCCACAGGAGCTGAGCTGAGCTGAGTGAGTGAGAGAGGGGAGGGAGGCTGCTCACTCACTGACTTCACAGACTCATTTGTCTTGAATTATCTACAATCTGAGCATCCTTCTAGATCAGTGGTTCCCAAACCTTTTAGCTCGAGACCCAAAAGAGAAATTTGATGTCTCCCCGGCACCCAAACTAGTGAAAATGTATGACATTTCTTAGATTTTTGTATTCAGTTATTAAATTCTTTTGAAAAAAGAATGTTTGAATTAGCTTTTTATTTATGAAAATCCTTATAATAATAATAGTAATTCAAAACTGAATCTAGGAAACAAAAAAAACCAAGGGAAAGGGAATGTTTACTCGTCGTGACCCATAAAAATGGGTCGGAGACCTACAAATGGGTCCAGACCCAGTGTTTGGGAAACTGTGTTCTAGATGGAATTTAGAGATCTCATGGAGCCCAGGTAGAAAACGGCCACATACCCACCTCTCAGTCAGGGTTGCAGACAAGGTGAGGAGTGGAGAGGGGTGTGTGTGTGTGTGTGTGTGTGTGTGGGGGGGGGCAATTGTGGAGTTTGGTTGCCACGGGCGCCTGGAAACAGAGGGAGCAGCTCATTTTCCACAGATAGCTGACCTGCATGAACTTCCAGGGGACACATTCCAGGAGCGCCCTGAATGGCTGTGATTGTGGAACGCCCCGGCCTGTGGATGTGTCTGTGCACGTGGGTTTGCGTGTGTGTGTGTGTCCGTCCGTGCATGCGTGCCTGCGTGCCTGTCTGTGCAAGTGTGCGAGTGTGTGTGTGGAGAGATGACCAGTGGCCGGCCAGCCTTTATGTCCGTCTGTCTGTCATCTGGTTCCCTGCTCTAATTTGACCATTAACCATCTTTCTGTCTCACTTTTGCTCTCTCTCTAGCGTTGTCGTTTGTTTAATGTGGCAATTCCCAGTCTCTGTCTCTCTCTCTTCGGTGTCTCCCTCTCTAATTGGATTGTTTGCTCTATTCTCCTATTCTCTCTCTCTTGCTCTCTGGTGCTGTCTGTCTTGATGTCTCTGGTCTCTAATCTGATAATTCACTGCCTTTCTGTCTCCTCTCTGTCAATTACATTCTGTAAGTGTTGCCTGACCTCCTCCCTCATCTCTCTCTCTCTCTCTCTCTCCCTCTCTCCAATTCAATGGAGCTTTATTGGCATGAGAAAACTATAGAAATTGTGCATTTGCTGTCAGAAATATTTCCAGACATATTGGAAAGGTTAGCTTGGTATAAACCTTTGAAACAGTTGACAGCAGTATTTCGATGTTTTGCATGTACTTGCTATAAAACCTTCGCGACAAATAGCAGCAATTTATTCAAATGTAATTTGAATAAATCTCACACTCACTCACTCACTCACACTCTCTCTCTCTTTCTCTCTCCACATCCTACTCGTTTAAGATCCATTCTTTGGAGCCTTAATCAACCACGTTCTCAGTTCATACACACAGACTTCCACTGCTCTTAAAACACCCAGAACTCACCAGCAGTGTGCATGGATTAAAGTTCTCAGTCACCATGACTGATTTCAGTCATTTGGTTTCCATAGAAGCCATAGAAGTCTTCTATGGAAGCATGTTGTGCAACGAAAACAGCCGATCTACAAGCTCTCAATGCGACATCATAATTCTACATAATTATTGTGTTCATTATTTCACACCGTTTCGCAAATGGCGGTGAGTGTGTACTACCATGCCTACTGAACCAAAGGGTTGACCTTGTGACTGACAGTTCAACAAGCCCTCCCTTTCCCTAGCGAGGCTGATTCACCAACATCTCCCACCAACAACCCACCCACATGGTGTATTCCTACAAACAGCATTGTTTTTCTGCTTCAGAGCCTGAAGGAGGAAGTGGGTTTATCTATTATTATCTTAGTTTTTTTTCAAAAGACGTGAGTGACTCGTTGTTGGCTCAGAATGTCATTATATTTTGACATTATTTGCTTTCAAACACAATTTCGAAGATCAGATGGCAGGCCATCGATGTGGTTTACAAATCAAGTTAGTGGGAGGAACAAGCCCAGCCTGTTGTTTCAACTGATAATATCTGTACCTTCGATATTATGGATAGGAAGGTGGGGTGAGGAGAGTGTGTGTGTGTGGTGGGGGGGGGGCGTTTCCCCAATTAGAGTGGACCTGCCAAACCAAGTAAACAGCACGGGTACCGGCCAGGCCTGCCTGTTATAGCTTAACCCAGTTTGTATTGGAAAGCCTATTGAGTCAGCAGCGTAGTATGTCACAGGCCCCTTCCAGGAACGGTGACCAACCAACCGTCCGCCGACTGTGTGTGTGCAAACTGAGCTGCTGCCTGGCTGGCTGGCTCTATTTATCTTCTGTCAAATATCTCTCTTGCTACAGAGCATGTTACACCAGTGGTTCTCAACCTTTTCAGGTCGCGACCCCCCCCCCAAAATAATCATATTTGAACTGGGGACCCCTCCCACCCTGACAAGCACCACAAATAAATATTGTGCTCGTTGTGAGCTTGTAGATTTGCTTTTTTCACAATATTTTCCTCTCTTAGGTAATATTTGACAATTTGGCCAATGTTAGATTTCTTTTTAAAGTATAGATTGTTGATTACTTTTGACGCAGTAATGGTCTAATGTTTTTTTTCTTTCTTCATTTTATAGTTATTAAAAGTAAAAAAATGACACATTATAAATGATGTGCAGATACCCTGTATACACTTATACTGTACAGTATGTTGGTTTGTTTGCTGTTGATTGAGAAAACAATGTTGCTCATTAAGCAAATCAGCTGGGGACCCCCCCAAAATCATGTGGGGATCCCCCTGGGGTGTCCGGACCCACAGGTTGAGAACCACTGTGTTACACTAAACCCACACCCCCACCACCCATATTACACATATATGCGCACACCTCTGCAACATACCGCCATAAGCCCACTCTTCTCGACTGTATGTAAACATGCTGCCTGTTCTGTCTCGCTTTCTCTGTTTCTTTTCACACACACTCTTTTGGTTGGTTACAGTACGTGAAGTATGTACCGTCTCATTTCGAGGGAAGTCCCAAGACCAAAGATAACTTGTTGTCGGGTCTTTGTTATTGTTCGGTAGCTGCGACATGGAGATGGGTCATAGCCAGATTGGGCGATGTGTGTGTGGGTGGGTGGGTCGGGGGGGGGCTAGGTAGTCAGTGGTTACAAGGACAACAGATCGACAACTTTTGGCACCCCTCGCTATCGGAAAGTTCAAAGTTCAAATATGCTCGGTTATCTGCAGCCCTCGGGGACCCGCTAGGGCAGTGTTTCCGAAATACTGGGTCGGGACCCATTTGTGGGTCGCGGACACATTTTTAAGGGTAAATATGTATACAATTGTTTCAAAAGATTAATGAAAACATATAAGTAAAATCAAAAATGTTCAGAGACGAGAAGAATTTGAAAAGAACTTCATATATGAAAAAAAGATAAACTTTTAAGGAGTAGCCTATTTTCACTAGTTTGGGTCCCTGTGAGACATCAAATTCCTCTCGAGCTAAAAGGTTTCTGAACCACTGCACTAGGGGATGTTTAAATAGCAGGTTAGGTTGCAACATGCAGTGAGAGCTGGTGTTTTTTACTAAACTCACATCAAAGCATGACATCTACTTCATATGGAATGCTGCTGAAGGATACAGAAATAGCCTAATAATAAGCTAAACAAGTTTGTCACTAATTTCCTTGAGGTTTGTGGCATGTGAAATATTACCACCCACACAGTTGAACTGATGTGACCCATTAGGTCAAAGCAAATTTCAGGAAGTAAAGCAGCATACCAGTAAAGTATACCGTTTGTGATGCCATGCTTAAATAGTGGGACTGTTGCCAGAATGTCATCTAAATTACATTCTCCAGTGGGAAAAGAATCTATCCTCTTTAAAATAACCTGTCTAATTTTCCAATCTCTCCGGTTCAGAAATTACAACCAGCCACCAAGCAATCACTCATAGGTTTGAACTGTGGCTGATAAGGATTTCAATACTTAAGTATGAAATACCCAATATATTGGAAAAAATTCGATATATATAATATTTGATTGCTTTTGGCCTATAACGACATGCGGATGCTAGATTGAAAATGGTTAAAATCTTAAGTTAAAATCTATTCTTAAGTCTTTAGCTAAAATCCAATCTGGGAACACATTCGGTAAAAAAAAGAAGTAAAAAAAGGTTTTCCCCCTTTGCCTTTGGGAGCACCACCTCCTTTTTTGTGTAGAAACAGGAACTCGCTTTGTCTCCTCCCCTTTCTTAATCCACTTCCTCTGGGTGCTTCTGTGTTTATTCCTACTAACAACACGTTTATAGCAGTGGTGCTGATACAGATTCTGCTAACAGTAGAATCTGTTTTGAGAGATTAGCTGCAATCTAACTAACCCACAGATTGCATAGTGAAGACAGAGGCATGGACCAGGATTCTGTCACTCCGCTACCCAGTTTCTTCATTCACCTGCACTACAGGGGATCTCAATAAAAAACAGAAATGTACAGCCTTAATGAAAACTAGTTGGTTAGCAATCGTGAAAATCGCTGAACTTTCTGTGAACTTCCTTTGGCCCAGTGGATAAGAAAACGTTAGTTCCCTTTGTGTGACAAATCTTAACTCAAAGGGAAATGGCAAACTAAACCTCCGGTGTGTTTTTATGGAACCACATCTTGAAGTTTTTTTGAATGAAGGCAAACTGACAAGAGAGTGGTGAGCATGGTGGCAATAATCAACCTCACAGAGCTGTTGCTATATGCTGCTGTTGCCATAGCAATCTGAGCAACCGGTTATCAGGCTAGTGAGAGATGTGCATCATTGGAAGTCACTGTACTGAATCAACAGAACCTTCACATTTAAAGCTAAGGGTGATGACTCTTTTTGGCAATTTTCTGGGCAACGTCAATGGGCAACACTCCCAGTGCTAGATCAATTGAAGTTAATTTGAATATTTTCCTGGAAACAAGATGCTCCAAGATGTGACTATAAAGCAGTACTGTGCTGAGGTGACTCCCCAGGCACTTTGGCACTTCACAGTTGGCATAGAAGTTGCCCTGTTTGTTAACCAATGCCGTCAATAGTGGGGCTGTCCAGTTAAGCTTAGAAATATAATAAATGGTCTGCATTTATTATTTGCCGTCAGTACTCTCTGTTTCCCTTAAAAGCCCTCTCTCTCACGAGAGGCAGTTTTATTGCTACAATCACCAAACACAGCCCTTCAGCAACACGGGTGAATCTGATTTCAATCAAGGTGGCTAGTGCGCTCCTGTCCCGAGTTTGACAAGAGACCCTTCAAACTAAAAGCACCGAAAACCCCATGCGATGATACTAACGACAAAATAAAAGTATAATGTAAAGCAACTGTGGGTATGTTGCATTCATAGGGCACAAATATAGTTGCAATACTGACCCTACTCCAACTTCCGAAATGTAAGAGGACCTTCTGTGTGTGCGTTTCCCTGACGGTAGGAAAGCTAGGGAGACGGGATGGGGAGACACATTTCAGAAGACTTGAATGGGATTCCAACCAATCTGGGAAGGGGGCATGTGTGGTTTTGATGGGCGTTGCAATTAGCCGCCTAATACAATGCATTCTTTCTGTTGGATAATCCCTTGCCCACAAATCAAGTCGCATATCATTCAGAAAATCACGTCTTATTAAAATCCCACACAGACCTACTTTAGAGTCACTCCAGAACTGTACATTGGATTTACTGTAAATGTTGGAAGTTGGGTTGCACAATAAAAGGAAGTGGATTAGAAATCAGCTGGTCAGCTCGACTCTGTTCCTGTCAGCATCTCTTTCCTCACCACGTCAGATGAGGCCGCAGATTCCGGGCAGCGGGGGTCACTCACTGCGTCAATGGTTTTATATATTCTAATTCCGCACGAGACCATAATTACAACTTCTCGTGAGTAGTCACACAACCCAGTACAAGAGTAGTTAATGCAATGTTCCCCCGTCTGAGGTGCTTGGGTTGAGTCGTCACTAGACTCCTAGGACAGGGGTCTTCAAGGTTTTTCAGGCCAAGGACCCCTTAGCTGAGAGAGAGAGATGAACCCACTACATATTGTATACAATTATGTTGCAGATAAAACGTTTTCATAGATTTCATAGATGGCTTCATAGTTTGACAGCACTATCATTAGTTTTGTGGAAATTATTTAATGTTCTTGTTTATGTTACACTATCTTTTCTATTAATATGTTGGATTCACGTAAGTGTGTATTTTCAGACATTTAACCACTTAAACCCTCAATACTTAGTAAACTTGACCTTTGGCTCTGTACTTGGTCGGCTCTTTTTTCCTTCTACACCAAACCTCTTCACCAGAGCTTGTAGATCTGCTATTTTTGTCCAAGTGGTTAATGTAAAAAAAAACAAGAAAAGTTCCTATCACACAAAGATTTGGTGGCCCCCCTGTAGTAGCTCTGAGGACCCCCTATGGGCCCCAGACCCCCTGTTGAAGACCACTGTCCTAGAAGTTTTAGAAGGGCTAAGTAAGTAAGTAGTTGCTGTTAAAGCTGTGCGTTGCAGCAGGCATTCAAGCCCTCACTGGAAGGAGTTAGGAGTCTTAAACAAGGGGGTTTCAGTGCACACACTGGGCCCCCTCAGAGCTGGAGATGTCTGAATAGTGAGTAATGAGGATGTGTGGAAAGCATGGCAGGCAGCTGCGTCTGAGTCACCCGTCCACCCCCCTCCCCCTCTCTTTCTCTCTCTCTCTCTCTCTCTCTTATCTTTCTATCTATCTCTCCCCCCATTTCTCTCTCCTCTCTGCCTCACTCTCCCTTGACCTCTCTCTCTCTCTCTCTCTCTCTCTCTCTCTCTCTCTCTCTCTCTCTCTCTCTCTCTCTCTGGACCCCTCCCTCACTTCTCTTTCTCTCTCACTGTTTCTCTCCCCTCTCCCTTCCTCCCTCTCCCACTCTTCCCTCACTCTCAGTTCTCTCTCTCTCCCCCCTTTACCCCCTCATGATCAGGCTCACTGATGCCTGTAAGTGTTCATCTGCTTCTCACTCTCTGTGTGTGTGTAAGTCAGAAACTTGGTGGTACTGATTTCTATTTATTTGCATGTGCTTGTGTCATGTTACTGCAATTTCTTAAGGTTAGGCATGTATCTATCCGTTAGGATTAGATCGTTATATACGTATAGGATTAGGGTAAAGGACAGAATTAATTTTAGTCTATGAAATATCCTGAAACATTAGCTAAACCTGTGTGTGTGTGTGTGTGTGTGTGTGTGTGTGTGTGTGTGTGTGTGTGTGTGTGTGTGTGTGTGTGTGTGTGTGTGTGTGTGTGTGTGTGTGTGTGTGTGTGTGTGTGTGTGTGTGTGTGTGTGTGTGTGTGTGTGTGTGTGTGTGTGTGTGTGTGTGTGTGTGTGTGTGTGTGTGTGTGTGTGTGTGTGACACAGGAACAGAGACTGTCTGTGGAGGCTCAGGGAGAATCAGGGAGACAGTTTGAGACGCAGAAAGAAGAAAGCTCTTTTCAGTGGAGCTTTTCTCTTGTCTTTCTCAATGTCAGGCTCTTTAAAGTGGGTCTTTTTTTCTCAGCACACTGCATGTCACTGTGTCTATCCTTCTGTAATTCCCCCCCAGGGCTTTAACTTGTCTAACTCTGGGCTATCCAACACACTGACTGATTAAACTAGTTTTCATTACAGACTGAGATAAGCACCTTTGGAACAATTTAACACCTAATCTTACAAAATTTAGTTGGCACTTGGCACATAAGTAAAAAGATATTTAGATATGAAACAGCCGCATTGTTGAGGGCTTAAATAACGGTGTGACTGAGAATTAGAAAGGAAATAACCGCCGGGCGAATCTTTTGATTTGGAAATGGATCTAGGCCATAGGTGTCTATGAGTTAAGTTTCCCAGTGTGGTTATGCAGCATTTTGAATGACACCTGCTCTCTGACCCAATTATCGCAGATGTGATGGAGAACTTAATTATGAGATGTTAAGCGTAAGCCGAAGCACCCTTTCTCTTTTTAAAGGCTCAATGTAAATCCAAGTTATTATTATTGTTGTTTAGTAAGTCAGTGATTCTATACTGCTTGTTGGCATTCTAGCTGTTGAACAGCTAAAAGGCAATTAATTACCTGATATGATAGAATCTATGCATAAACTGCAGTCATTTCCCCATAACTTTGTTTGATTGGCTCGGCAGCAGATCTGACCTGGAAACACATGGTGAAGGATGGTGTCATATGTTGTCCAAGACAAAAAAGAAAGAAAGACATGCCATCTCCGGTTTACTTCCCGGCAGTGGACGCCTTTTTAGGAGACCAGAAGCAGGTTGGAGTCTATTATTTGCAATGGGAGAGTGAACGTGAACACAGCTTCTTAACGAGTCTTTACCCCATGGTCACTGAACTAAGTATTAGAGAACGAAAAAAAAATAAGCTGGGATTCTTCTTGGAACATTTTAAATGCATAAATCTTGTATCCCTGGTACAAAATATTTTCTGATGAAATACATAGAAATACATAATACATTAATTTGGGGGGTCCTTGGTATGAAAATGTTTGAGAATCACTGGCTTAAACAACATAGGAAGGAAGCCCAAATAAGCAACTACACTTTAGAAACAAACCCCCAAAAAACGATCTACAACTTTGTAGATATGACGTACGGTACAGCAGAGTATTTGTTGGAATTTAAGGTGTTCCCAAACTTTTCAGGCCGTGACCTCCCAAAATAATCATATTTCGGACTGAGTTTGTTGGTTTGGCTTTTTGCGTGATAATGGTCTTATTATTGGTTAATTTCAATTGGTTTCAATTGGTTCAATTGTCACTTTAGAGATGTGCAGATACCCTGTACTGTATACACTTAAAGTATACTGTATGTTACGCAAAATCATTTGGGGACCCCCCTGGAAGTCCCGACCCACCGTTTGGGAACCATTGTCTCAGAATAGAAGCTGTGCGTACGTGCAGCCTCGGAGGACCAGGTTGTGTTTTAGCAGAACAATGGAATCACCCGAACCCTAGAGAGAAGGCTTCTCACAGGGTCACACCGGGTGAGCACAGCTCTGACGAGGGGAGACCAGCTAAACCTATGGAGGCCAGCTGAGATCCCATCTGTTCTGCGATGTGAAATTGGCATGCAGGGCGTGTGCAACAGGGTGTCTGCGGTTCAGATGGTGAGAGGGGTGCACAGAAACATCGCTCTCTGCCTTTGGCTGTGGTGTCTGCTTTCGTATTCAGTCAAACACATCCTCTGTTGTTCTTTTTTGTTTTTGGGGGGGGGGGTTTCCCTTTGAGAAAGCTCTGTGTTTGGTGTGTGTAGCCACTTGTCAGCTCTAGGTTTGACTCTGTCACAATTATTGCCTAATCGCAATTATAAATATATATATTGAGAATCATCATAATCATTGCCATGTTGAAAATTTTTCATAAAGTTTCAAACATTTTCCAAAATAGTGGAAATAGCCGATCTACAAGCTCACGATGCGACGCGTTGTGAGCTTGTAGATTAGCTATTTCCACTATTAATGCTTTTTTGAAAAGTATAATGTTATTAAATATGTCAGTCATTTCTTTGTATATTTTGGTTATTTGCCACATCTGCCCTGTGACACTTCAAAGCCTAAAAGCCAAATAGAAATGTAATTTCTATTCATGCTCCCAGTAGGGCTTTCACCAACTAGTCGACTAGTATAACCACTAGTCGACTCTGTTGGTACTAGTCGAATTTGTTTTAATGCCATAGTAATGGCCCATCTTACTATTATTATCATCCTCCTGACTTTATCTTTTATCAAAAGGGGGTCAAAAGTATGCCCAATAAAAGCCTATTATTGGGCAATGGGGATCCTTGGAGACGCTGCTGTGGTAATGTGCTGCTGTGCCAGAAGCGCTTCCCTTAAAACGCCATAAAAATAAGGGCAGGAGGATAATAATAATAGTAATATAGTAGTAGGATGGCATTAAAACAATGCCCCCCCCCCCTAAAAAAAAAGAAAGAAAAAAAACTTTTTTTATTTTTAATGTAAATTTCGACTAGTACTTGGTCAAATGAGTCGACTAGTAAAAATCATTAGTTGTGAATGCCCTAGCTCCCAGTGTTCAATGACAAAAAGTATTATTTGTGTGACAATTAATCGTCATTATATAAAATGTCATAATCGTGTCAGCCCTAACAGAACATCGCTCTCATCGCTCGCTGTCGTATTTGGTCAAACACATCCTCTTTTCGTTGCCGTCGGGCAGAAACCTTATCTCCATATTTTAACTTGTTGTGTTTTTTTCCCGTAAATGAACGCCCTACTTGATCACTCTACAGCGTCACACGAAAGCATCAAAAGTAGCAGATCTACTTCGTGCTACTTTTGCTTTTTTAGAATTTGAATCCTGAAAAGTCACAGTTTTGGGCATATGAGGTTTCCACCTCAACACATATGAGTGTTGTTCTTTTTTCCTTTCCCTGGAGAAAGCTCTGTCTTTGTGCTGTATTAGGCAAACGGGACTTCTTCCGTTCACATCCGTGAGGAGGATGTGAATCATAGTGACACAGCACAGTGGTAACAGTTTATTCACTCCTCCGACATGGTGGTGGTTAGAAAGCAGACGGGCACCTAGGCTCCTTATCACTGAATCAGTTTGTGTGTTTTTTGTCATCCACATAAAGGTTTTACCATCTCACACACACACCCTAGTGTTTCACATGATGATCGATGAGCACATCCAGATGATGTCAGTCAGATTATGATGCCATCTGTTTCATGGGAACTTAGATTTGGCAGTAAAAACCTTATCTGTCTTTATTCAGTGGAAGCATGGTAGTAGGCCCTATTTCATTATATGGCAGATTAAACGGATTTCCTGTTTGCTGTCTTGCTTTTATCTGTCGCCCAAATTGATTTCATCAACAAAAATACCCATACACTATGACATACTAAAAGTGCTGGCATTGTATTTATTTGATGTAGATATGAATCCATTTTCCAATGTAGTCTGTTGCATCTCTAGTGGAACAGTGTTATCTAACAATGTGGTGTTTCTGTGACTTTTTGTGGCCTGCTGATTTTACACTTTTACACTTGGCAATCCATGCGACTTGTATCCATCACTTGTGGTGAATGCTATTAATTCACTTTAAGTTTACATCTATTATCAAAAATATAACATGGATCTTGTTTATCGTCGATCTGTGTGTTCAGAGGGTGTGGGCGGTAGGCATTTCCAAGTATCCTAGAATGGTACCTGGAATGGTTACGTTGTTGTTATTGAAGCATTATGTTGGATTAAGTTGAAAAGGTATGCTAAGACATGCCAAATCTTACAACCTAATCGCTGTGCATTCAGCATGAAATCCCTCCTTGGCTTTCTGCGTCATCCTTTTCATCCATACCATAACTGCAGAAATGTAAATGGGAAAGGATGTCATGTCAGTTTTATAAACCAAATCATAACAATCTCATGAGTCATGACACTTGACACTTAACAGTATAGAACAGGTCAAGACCATAATCTTTCAAAGCACACTAAAGCTTCATTTGAGTGATTAGTGTTCTGCTCTGCAACAGGCATAACAGTTTTGCTCAGGGCAGCTGATGTGCGGTCCAAAAGGAGGCACACCCCGGAGTATGTTATGTAAAGAGAGGTGGCTGTGATTTGTCACAGGGAACTGCTAGCACTTTGTGCTTTCTGTTGCACTTGCATGGCTCACAGGGATTAGATGGGAACACCTCCCCGTGGCACCTCATGTCCTTTCAAACAAACAGGAGAAGGGCGCACACCAGTATTGCTGAGGTGCTGCTGACCTTGGTACAGAAGTCTAAAAGTGAAGAAAAGGCCGGACCTCATGTCCTTTCTACATAGTGTAGCCTAGGTTTAGTGGATGCCATTGGTGTGTTCTGTTGAGAGGTCGTGAAAGCAAAACTATTGTATTGGCCCATTATTATCTTAAAACAGTTTTTCATTGTGTCCAGCACATGAACTCAGGACGCAACTCGCCATATAAGTCTGTCTGCTTGTAGATCTGCTATTTCCGGCAAATCTTACCCCCCAGAATAGTGATGCTAGTGTTCCAAGTGGTTGAGTTGATACATAAAATAAAATAATTTCTTTACAAAATGACAGTCAAAACATTGATAAACAGTGGTCTACGTCTAGACCACTGTTTCCCAAACAATGGGAGCTCACAGTTGCGAGCTTGTAGATCGGCTAGTTGGGGTCCCAGGGAGACATAAAATTTCTCTTTTGGGTCTCGAGGATAGGATAGGATAGGATAATCCTTTTTTTAACGGGTCGTTCAGTTAAGTCCTTGCGGTCTTGTTTACAATGAGAACCTGTGAGCAATTAGGGGTTAAGAGTCTTGCTCAGGGACAGATATCATTTCATCGACACATATGCTGACCTGGCCTGGATTCGAACCTGGGGCAACCAAGGGCCTCTGGCTCCCTAGGCGGGCTCGCTAACCACTCAGCTATGGTGACCCCCAAGCCAAAACGTTTGGTAACCAGAGGTCTAGCCACTACAAAATTGAGACTTTCCCAAGACTTTTCGGCTAGTTGGGGACCCAGGGAGACATCAAATTTCTCTTTTGGGTCTCGAGCCAAAACGTTTGGTAACCAGAGGTCTAGACACTCCAAAATTGAGACTTTCCAAAATTGGGATCGGCACCGGACCCAGAAATCTGGCATGGGCCGGGCTCTAAATAAGGCTGACTGTCTGTCTGTATGTATACGTTACTTTGTCTGCTAATTTGTCCGCCGGAGGGTACGGAAATGCCAAAACAAACTATAGCAGACACCTCGAATGAACAGCCCAACTATGTGAACCTCTCTGCCGTCTGTCTTGTTTCACGTTTGGTTCATACATATTCGTGAGATAGACTGGTATCAACCCGCATATTTGCTATTATTACACCCCTTGGCTGTAACTTCACGCTATGGCAAGTTTATGAATTTAAGTTTAGCTGCTATGAAGTAACGTTTCATGCGTTTAATCACATTTAAAACATTATTTTTTTTACAACAGCTACAATAGTGCTTCATCGTGTTAACCAGTTTCTCTTTTCATTGCGCTCCCACCTAACTTCTCAGTAATGTATATCGTCTCTGTCGGGTGGAAGCCTCATATGTCCAAAACTGTTACTTTTCAGGATTAAAATTCAAAAGCATCAAAAGTAGCAGATCTACAAGCTCAAAACGTGTCGCTTCGCGCCACGTTTCAAGCTTGTAGATCTGCCTCTTTTGATGCTTTTGTGTGACACTGTAGTATGATCAAGTAGGGTGTTCATTTACAAAATAAAAACACAAAAGGTTATAGTGTGGAGATGAGAGGTTTCTGCAAGGCAGCAACGATATACTTGCTTCAGTTCTCACCAGGCCAGCCTGAACATTACACCCCAGGGAAAGTCACCGGACAGTGACGGCACAGCTTGTTGTTAGAGAGAGAAAGAGCAGTGCTGTCTAGCGGAGCCAAGCAAGCAGCACAGACCTGAGGAGGGGGCGGCCAGCGGCAGAGTTCAGACGGGTCAGCGTTACGCTTCAGGACCCAATTCAGAGCTTTATTTAACCGACTGCAGTGAATGAACTTGAACCCTGATTAGTGAAATCGAGCAGATAGAGGGTGGCCTTTCAGCCCCCTCTGGGCTATCTGTTGCTACCCAGCTTGAATGGACCACCCCAGACTCGGTGTTGCCAGAGTGAAATAAGCAACCAGGTCTATGAAAACGAGCCCAAAAGAAGGGACTAACGCATGAGTTTTTAAACCTATATGTGTCCTACAAGCTCACAACGCACAAAAGATCTTGGGGGAAAAAAGTGTATTTAGGAAAGAAGCCCAAATAAGCAACTACACTTTAGAAACGAGCCTACAAAACGCAAACGACCCTAAGCAACTACCAATACTTATCAGCGACTTTAAAGAAAAACAAGCCCAAAGTCGCTTATAATAAGCGGATATGGCAACACTGCCCTAGACTGTGTGTTTCACTGACTCACACAGTGTCAGTAACAATTATTTAGTAACATAAGATGTAAATTCACACCCTTTTCTTTACCGGAGGGCTTCAAGATCAGTGTGAATTTTTTTTCATTCATTTTTCCACCAAGTTGGCTTTTTCTGCTAGCCAGTGCAGAATTGCCAGAGAGCGTACATTTGAACTGTATGAAGAAGACTACTGTAGCTTTGATTTCATTCACAGCGCTCTGTGCATGTGAGTCACCCACACGCCCTCCTCCTCTGATTTCCTCGAATCCGTCTAGGTCTAGATGTTTGGCGAGATGCCTACCCACGGCATTCCACTGCAACCCTCCTGCATGCTTGAACCATGCCTCCCTGAGGAGAGGACCATGGGGGTGGGGGTTGTCGGAGGTAATTGAATTGCACAGCTGGGACGTTAGCTGAGTCACTTTTGGCTGCGGGCTTTGGTCTCATGCTGATTGGTATGGCGGCTCCTTTTGCCATCCAACTTCCTGACCTATCCCCCAGAGCAGATCATACACTGTGCTCTAGGTCATGGGTTACCAAACTTTTCAGCCCACGACCCCAAAATAATGTGGCCATTAACTCGCGACCCCACCTAACTGTGGAGGTAATTTATGCACATAAACTTGCACGTTCGGTGCGCATGCATTTGTAATGTATTTTTGTATGACTTTTGACTGTAGGCCTACTACTTGTACTGTTAATAATCTTGTTAATATAGAAATCAATCAATCACTTTTACAGTACCTAATGAGATGGGTAAAATGTACTATTTGTAATCTTTTCTTTTTTTTTTTACCCCCAAAAAAATGTGCGACCCCACCGTCGGTGTCCCCAACTTTGGGAACCCCTGCTCTAGGTAAATGTAAAAAAGAAAGAGAAAAAAAAGCTCTCGGTTTACGTGTGAAACATTTTTGGACCGACCAACAGAATACTGTTAATACTAGTTGCATTCTACCTCTCTCCTTTGCCCAGGACTTCTCTGTCATCGTTGTTCTAAGATCAGAAATATTTGGTTACATATTTTTGTGGGTAAGAATAATAAGAATAAGAGTACATTTATGCCTAAATGATCAACCTTAGAAGTTCCCGAATCCCCCATCCTCACTGCTGTGCAATATTATGTCCCACATCCAGCTGACGTGATCAGATCCTGTCTCTGCTTCCTGCTCAGAGGAGGAAACCATCCTACAGACTGCAATAATTAGCAAATCCAAAAATTCACCATCCGCTTATTTTTTTACCAGCTAAGTAGTTTTTTACAATAGCACAGGACCCCTGAATGATGGTTGGTGGTCTGGTCGCCTACCAAAACACTCACAATAGGAGTTGGCAAACTGAACCAGCTGCAACCAATGATTGAAAAGCATTTTATTCTGGTGCTCATTTCCCACCCCTCATCCTGCCTCTAGTCTGCCATAAACCTCTCTACACAATGAGTCTGTGTGGTATGAATGACATATTGTCATATCCGTTTATGGATACATTCATCCTTATCCTGTTTGAATGCTTAGCACCGCGATGAGCCAGCTATGCAGGATAAACGATTTCAGGAAGACAGAAGGGGCCTCAAGGTTCAGTATGGCCCTTTCTCTACAAGTACAGGAACTGTCATGTTTTCCTGCCCGGACCTTAAGTGTCGTCATGTTTCAAGCTATTTAATGGAATTTTTGGCGTAAAAGGGTCAGCACTCGGCTGACCTGAAGTGACCTAAAACAGTGGTTCTCAAACTGGAAACCGGAACCCGAGAACCAATGAACTTAACGATTTTCATAGCGCTGCTGTCGGGCGAAAACCGTTGCAAAACCATTCCTTTTTTATTTATTTTTAAATATAAGATCTACAAGCTCACAAACGCATCGCATCGTGACACGTTGTGAGTTTGTTGATCAGCTATATCCACTATTTTTGTGCAACACTCTTGTATGATGAAGTATAGGACATTCATTCACGGAAATAACAAAAAGTTGAAGTATGGTTAAAGGTTATGCTTTATTGTTACATCTTTGTTTTCACATAAGAGTAAAACTTATTTTTGTTCGGCTTCCTTCAGACAATGCAGCAGCATAGGTAATAATAATAATAAAACTGTAAAAAATATTTAAAAAAAGAGAGCATCATTTCAGCATATGCACACGTGCATATGATCTTGGTATATTATATACACCAACAGCATTTTTTCAGTAGCTGCCACATTACTTAATGAAAACAACTTCACAGTAACTTCTATACTTCTATATACAGCAGTTTAGGTAGGAGCAGTTCAAGCATATTTAAGTGCAAGAAAAGGACAGGAGAGGTGTGAGGGAGAAACCTTGTATCTCGTATTCGCGAGATATGAGGTTTCTGCCTGACAACGACGATATATCCATTCCATTTGGGCCTATCTGTTCCTGCAGCAGGCCATTGTAGAGAAGTAGTTTTCACAGGCGAAAATCCCACTTGAATCTTTGTTATTGCACTTTGTGAGTTTTGTCATCAGTGCTGACCCGGCCGCACCACAGTGCTTTCATGAGCCACGTTTTGTTGTTTTGATAAGTTTCTATTGCTCAACAACAGGGTGTTGGCTCATCGTTAAACAATTGCCATTACATTGTTTATAATGACTGACTGTGATTCATCCTTTTTTTTTTGGATGACTATTTCTGTGCTGAGGAGATGGTCATCGTAAATCACATTATTATGATATGAGCCTGAGCTACTTACTTACTTACTGACACTTGTTTTGTGTGCTGCTTGGGTGACATCCTTAACTCATTAAAACTGGGAAAGCATCTGTGTCATTTTAGATTTTAGTTATATAAATATTATATAACACGTTGGTTCTCAAAGCGGGGTCCTTGGGGGGGGTACCAGGGGGTCCCCAGCAAAAGTAGTTAATATAGCATCACAATTATTTAAACTTTGAAAAAACTTGGCATGTGCAAATCTTTGAATATATGTATTTTTTTAAGCGAAGATTTTTAACTCAAATCTTTGCTTCTCGGGGTCCCTGGAACAAAATATTTTGAGATGGGGGTCTGCGGCCAAATACATATAATTTCGGGGGTCCTTGACATGAAAAGGTTTGAGAACCACTGATAGCATATTGAAAGTATAGTTTCTTCAGAAAACTGTTTGGATTTAGAAGACATTTGTAGAATCGGCCTCAGGTCTTATTGGGTTAATGGCTTTTCATGTGTGACGAAGGGCTGTGAGCCTGTGACAGGGTGACAGCTCGCTGCTTTATTGACAGACGTTCAGGTTTCTAAATCCTCTTGTCAAGCGTGGATCATGAGACTTAGAGAATGGCACTTCTGACAGGATGATGATGGGACTCTGGCTCCAGGCTAATGACCCAGTATAAGACCTAGTTTTCTTACCCTCCTTTATTCAAGGTGGATCATATCTTTATTATTGTTATTATTATTATTAGGCTTTTTTTGCTATCTAGCACAATGGATAGAGACAGGAAATGAAATGTCAGAAGTTATAACACCTGACCTTGTATCAAGCCTTCAATGATCATGGGGCTATGCAGTATTTTACTTAAAACCCTTTACTTTAAAAGACTTCTGGAGTAATTTTAATGTCTACTCTGGCTTTTGTGTGCACCTCACACAGGTTTTTAAGTTGCTTGATTCAATATTTAGATATTTGATATTCATTTTATCATTTAAAGTATTTTACAAGAAAGGACAAACGTTTCGTCTGTCCAGCATTCGTCAGTGTCTATTCATTTTATCAGGCACTTTTATCAAGGGTGTGTGCATTTGTACCTTGGATCACTAATCATGATCATTAACTCTGCTAATGACAAGATGGTTAATAGTTGTAAGGAAGCAGAAATGTCACCTGCAACTTCATATCAACAAGTTTAAATTACATTCTGGGTATAGTTCAAGTAATATTTATCCTTTTTTCTTTTTTTTCTTGCTTGGCATATTTGGTTAGCTTGAGGGTGTAATTTCAGCGGTAATGCAGTTATATGAAGTAGGAAAAAACTGGTTATGATATTTTATGTTCATAGTACATTAGCCCTTATGCATCCTGTAAAACAGAGGATGTGAAACAGAGCAAGTGATTAGACTTAACAGACGTGTAGGCTCCACTGTCATCTACCTGTGATCCTGACAGCACTTCTCCTTCAGATCACATGGATAATCAACAAGCCGTTGCCTGAGCTCGGGAGCTGCAAGGTTTTTCTCATCAATCAGCTAATGTAAGACAAAACCCATGCATGCTCCAGGTGTGACTGAGAGACAATCACCTGTAGGTCAAGTCTAATCACTTAACCTGCACAGCACTAAAACACTATAGATAATCTATCATGTCCTAGTTTAATGCCAGAGGGATGAACACGCAACACCTCTCCTCACGTTTACCAGTACGACTCACCACTTGCAGCTATAGGTCACACAGAAAAGAAGTGAAGGCCTTTTCTTTTTCTTCGTATCGGCAGTGACCCAGCTTAGCAGCATTCCAACCCTTACCTTTGCACACACTTAGGAGCTGATTTGACTATAAGCACCAGTCATTCACCCCCAGGCAGGATGCAAGCTCCATCCACTAAAATAGGCCATGTTTGTCAAGCTTGGAATGAAGCAGGGTTTGTCTGTCTGTATACATGTGTACAGTATCTACAGTATGTAGGTTATGCCCCGTCCCTCAATAGTAGACCAGTCATGTGCATGACGTCACCAAAAAACAGAACCGCCTTTGGCCTTTGAAGGTCTGACATGCCTGGTTGAAGTACAAGCGAAACCTATGTGAAACAAGGGTCATCATAAACCCCATTCAGATATACAAGATTTGCAGGCAATGTGTCTGCATATTTGATTTTGGTGTCAGGTGTGAACGTGCACAACATTTTGAGTGTTGGCAATCTTGTTTCGGCATTTATGCCTGCTTGGGACCTACAACTTTGCCAAAGTCTTCACCGCTGAACACAGCGCATTGTGATTTATGTGACTTTGTTCATAAACTGCAGACATTGTATCGGTAGCTAAGGATTGAGAACATGCCGTTATATAGACTATTTTTTCTTTTCTTTTTTTAAGATATGTTTTGGTATTTTCTGCCGTTTTTGTTTTGATAGTACAGTGGAGACAGGACAGGAAACGGGTAGAGAGAGACCAGGACTGACACGCAGCAAAGGTCGTCAGGCTCGGGAAGCCCGCGACTCAGGCTTCATCAGAGCCTGTGGTATGAGCCTCAACCACTCGCCCATCGGCGCCCCCCATTATTAGATTCTGTCAAATTCATTAATTACAGTTAGTAATTAATGCTTTTATTATCATTATGACCTTTCATTGAACCAACAAACAATTCCCAGTTACACACCATAAATCAGTGATTCAGGAGCTATTAAGAGAACTCCAGATTTTGCTCTTGTTTAAAGCTTTACATTCCAGAGATAAATGTACAGAGATTCATTTACGCACCTCCGAAACTTTAAGAATCTCTGCTGTTATTGTGTATGTATCTGAGTGTCTGAGTAAAGAAATCTAAATGACTAGTCTTCAAGAGACATAAAGGTGGCCGCACACACTGGTAGCCAAAGTGCCAATATTGTATAATGGACGCAGAGGAATAGAAACCAGCTAACTGCCTTCTTCATACCCTGAAGAAGGCAGTCAGTTATCTGCCGAAACATTGATTTCTATTGCTCTGTCCATAATAAAATATTGGCACTTTGGCTGTGCAGCCACCTTTATGTCTCTTGAAGACTAGTCATTTAGATTCTTCTGCTGTGGGCCCGCACAACTACAAGGACTTTGATGTGCGTGGAATTCCTGTGCATAGTGCGTAAATAAATCTGTCACACATTTAGGGAAAGTTACTGCTGTATAATAAATCAACCCTGACAAGTTGTCTGTTGTTAATATACAGTAGCAAGAAGGCTGATGACCTTGCTTTTCAAGTTCTTATTATAAACAATAGCAACTATTTATAAATCCCTTATCAAAACAAGGTAAGTACTATACATAAGAAGAAGATGATAGTGCACGCACTTCCGTAGGCCAGGTGCAGGACAAACAGGATTATCACAAGAAGAAATGAAGTCTGCACACTGGTAATGCTGCAAAAGCTCTGCTGTATTTTTATTGTTGTCAACATTTCGATCACTCTGTGATCTTCATCAGGACTTTAAGATCACATACTGATCGAAACGTTGACAGCAATACAAATACAACTGAGCTTTTGCAGCATTACCAGTGTGCAGACTTTATTTCACCTTGAAGTACTATACATAAAACTGAAGAAATAAAATCGGAACTGAATAAAATAAAAAAATGTTAAAAAAGCAAAATGCCCAAATGTCTTAAACTAGTGTTCAGTGGAATTCTCCATGTTGTACTATTTTGTTTTTGCAGAAAGCACACTATTTTTTGTCTGCGAACGTTTTTCTTGGTTAACTTTTGGCAGGTCACTATTAATGTACAGTATTGTTTTGCATTTCTATTCTAAATGCTATGAACCAGTTTTTCAGGTAGAGTAGTGAAAGTGACCGATGGTAAACTCGTAAACTCTACCTGGTACTGTGGCTTGTGGACAAACAAAACGTAATCCTGTTGCTCTGGTTAGCTTGGACAGTTGGTGACCTTTTAACACCAAATGTTTAGTCAGGATTTATGTCTGGGCCTTCTGTTTCTTGATGGGTCAGGACTCAGGACGACCCCCAAACGGGATGCATTCCTGTGTGTGGTGGCTGAGAGAGGAATGCTCATTTCATTAGTCCAAGCCAAGGGCAAGGTTAATTTGATGTAGTGTTGTTGGACACAGGTAGGCCTGTCACAATTATTACAGAATTGCCTAATCTCAATTATTTGAGATAATCGCAAAAGAACATTTTCACAATCGTCATGATAATTTCCATGTTGATTTTTTTTTTCATAATATTTTTTAAATATTTGTGGAAATAGCAGATCTACAAGCTCAAAACGTGTCGTGATGCAACGTGCTATGAGCTTGTAGATCGGCTATTTCCACTATTAATGTTTTTTTTTAAAGGTTCTGTGACATTCATAGAACCTGAGAATTTTATGACCTCAATTAGACCCATAAAACCTGAACTTTGAACATTCAGTGGATTTTCTGTGGTCTGGGGCTTTCTGAATAATTAGGCTGAAAAGTAATCTGTGATTGGCCCCTGGACTTTGATGTCACAGTCCATTAAACCCGCCACCTCTCTGCCCCTCCCCTCCCCTATCCATTCCTTTGGGGGGGGGGGGGCGGAGCAGAGGCGATGATTGACAGTCAAAATGCCTCAACAGCGACACCCGCAGGCAAAGATTTCTTTTTTCATTGCAGTTGAAAAAGCTTTAGAAATCCTGCCATGGATCACTGGAGTGGATTTTTCAGTTAAAACTTTGAATACACGTTTGAAGGACCATGATAAATACTTTTAATGTGTTGTAAAACTGAAAGTCATGAAACCTTTAAGTTACTAATTATGTAAATTATATTTGTGATATCTGCCTTGTGCAACTTTAGTTTACGAAGCCTAACAGCCAAAACAGAAATGTAATGTCTATTCATAATGGTCCAATTAAATCGTTAATGTTCCAATGTTCAACAACAGAAACAATTCAATTAGTTAATCGCAATTATTTGAGCGACAATTCATCGTCAAGTAAAATGTCATAATGGTGACAGCCCTAGACAGAGGCTGAGATTGTGGGCCAGTGTTACTCAACCAGAGGCTTGAGGCTACCTACATGTTTGTTAGTGAAAAGTAAATCTTTTTGACAAAAGTGTGGTGTACAGCAGTAATTACTGTAGTTCTCAAAAAAAAATTTGAGAACCTACTAAAATTGCCAAGGACCCCCACATTGATATGTATTTGGCCGCAGAACCCCCCCACCTGAAAATGTTTTGTGCCAGGGACCCCAGAAAAGATTTATGTAAAAAAAAAAGAAAAGAAAACATTTGCCGATCTTGACGCGCTGTGAGCTTGTAGATCAGATTTTTTTGAATAGCCAACGTATAAATGGATAAAGTGGTTAAAATAATTGTGATGCTATTTGCTTTCAAGTATACCCATACTGTATGTACGTCGCCTGATGTAGGTTGTAGTTCTGTCTCACAGTTTGGCACTCAAGGTAGACTCAATTTAACTTGCACAATCTGACTAGGTTGAAAATCCCCCAAAACGTACCTTAATACAAGCTTAATGCAACAAGCTTAAGATGTCATATAAATACTTTGGCATGAATCCAGCCACTGTCTAGTCAGCCTGATCTCACAGAACACGGTGAAATAGCACAGATTGACAATTCCGTAAATAGACGACTAGACAACCCGAAAACCCGTGCATAGGAGCCGCGAATCCCACGGTGAAATAACATGGGTTGCAACCCGGAAGCAGAGCAGTCCCCACAACATGATTTACGATTCTGTGCCTATCGGTATATAACTCGGACGGCGCTGAGTAGGCTCAAGCGAACGTCGCAACATTCGGGACGGCAACTCGCTCGCTTTAGCTCGCTCGGTGGTCCCTCTCGTGGCTCCAGTTCGCTTGATACTGCGCTCCTCCGACATGGTCCAAAGCTTTTTGGGGTTTTCTAGTCGTCTATGTACGGAATGTCAATCCGTGCTATTTCACCGTGTTGTATGAGATCGGGTTGGTCTAGTGTCTACCAATCTAGAAACCCATTTGGTGAAAAATATACGTTATGTTTGTTTTTGCCTCTCCTTTTTTTGTGTAGAGAGTAGAGACAGGAACTCTGTTTGGTTCCTCCCCTTTCTTAGTCCACTTCCTCCCGGGTGCTTCTGTGTTTATTCATACTAACAACAACCCTACATGTTTAGGGCAGTGGTGCTGACAGATTCTGCTGTTAGCAGAATCTGTCTTGAGAGATAAGTGTCTACAGATAAACAACTCCATCTGCGTAGCCAGACGATCATCAGGGATGATGCCTACTGATGCGTCTGGGGAAATCTAAAATACTGAACGGGCTTGGACGGCAGAGAAGACCAGCCCTAACAAACCTACACCCACTGCTTTGAAAAACCAATCCTGATACCGTTATGTGAGGCTACACTTACAATGACAACATATATACTTTTCATTTTGCTTCACTCAGACACATCGCAAACTGTCGCTGTATCTAGCTAGAAATGCACACTGTTCTCAGTGTGACATTACAAGCTTGTTCAAATAGTGCATTTTCATCACACACAAAAGTTGGTGAAAGATCTCTGACGCCAAACTCCTCCTGACTAGACAAATCTTGTTTGCTAAAATGCCCTGGCTTCGCCCCTTTTATAATATATTGGGTCCCGACTTTATGGCATTTCAAAACAACACCAGTTGCTGTGTCGTACACTTTCATATGACCTGGACGATCATCACCAGCCTCCACCAGACTCCATCTTCTCTCTGTGGTCATGTTTCCTTTCACTCTCTTTTCAGGCACATCTTATTTCTTTCACTCATGTTTGTCCTCTGTTTCTCCTATCCCCCCTCCTCCCCCCTGGTGAAATACAGGAACCCATCTACAGCTTTCTACCAAGCCTTCCCACCTAGCAGGTCAAAGCCCATCAACGATAGGTATGAGCCTGGGTGTGTACTACATATCTCAGTGTGTGTGGCCTGGCCTGGCTAGCTAAGCCGAACCCATTACGCTTCACCGCCCCTATCCCCTCCTCCAAACCCCCTGACCCTAGGTGTTCATGCATGGAGCGAGCATGGCGGCACGTTGGCAAACTCTGGGCAGCAACTCGGGACTCGTTGACACTTTTAAGTGTGTGAAATTAGTTAGCCAGTAAACAGTTAGTGGCTAGCTAATTCAATTTGTTTCCAATTAGCATTGCTACAAAAATGCTAAGAACCTTGAGATGTGCGATATCAAATAAATAAATACATTTTCCAGAACACATATTGCACTAAATCCCCCCCCCCAAATAACGACCAACAACAAACTAAAATGTTTTTAATAATTGCATTTATTTATTATTATTATTATTTTTCATACATTATTTTCAGCGGGTGCTGCAGCCCCCCCAGCACCCCTACTTCCCGCGGTACTGGACATAAACCTTGCAGCTTTAATGTTTGGGTAGTAGGTGACATTGATCATGATCACGCATGTGAAGGGTACTCTATAGAATACAAGGACACTCGCCCCAAAACACACTCACCCCGGGTCAAATTCGTCGACCTCGGAACGGTCACCACCATGTATTCCTAAACGTAACCTCAGCAAAACTATGCCTAAACCTAACCTTATTCCTAAACGTAACCTCAGTAGAACTATGCCTAAACCTGACCTTGTTTTTTGGGGCGAGTGTTCTGGTTACCTTCCTACATGCTGTGATATGAGCATACAGAGTGTTTGATCCAGTGTAATAAACCTACTCAACATTGTACTAGGTAGCAATTGTTATTATGGATCATTTAAAGGAGGCCGGTTATATGTTATCATGAAATCATGAAAAATATATGCGTTATTTGAATTGAGAGATATCAACCAGATGATTACTGAAATCTGAAAAAGAAAATTCGACTGACATCACTACTTGACACAAAGATTGGCATTTTGGTGACATGCAACCCAGTAAAACCTCTTAAAACGTGTTCCCTAATCGACAGTAATGTCTTAATTACCATGCTTGAAACGAGGGTCCTGCCACCACTACTAGCAAAATAATTAAACGACGTCTCTATCATAATCATAAAATTGGTAGTTTTGGGGATAAACATATGTGTTATATGGTGGCAAGTGGCATTCAATGCCAAAACCAAGATAGCTCATAGTTGCATGCAATAGATTCATATTGCTGTTGGTTTGTTTCTCTGGCATTTGACAATTTATGTGCAACAGAGAACATGTTTGTTCCATTTCATTACATAACCAGTATACGGTAGGATTAACCGTATCGTATTTTTTTCCCGTCTACACCAAATCGCTCCCACAACGCGGCGCTTCTACTATTTTTGCCGCATGTTCCCCCCCAGAACAGGAGGCATGCTGGGGTTCAAGTGGTTGAGGAGTGGTAGGATTTTTGCCACTGTCTCTGCGTCTGAGCTTCTGCATGATGAGTTGGATAAGCCTCTACCGGAGGCTTAGAGCACATGTCATCAATCATAAGAACATATTAAAAACTGTAAAATTGCATGGACTATACTATACGGAATATCGTTGCTGTCGGGCATAAACCTCTTATCTCCATATTCTAACTTTTTGTGTTTTTTTCGTAAATTAACGCTTTACTTGATCATACCTACAGCGTCACACAAAAGCATCAAAAGTAGCAGATCCACAAGCTCGAAACGCGGCGCAAGGCAACGTGTTTTGAGCTTGTAGATCTGCTACTTTTGCTCTTTTGGAATTTGAATCCTGAAAAGTAACAGTTTTGGACATACAGTAAGAGGTTTCCACCAGATAGACAATATTCAAAACTGTAAAATTGTATGGACTATACAGTATATTTAGTTACTCATATTCACTGTTGATTTCCTGTTCATATATACATAATGGGTTATAAATGAATATTCATGCATATATTATCTTGTGGTAGATTGTACAATGCTGCTACAGCACCTGAATGTCTGTCTGTCTGTCTGTCTTTCTGTCTTGTATGAAATTCAGCGAGGCTACAGTACATATTTGCAAAGATGGGTGCATCTTTCACAATACTGTTTGGCTAAGTCCTCAATCCCTAAATCAATGGGCACAATTGTACCATCTTTAGTTCCCACATTTGCCACTAAATATCCTCCGGCCTGTTGGCACATCAGTACCAACTGGCTTTGAAGTGCTGTAAAGATGTTTACATGGTTCGTTACAGAGGATTGTGTTAGTCACTGTGTTTGAGCATTTCTGTGGCCTTACCTGCAGAATGTGCTGTCTCATCGGAGGCGGCCCTTTTTGTGACTACCTTCAATTGACAATGATAGACAATGAATACCTTTGATAGTATTAAGCAATCAGCAGCACTCAATCACAACCTTCATCTTGAAGATGCCATAGACCTGCCTTGGCATGAAAAGGTTATTCTAAGTCATTTAAGTTGATGCTACTGGATGTGAACTTGTTGTATGGCCAGGGCGGATGCATTGGGCAGAGTAGGTTTATCGTGTATGCCAGAGTCCTCAAACAAATCCGTCCGAGACCCGCCAAAATAATCATATTTGAACTGGGGACCCCCACCCTTTCAAGCTCTTGGAATTGTAGGAGTTTAGGCATTACATTTTGTTTGTAGATCGGCTATTTTCACAATATTTATCTGTGGAACCGAGTCAATGGCTATTTTCACAATTTCTGCTCTTTCTTAGATAATATTTGACAATTTGGCCAATGTTTGAATCTCTTAACAGTAGGCTATAGTTTCTTGATCATTTTTGACGCAGTAATGGTCTTATTTATGTTTTTATTTTAGAGGTATTATAATGGTCTTAAAGGTCCTTAAATTGTCACTTTAGAAATGTGCAGATACCCTGTATACACTTATACTGTATGTTGGTTTGTTTACTGTTGAGTGAGAAAACAATGTTGCACATTAAGCTAATCTTCTGGGGGACCCTGGACCCCCCTCCCCCCCAGTTAAAGAACCACTGGACTGTATGCTAGTGTTCCAATCTACTGTTCTGATTAGACACACTGAATCCCGGGTCGTTTGTGTGTTGTTGTTGCTGCAGCAACACCCTCCGTTCATCACTTGATTAGATTAACATTAGTTCAGACGCTGCAATGCCCGACAGCATGTTGAATGTCCCCCGTGTTGATTTATGCGGGCGTCATTGGCAGTCACATCTGCTGGCCTGTGACCTTTATCAATTCGCTAAATGTGCACGTGTGTCCACGTGTGTGTGTGTGTGTGCGCGTGCACATGCTAGGCGCACGTTGTGTCAAGCGCGAATGACGTACACTACGGTACCACCCTCCACCTACATATTGCTCTTTAAAGCGAAGCCTGTCCCGTTTAAAATGTGATGTTTGCGTAAGCGGGCCTGAAGAGCATAAAGAGCTACTGTTTGGTACAGTGCCTCTGGGGCCTTGTGACAAAACAGCAGCGTCTCTTATTATCAACAACTGTTTCAACTAAACCACAGGTAAAGCTGATGGGAGCCTCCCACAAATCCACCTCCCTTTGTCTCTCAAGCCAGCATCTCCGGCATGGTCAGACTTGTTGGAGGTGGCGAAGAAGGCACTCCAAAACAGTTTGAGGGCAAAGCAGGGAGCATTCCAGAATATTATTGTTTGTGGGATAAAAAAAAAAGTGTAAACGTCAGGGAGGTGCCGCATTACTAGAATCGCTTGCGGTCTCTGTGTGTGTCCCATGTTGGATTTGGAGCAGGTTTCTGCTAAGTTGTGGGGGATCAAAACCAAGCTTGCCTGTTTACCTTCTCTATGCCACAATAGCAATAGCACTATACAGGATGGAGAGCAGCAGTTTTGAACCGAACGGCAGCAAGTGAGAGAGGTCTTAATTTCTGGTGGCCTAACAAAGTTACACATCGCTCTCGTTGCTCGTTTGTAAACATTCCAGGAAAGGCTACCGGTCGGCCCGCTGAATGTGATCGCTGTGAGGCTGTGATTGGCTAGCTAGCTTAGGCAGCGAAGGCCCTTTTACTGCCTTCCAACCTAGAATGAACAACTTTATGATTATGGACAATAAAAGAAAAGGCAGATTTATATGCCTCTGATCACTGGCCCCGGCGCTCGGCCCCCAGCCTTTACCCAGACCAGGTTTAATGCTCGTGTTTATGACGTGGAAACAAACATTGCAGTATTTGGAGAGGAGGAAGGAATTTGAACGTGGGAAAGCAGGGAGTTTCATTTACTGATGTATTGTTGTCAAGGCCTTTCCTAGAGCTCATAGAAGCCATTGTCATCTTACTTAAAGTTTACTCAATAAAGTGATGGCTCTTGTAGTTAAACTGACCTTAGGCCATTGATGTAACGTCTCAAACAGTTTGGGACATAAGAGGTTTCCACCCGACAGACGATATACTGCCTTTTTGGGAACATGACCCCCACCCACCCTTGTTATTGTATAGTAATAATTGTCTACTGCCTGTGGGGCATATCCTCTTGAGCGTCCAACCCAATTCCATTTCAGGTTATCACTGAAGAGCATAACAGAAAGCACGTTATTTAAAATGGATTAGTCAGTTGTTCCACTGGAGGCCATCCCTCCCTTTCAGCTAAAACGTTGAATATGGGCCTGGATGGACGTGACGTGACTTGACATTATACACAGTTTTGTCCACAAGCTTTTGCCGTGCAGGGTGGAAGACATGGAGAATAACCAGGGCTTAATTTGTGCCAGAGCTGGCCGGAGCCGAGCTTTTCCATTCGGTCAAAAAGATATGGTTCTTTGCACGTATGCCGAGCATGCCATGCTTTTATTTTATTATTTTCTTTTTTCAGGTTCACTGCATCACAGTTTCACACTTCGGTGCTGCTGCTGACCACTTTAATTATTGTTTGCGACTGAACAGCTCCACCGGACCAAATACGGGACAAGGGCCTTGCTCATGGGCAAGTCGATGGTAAATGCTCACAGGAAACAAGAGTTTTAAGGCCCAAACATACTTACACAAATTGCCTGAAATTCTTAACGCAACGCAAGAAGTGCAACCTGCATTGCAGAGAGGCAACAAGAGGATCTGTGTTCTTCCACTTCTGCTCTCTCTCTTTCACAATAGGATATAGTTTCAAATGTAACTATGCAGCTTTATTACCGCCATAATGTTATGAGAAGTATGTATGGGCCAAGTGCCGTCATTGCATCTTGTGTGCGTACGTACATCAAGTATGTTTCTGTTTCAGGCCTACTTCTCTCTGCCTGTCCAGATTTTCCCAACTGGTCCGCGGATTCAAACGAGCGACCTTTTGATTAATTGATTGAATACTTTATTGGTCAGAAATGTAAACAGCACGTGGTACAGTCAGACATTAAGGTTAATAGGATAACACAAAAACTTCCTGGGGGCTTGTTTCCATTGTGGTCCTATGTATTCAATTCATCAACATAGCATAAAAATGTACACAAGAATACATGTCATCAACAAATACAAAACATTGGCACAGTGGTGTTTGATCTTTTTGCTCCTATAACCTCCCCCACTTTTTGTGTCCTATGTCAAACCACCAAAGAGGCCAAAACTGTGGTTAGGTTAAGAACAAAGCCATGGTGAGAACTACCAGATGAGACCTGTATCAGCCACAGCGGTTCACAGTATGCTGCCCCCCCCCCCCCCAACATTAAATGTAACCCTGGCTGACCTGGGCCCTCCACTGCAGAGGGGAAGTCTAAATGAGGCTAAGCTCTTGATCCCGTGATAAATGCCCGGCTGAATACAGAGGCTCATTAACAGTGAGGTGCCAGGATTCTGCCATTAAGCCAGAGGGTGACACTATTACCTTTTAACACATTCCAGTTGGGGGTCTCTTTAATCCAGCTCAAGCCAAATGAGCCCCCCAGAAGGAAACAGGAAGAGTGGGCACCTCGATGTAAAATTGCCTATTTTGCCCAAAATGTTACAAAAGGGTCATAAGTCATGTATACATGATTAGAACATATTGAACATTCGGCAATTAAGGTCTAATATTTCCACAATTGCTACAAATTGCTACAAAACCTGTGTATCCAGTAATTTTGAGCATAAACAATGAGTTGAAGGATATATTTAGGTCTGATAATGATGTACCGTGCATGTTCACATCATGTATACTTTGTATTACTTAAGACCATTTGAAAAAAATACATTTAGTTACATTTTGGACAAAATAGACAATTTTACATTGAGGTGGCCACTCTTCCTTAGCACCAACTCTTCTTGTATCATTCCCTACAATCAGGTAGGCAACACTGCAAAGATAAAAGTAGTGAAATAACGACGCACAGGTATGGTACTGCACTGGCGTTGGAGATCGGGTTCGGATCGAGTGCCTTCTTGTGGCAGTAATCATTTAAGACTGGAGATCTCCCGTCCTGCCTGCCTCCCCTGTTGTGTTCACATATGGAGTTTTGATGGTAATATTACACTTGGGCTTATTACCGTCTCCAGGTCATCAGAGGCCTGGGGGGGGGGGATCGGTCGAGTCATTTAACAAGCTTCCCAGCTGGAAGTTATTTCAGCCCCCCAACGAACCCAGGCTAAAATAACGGGAGTCTCCATACGCACTAAGAGTTAACTGTGGCTGGTGATAAACAAAACACAAACCAAATTTCAGCTTCTTTTGTCACATCACAGATTTACAGGTATCGTACAAGCTCCTATGATCACAGTTTTCAAGAAAGGGAAGAAGAATAGAGATGGAAAGAAAACAAGGAATATGTGTCAGATCTCTCTGAATTCATGCCTCCAGTTCTTAACCCTGCATGCATTTAGTCCTTGCAGACCCATAGCCATTCTATTCGGGTTGAGTTCCATCCCCCATTGGAACAGTAATCTTTGCAGTTGTATCCGGTTTGGCATTACATTAAGAATACATTGGGAAGAAGGTGTGTTTACAACAACAACAACAAAAAGATGACAAAGTATGTAAGAAAGTGTTTTTGTGGAGTTTTGTGGGTACTTTTTTTTAAAATATTTTTTGGGGCCTTTTCTGACTTTATTTATAGATATGGTGGAGATGGACAGGAAACAGGCAGAGAGAGGTGGGGAGAGACATGCAGTAAAGCTCGTCGGGAACGGTACTCGAACCCGCAATGCACTGTCAGGCTACATAGGAGCCTAGGTGCCCGGACCGCTAGGCCAACGGGTACTTTTTTAATGAGAAACTGGTTACTGGCTAAAACCGGATTCAGTTACAGACAGTATTTCCGGCCAGCATTGCAATGGAGAGCCGCCGCAAGGCATTATGGTCTATGTAAAACCACACTGAATACACTCCAGCTTGTAGTTAATTAGGCCCACCAACTGAGAGCCCCCCTGTGGTGTCCACGTGTTGAGGAGAGGACATCAGCAGCTAGAGAAAAGCTGCATGTAACACCACAGGCTGAGGAGGTTATGCAACTGGCGACGGAGAAAGAGCTGTGTTGCCAGATTTTGAAAGAGAAATAAGCAACCAGGTCTATGAAAACAAGCCCAAAAGAAGCGGCCAGATGAGTACTTTAAACCTATATATACATCGGCTGTTTGAAAATAGCCGAGCTCACAAAGTGTTGCAATGCGACGCGTTGTGAGCTTGTAGATCTGCTATTTTCTAAGAAATCTTGGGGGGAAAATATTTTAAATATTTTTGAAACATTTTAACAACAAATCCAGGTCCAGGTCCCTGGCACAAAATGTTTTCAGATGGGGTACGCGGACAATTACATATTCATTTGGGGGTCCTTGACATGAAAATGTTTGCAAACCACTGGTTTATACAACAATTAGGATAAGCCCCAATAAGCATCTACACTTTAAAAACGAGCCCAAAAAAACCTAATCCGCAACTACCTATATTATTTACAAGCAACTTGACAGAAAACCAAGCCCAAAGTCGCTTATATAAGCAGACTTGGCAACACTGATGGAGCGTGGGGTGTGGGGGCTGCGGGGGGTGGCAGTTCCTTCGGACTGTTTACAGGGAAACTTGGTGGCAGCCGAGGCACTCTGCTCAGGACTCTGATGTAGCCCTGGAAAAATAACCCACGTCCCTCATTCAGCTTGCATCTCTAGTCTACCAGACCGGGAGAGTCTGAGTTTGTTGTTTTGGGGAAGCTTTTCTTTCGTTCTTTTTGAGTGTTTATTTTCCCTATTGTGTCAACACTACATCACGCCGCCCAGACATAGACTACAAGTCCCGACAATATTATGGGAGAAGGAGAAGAAGAGAAACACCCTTGTTCATCAGAGGAACACGTTAAAGCATTTCCAACATCCTTCAATTGTAATCGTTGTTGGGAAGATGACTGCCCTGCTTTATAGAGCAGGTCGGGAACGGGGGTAGATATTTTAGTCAACATTTTTCTTTGTGTGTGTCACAGTAACACAGAAATATTTCCTTCCAAGTATTTGGAAGGAACTTGAAGCATGCAATAATCCGCCTTTAAAGTTTACCTTGCTTATCGCGTCATGTATCTCCATTTCCCTCTCATGTCATGTCATTCCTTTGGCTCAGTGGCAGCCCCTGTAACTTGGATGGTGGATGTGGCCTTTTAAATTTCCTCGAAACCTGCGACATGATACGGCTGTTATTTCACAGCCTGGCGCACTTGTTATCCAATCTGTGGCATTGGTCACACCTAGCAGGGGAAAATAAAATCACAACAAGGAAGAAGATTACATTCACTGCTGGATCCCCTCAATCGTTTGATTAGAAACTTCACATGGCAAGCGCACCCTGCCAAACATATTTCCATAGCAACATTGTATTGACATTTTGTTTTGGAGTGCCAAGTTCATATAAATACAACATGCTCGGTTTTCAAACCCAATGTGTGCGTCCCTTCCCTCTATCCTTACTATCCTGTCTCTCCTCACTGTTCAAAGCAAAAATAACTTAAAAACTATCCTTAAATTTGGTGTTGTGATCAAATCTTACTACTTATAAGAAGTGGAGGAAACATCTTCCCAGTGAAATGATTCAATTTAATTGTCTATTGCTCTTGAAATAGACATCATTAGCATCAAGATCATGTCACTTTATGAGATGACTAAAAATGTGGCTTGATTCAGACAAACAAAAAAAAACACAAGTACAGTCAAATGACATTGTCAGATTTACATATTAGTTTGAAAATAGAGTATTGAACAAGATTAAATCAATGTCTGATCTGATTATGTAATGTTCTAATGTAATGTAAATGTTGTAATTTATCTAATTGGATTAGGTGTTGGATAACATTGAGAGTGCCTGCTTCCAGAAAATACACGTCTCTTGGTGTTTGAGGCTCTTTTTTTATGCAGTCAAGGTATGATTGAGGAAAAGAGCAAGAAAGACCCAGCATTGCTAGTTTGAATATTTACCTGTTGTTAGGTCACTTGGAGTTCATTTTTTGACTATTATTATTATTATTATTATTAATGAGTCAGAGCTTCCTAGTTAGACTTCTGTCAGTGGAAAACTCTCTACTAAGCATGACAATGAAGTCATTGTAATCGCTAAAGGAAGAAGTGACCTAATTCTATTCACCTATGGGGGCTTTTATGCTGAAGTTGTGAAGGATTAACTACTCTGCCTCTGCTGACCTCATCTGGTTTGGTGACTGTAGTGCAGCTGCTGAGATGAATGAAGCGAGAGAGGAGGGCCATTGTGTTTGAACCAGAACCAGGTCTAATCAGGTCTCTGCATTTGAAAGAGCCTAGATGGCCAATTCATCAGTCGGTGCATTCTTCTGTTGTTGTTGTTCAAGCCCCCTCGCCGTTGTTTTGAGATCCACTCACAGAGGGTGGTTATCGGCCAAAGTCTTGAATGTGATTTATTCAGCTGCCCGTCCCCCGCCGTGTGTTTGTGTGCACTGGGGACTAGGGAAGTGTGCCGGTACATCTGTTGGCCCTTAATGGAGAACACATTGGGTTTTGACTTTGTTAGAAGTGTCATGTGATGAACTTGGACAGAGATTGAGGAGACCACACGTGTCTCCTATTTTTATTTGTTTTATCCGTCAGTCCAGTACCCCCAAACTTGAGCTTTGTGACCTTTTTTGGGGGGGCAGCTGGTTCCTTGTTTTGAGGGAGTTTGAATGATTGATTACTTAATTAACAGCTTGCAAAAAGTACAGTTATAATAATGCTAAAAGGATAACATAAAAAGCCCTGAGGGCTTGTTTCCATTGTGTGTGTATTCGACCTGAGTGTGTCTTGTGTGTCCCAGTGTTTTGGCATTTAGCAGCAACAATGACATACATTTGTGTCACAGTTGTTTGGTCTCTGGAGACGGTGGGTTTTTGGGGAGGTTGTGTGTAGAGATTGCAGCCCTGGGGACCGTGTTGGGGGGTGGGGGGGTGGGGGGTAGCACGTGTGCACAGTGTGGCTGTCAGCGGGGAAGAGGGCCCATGTTGTGGGTGACACCCAGCAAGCAGTCCTTATGCAAACCGTCACATGTTGGCCCTCCTGGAATAAAATGTACAGCTTCAATTTGTTATTATTGGATGCAGACTGCCAACGAACCACACTGACTGCTGATGTCTGCCCTGGCCTGCTCTTATTCTAACCCCTCCACGCCAAATGTCCCAATGGGTCGACAAGTTAACGTGACCTGGCCGTCTGGCTGTGTTTGCAAAAAAGAAAAAACATTCCGTCCGAGGTTGTTGGACATTCTTGTATCTCTTTTGTCCCGCATGTGTTAATGGACAGTTCAAACAGGAAGAGGAATGTCTTGTACTTGTCTTTGTTTATTAGCCCTGCTGATCACAATCAAGTGACTTCCTTACTTGTGGAATGCAACTGCTTTGACTGGTCTTATCACCTTAACTACCACCATGTAATGAGAGGACAGAAGAATCACCCATGTAGCTTCCTACTGATGCCAAAGAGTTCACAGTTCAAGTGATGGTGCTGCTTATTTTAATGTGCTAATGTGTCATGAGATGCTGAAAAGATCCCTGATGATGTCAAACTGATCACATCAAAGGTTTGATTACTTAGAAACGGAAAGCATTCGTGGAATAATAACACCATTAGCATTCGTGGAATAATAACCCCATTAGTAAGATCTCTGATGATACTATCTAATACACCTAATGAGACTTTGTCCCTTTTTAGTCCCAGTCACAAGTAGCCCATCTTAATACATTACAACTGTGATCATTTGACATTTTAAAACGGGTAACAGCAAGAGTGGGCACTAAGGAAGAGTGGGCACCTCCGTGTAAAATTGGCTATTTTGTCCAAAATGTTAAAAATTGTCTTAAGTAATGTAAAGTATATATGATTAGAACATGCTTGAACATTCCACAATTAAGGTCTGATATTTCTACAATAGCTACAAATTCCTACAAAACCTGTATATTCAATCATTTTGGGCATAAACAAGAAGCTGATAAGTAAGTTTAAGTCTGATATTGATGAACCGTGCATGTTCACATCATGTATAATTTACTTTACTTAAAACCATTTATCAATTATATATTTTTTGACATACCCTATTATCCAAGGACAATGGCATAAGATATTGACTTAAAATAATGTGATGATCACATCGAATAAATATTGGATTACCCTTTTCATAACCTAAAAATTGTTTCATCTGTAATTTTAAATTGTGTATGTTTTATTTATTTTTAATCTGGACCACGATTTCATTATTAAAGTTAGAATCTAATTCAATAAAATAGCTCTTCTATTTGCACTCAGGCATTCCAGAAATGCATATACCACTAAATACCACCACAACTACTAGGAAAAGGAGTTTCCCTAGGTTGAATAGGGACAGAATACAGTAGCCTACATTGTAAATTGATAGACTTTCACAGTACATACTGGGTCACTTATCACATGCAGGGATAAGACAGGAACTACAGTACGTAACAGTGTGCTTATATCGTATATCACCAATAACAACTTTAGATGATTAGATTTAGGAACCCATAGTTTGTAAATAAAGACCTTATCTTCTATGGGGCTTGGCAGCATGAGTAGATTGGGGCAGCTTGGGTAAAGTAACTAAGTAAAAATTTGAGATATTTTTTACTTTACTGGAGTATTTCCAATTTTCAGTACTTTTACTTCTACTCCACTACATCTCAGAGACAAACATTATACTTTTACTCCACCACAATTATTTGAGAACTTTAGTTACTTTGTAGATTTAGATTATTATTACAAAACAACTACTTCAGCACCATTACTACTAACTACTACAGTTCGGCCATTTGAAAAGCCCGGCTATTTTCAAAATATTTTTTATACATTTTAATACATTTGAAAACTTGTGAAATGGGACATTCTACATAATGAGTACTTTCTACTTTTGGTACTTTCAGTACATTTTGATTCCAATACTTTTTGTACTTTTACAAATGTACTCATTTTAAACGTTTTATTCTGGACTTTTTACTTTTAACAGAGTATGTCTACATTGCATTATTGATACTTTTACTCAAGTAATAAATGGGAGTACTTTTTCCACCACTGGTAGTAGTTTGGGGGCAGAGTGAAAGCAAAACTCCTCCCTCCTAACATTTCTCAGGGAGGAAAGAGTTTCTCTTTAAGGCCAGCGGTTAACACATTGGCTCTCAGAACAAAACACCAGGGATCCTCTGAGAAGAAGAGTTAACTGCAGCTCAACTTACTGGGAACATTTTTGTTTCTAGAATATCGTAAACTTTATTTATTTTTTTTATTTTTTTGAGACATCATGCGCTCCAAAATGAGCTACAGTCTGCCATGCTCCCCTGTCTGTTCTCCTACTTACTCTGGACGTTTGATCGCTTACAGAGCGAGATGCATCAGGTATATATACACACATTATTATTATAGCCTGGTAATTTATATTATATGTATTAATATTGTCTTCGTTAATAATGCAAGTCGTCCGGCTACTATTTTGTGTTATAAGAATTGTTATAACAAAAGAACAGGAGGGCAACATGTTCCGATCAAACTCGAGAATGGATCTATATGGTGTTTAACTCTAGTTGGGTGAAAACCTGAAACCCCATTATTATGTCCAAAACCGTTCCTTTTTATTATTTAAAAAAATATATATATATCGAAATGGTGAAAACAGCCGATCTGCTATGTTAACTACTTTTGTGCGACACTCTTGTATGATGATGAAGTAGGGCATTACTTTACGAAAAACTAAAAAACTAATTCGAAACATAGATGCGAGGGTTCTGCCCGATAGCAATGTAATGATGTCGTCAGGCCGATGCATTAATACACCAACACCTCTGTATTGAATTCATAACATGCATTCTTCTGTGCACCACCTCCATGTGAGTGTGGTGGTCTCAGACTAGAGACGAGCCCCCCAGGCATCCATCCAGGCACGTTTCTCCCAAATTCTTTGTTGACGTGCTCACGTGTCAGCGCGCACGCAGACCCTCGCCTCGCATCAAGGCGGTCTCTCGTATGTTTTACAGCAGTGGTTCCCAAACTTTTTTAGCCCAAGACTCAAAGTGAGGAATTAGACGTTTGCCCGGGATCCAAACTAGTGAAAATAGCAGATCTACAAGCTCACAAGCTTCGCTTTGTGCCGCCTTGTGAGCTTGTAGATCGGCTATTTTCACTGCTTATTTAACATTCGTTTTAAAATGTTTTTTCTTAAGATTTTTGGCATTTATTTATGAAATTCATGAAATGTTAGATTTTTGGGGGGGACATTTTGAAAATGTGAAATAGGTTAATTAATTTTAATAAACGGTCGGGACCCATATAAATGGACCCGCGACCAAGTAATGGGTCCCGTCCCGACCAACTGATTTGGGAACCAGTGTTTTACATAGCCTTAAGTTGGCACGCATTGTGTTGTTAACTTGAACATCAATTCTGGTCGACAAGCGACACAAAATAAGATGGATAGAAAGAGGATAAATGAGTATTTACTTTCCCTCAAACATGCTCGTTGTTGATAAATGAGCGGTTGTCGAGTCGAGTGGCCCGAACTGGATGCTTACCGTTTGATTTAGAAGACAGTTTTTTAATAATAACTGACTGTTTGAAACAACTTTAATAAACTTCAATCAAACTATAGTTTAGACTTGTGGCTGCATGTAAACGGTTCCCTTTTTTTTTTAAAGCAGGTCGTGGTGTTTTTCCATGTCAGACCACTAGCGCTCTCTAGCGGTGTGTTTGTTTTACACCCGCAGAAAGCTGTAGCAGGGCGGTGCTGCTGTGCAACATTCACCGCGAAGTGTCTTCCAAACTGGATACACAATCATACCAATTATAAAGCTTTTTTTGCATATTTTTCTCGAATGAAATTGATATAATGTGGCGTTAGGACAAGCCATCCACCGCTGCAGTAAGTAGTAGCCTACTTCGCTTCTTTAAGATGGGGCTGAGATCTTTGTTGAACACTTTCTTCGGTTTCTTCCGTCGTCTTTTATCAACAAAGCATGCGATGGGATGCACGGCGAAGCGTTATGTTTGTCTTTGTAAACGAAGTGTTCCTTTGTTCCAAGACTTGTGTTTTCTTTTCCATCTGTGGGAGTCAGTCAACAATGAAAAGAAATGGTTAACAATGCGCTGCTGTTCAGTCCCGCTTGGGTGCGGTTGATAAGCAATCTGCATTGATTTACCACACACATGCGTTATTTCAAATAACTTATTTGAATCAATACACATGTCTCAGTCTCGGTGTCTCAGTGTTGTATGCTGCCTAGACAGTTTATTATTAAACTGTTTGTTTGCCCCGTAGAGGTCCATGCTACTTCTTTAATTGATTATTTCCGTTTTTTTTTTTTTTTTTCCTCTTAGAGATTTTTTCTTTTCTTTTCTTTTCTTTTTTCAGACTAATGCCTGTCTTGTGTCAAATCCTCAGTGTTTTACACTTGAGAGTGAGTATTGGCTACAACCAGCAAGGGTCCATCCACGGTTCTATTTGTACACTCAGGTTTAAATGCACACTGAGGATTTTAGTGTGTGCTGCTGACATGCCCATGTGAGCTACTGTGTTCACTGCCACTGGCTTCTTAATGATGATTTGCATAGTGCACTTTTGTTTTAAGTGTCAGATGATGTGGTTGTGTACACACAATGAGATCATGCCATTTTTGCATAAACTATAAACCTGTGTTCTCCTCATGACTTGACATGCCTCTGCTCTTCATGTCTCAACAACAGCACTGTTTACTTGATGTTTTGTAAATAATTGCCCTGGATAAATCCATAATAACCCAGATGATATGAAGCCATTGAGAAACAATTATATTACATAAACGGTGACCTTCTCTCACCTAATGTAAACAAACTGACACACTTTTGGTTTGTACAGGGGCTTGACAAGTATTTAGGATATGATCCCTGCTCAGCCAATTGTTTTTTTTTAACTGTTCAAGTAGGATGACCAGAGAAATCCCAAGGTCATTCCCGAGCTTGTAGTCACTGTTACTGTTTGTTATGGGAACCCATAATTGGGAGGAAGTGTTTTTTTAGCTGGTCATCAGCATGGATGGCGGGGGGAAAAGATGATATCGCTCAGAAGAATGCAGTCAGTCCCTTATCTCTGTAGTAACTCTATCCTTCTTCCTCTATTCACAGTGCATCTGGTGCCAGCGTTGTTGCCATCGATAACAAGATTGAGCAGGCGATGGTGAGTGTTTGTGTGTCATGTTATGAATTATATATTATATATAATGATTTATCTGAATAAAACCATATACACTTGATAGTAGAAAGGGCAGACAGACTAAGTGTCTGCCTCTCGGATACATGTGTGTGTGCAACAGTGACTCTGCAAAGTCTAATTAAAAACATGTCATGCCACTGACCAGAGACAGGGTCAGTAAAGCTGACCCCTCACCCACTCTACTGCTCTCCCCAAGTCACAAGTTGAAGTAAGAGCACACCTGGAGCTATTTAAAGACTCATTGCAACATGCAACTGACCACTACAGTAACAAGAGAAGAAACTGACCATACGAGTGAAGTGCATGACTTGTGACACAGCACAAAATAGATTCAGACATTGGGACATCCCAGCCTAAAGGCAACAAGGTTACTTTTAGAAGAAGACCTGGCAAGATGAGACAGGGTTTCCCTGCTTGACCAGTGAGTGTGACATAAAAAGGTCAAAGCTCTCAGATGGGTAAACTGTTCTAATAATAACGTTAATGAATGTACTTGGATTACACTGTGACGACATTCATCTCATGTATAAAGACACCCTGAATCCTGTCTGCTTCAGCTTGTATATGGGCTTATGCATGGCTAACTATTTAAATAAACTAATATGTGATTAGAACTCGTCGTTGTCTGTCGATAACTTTGATTAATAAGTTAACAATCACAATTCGTTTTTTCTGTCCCATCTCAAGTGTTGATGAAGAAAATGTCGCCCGAAAAGTAATGAACCACTTAGACCCCATAACAAGGTTGACCGGAGTCTCTCAGGGCTCTGTACTAGTGTACTACTGTTTTCAGTTTTTGTGGGGAGGAAGGCTTTCCCTGAAAATAGCTGATCGACTGTGATGCGTTGTGAGCTTGTCGATCTGCGAATACTTTATTAGTCAGAAATGTAAACGGCACGTGGTACAGTCAGACATTAAGGCTAAAAGGGTAACTAAAAAAAAATCCTGGGGAATTGTTTCCATTGTGGTCCTATGTATTCAATTCATCAACATAGCATAACAAATTTACAGAATAATACATGTCATCAACAAATTGTTCTAAATTTGGGTGGTACCAGATCATAATGGTCTAATGTTGTGGCTGTGGGTGTCACTCACTTTGGAGAAGTAGTTAGAGAAGACCAGATGTTACAGAAGACAAGACGCTATGTCAGATTTTCACCACAAGTACTCTTCACAATAGAGTGATAGTTGTCAGGTTAAAATCTAGTGATTAAGATGACACTAATTACTTGAAGGGCTATTACTATACAAAGAAGAAGATCAAATATGACAAATATTGGTTATTCATGAAGAACAAATAATGCTACCTTTTTTTTAAGTAGCAGTTGAGCTCATTCAGATTTTCAAAGTGACTGTCGCCACTCGGCAGTTATCAATTGGATTTAACATGAATTTGATTAGCTTTTCGGGCAAGTGGGCATGACCTTAGGGCAAGTACAACTTGGCCTGTACTTACCCAATGGGCAAGTGCCTCTGAGACTTAGTGTCAACCCCAACATTAACAATTACATTTACTTCATTTAATTTATCATCAAGCAGAAATTAAGTTAATCAGAAGCGTTTCTCTGGCTAATTCCAGTGTCTCATCCTCTCTTCTCTCTCTCTCTCAGGACCTGGTGAAGAGCCACCTCATGTACGCTGTGAGGGAGGAGGTGGAGGTGTTGAAGGAGCAGATCAAGGAGCTGTACGAGAGGAACTCTGTGCTGGAGCGCGAGAACGCCGTGCTCAAGTCCCTGGCCAACACGGAACAGCTCAGTCAAGTGTCCAATCAGGTCAGCCCGGCGGGGAGCATGTCACCACCGCAGCAGCAGATCCTCCACCACCACCCGTCTGCCGGCGCCGTCAACCACAACAACAACAACTCACCCAACGCCTCCCTCGCTCAACATGACGGGGGGCAGACGACGGCGCCCCCCCATCAGCCCAACGTCACCTCAGCGTGATCCCGCCCCCCCTACCCCACTGATCAGACACTAAAACAATCTCGCATACACCTCCACGAAACAGAAGAGGAGGAGAACCCTGTAATAAAAGCAGAAAAATGACATCTACTACTATACCGCCCCTCTCCCTCCTCCATTTAGCTCCTTATAAAGCGAAAAGGCTCCAGTCACACCGTGTGAAGAAGAGCCGTGCTTCAGTATGTGAGTGGCTGTGTTGTCAGGGCCTTCCTAGTATTAAGACAAATCACACTGTCCTGTGAGAAGTCTTCTCCTGGTTCAGGTGCTCCTATGCAGGGAGAACGGGACCGGGCAGCGAGGGAGGGCGGGGACGAGGACAGCAAAGAAAAGAAAACCAGAGTCCTGTCCACTCTTGTTCTGCAGTAAGGTGGGTGATATGGGAGGGGGGTGCACAAAGAGCTTGGTGTAGGTGGCGGGGATCAGCAGTGAAGCTGCAAAGTAAATCCGAGTAGGGGGATTGGAGGGTGGGAAACCCCCTCCTCCAAATCCTGGAGGGGTCTTGGAATGTCCTATCCCCCCAACCCACCTCAACCTACTGCAGGGCCATAAGAGGCCGGAGGGAACGATGGGGGGGAAGGGCAGAGAGAAAGAGACAAGAGGATTTGCCTCCTGGAGCAACTGGGGAGGGAGCCTTGCTTAGTTCATGCTGCAGCAAAACATGTGTGTTGTTTCACCCATCCCCAGAGCTGCCACCATCTTTACTTTGACACAAATCAAAACAAAAATACCTTCATTAGTTCAGTCTTTACTGTTCGCATTTATTTATTTCAGGGCTGCTATTTTCATAATGTAAATGAACAATGTCACAGAAAAAAACCTTAAATCATTCAAAACAACAACAAAAAAAACTTTCTCTTTGGTTCTTTTGGTATGTTAGAATTGGTCAGGTTTTCAAATGCTAGTCTTATCGCGGCAAGTAGATCCCAAGTAGGCAATAAGTTATATTACATTTAAAGACTTTGTTTATTCTCATGGAATAGTGCTAACACTAAACGCAGAAGTTGCATTAGATGAAATCCAGCTTGAATGTACATTTTGTAAAGTGTAAAGTATTAAAGCGCAGAGGGTTTGTACGGGAGGAATGCCTTGTTCTTCAGATACGAGATGTTTGCTGCGATGTTTTGATGAAGAAAACTATGAAATTAATTTTTGCTATAGTTTCTTTGTCAAGAATGAAATATGAATGAAAAATGAATTGCCATAATTCCCCAACCTTTTTAGGATTCTACTTGTGCATATATATATATATATTTTCTTTCCGGGCTGGGGGTGAAAAGCTGTGAAAAATTGTTAGACCTACTTTATAACCAAAGACGCAAAGCTGTGTAAGTCTTTTTATTTTTATTTTTGTCAGTTTCATTTTTTTTTAAATGCACACTCATATATTTTTTTCCTACTTTCTCCTTCCTTTCTTTTTTTTGGTCACTGTTTAGCATGTTCTGCATGATCTATAATAGTCAAACCACTTTTCTTACCTCACGTTTTTAATCCAGCACTCTTTATATCACTTTTGTCAGTCTGTGAACGATGGTAAAAGAGAGATATTATGGAGAAGGCTGGAGGAAGTAGTCGGAGACAGAAATGGGGGTAGGAAAGGATCGTGTGAGGGTGGAGGGAAAGGTCTAGTGTGAAACCCGCTGTTCAGAAAAGGAGCCATCTTTGTTTTTTTCATTCATGTAAATGCTGTTTTTTTATTTTATTTCATATACAGAAAATGTAAGGTTTTGTTACATTCTTGCAGATTTTGATGTATTTAATGAATGCAAAGTTTAGATTTTCAGATTGTAGTGTACCAACACATACTGTACTTCGCTTACGCACGCGCACACACACACACACACACACACACTGAAACAGCAGCCAGGCAAAATACCTTAAAATAACATAACAAAAAGACAACCAAACGTAAATTGTTGTACATTTCACAGCTCCAGCTTCTTGAACCCGGTCGATTCATTCATTTACTATGGGATGTCCTGTCTGTGTTACATGTCGTTTGTGCCTCCTGTACCATCGCTCCGCTGTGGCTGGCTGTGGGGCGAGCAGGTTAATATCGCCGTGGCTTAAAGAAAAAACCAAACCAAAATGGTCTGTACTTGTACAATCAGTCATCTTTTTTACAGGATGGACTTTGATTTTCATTTTTTGCAGCTGGGTTTATTCTTCTCTTTGTTCTTTTTACTTTTCTTTCTTTTTTTTTCTTTTTTTTTGAAGGAGATGCCGTGTACATGCCAAGTGTACTGTATGAAAGTGATCACTGAGCCTTGGAGAAAATATCTTAAATGATGCCCTTGTAATGTGCTGTTCGAAACGATTTTAGTTTTCAGTCAAAAATAAATTACTGTTTTATTAAAAGCGTGCCTCTGGCTTCTTTTGTGTTTAGGGTAAACTGTTGCGCCCTTTGTCTATGGTTCAGGGTTGACTGCAGCTGCGGTGGTCTCAAAAACACTCTACAAAAACTTTTAAGGAAGACTCCTTAGACAGACTTAAGAAAATATATATTTATTGTCTCCATACTCTCGCCATGCCTTTCAGCCTGGCGAGAGAGTATGTTTTACACCCTGTCCGTCCGTCCTTCCGTGTGTGCGTGTGTCTTTCTGGCTGTGTACAGCTAATCTCCGGCACCGTTGGCTTGATCACAACGAAACTGCACACACACTCCCTGGATGCCAGAGCAGAACCTCTGCCACAGAACCTCCTCCACGGGTAGGCTGATTTTGGTGAAACATATTTCTTGACAGTAGCCTACTCCTACAGATTTTTAGCCTGATTGGCTTTGATTGTCTTCCAAAGTTTGCAGGAGTGCTTCGTTTTATACAAAATACCTCAAATCATGAACACTGCTATTTCCGTGAAATGTTGCACGCACATTCCCACTAGGCCGAGGAAGAAATGCCACTTGTTGCCAAATGTTCTAATCAGCCTCATGGTGGCGCTATAACAGGCCCGATATGATCGAAATTTCACACAAATCACATACATGTACACATGATCTCTAGACATGTGCTCAAGACAGATCTTTTAGATTTTTCCTATTCCATCCTGATTGGCTAAGATTGACATCTAGTTTGCAGAAGTAGCTTGTTTTGAACAAAATGCCGCAAATCATGAAAGCAGCGTCCGATTGCGGTGAAACTTTACACGCACATTCGCACTACGTTGAGGAACAAATGCCACCCTTTTAACATTGCCCTATTATAGCGCCAACAGGAGGCCGATTTTTGCAAAACATAATTTTTATATTACTCCAAACATCATGCAAATCGTTACACATTATCTCTTTAGTCAAGTGATCAGGACGGATCCGTCCGATTTTTCATATTCCTCTCCTGATTGGCAAATTCCGAACATTGCTGGCCCACAATAACCTACCTGACCTGGCGGAGACCTGTGCTCTGATAAACACTTTTTCTAGTTTTAACATGCTCTGTGCTAAAAGTGAAAGGTGCAAAAAGCACGAAAGTTTCGGTTATAGGATCTCCGCACTTCGATACAGCACTGACGATCGGCCAAAAAAGTTTAGTGTTTCCAAAATCTGTGAGTTATTTCCTTGACCTACTGACACACAAGAAATGTGACTATTGGTCCAGCGGTTTGCAAGATTAGCCCCAGACACTCGCACACTCACAGACCCTCTTCAAGACAACTCGGCCACAAACTTGGGTTTGTGATTTGAACATGTTCTTCAGCACTCAGCAGGGAAAGAAAAATTCCACCTGCCATGTATAATCTATATAACCTTAAGCACCTCCCTGTCATTGTTGGGAAATAATTACCATTGCACTTTGTTAAAAAAGACATGCAGGCTTGACATGTAGATTGATATCCTACTCTTATAGTCACAGTCAATAAAAAGGCCTGTGGACCCACTCGGTACTTTATGGATTATTGTTGGTGGTGCTCTCAAATTCTAAATGTTTGTTTTATTATCAGAGGCAAACTTTATGTTTTTGTTTTGCTTATTGAGATTTGAATTTGATTGAATGATTGATTGAGCCAGCCACCTGTGTAATGGGTGTGTATTGGGGTTCATTGGGGTGTGTTCAATAAAAGAGTCTCACTGCTGAGTGAGATCAGCTCGTGTGAGCTGTGTGAAGCAAGGTCATGTCTCAGTCTCAGTTTTTTATTGTTTTTAATTCCCCTGCAGTTTGGTGCTATAATGTTTTTACCTGGGTTTTCACGCAAGGATAGTTGCAGTTTTAACCATACTGCAACAATTATAACATTGGTTCTCAAACTTTTTCATGTCAAGTATTTGGCTGCAGATCCCAATCTGAAAATATTTTGTGCCAGGGACCCCCATCTTTCTGTCACAAGACAAAGAAAATAGCTTTTTTTTTAAAATAGCTGATGGATACACACAGGGTGAAAGTCATTCTTAAACTCATTTAGCTGGGGACCCCCTCAAGGACCCCTGGGGCTCTCAAACGCCACTTTGAGAACCACTGGACTATAACGTGCCTTGGCACATTGACATTATAAGGCTCACTGAACTGCTTGACAATGACAACACATGACAACACATCTAACACCAGTAGTATAGTTCCTGTTCGATTTGGCAAGGTTAAAAAGATCAAGTCTCAGTTTTGCCCTTAAATGAGTGGTACGTTGTCATAGCCAACAATACTTGCAGGAGGAAAGATGTTGGAAGACTTTTTCAATATTCATAGTCACATAGTTCCGTCTGTCTGTCTATCTTTCTATCTAAGCACAGGCATGCCAAATACAGGTTTGTCAGTGGTTGATGGAGCCTACAGCAACAGGCGAGGCATTTACCTCAGTGTCTGACTCACTCAATTGGTGCGGCAGTTATCCTTGTTTATATACATGCAAATGACCCGTGCAGGTATGAACCTAACAGGGCTGCGTTCAACAAAGGCTCTGACATGTTTGTCACATCCTAAATCAAAGCGAGAATGTCATATCGTGGCAAGGCAAGGCAATTGCTGCCATGGCCCCGATATAGCACATTTCATACACCAAGGTGTATTCATAGTGCTTCACATAAAACAGACAAAATAGACAATAAAATAATAAGAAAATATATATGCTTCTCACTGGAAAGACATGCAGTACATAGCCTACTGTATCACTGATTTGTCAGTAACTCATAACTCATCTTAATACAGGGGTCTTCAACGTTTTCAGGTCAAGGACCCCCTAGCTGAGAGAGAGACATAATAATACAAATCTACAAAGTAACTAGTAACAAAAAAATTCAAATAATTATAGTGGAGTAAAAGTACAATCCTCTGAAATGCAGTGGAGTAGAATTAAATTCACCAGTAAAGTAATACCTCAAAATTGTACTTAAGTACAGTACTTGAGTAAATGTACTTAGTTACTTTCCACCACTGGGTGTGGGTGTCAGTATTTCTTGGAATGTCGGCTCCAGTGTTTATATGTGTGTGTGCTGTGACTGCTGTCATGTGAATCCAGTTTCCCTGCGGAGAATAATAAAGCTAAATGCAATGTGACCTAATTTGTTTAAGTTGAAAGACATAAATCTAATCTTGTCACGTGTAGGTGGCTACACGTGCAGCTGACATGGCGCCTACACGTGTAACTGACTAGGCACCTACACGTGTAGCTCTGGTCTTAAAGTCTTGTAGGGGATCTGTTTTACTTTGTGATATACTTTATGTTGCTTGGTCCCCCAATTAGAAGGAAAATTTCCACCAAGCATTAAGCACATTGGTTCTCAAAGTGAGTCCTTGGGGGGGGGGGGGGGGTTCCAGGGGGTCCCCAGGGGGTCCCCAGGAAGAGTGGTTAATATAGAATCACAATCATTTTTACCACTTTCTCCATCTATATTATGTTGGCTGTTCAAAAATAGTAGATCTACAAGCTCGCAGCGCGTCACCACAGTGCGTCACTTTGTGACGTGCTGCGAGCTTGTACATCTGCTATTTTAGAATGTTCTCTTCTGGGGGTCCCTGGCACAAAGCCTTTTCAGATGGGGGTCCGTGGCCATATACACATCAATTTGGGCGTCCTTAGCACGAAAAGGTTAGAGAACCACTGCTGAATGTATAGCCGCTCCATTGTCAATGGAATTGAAAATAATTGAATGGACTCATATGATGTGGTCTGGGCTTTTACAGCCATGTAATATAACTTTTTTTAGTGCTCAATATATCCTCATCTACCATGCATTAATATATTGGATGCCGGGTACTTGCTACTCCACCTGTACACATTGTGAATAAAATTACAATGTTATCTTACTTCCATGACCCACCTAATTCCAACACACTTTTTTTGTTTGGGATAGAGGTCTTCTCAGGGTAGAAGACAGGGTTAAGCAAATATCACTAGTGATTGGTATTTAAGATAGTCTAAGAGACAGTGCCCTCATTACCCTCAATACCCTCATACTGTTGAACTACTTCTCCAAAGTGAGTGACACCCACAGCCACGACACTAGAGGGAGCGACCATGATCTGGTACCAACCAAATTTAGATTAACATGGGAAAGTTCTCATTCTACTGCTCCATTAAAGGATGTGAAACACTTTCAAAATTGGCCTGAAAAAGCATCTATCAGGAGACCAAAAGGGGAGATAAATGTAATTTTCCCATATCTTTTGCACATATAGTGTTTTTGTTGATGACATGTATTATTGTATTAATTTTGTATGCTATGTTGATGAATTGAATTAGGACCACAATGGAAACAAGTCCCCAGGACCTTTTTGTGTTATCCTTTTAGCCTTAATGTCTTACTGTACCATGTGCTGTTTACATTTCTGACTAATTAAGTATTCAATCAATCAATCCTCCATAGAAAGCAGTGCGCTGTGTCTGCAGTGTAATAATGCATGGCCCCCTGTCACATGTATGTCCTGGCTGTACTATCCTGTCACACTAGCCTGAATCCCATATGTACAGTATGTACGTATTATACTTCTATAGTATTGTGTTCAGTTGTGAAGTTTAATACTTTGTCGTATCAACAGTTCAACACCATATGGTGTCAAAGAAAGCCTTATGCCACGGCTTATGCCAAAGCCATGTCCTTACATGAACCATAGATTTATACTCTCACCCACACACCAAAATGCATGCGCGTACGTGTGCACACACACACACGCACACACACACACACACACACACGCACACGCACACGCACACACACACACACACACACACACACACACACACACACACACACACACACACACACACACACACACACTTTAGAGTATTGTGCAATAAATTACAACAATTCAACAGTGTACCACCACACCTACTGTTGAAATGAGTGGCTTTTCTGAACACTGTTTACTGTAGAGAGATTCATTGACCGACCATCAATATTGACTTTTTGATTCAGATTTTATGGCTGTGCTTTGGTTAATGAAGATGGATGATGAGCAATGAAAACTTCTGTCTGCCATGTTCTGTCACGTTGACAGTATTGAGACTGTGTTGAAAATTGCACATATCAAACATTTCCCCATGATATAAAACTGAATAATTCAATAAACTTTCCCTTTAACCCATTAAAAACGGGAAAGCATCTGTGTCATTTTCGATTTTAGGGTTGACTTTAAAAAAATAGCAGATCTACAAGCTCGCAGCGTGGCACTAAGTGACGCTCTGTGAGCTTGTAGATCTGCTATTTTTGCACATCTTTGAAAAATCTTGAAAGTGTTTGAACATTTTTTTAATTCATTTTAAACGCAAATCTTCTCTTCTGGGGGTCCAGAAGAATCTTTTCAGATGGGGATCCGTGGCCAAATATATATCAATTTGGGGAGTACTTGGCACAAAAAAGTTTGAGAACCACTGATTTAGAAGGCATTTGTAGAATCGGCCTTAGGTCTTAAGGGGTTAAGACAGTCAATCCATGATTTCCCCACACGTTTGACACAGCATAACCTGCTTTCAGTTCGTCACCAGTGTGTGCGTGCTGAAACACGTCTCCTTCTGTGAATCATCTGTGAGCCACATAGAATTGCTGTGGTGCGTGCTGGGCGTGTTCTCCGCGTCACTGTGACCAATTACAGCCTTTTAAATGCAAGGCGTTGACTGAGGTTTTAAAACCAAAATCAACATTTAAATTTATCTCGCTGCTTTACTGACAGCTCAGGCGTGAATGGAATTTCAGTACTGTACTGTAAGTGAATGAGTAATGATGACATGGGACATGTATTAAATACACACTGTATGCAAGACAGAAGAACAGCGTCTGAGCTATAATAAGCTATAATCCAGCATTTTGCCTTTACCCCAAATCAATGGTTCTCAACCAGTGAGGGCCTACAAGTGAGTCATTTCTTGACAGGGTGGCAGTCATATAGAAGTTTATCTTGGGTGCTCGGGTGGCGCAGTGGGAAAGTTCCTGTGGTGGGTTCGAATCCACCGTGGTGCATCCAGCTTTGTCGAGCATCTATACGAACACAATTGGCCTGTGTTCGAGGGAGAGAAGCTGGGCGGGGAGGGTGAATCGGGTCAGCCGCTCTCACACGCAAAAAAAAGAAGAAAAATCCAGCCTGATCTCCAAGAATTTAGTATACATTGCATGGATCCAGTGCACGTCATTCCGTGCATAGTCGCCTAGAAACCCCGAAAATCCGTGCATATGTACGGCGAGTCCCACGGTGGGCGTAATCGTAGTTGCAACCCGGAAAAACCCGGAAGCAGAGCAGTCCCCAAAACAAAATTTACGATTCTGTGCCTATCGGTACATAACTCAAACAGCGCTGAGTAGGCTCAAGGGAACGTCGCAACGTTCGGGACGGCAACTCGCTCGCTTTAGCTCGCTCGGTGGTCCCTTACGTGGCGACAGTTCCCTTGAGACTGCGCGCCTCCGAAATGGTTTAGTCACAATGGGGGAGATGCGAGGCGGCTATGCACGGATTTTCGGGTTTTCCAGTTGTCTATGCACGGAATTTGAAAAACGTTCAATGACAACGTTTCCTCTGGCGATCGGGTTGATCATATGCTCTTGTTTTGTCTATATTCCTAATAAGAATAAGAATAATAACAATAAAACAGTTTGAATACACTTGGGGTGTATACTTGAAGATTATTTTCTAACCTTGATTTTACAGAATTATAGGTACAACCCGCAGGGCTCCACCCGCCCCGCCATAGATTTATATATGGGTTCATGGGGCGGGTTGAGGCGGGTTGGGTTCCGTGGCGGGGCGGGGCGGGGCGGGTCATGAAAAAACCCGACCCGCGCATCACTAACACATACACTTTACGTTGGTTTGTTTACTGTTGAGTGAGAAAACAATGTTGCACATTGAGCTATAATCATCAGGGGACCCCCCCCCAAATCATGCAAGGATACCCCTGGGGGTCCCGACCCACAGGTTGAGAACCACTGCTCTACACCCTGTGGAGCAGTAGGGTGAAGAAATGGACTGTTTACTCTGTTAGTGTCTGGCAAACAGTACTGGAGCAATGCATTGGTCCTCAACAGGTTCAGGGATAGCTTCTGTCCACAGGCCATAAGAATTCATCAAATGTGACTCATGCCCAAATAATAGGCTATGCACACAGTCTTAGTCTTGACTGTCCGCTGCTCTCCCTCCCACTCACACACACACACTGACACACCCAAAACACACTAACACACTGTTTGTTTATTTATTGTAGCGCGTGTCTTTAGCGGCTGAGAGGACAGACTTCCCAGCATGCCTTGGGAGCGTGCCAATACACGTTTAGTGTTCCATTGTTCCGTTATTTTGTCATTGGCCATGGGAAATGTGTCTGCGGATTTCATGTGTCATTTGTGATTAATGTTGTTGTTGGTTTGTGTTCATTTGACAATTTGTTTGAATGTTTTGTGCAAGTTTGTGGGAAACTGTGCGGATAGGGTCGTTCGCTACAGGGAGCACCCTCCTCCCAACGTCAGCCCAGTGGTCCCCGGATCTAGCCACTCAGCTTCACTGACAAGGTGCCATTGGCGTCACCAGGGGTCCCCATGTTCAAACATCACGCAAATTCGGCACACATTATCTCTATAAGTAGACGAATCTACAGACGCGCTGCCTGTAGGCAGCCATGGCTGCGGTGTCAACGCTCTGCACCGCGACACCGCAGCAATGGCCGCCTACAGGCAGCTACAGGCAGCTACAGGCAGCGCGTCAGTGGATTCGTCTATAGTCATGTGATCAAGACGGATCTGTCCGATTTTTTATATTTCATCCTGAAAGTTTGCATGAGTGGCTCATTTTGAACAAAATGCTTAAAATCATGAACGCAGCGTTTGATTGCGGTGATATTTTGCACCCCACTAGGTCGAGGAAGAAATGCCACCCTTTTCATATTGGCCTATTATAATGCCACCAGCAGGCCGATTTTTGCTAAACACATTTTTTTATATTAGGCTACTCCTACAGATTTGACCTGTCTGCAATTTGGAGATGGTCCTAGAAAAGCCCTCTAAGCTTAAAGAAATAGTTCACCCAAAAAATTACTTATTTTATATCGATTACTCACCCCATGGAGACTTGAATTCATGGATAGTTTTTGTCGCATTCATAAGCCAATAATTTGACGACCTGCAGTGGTTCCGGTAGGACACACAAAGGAGACTCTTATATGACTTTTGTCATTTTGGGGGTGAACTATCCCTTTAACATCATAACATCATACCCCCCCCCCCCCAATGTTTACTGTATACATTCATTGCTACTAGTGTTGATTATATCTTGTTTATTATTGTATATTATTGTATGTCTTCAAATGTCTTAATGATTTGAATACACAGGACCATAATTGAAACAAGTCCCTAGGGCTTTTTGTGTTATCCTTTTAACAATCACATACTAATTGCAAACTGTTAATAAAGTATTCAATCCATCAATCAATTTTGTCCAAACATCACACAAATTGGTACACATGATCTCTATGGTCATGTGATCAAGGCGGATCCGAACATTGCTCGCCCACAATAACCTACCTGACCTGGAGGAGACCTGTGCTCTGAGGAGCACTTTTTCTAGTTTATAATCAGGTTTATGACTGTAACCTATATCACATAAGTAGGCTCGTGCATTTCATTCTGGGTCGGTGGTGAAAATCAGCACGGTCCTCCTATAATATATATTCCATCAGTGATGGAAGAAGTACTTACATGTTTTACTTAAGTAAAAGTATCATTACTGCAATGTAGATATTATTTAGGCTTCTCTGTTACAAGCAGAAGTCCCGTTTTCAAAATGTGCTTGAGTAAAAGAACAAAAGTATCGGCATCAAAATATACCTAACCAAACATACCAAAAGTAAAAGTACTCATTGTGCAGAATGTCCCATTTCAAAATGTATTAAAAATATTTTGAAAATATCTGATATTTTTTCAAATGGCTGAAATATAGGGCTGAAGTGTGATTTTTAATAATCAAAATCTACAAAGTAACTAGTAAATACAGTTTTAATATAATTGCAGTGGAGTACAATGTTTTCATCTGAGATGTAGTGGGGTAGAAATACAAGTATTGAAAAGAAAGAAAGTGCATTAAAGTAAAAAAATAACTATATAACTATTATAAGTAATATATAGAACTACATTATATCATATTATAATACAGGCCTCACTCTGGTGGCCTGGGTTGGGGTCCTGTCAAGTAGTACTAGACGTCATCACACTGGTGTGATGATTGTCTCGCGCTTGCCATTGGACACACATTTAAAGCACCGCGCCGTGCAGCTGGGCACGCTGCGCTCTCATTGGCTTCATCAAATTTTAGCACCGGATTTAAACGAGCAATCTGGCGCTCCCTGCTCCAAAGCACTTTAATTCTGGAATGGATTGATTGGAAGAAGTAACAGTAGTTGTGGTGGAGTCTGCTGGACCAGAGAGCGTGTTGTGTTGCATGGAAAACTAGGAGGCTGTTTTTTGACCACTGAACACGAGGTAAGACTTTTTTTTTAAAAATACAGCATGATGCAGCTTTATATGTATTTGGTAGACTAGAAATACAGCTGGTTCATATCGTGTCCACAACTTAAACTCAACTCTATGCTTAAGCTAGGTTACTAGCAAGCTAATGCCACAGCCAGTGTTGCCATATGTCTGCTTATTATAAGCTACTTTGGGTTTGTTTTTATGTGAAGTTGCTTGTAAATATTGGGTTTTTTTGGCCATGTTTCTAAAATGTAGTTGCTTATTTGGGCTTTGTTTCCTAAATGTTTAACCCGCTGGTTCTTAAACATTTTCATGTCAAGGACCCCCAAATTAATATGTATACTATGTCGCCTAGTTTTTGCGCCAAATTAATACCACACCAAAACTTGTTGTAGACTAGAATGTTGCACATTTCTCTAGTAGAACATAACTAGAGGAAGTGGCCTTTATATTTCAGAATACACATGTATGGGTTCTGGCATTGCGACTAGTTTAGCCAGTAACAGGGTAGGTGGGCACAAGGAAGAGTGGGCACCTCAGTGTTAAATTGGTAACTTTTTCCAAAATGTAAAAAACAAATATTTGGATAATGTTTGATAGTAAAGTATACATGATTAGAACATGCTTAAACATTAGACAATTAAGGTCTAATATTTCTACAATTGCTACAAAACCTGTATAAGTTATTTGGGGGCATAAACAAGAAGTTGAAGGATAAAATTAAGTCTGATAATGATGTACCGTGCATGTTCATGTCATCATGAATACTTTACATGAAGAAATTAATGATTTATATTTTACATTTTGGACAATATAGCCCATTTTTCATTGAGGTGCCCTGATGTCCCTAGTGCAAACCTATCCTTTATCCGTTCAGCCTACATGAACGGTGTCGTTCAACTTGATGTAACAAGTCTACTATGTCTCTTGGCGCCTAATATACAATTTCTGTTTGCTTTTCCTATAGGGGTGTGACTTCATGATTTTGTAGATCTCCAAGTGAACTGATGACTATGAAGTGTCCATCTGGTTATGAGGAGGCCAGGGCTCCATGCGGCAACATGGAGAAAGACTTATCTGCTGCAGCTACAGCAACTAAGCAAATACTCAACACCACCGAAGCCTCCCCATTGAAAGAACACATCCCAGCCAAACCCCAATTCACATCCATGGATGTGACTGCAGAATTGTTTTCTCTCAACAAGGGGCCAGTTGACGACAAAGAAAATAATAATGGTCACAACAAGGGAGAGCCGTTGATTCCGGGCGAGGTGTTGCAGGACAGCGGCTACCTGTCCAACAGCCGGAATGACGTTGAACATGGAAGTGAGGAAGAGCACTCCACCCCGACAAAACTCTGTCGATTAAAGTCAAGATCACCGGCGACACGTTCTCAATCTAACTGTCAGGCAGCCGTTGCCCATTCTGGGACTGTGTGGACTTCTTCGCCTAAAATGTGCAGCTGGAAGAAGCGGTCACAAAACGCTGTGGCGTCCACTCCTCTGTCCCAGAGTGACCACCACAACCTGCTGCCCATAGTGAAGTTCCAGCAGGCTGTGTGTGAAGAGCTCGGGAAGAGCTTCCAGAAAAGCAAGAGGTACGGTCGCATCACTCACTTACAGCAGCAGCAACAATATAATCTAGCATGTCTACATTAGAGATGTACCGATAAACAATGTCCTTCCCGATACAGATTTCGATACCCATAACTCGCGTATCGGTCGCTGGAACCAAATGGTCCTTATGGTTCCATTTGTACACTCCCTCAGTTATGGGGGTCCTTGAAATTAAAAGTTTGAGTGCAACATCAACTGAAGCATTCAAAATGCTAAATAAGTGATTACTGTAAATGATATATCATCATGTGATACATTATGTGGCATCTTAAAGGAGGAGTTCACCCAAAAAAAATCTTCTTTTCTATCAATTACACACCCCATGAAGCCTTGATTTCATGGATTTATTTTTGTTTTTGTGGCATTCCTAAGACAATAATTTGATGACCGTGTGTTTCCGGTAGGAGACACAAATAATCTACTTTGTGTCTCCTACCGGATACATTAGCCGGTAGGAGACTGGAATCAAATTATTAGCTTAAGAATGCGACACAAACAAAAAAGAATCCATGGATTCAAGGCTTCATAGGGTGTGCAATTGATAGAAAATAAGTACTTTTTTGGGTGAACTCCTCCTTAATGTCATAGACTGGCATACTCGCCCATACCAGTATTTTAGGCAGTATCGGCAGCTTTCCCAATACTGGCATCTGTATCGGAACGACTTTAGTCATCACTGGCATAAAACGATGGATATTTTAAAATGTTGTGGATGTAACTTTTAACTCGCTGCTGATCTCGATTTGTGACATTGCAGGTATGACTGGAGTGTGGTGGGTAAGGTTGCAGAGGACCACCTTTTGGACAGGGTGATTGGAGGGCACATGGGGAGGGAGTATGTGGATGTGTTCTCCTCTCTGCTGTCCAGGAACATGAGGGCGACGCTGACCAACCTACTGGCTTTCCTGCGAGACATGGACCTCATCAGGTAACAGCCGGGGCAACTGGAAATATATGATTAGTTGCTTTGAGTGGAAAATATGGCTAGCTGACAGACTTTTGTGGGCCCTGAATTTGAATTAGATAAATCAGCCAATGTTCAACATGCAGAACAAAAACTCAATAAACTAAAGTACAGATGTATTCTTTATTAAAAGCATAATCTTTATTCTAATGCAGTACTATCATTAAATTGTTTGAGCTGTATTGAGGTCAGAAAAATGTGGACTACAACTGTTGCGCCGGACTGGGGAAAACATGAGCGCTGCGTGAAATATCTCCCACTTTCCCACACCCCCTTGAACTTAACATAACTGATCCAGTCCAAACAAATGGATTGTTATTCAATAATTCAGGTAGCATAGGCATCAGTGAGCACAGCCAAAAGAGTTTAACGGAAAAGAGCGCGAGATCAGTATCTTAAAAAGTATTGCTGCTAGAGTAGGCCTACAACACAATGTTGATGTGACTCATGATGTTTTGGCTAGTGAATGATCCAGTTTAGCTAATGGTGCATATTTGTATACCTGGTCCATCCACATCTTGTACTGCAATTTAACCCATTCAAACCAGGAAAGCATTTTAGATTTGAGCTAAAAAGCATTATTTTATACTTTGGCTATTCAAAAATAGCAGATGTACAGAGCTGCAAAAAAAATGATATTGTGACATTTGAACGTGCATTTGCCAGGCGTACAAACGTACCCTATATTATTATGCAATTAATGTTGAGGGGCCCTTTGTTTTGGTGTAGCCCTGAGAGACCTTGATCCAGGCCTGGTTCCATGTCTAAATGGTTTAATGTCATGTTTTTGTTTTGTGTGCATGTTTTCCCAGCTGTTACCAGGTGAGCAGGTCATGGAGGAAAATAATTAATGAGGACACAGCTGCTCTCAACAGGTGTCAACAGGCTCAGGCCCTGCTGAAGGTAAGGACACAAATTTACTCCATCTTTTTCGAGTGGATGGTCATGAGCGACTCATGCGTCTGTTTAAGTACACAGAAAGGAGTAGACTGTAGGTTTTCCATTCTTGCATACTTTAGTCTCATGTAGCGCTGTTCCGATACAATACCAGTATTGGAAAATCTGCCTAAAATGCTGGTATGGGCGACTGTCAGTCTATGCTATTCCGATGCCATGTAATTTATCACATATGTCGTTCAGTCATCAATTATATTGACTGCTTCAGTTGATGTTGCACTACCTGTTTTATACTCTTTAACTCTTACTGTACTTTTTACATTATTATTTTACTAACTTGTAACTGCACTTTAACAATTAATGGATTTTTTAAATTCATTCCTAGATCAGTGGTTCTCAAAGAATTGAGGGGGTGTCCTTGCAATTAAAAAGTCTGTCTTCTGTAGGAGTCGAGAAACTCTTCAGGACAGGAGAATTGGTGCATTCTGACCAGAGATGTCACCCTCTCCAGGGTAGTGTTGTCCAGCATGCAGTCTCTTGTGTCCTCTACCCCTTCCTCATCAGCCACCCCCAACTACAGGGCTGGCAGACCAGCCCCTTCCTCATCCTCTACACCGGCCACCCCTAACTACTGGGCTGGCAGACCAGCCTCATCCTCTACACCGGCCACCCCCAACTACTGGGCTGGCAGACCAGCCCCTTCCTCATCCTCTACACCAGCCACCCCCAACTACTGGGCTGGCAGACCATCCCCTTCCTCATCCTCTACACCAGCCACCCCCAACTACTGGCCTGGCAGACCAGCCCCTTCCTCATCCTCTACATCAGCCAACTACAGGGCTGGCAAACCAGCCCCTTCTTCCGCTCAGAAGTCTGATTCTCGCGTCGGTGAATACATGCAGGTGAGTTTGGTTGTAGTTTTGTTTATATGGTTTTGTTTTTTTAAATCCCCATTTGTGCGATATCTGGCCCCAACTGATAAATGAGGCCAATAATGCCGTTTTCAAAACTGGGCATGTCATAAGGTGAACGCAATCTATAAAGCGCGCCTATTTTTGCTGAGTTTTTTTCCTTGCGGCTTTGCATTGTGAGCTTTTATGACAGCAATTTTCGACACATGACAATGAGTATGAATTGGCCATTAGGATGAGCAGAAACATGCAATGCGAGATACGGTCTAGCAGCACCAACTTGGGACTCCTGAATTGCTGCCCTCTACACTCTCCTATCTAGCATCAGGGTCTACAGTGTTGTTAGCTAAGCTGTCGCGCCGCAGTGGGTCTACGTAGGTGGTGCGCTTCTTGCCTTTCCAGGCTTTGCCCTGGTTTGGCTCCCATGGTGTCAGTTTGCTTGTCACTAGTCCGGGTGCCTGACAGGGCTGACGCAGTGCCCTGCTAGCATCATCCTTCTCTCTCTGACTTTGTCTGTGACCCGTGGTAGGTCACCGTAGAGGACCACATTTGTGATGTGGTCTGTCCATGTGACATCTAGTGCCATGTCGGAGCAGAAACTAATCACAAACCTGGTTTGGTAGACTTATGGCACAGTGGAAAACAAATCTGCCTGTTCAGAAAAGAAATGTGTTCGCGTTTCATTCATTGCACATTTCACTCACTTTTAAATTGTGCGTTCATTTTCCCTTAACAGGCGGCCAGCGATCTTAAGCAGCACGAGTCTCTGCGTTCGTGTATACGCTGTGGCTCTCCTGCCAAACACCTGGTGGAGGCACAGAGGGCGACATGCACGCGTGCCGGCTGCGGCTTCGAATTCTGCACCTGCTGCCACGAAACGTTCCACGGCTCAACCCCCTGCCGAACGGTGACGCCCCACATTGCTCGACACTCCAAGACGTCAGCTAGTATTCTCCCAGGCAGTGCTCGCAGCAAGAGAAATGTAAGGCGCCTGTGACGGGACAGAATGTGGTTTTATTCAGTGACGTTTTTAACCAAAAATAAAAGCTGCTTCATTGCATTTTAAATTGGTTTTTAATGAGTTATGTTTTATGGCAATGTTGTAAATATGTATACGTTTTCACGTGTAAATAAATGTATTGTCAATTTTTATGTCAATTGTATTTGTATCATTTTATGTAATACAGAACATTCATAAACTCAACTGTTTCTTCATTGGTTTGTATATATTGTGCACAACACATCATCCCCACCAGTGTGTAAAGTATGGATTAAGAATTCAGAGATCTTTCTGTTTGGGAACTGAAAATAAGTATGGCCTCTGACAACCTGATTAGTGGCATGAGTTCAAGCCCATTACATGACGCCTGTCATCCTTGCTGCTTCCCCTTTCCTGATTCTAAATTCTTTAAAACAAGGTAAACTTATGAGTGTTTTACTAAACCATATGACTAGGGCCTACATGGACTGTTCTGCTGTAGGTTGTGGCAAACATATTTTACTTGCATTTGCTACGGTTGATCAGACATTGAACTGACTAAATCCTTGAGAAATTGTAGATACTTGCTGCTGTAGCTTGAAATGGACAACTGTAGGAGACCTGTATTTTGTAAGCTCTTGATGTGCTGCTGGGCAAAGAGATGGGTAACTTGGCAACAATCACATATGTAATACAATGTCTTCTCCAGTAGATGGCAGCAATTTGAGAGTCGTTGAATCGCTGGTCTTCACTATTTCTGCTCATTTTCTTCAGTCTTCTGACCATTGAGCTTTAATCACCATAGGAGTTTTTTGTCCTTAATTTCTCAGTAATGTTACACCTCACCAGATAAATCGGTAGATCATTTTGTTCTCTCTCCCTCCTTGCCCCCCCCCCCTTTCTCTCTCATGGAACTAACAAACGATAGAGCTTGCACAAAGTGCTTTCAAGTTGATTCTGATTCACCTCCTTGATAGTGCACTGTGTTCATTCAGTAGTGCTTCTCTACAATAACTGAATAACTGGAATTTAAATCACGGAACAACTTGGCCACATTTCTTACATTTATTTTATTCCTGATATCAAGATTTGTGATTTAATTAGCAAAATACTAATGTTTTTTCATGAAATAGTTTCTCTGACCCACGGTAATAAAGGAGGCATCCCTTATGGGAGTTGTAGCACCCCTGGAAGATGAGGACTGTTACTTTTGCCTATACTTGCACCTTGAATTGGGTAAGACGGGTGCTTTCAATAAAAATTAAAAGTGACAAACATGGAAAATATTTATCAGATGTAAGAAGCCATGAATAGTACTTATGACTTTTCCAGAATTACCCACTTCACTCTTTCTCCTCCTTTCACTCACTGTCTATTCTATGTCAACTGGACAACTTCACCCATTTTCAACGTATATTCATGCTCACTAATGCTTATTAAAAGATGGTACTATTTTTGTATATAGAGAAAGGCTGCAGTTCCAATTAGCTTGGAATCCATATCTATGTCACTGGTAGGCAGGTTTCTGAACTATCAACAGCCCTCTGAGACAGTGAGTAGACAGTGAAAATAGTCGATCCAAAAGCGATGTGTTGTGAGCTTGTAGAGCTGTTTTTTTTTATTATTTTTTTCATTTATGGGCGGTGTAGCCGCCCCTATAAGTGGGGTTGGGACACCTCATTAGTATTAGTTTCCTGCACTGTGATTGGCCCACTTGGCCCACTTTCCTGTACTGTGATTGGCTGACTCTATTCAGCACTGTGATTGGCTAGCGAGACACATGATGACATTAATAACCTATAAATAGGATTATGCACTTCCAAAAATCAATTTTTTGGAAGTGAGCTTCCATCACTATGATGATCACACCGCCCACTTCACACTGGGTGTGATTTTTTTCATTTTTTTGGGGGGGTGGGGAGGGGGGGGGGGGGTTTATTAAATACATTCTAAATACAAATCAGTCTGTGACCCAGAAATTCAATTCTCGAAAATTTGTTTTGTTTTATGTTCTAACATATTTTATTTTGATTATTTTTTTCCTAAAATTTAAAAAACGTAAAAAGGGGGACCCATAAAATTGTTTGGGAACCCCATTTCATCCTATCTTTGATACCTTGCTTTTTAACTGACACTTTGCGCTTGATTCCCCCCATTGTTTTATGTTGGCTATGCACAGCACCTAGACAGACAATGGTTCTCAAAACTTCATTTAATTTAATTTAAAGGACCCCCATAACCCTTAGAGTTACAGACCTGTAAGGGTCCATTTGGAATCCGCCCACAGAACCCAGAGGGTAGACCCCACTTTGATAACCACTGACATAGACAGATACACATCATGCCTGACATCACAATACTGACTTCACATCATAGACTGGCCTCGAACAATCACGCAAAAACCCGGGCAACACTGTGTGTGTGTGTGTGTGTGTGTGTGTGTGTGCGCACTCCTAGCCAATCAGGCTCTTTCAATTTGCAATAGCCAATCCGTGATGGTCTGGACAATCACTGCCTCTGAACCTGTCATTCTCTTAAAGGTAAGCATTGTAAACCCATAGACATATAAAGGTAGACGCCTCATTCGGCTCTGAAGCGTCTGTATCTCGGGCGTGCTTCCTGCTTCCGCAGGGCTGCCGTGTGCGTCACACACGCGGAAGTTCGGTAGGCCAATCAGAGGCAGGTGGGGGCGGGTCTTTTTGTAACCCAGCTCTTAACCCAGCTCTTAACCCTTTGAGAGGCAGCAGCTGACAGCTGTGCGCAGCATCTAGTTAGTTGGAACTTGGCAAACTCCACACTCTATTTGTGAAATTCAAATAAGAGACATGGTCCTTTTTCATATCAAGGTCCATTATTTATTCAGCATTTGAGTCACGGAACACCGTTTGATAAGCTTTAGCCTCTCACACCCAAAACGTAGAATATGTTATCGTTCGATAAGCTGTTGTCAAAATAACAATTGTTTACGTTCTCTAATTGTGTACTTGTTTAGTAAGTAATGCAGATGTTTAACAATTTGACTCTTGACAGTGTGAAATGTTATACTCAAGATTTAAAGATCTATAAGGGTCCATTTGGTTATTATCAACTCTCCATCATTTAGCTGGGTACCACCTGGAACCCCCTCAAGGACCACTGGTGGTTCCCGGACCACTGGTTGAGAACCATTGCACTGACAAGTCCCGGAAAAGACGCACTGTGATTGGCCAGTAGTCAACGCACTGTGAGCGCTGTGATTGGCCAGTAGTCACTTTGAGTGACAGGTTCCCTGCGGAAGACGGAAGAGCCGCCGTGTATTGCGATACAAGTCGCCCCAATGAACTGCAGAGGCCAATGAGGTATCTAGGTTTCTAATATCTATGTTGTAAACCCACCTCCCATCTCCACCATGTTGAACCCCATTGTCCAGGAGTTCAGCATGAAGAAGGTTTCATCTTCACCACCACCACCACCACCACCAGAGTTTAGACTCCAGAGGGGTTCTCTCTCTCTCTCCCTCATCCTCATAGGCTCATCATAGCTGTAGTGGAGTCTAATCGCCAAAACTTGCAATCTTTATCTCTACACTTTGTTATACTCTCAACTTGATCTTTCCTTAGTGAACTGGCATCATAGAGAGGCCTCAAAGTACTGTACCTATGGGTACCAATGATCAGACAAGCTGATTGACACTTGGTGAAGCAATGTGTTGTCAACTTGTATACAAGGCTCGCTCCAAAATACACTCGACCCATTTTTTACGCTGACCGGTCACTAGGGACATTTTAGTTTGACTCGGTTCCACAGATAAAAATTGTGAAAATAGCTGATCTACATGCTCACAACACCTCGCGTTGCGAGCATGTAGATCAACTATTTTCAAAATTTTGGCCTTGGCCTAATATTTGACAATTTGTATAGTTTGTTGATGGTATTTTTTCTAACATTTTTTCAAGTATTAAAAAGGTCTTAAAAGTCCTTCAATTGTCACTTAACTATCATCTGGGACCCCCCCCAAATATCATGTGGGGAACCCCTTGGGGGTCCCGACACAGGTTGAGAACCACTGAGTTAGTGTACCGACCATATCCTTCCTTGTGAATTGCTAGGACCCACAGTTCAAAATCGGACTCCACAGTTCCTACTATATCCGACGCAGAGACACTGAGGACTCCGAACCAAAGTAGAACCCATGAGGGTTCAGTGAATGTGGACTGGAAGGTGTGTACAGGTGGTAAAAGGACAGAGTGACAGCTGGCCAGTCTCTGGACACACTCCTACTCTGTTGGAGTCAGAGGGACCTACAGGGAGTTCAGTTTTCTTGCTATTGTGTACTTCGCACCAACCTCACGTTCCAGACTCTGGGACTTGTCATTGTTTCCAAACAGGCCTTAACATACTCTGCTGGTCATTGCTATACAAACCCAGCCATTCCACTTTACCACCCAGTAGAGTCAGAGCCTCTCTACACAGGATGACGAGGATCGTACTGATTAGCTCTCATGCGTCAACGTTCTGATACACTCAAACAGAGAGAGGTTTGCTTTGATTGGGTCATGTGATGAGAAGTTCCTTCTTGACCATGACCTGCTCAGCAGATAGAAACGTTTGTGCCAAAGCCTCTTAAAGAATCCTCCTGGAGGGAGGCAATCTCTTCTTGAACATCCTCCATCTCCTCTCGCAATTGCAGGACATTCTCTGTTATCACAAAGCCACGCTTTGAACTATCCCGTCCCATCGGTTCCTCCACTCTGTAATCTCCTCCATCTGCTTCTCTTCTAATTTGCGGACCTTGGTCTCTTTTTCTTTGATCAGTTGGATTATCTGTTCCATTTTCTGGATCTTGACCTCTAGGGTTTTAACCTCTTTCTTCGCGTCTTCAGTCTCCTGCTTTGCAGAGCGGACCTTGGTCTCTTTGTCGTTAATCAGTTGGAGTTTCGCCTCCTCATGTTTGTTCCTCTCCTCCCTCCTCTGGTTATCCATGTCTCTAATCTTTTCTTGCTTTTTCAGGATCGTGTTCTCTGTTGTCTTCATCTGGTTCTTCATATCCTGCCCTAGAGAGAGTACTGTTTCTGACAACGTCTCCTTATCCTGCTCTAGAGAGAGTACCTTTTGTGACAACGTATCCTTTTCTCTATCAAGTTGACAGATTTCCCCCTCCCATTTGTTCCTATCCTCCCTCTTCCTCTCCTCTGAGTCTTTAATCTTCTCTTCCATTGTCAGGATATGTTTCTCCGCTTTTTCTTTGTTCGCTAGGAGTAATCTCTTCATTTCCAGGATCTTGGTCTCACCGATCTTCACCTCGTTCAACAGATCTTCTTTCTTCTGCTCCGCAGAGCACAACCTTCCTGACAAAGCATCCATTTCTCCCGCCCATTTGTCCGCCAAAGCTTCCTTTTCTCCAATCAGTTTGAGTCTGTCCTCCTTCCATTTGTTTTCTAAAGCTTCCTTCTCTTGAGACAGCTTGAGTGTCTCATCTTGTTTCCTCTTCAGTTCCTCCTGAAGGGACGTGTTCTCTTCTCGAACGTCTTCCATCTGCCCTTGCAATTTCAGGACGTTGTTCTCTCTTGTCTTGATCGCGTTCCTCAAGTCTTCAGTCCTATTCTCTGCCGTGAGAAACTTTTGTGACAAAGCGTTTCTTTCTGTAATCAATTGGAGTTTCTCCTCCTCCCATGTTTTCATCTCCTCCTTTAAGTGTCTGATCGTCTCTTGCATTTTCAGAAGCTTGTTTCCTGTTGTCACCATCTGGTTCTTCATGTTTTCATCGTTCTGCTCCGCAGAGAGCACTGTTTGTGTCAACTCCTCCTTTTCTCTAATAAGCAGACTAGTATCCTCCTCCCACTTGTTCTTCTCCTTCCTCCTCCTCTCCTCCGTGTCTGTGATCGCCTGTTGCATCTTCAGGAGCTTGTGCTCCGTTGCCGTCATCTCGTTCTTCACATCTTCGGTCTGCTGCTCTGCGGAGAGAGACCTTTGTAACAACGACTCTTTTTCTCTAACCAGTTGGAGTCTCTCCTCCTCCCGTTTGTCCGTCTCCTCCCTCCTCTCCTCTTCCATGTATCTAATGGTCTCCTGCATCTTCAGAACTCTGTCATCTTTGTTTTCTCTGAACAGTTCAAGCATCTTTTCCAGTTTCAGGATCTTGAACTGTTCGGCCTTCATCTGGTTCTTCAGGTCCTCGTTCCTCTGCTCTGCGGAGAGCAATGTTTTTGACAAAGCTTCTTTTTCTCCAACCAGTTGGAGTCTGCCCTCCTCGTATTTGGCCCCCACATCTTCCATTCCTTCAATCACTTTAACTAATTTCCCCTTCTCACTCCCCAATCTCGCCTGGAGGGACGCAATCTCTTCTTGAAAGTCATCCATCTGCTCCTGCATCGTCAGGACGCTGGCGTCTGTTGACTTGATCACGTTGTTCAAGTCCTCATTCTTTTGTGACAAAGCCTTGTTTTCTGTAATCAGTTGATCTCTCTCATCCTCCCATTTGTTAATCTCCTTCTTACTCATTTCCTTGAAGACTGCAAACGCTTGGTGGTTCCTTTTCTCCTCTGCTTCCATTCTCTGTATCTTGAGCTCTCGAGTCGTCTGCTCTTCCTCCAGGTCTTTAATATTTTCCATCGCTTGGTGGTTCCTTTTTTTCTCCTTTTCTTCTACTTCTTTCAACAACTTTTCCATTTTATGGATCTTGAGCTCTCGAGTGGTCCTCTCTGCCTCCAGGTCTTTAATATTTTCCATAGCTTGGTAGTTCCTTTTTTTCTCCTTTGCCTCCACGTCTTGCACCACCTTTTCCATTTTCTGGATCTTGAGCTCTCGAGTGGTCCTCTCTGCCTCCAGGTCTTTAATATTTTCCATAGCTTGGTAGTTCCTTTTTTTCTCCTTTGCCTCCACGTCTTGCACCACCTTTTCCATTTTCAGGATCTTGAGCTCCTGAGCAGTCCTCTCCAGCTCCATCTCTTTAATTCTCTCTTCCGTCGCCCGGTAGCTGTTCCTTTTCCCCTCTGCTTCAACTTCTTGCAACACCTTTTCCATTTTCAGGATCTTGAGCTCTTGAGTCGTCCTCTCTTGCTCCAGGTCTCTAATGGTCCTTTCCATTTCCAGGATCTTGGTCTCTGCTGTCTGCAACTCATTTTGCATGTCTGCATTCTTCTTCATCAGTACGACATAATACCCCTGATATATATACAGCCCCTTGTTAAAGATATTTTTTAAGTCCTCTAAGGCCAACATTGTTGTAATGCTCACCTCTCACCACAGGTACAAATAGGTAAAATGTCAGGTCTCTGTTGCTATCTGTCCTCTGTTGCTATCCGTTCTCTTCCACTGTTTGATTCTGTCTGTTGCTCTGTCCATTGTACAGTTATTTATATAAACAAACTCCCAAGTCTGTGCATCACAGCTGTACACTGATTGGTCAAAGTAGTTTGATGACGTTGGGGTTGTCATAGTAGCAACTTTCTTTGAATCTTGAGTTTCATCACAAAACAAAGTTTTGTAGGAGATGTTAATTAACGGCCCGATAGCCCGATGCAGCTTGGTGTGTAGAGACCTTAATGCGCAGGAGAGTTTGGGGATCTCCATACTGTATGGGCAGAAAGTGGACACAAAAAAGAGGAAAACGTGCTGGTCATCTGCAGGGATATTGCAGAATTGGCCAAGTGCCAGAATTGGCCAATATATATATACATATATATATATGCAGTTAAGTTTTTGCCAGACCCAAGGGGTCGGCCTACCCCTGTTGGTCGGTCGGTCGGTCGGTCTGTCCCTCTTTTCCTGTCCTGTCCCTCTTTTCCTCTGCACACACGTCATGCGAAGTCCGGCCATTCAGATTTCAACCACTAGGGGTCTGGCAGTACCAGGTCTCCTGGTTCCCTTGTTTTCCTAATAAAGTTGTTTTCTCCTTTCCCCTGGCCCCCACACACATGTAAAGCGCTTTGAAAATAAAGCGCTATATAAATTCCAGGTATTATTATTATAGGTACTAGAGGTTTGGGCCGCTTTGCGGCCCTCACATCTAGATGTTAAACAAGACCAGGAGACCTGGTTCTGCCAGACCCAGAATGAAGTCCTAGTATGTAACACACCTACAAACCACTTTATAACTGAAAAGCATAAATCATTTTATCATTTTTGTGACATAATAATGATGTCATGAATAGTTCGTGACGAAAGGGGACGAAAGGGGGACAGACTTTTTTGGCTGGGGCCGGGGGACAAAGTGACATACCATGTATGGAGAAAACAGATACAAAGCCTCATGTAAGCCCGACCCCTTGGGTCTGGCAAAGATAGATAATACTTTCTTCTCTCCTTTCTTCTCCTCTCCTCTCCTCCCCCTCCTCTCCTCTCCCCCTACCCTCACCCCTCCCCTCTCTCCCCTCCTCTCTTCTCCTCCCCCTCCTCACCTCTCCTCACCCCCTCCTGTCCTCTCCTCTCCTCCTCCTCCTTCCCCCTTCTCTCCTCTCCTCACCTCCCCTCCACGTTATGCAAAGCCCTGCCAATCAATTAGAGTAGTAGGATAATACAATTTATAATACTAGAAAATGTGCTCCTCGGAGCACAGGTCTCCGCCAGTACTGTTCCTGATTAATCCTGTCTTACCTATTTATATTACATATTGTCACGTGTCACTTGACCAATGTTAGCTTGGCTGATGGAAGCTCACTTCAAAAAATATAAATTATTTTATATTTCTTCAAAAAATATAAATATTTTTTTGAAGTGACACACCTATTTATAGGTTTTTATTTCGTCATGCGTCTCGCTAGCCAATCAAAAGCATTGGTGACAACATATTGTCACGTGTCACGTGAAGCTTGACCAATGTTAGCTTGGCTGAGACGGGGGGACACACGGAAGGACAAGAACGAAAACATACTCTCCACCTCTGGCGGAGACAATAATATAAAATGATAACAATGATTATTTATATTATTATTTATTATTATTAATTATTATGAAGGTCTGATTGGCCTATCAGGGGAATCAGTCAAGCTGAGAGTCTGATCACGGATCAAGGTGGCCTAGGTATTAGCCAGAGCTCTGATCAATAGTATGTGGCAAGTTTGGAGGCAAGTGGAGTGATCCTGTGCTGACCAACAGAGTAGTATATATATATAAATATATATATATAGGATAGGATAGGATAGGATAGGATTATGCAAACTTTCAAAACATCAAAGAATATTTATGTAAATTTAGGAAACTATTCAATGTTATAGTTGAAAGGCTACAAATGTACTTTGTGTGTTCTCTGTCAGTGTCCCTTTATGCCCATACTGCATGGAGATCCCATAACACTCCCAAGCTGATTGGTTGAAACACTCGCTCATGGCAAGGGTAATATGTGTCTATGTCTATTAAAGCATATAGCAAGGGGTCTCTCCGCAGTTAAAATCATCATAACTTGCTGAATTTTTAACCAGCTTTCAAGTGGTTTGGTTTGTTACAATAGTAACAGAGTATTGTGATACAGGATACTTAAAAAATAAACATACAAAATGTGGGGTGTCATACCAAAACACCTTATCATAATATCATAGTTATTATGGTTATAAAACAGAAAAAGTTGTAGTCTCAGGTAATTATATACTGTACAACTCAGGCATATTTCTTGCAGTTGAGTAATGGCAAGTTGACCGTGCCAATATTGTGGTGAATCTGGTGATGTTGACCTACGACAATCCAGTGTCTACAGATTATATGTCATGGTATTCAAAAGGTCAGCGGTTCGCTGGCCGGCCTATCCATTTCTATGTGCTGAAGTGTCCCTGAGCAAGACACTAAAACCATGACCATCTGATCAGGGTTAGGGTGAAGTTGGGTGAAGCGGAAACGGAAATTTCCTCCACCTTATTAAAGGTGCTGTAGGCTATGTTATAATTATTTGTTAGAATAAGTTTTAAATAGCTCTATATTCCCATATTAATCATTGCTATAGTATAGTGGGTCTCCCATTTCTCCAGCTGTTCAGTAAACAGAAAATACATTTTCAGGTCGGGATACCAATTTTATCCAATCAGGAGAGAGAACGCATACAGGATACAGGATAAAAAAATCACACCCAGTGTGAAGTGGGCGGTGTGGTCATCACAGTGGTCATCATAGTGATGGAAGCTCACTTCAAAAATAAAATGTTTTTTTTAAAAGTGCATAGTCCTATTTATAGGTTATTAATGTCATCATGTGTCTCGCTAGCCAATCATAGTGCTGAATAGAGTCAGCCAATCACAGTACAGCTAGGGGTGTACTAATGAGCCAATCACAGTACAGCAAATGTGTACTAATGAGGTGTCCCAACCCCACTTATAGGGGTGGCTACACCGCCCAAAAGTGAAAATGGAATTGAGAAAAAAAAATAAGAAAAAAGGAAAACTGGCACATCTGACCCACCTGAAAATGTAGGTCTATCTTCTATTTACTAAAGAGCTGTGGAGAAGGGGGACGGTGACCCTGTTACTGAACAAACACACTCGAGAGAGTTCTTGTGCTCTTTTAGCACAAGAACCAAGGGAGGATACAATTGGCCTGAAGTGAAGGCCCTGCAATGACACTGGAGTTCATGCTGACCATATTTTGAAGCACTATTGAAATAACCAAATTGAAAATGGCACTCATGACATCCAGAGGCTTAGAATAATTTGATGAGTTATGCTTCCTGATAGCCATAATAATGAGTGAACCATTAATCAGCTTTCCCATTTACCCTGAAAAACATGCACACAATCACATTCCCGTCAGCCCTACAGTCCATATACACACACATACTTTCGCAATAGTACTGTCTTGACCTCATGGAAGGAAGTAAGTCTTATGTAATCACTTTTGTTACATTTTGGCCTCAAATGACCATGCCCATATGTGTGTGTGTGTGTGTGTGTGTGTGTGTGTGTGTGTGTGTGTGTGTGTGTGTGTGTGTGTGTGTGTGTGCGCGGATGCACGCACACATGTGCAGACAAGGAATGACATTATATATTGTGTGTGTGTGTGTGTGTGTGTGTGTGTGTGTGTGTGTGTGTGTGTGTGTGCGTGTGCGTGCGTGCCTCTGAGTATTATGCAATTACAACAATTCAGCTGTCTACACCACACCTACTCTACTGTAGAAATGAATGTTTACAGTAGACCAGAATAATTGATACAAGCTGTCTGAATCCATTGACTCGCTAGCGCCATCAAGTGACAAAACCTTTTAACACAAAACCTTAAAGCTGCACTATGTAACTTTTTTTAATTAATAAAATGTAATTTTGTCCAATCTGTATGGAAGAGTATGTTAATAATACAATATAACTCATACATGGTGGTTGTACTTTGTCTCCCTGCTAACTGTCATGTCTCACCTGTCATTGCTCCTCCTTACTCCCAGATGTTGTACATCATCATTAGTCAATGTTTGTGTATATATAATATATATACACATATAAATATTATAATGACAGACAAAAGCATCATATTATGATGCTTTTGTCTGTCATTATAATATTTGCCTGATGAAGACCTAGAAGGTCGAAACGTTGCATAAATAAAAAAAGTGAGTTTCTTGGAGCTTGAGAACAGTGTGCGGACTTCCTCCTTCTTTTTCTTATGTCTCACCTAGACACAGGATCTGACAGGATCTTTTACCTGATAGTCAAGATTCCACACTTTTGCAGGAAACCGGGTTCAAATCCGGGGTAGAAGAGGAAAGTTGCACTGCTGCTTTAACACTAAATTACTAAATAAAGTCGCCATCAAGTGGCCTGGTTGCCTGGTGGAGATGGGGGGAACTGGCCACTTTTGTGAAGTGGGTGGGCCCAGGGGTGAATTGGCCACTATTGCTCATGATGAGTTAATAGAAATGTTTTTTTTTAAACATGTTTTAAAATGTAAAACGGGAAATGGGCCCCCGGGCCCAGTCCCCCTCCCCTCTGGGCTATTACTGCTCAGTACTCATATTTTACTGCCTTTGCCACATAAATAAATATATTGAAATGCTCTGTTTTTGAGCGGTGCAACCGCTCCTATAAGAGGGTTTAGGACCCATCCGTGGTGAAAGTTTTTCTTTCCGTCGTGAAAATTTGTCTTTCGCTGGACACCATCAGGGGCGTAGCACCAAATTCTGGGCCCTGGGGACAAAGATTCACTGTGGGCCCCCCTATGATATTTTTTCTTTAAAGAAGACCAAAAAAATACTTTTGGGGGGGGACAAATAATACAAAGAAATGACTGGCAATGACCGGTACCAATAATCAAAATAAATAATGTATCTATGGGAAAACAGGCCCTGCATGTAATAATTGTATACAGAACACCATATATGTCTGTGACTGACAGTCTATTTTCCCTCAATGACAGCTTGACCAGAACAAAACTACAGTTACTTGCTTGTTTCAGACAGAAACAGACATTTTGAAACAGAGATTTTAATATGGTTCTTTATGTAGTTATCTAAGGTAATACGATGTAAGATGTTAGCTATTGCAAGGGTTCCCAAACTTTTCAGGCTGTGACCCCCGAAAATAATCATATTTGAACTGGGGACCCCCTGCACCCTGACAAGCACTTCACACTTTTAGGAGTTGAGGCATTACATTTAGTTTGACTTCAGTTCCACCGAAAACATTATGAAAATAGCCGAACTATCTCACAACTCCTCGCAATGCAAGGCATCGTGAGCTTGAGGGTCTTATTAGTTATTTCCCCAAAAGGTATTAAAAAGGTCTTAAAAGTCCTTAAATTGTCACTTTAGAACCCTGTATACACCTGTACTGTATGTTGGTATGTTTACTGTTGAGTGAGAAAACAATGTTGCACATTAAGCTAATCATCTGGGGATGATTAGCCCCCCCCCCCCCAAAAAAAAGAAAAATCATTTGGGCACCCGCCCTGGTCCCGACCCTGGTCCCGACCCACAGGTTGACGACTGAGCTATTATGTTGCAGCATCATGTTTGGGACAGCAGGTGGCAGCATCATCAACAGGTTTGATTGTGAACACGTGATGGTCAGATCCTCTGGGTTTTCATCTAGAAAGTCCCTAATTTAGTTTGCCATTCATGCAATTATGTCACGTTTCACATATAAACACAAGCCGCACGGGAAGGAATTAAGGAACACATTCTAAGCAACTGAAACACTTTTGTTTAGAGGAATAAATAATGCTATATAGCGTCAGCCCCGCCCATTTTGCTGATGCAGGCCAAGTCATGCGGTAGTTGTTGCCCCCCCCCCCCTCTCTCCACCCACCAGCCCCTCCTCCTCTGTTTTGAATGTGACAGAAGAGAGAAACATCATCATGTCGGCGTTACAGTGAGCTGTGAGAGTCCATGGATCTCATTTCTTTGACGCTAATTGGATATCTTCGCCAGGGGGGAAGCTGATAACTGGCGACGTTGTTCGGTTTCCCCCGAAGGAAGGAAGGACAGACACATTCATGGAGATCACAGCCGAGGGAGAAGCCGAGGAACGCAGGTGAGAGACTGGGGTAGTAGGGCCTTCCTGGCAAGAGGGGATACACTGACATCTGTGACCTATCGATTGTCGTGACTCGCAATTCACGCAAATTCGCTGTGGGAAAGGGAGCCAGTTGGTAGATCTTTATTGATTGCATCAATTTAGCCTCGGCTCAAGACGATCATACATGTATCCTTTTTTTACGTTCGTATACGAAAGTAAATGTCAAACTCGATCAAATACATCTTTGATCGTCTTCTTGATCCAAGGCTATTATTCCACGGCTAAAAGTGAAACATATTTGCATCCTTTCCAAACTGGCAAACACTTGTTGTTTTTTTGCATGTTGCATTAACTCATCAAATCAGAATATGATGTAACTTTTCTGTAAAACAATAATGAATCAACCGTGGATGTGCCAACAGTGACCCCTGGAGTCACATAATTCGATATGTCATTAATGTCCCGTGTGACAGCTGCAATGGGTTTGGCTCGAGTAGCTAAAGCTAAAGCTACAGCTAAAGTTAATTATCTTGTCATTAGACATTAGATAGGAGTGTTATCTATTATTTTGCAAGCGACTCTTTAACAAAACCCCCCGGTTATCGTCTATGGAGCCAACGAATGCTTACAGAAATGACTAGACTAGCTTGGCAGACAACAGTTAGCATAGTGGGTTACTTTCAGATAGCAAACCTGAGGTAAAGAATTGACATAACGTTAATAAAAGTAAACGTTGTCATTGTTGACATTGACAACATGTGTCGTGTTCCAACATGCACCGTTGCTGGCTGAAAACACAGCTGGCAACTGAATGCAATAATGTATTTTCATGGGAGGTACAGGACAGGTGGTAATAGCCAGCAGCAACTTCTAGTATACTTTAACAGGACATTATTTTACTGTATGTTGTACAGTATTGAAAGCCAAAAAGTAAGGAGTTATATTTAAGTTTTTTGCTTTATTTATTTTACAAAATATGTTGGCATATATGAGCAAGCAATAGCAAAATCTGCTGTATGTAAACAAACATTGAAACGTCATGATGATGACATCCATTTGGATACTTTGAGTGTGTAGATTAAGATTAGAACCCCATGCTTTGTCACGCTGCTACTAATGTGAAAGTCAGGCAAGGTGTAGGCAAGCAACGACTCACTGCATAGATAAGATTCTCTTTCCATTATATGTTTGAGATTAGTAACTGGAAATAATTGCATCTGAAGGTTGGGACCAGTCTTACACACACACACACACACACACACACACACACACACACACACACACACACACACACACACACACACACACACACACACACACAGAGTTGTAAAGTTAATCCTTAATCTCAAAGACATGGTGGAATGTTGCTCATTATACCCTGTAAATTAACACACACATACACACACACACTCACAGATTAGACCAGCAGCTGAACTCGTGATGGTGCTGTTTACGTTTAAGTTCTGTCTTCAGTAAAGACTTATTGTGATGGGTATAAACATATCATCTCTGTCAGGTGGAAACCTCATATGTCCAAAACGGTAACTTTTCTGGATTCAAATTCAAAAGTAGCAGATCTACAAGCTCAAAACGCGCCGCTTTGCGCCGTGTTTCTTCGAGCTGTAGTACTGTGATCAAGTAGGGCGTTAATTTACCAAAAAATCACAAAAGTAAGAATATAGAGATGAGAGGTTTCTGTCCGACAGCAACGATATATTAACATAGTTGTTAACCCTAGTTTAACAGCAACGTCAAATTTCAATCAGCCGTCATTTTGTCTGGTGAGGTTTCTGGGAACAAGTGAAATAAGTCATCGCAAACTAACTCAGTTACTACTTTGTCTAAAAATCAGGACTGTCTCCATAATAGCTGGGTTTGACCCCCAACAGATACGTTTTTGGCATTCCACAATTTATCATTAGAAGGATATCTATCGTCTCTGTCGGGTGGAAACCTCATACTGTATGTCCAAAACTGTTACTTTTCAGGATTCAAATTCAAAAGCATCAAAAGTAGCAGATCTGCAAGCTAAAAAAAGAACTTGTGGATCTGCTACTTTTGATGCTTTTGTGTGACGCTTTAGTATGATCAAGTAGCGAAAAAACTCATAAAGTTGAAATATGGAGATAAGAGGTTTCCACCCGATGGAGACAATATTCTCATTTGTCTATTTTATACTCTGTGCACTGTGCTGACCCAACTAGTGAATGTTCACTTCATCACGTCTCTAAATCATGTGGCATTATTTGCCTGAGATTCACCTGCTATCATCATCAGTGGCATCACGCTTGTCACAAGTTGTCAGTGAGACAGACTCTTTATTTACATCAGTATTTTAACCACTTGAAACGCTGCGTCATCCCTATTCTAAGGGGGAGCGGTCGCCAAAAATAGCAGATCTGCAAGCTCACAATGCGTCGCGGCGCGCTTGGTGTAGTTTATAAAAAGAGCGTACCAAGTGCAGTTGCAACTCGGGTACATTTTTACTAAGTATAGAGGGTTTAAACTGGTTAAAGGAAGACTTCATCCATTTTCCCACCTATCGTCATATAATTGGTCCTCACTAATGCTCATTATGATATCGTTTTTTTGTCTACCCCATCTGTGTCTCAGAGGAGGGCTGTGGACAGTTCAGAAACCCACCTACCAGTGACATCATAGAAGATGGGTTTAAAATGGGTGACGTCGTCCTTTAAGTCATGAGATACTGTCTGACCAACGACGCCTGTTTGCCTAAAATGCTCTGTCTGTCTGTCCTGAACAGAATAGAATGTCTAGTCCCTATGGAAAGTGACAATGTTTATTTGTTACTTTCTGGACACTCTGGTGTGATATGAGCTCAGTGGTCTAACCTGCAAAGCATGTGACTTGCTGTCTGTGTTGTTGAGCCTAATTTACAGTGTGTCTGTTGCACGATGGGGGTCATCATATGATGAAGTATTAGGCTTCATTGTGTTGGCAAAAAGTCTTGGGCAGTGTTGGTGTCAATGATGGTGTGCACCCTGTGGTAATGAAACCAAACCACTAAACAACAGGAATCAAGGGTTTTCTATCAAATACATTTTTAACAATGGCCTCTCATGGGGTGCCGATGGCCTTGTGCTTAAGGTGCTGTCAGGCTCTAATGTAGCCTGACAGCGATTTGCGGGTTCGATTCCCGAGCCCGACGGCCTTTACTGCGTGTCACTCCGTCTCTCTCTCTCCCCGTTTCCTGTCACTGTCCACCATACTATCGAAATAAAGTCAGGAAAGCCCCCAAAATATCTTAAAAAACGAAACAAAAAACAGTGGCATTTCATTGCCATGTGTGAATTCGAGCAGCATTTCCCGCCAGTCAGTCTGCAAGGGATAACTTCAGAAAACGGCACCGTTATCGATGCCCCAGCAGCACAACGCTGAAAAGACTTTTAAGACCGTTTGGTTTGCCGTGTCTGTCTGTGTCCTATACGCAGTTTGTTCTGCAGAGCATTAGGTTACACATCATTGCTGACCTGGGGGAAAAAATACAGGAAGTCCTGGATGCAAGCTTTGCACTTTGTGTTTCTCTGAGAGGAAAGTGACATCGACTCATGTCGGTTGGGCATTGGATATTCCCGGAGCGGCTGCATTCCATCCAGCGCTGCTGCGTCCAAAAGATAGTTTTTGAACATTGTCGTCATCAGGTTTCTTTCTTTTATTACCATTCTCTCTCGTTAGCCTATTTTCTAATATCGTCTCTGTCGGGTGGAAACCTCATACTGTATGTCCAAAACTGTTACTTTTCAGGATTCAAAAGTAGCAAAATTAGCAGATCTACAAGCTCAAGTTTCGAGCTTGCATATCTACTTATGATGCTTTTGTGAATTTGTGTGATGCTGTAGTATGATCAAGTACGGCATTCATTTACGAAAAAAACACAATGTTAGAATATGGAGATAAGAGGTTTCTGCCTGACAGCAACAATATGATACCTACCTGTCCCTGTGACCCTGTCTCCCATAACATCAAGTAAAAGTGTAGTAAACTAGATCTCTGTCACTTTCCATGACATCGTCACCCACTTCTATCTGTCCGTACCTCTATCCTGATTGGTTGTTTGTGTCCCTGCCTGGTCTAAGATGACACGGTGTTTCCAGGCAATGGGACAGTGTGTATTCTGGCACACAGTAGCTCTGAGTGTAGAAAGGACATTAGCTGCCTAATGGTCAGCACTTCTACACTGACTAAATGACCCCAGAACAGAAGGACTGCACTCTGTGGTCAGTGTATGCTTAGCTGTCACTGTGTTATAGCTGTTTTCCTGCAGTCCAAAGAAAAACGGGTTGTGGAGGCACCAAGTACCATTTAGACCTGTTTAACCTATACGGTAGTGATGTGCGGGTCAGGTTTTTTCATGACCCGCCCCGCCACGTAACCCAACCCGCCTCAACCCGCCCCGCGAACCCATATATAAATCTATGGCTCAACCCGCCCCGCGGTGGGAAAAAAAAGATAATCATCATCATAATAGCTAAGATTTATATAGCGCTCTTTTAAGTACCCAAAGTCGCTTTTAAATGTCTACAGTAGCACAACATTGTCATGGGCTAAATAAACAAGCATGTTGTTCAAAATAGTTTTTTTTTTTTTTTTTTTTTTGCGTGTGAGAACGGCTGACCCGCTCACCCGCAGCCTGCATAATTGCCTCTGAAATCCTGACTCGACCACCCGCGCCGCGGTTTTACCCGCGGGACCCGCGGGTTACGGGTCGGCCCGCTCATCACTACTATACGGCCATTTTCACACATTTGTTTTTCAATAAAAATAAAAAAATTATTAAAAAAAGGAACGGGTTTGGACGTACAAGGTTATTTTTCGTTCTGGCACTGAGGGCATTCAGAAAAAACTCGGGATAACTATAACTCGGGGCTTGGCACTGAGAGAGTTAATAGTAGCAGTAGAATAATCGACTTTTTGGCCTAATACCTTCCCCCTGTGTCTGTGCTCCCCAGGCGTGAGCACTGGAAGCTGCTGTCCAGTCTGAAGACCACGGTGGAGGGTCTGGTGTCTACCAACAACCCCAACGTGTGGTCTCGTTACGGGGGGCTGCAGAGGCTCCACAAGGACATGAACAACATCCTCAGCCACGGGCTCAAGAATGAGCAGGTCCCACACCGCTCCTTACATTTTTTATTTGTCTAATTGTTTATTTGTCTAATGCGTTGGTTCTTAAACTTTGTCATGTCATGGACCCCCAAATTAATGAATGTATTTGGCCATGGACCCCCACCTGAAAATATTTTGTGCCGGGGAGGGAGGGACCCCCATACAAGATTTGTGTGGGAAAAATTCAGATTTATAGCAGATCTACAAGCTCACAACACGTCGCATTGCGGCGTGTTGTGGGCTTGTAGATCGGCTATTAAATAAATAAAAAATATAACATTAAGAATGTATTTCCCAGATTATTATTAGCTAGCTGATACCATGGTCAAACCAGACACAACCAATAGTGTTCATTGTGTTGATGATGTCACTATAGATTTTAATGTAGCTACTAGGCTCATAACCGATCAGTTTGATCTGTTATCAGGTTAACCCATTTAGACCGTGAACACCAATACGTAACTATACCTTTCAATCCGGGAACCCCTTTTGGTGTAGTTGTTGCTGTATACAGTATATAGCAACATTATCTTTTGTAATTTATTTGAGAAATTTGTTTTTCAGAAAACTTACAGTAGGTCAGGATGTAGAAGGCGTTTTTAGAATCGGCCTCAGGTCTTTAAAAAGTACAGTTGAAGGGTTATCAATCACACTGCACTGTGAGGACCAGCAACTTGCATATTTGGAATATCTAGAAAACAACCTTTGCTGTTCCTGATTTATTGCAGTTGCAAAATCGAGTTCAAGTTCCTGCTGTTGCCACACAGCTAACTAGGGTGGCAGAATTCTACTGAAATAAAAAGAAAGTTGATCTGGGAATGAAAGTAATCGCGAAATTTTACAACACACCCACAACAGTGTTGTGTACACATAAACACAATAATAGGTAGACAGTACTGTACAAAGTGCAACAGTGTTGTGCACATTCTGATACGTAGTGGTAGTGTGCAATATCCACGTGATGACTAGGGTTGGGATCCTTTATGCTTTTAACGATTGTTATCCCTTAACAGACCGATTCCTTAACGGTTCCCTTTAACGATTCCTATATTTAAAAAAATCTATATGATTTTGGCCTTCATTAAAAAAAATATATAAATACTAATTCAACCATACATACAGTATTGAATACATATTATTATTATTAGTATTATTATTATAGTGGTTCTCAAAGTGAGGTACAGGGACCCTCTGGGTTACTTGAGGTGGTTCCAAATGGACCCTTACAGATCTGTAACTCTGACAATGTACAAATGGAACAAAAAAAGCTCTGACAGTGTGATTTTACCGGTTCTGGAAACCGTTCCAAATGTGATGGAACCGATTTCTGGTTCCTCAATGTTGAATCCGGTTACGGATCCCAACCCTACTATTGATTGATTGATTGAATACTAGTTTGCAAAAAGGTTACACAACACAACCTAACACAAAGCACTGTATAAGAGTCTATTGTGTCTATTGTAGTTGTCGTCTCTATTGTGCAGATGTATATTTGTCCTCTTTAAACTCTGTGTTTACAGGTGTACTACAAGCACAGAGACTTTAACAGTGTACTTTGTGTTCCAGGTGTACTACAAGCACAGAGACTACTGGCCGTTTGTATGGTGTGTCCGGACCATCAGCCCTCACCTGGCCTCCATTGTGGAACCGGTACGGAAGTTTTGATCGATTGGATATTTTATTAACAGTTTGCAAAAAGTACAGAGGTACAGTTATACAATAATGCTAAAAGGATAACACAAAAAGATAACGTGTAAAAACACATACAATACTATACAAGAAATCATCAATACTAGGAGCAGTAAAACTATATTTACAGAAAAACTGTGGGGGGGGGGCATATCTTTTGGCAAGCTAGAAGACTTGTCTATGTCCAGTTGTAAATTGCAGACGGGTGCTCTTTCTTTTTTTTTTTGGTTTTGAAGGAGGGTAGGGAGTCACACTTTTTGATGGCTGGTGGTAGGGCATTCCATATTTTGGTGGCATAATAGTAGAATGAATTCATCCCCATGTTTGTGCCGAATCTGGGGGGAATGAGATCAGGGAATCTCCCTCTGGTGTTGTGCCCGTGGGCATTACTCACTCTTTTGAAGTAGTTAGACGGGCACTACATGGGCACTGGTCCCTTTTTTGAGTATCTTGAAAACCAGGCCCATTGCAAGGGACAATTATCTGGGCCACATTTAATTCTAATTGTTCCGGTTCATATTCATTCCCATTCTGAACAACAATGAAGTATTTGGTTCCAGTGCAGTACTGTGTTATAGGCAGAAAAGGACACCCAATAAAAATAAACATGTTCGAGCACACGAATCACAATGACCCGGTTCGTTTACGCCTGAAGACCTGCGTCTTTTACCTCTCCCCCCTCTCTGTCTGTCTAGAAAAAAAACATTTATTGATTCTGAAAAAGTGACTAAATAGCTAGTACCCTTCATACTGCGCCCCCCCCCCCTCCATTCCCCCAGCCATGACCTTCTTCTCACTGTAGCACCACAATCCTCTGAGGCCTTCATTATCTCCTTCACCTATGCTACTGTTGTGAGGGTCGATGACCTTTGATCCCTGGACTCCAATCTTCCTCTGTGGAGAGGTCGGCTTGATTTATACATGGTTGTAGACCAGGCAGTGTCAACAACGCCTCGTGAGCTTGTAGAACGGCTATTTTTGGTGCGTGACACCCGTAAGCTACTATGTATAACTCGGGCTTTATGGGATTGTGCAACAATGTCAGGGTCATCACCAATCTGGGAACCCAGAACCAAATGAGAAGGAAAAACAGCGCCCTCTGCTGTTTGTACTATCTCACTTGGCTCTGGGACAATGACGACGTAGCACCCGTGCGCAAGGAAACCGGGGTTTTGGTCTGCCTTCAGCGTTTCACTTCCGGTGGTGCGACTATGTTTTCATTCCTACTAACAATATTTCTACACGGAACACTAACACCACTTCTCCCAGAGAACATGGATCGTTTTGGTTATAAGCCCACTTGTTTCTATGATGAAAGAGCAAGTTAAAATGTGAATATCTTTTCGTGGTTTTGTCTGCTCCGCGGACGCTATTGTTAAATTAGTTTTGGTTGGTTTCGAGTGGGGAAGGATCGGCGGACACGTAAATCCCGCCCACTACATTTGATTGGGTAAAGCGCGGCCTGCTTCCTGATCTGAAGGCACGCCCACTTGTAGCCCAGTGTGTACACGTTATGACGAACCTTCACGACAGATTCCAACGCAGAGCAGAATCTGTTCTTGAGAGACAGATACTGTTCATTATCTACTATGTTTTGTAGACTTTTGTGCTCCAGTGATTGAGATGGCTAGACGTGATGGCATCATGTGATGATCAAGTTGTTTAAGATGTTTAGGGAGAGAAAAGAGGGAGGGGATTGGGGATTTCTTTTTTTTTTGTCTGCATACTTCCCATTACCCATTGGCTGCAGAAACTGGAAATACAATAGAATAGGAACTGCAAATGTGAGTGATGATTGATTGAGCACTTGCCAAACTGGATGGTAGAGAAGAAAAACATTCACAGGCAAAATATTTTGTACTAAACGTTTGGAGTAAGATTTCACCACCACTAGCTAAAAAACTAAACAAAAGTTAAAGTTTTCATTTTTTTCCCATTTTTTGTTAATTTATTTAGTTTTAATTTTCTCTTTTCTTTCAATGTTTTGTTTAAAATCTAAAACACTTCCATACTACTACTAAAGACAATACTACAAACCGCAATAGCAGTGACTCTTCCCCATGGCCTGCCTTTTTCCGCCCAAGGACGCCTTGGCTGAAAGAAAGATGAAGCAGGGACCCTAACTATTGTATAAAATTGTGTTGCAGATAAAACCTTTTCATCATACACTTGTTTGACAGCACTATCATGTTGGATTCACGTTAAGGTGTATTCTCAGACTATTTAACCACTTAAACCGTCAATACTTAGTAAACTTGAACATTCACTCTGTGCTTGGTCTGCTCTTTTTTTCCCTCTGCACCAAACCTCTTTGCCGAAAATAGCCGATCTACAAGCTCACAACGCCTCGCAGCGTGAGGCGTTGTGAGCTTTTAGATCTGCTATTTTTGGCTAAAGTTCTCCTCAGAATATAGGAATGCTAGGGTTCAAGTGGTTAATGTAAAAAAAATAAAAAGGTTCCTATCACACAAAGATTTGGCGGCCCCCCTGTAGTAACTCTGATGACCTCCTAGGGGTCAGGCACTGTGGAAGACTCCTGCTCTGGAGAATATCTATTTCAACTTTTCTCTCTCTCTCTCTCTGCCCCCCCCCCCCACCCCACCTCCAGTTCAATCAGCTGGAGCCGGTGTTGACCAGTGGCTTTCAGACCGCCGGTGAAAGCTACAAGGCTGACCGCTGGTTGCTCCACAGTCTGCAGATTCACCAGGTCTCTGCCCAGCTCAGACCGCTGCTCAGACACATGGGACACCCACGCAAGTACTACAATGGTGAGTCCGTCGGTAGCGGCCTATTTGTGTTTTTTTTCTTCATAAATTAACGCCCTACTTGATCATACTATAGTGTCACACAAAAGCATTACAAGTAGCAGATCCGCAAGCTCGAAACGTGGCGCGACGCGTTTCGAGCTTGTAGATCTGCTACTTTTGCCATTTTTGGATTTGAATCCTGAGATGTAACAGGTTTGGACATATGAGGTTTCCACCCGACAGAGACCATAATCAATATACATACTAGGGCTGTCAAACGAATATTCGATATTCGAATATTAAATAATTATATATTTTATAATAATAATGATATTCGAATATATTCTAATATCTGCAAATTTCTAACCAATATTCAAATATCGTTTCTGAGGAAAGTTGACAGCCCTAATACATACTGTACATAGGTCGGACATGCGTACAAGTTGAGTACTACTGCGACAGCCAGTCTCTGTGCTTCACTTCATTTGTACTTTGTACCGTGATAACTTTTTTATTATTATTTGAGTGATCAGTATGACTAATGTAGACCTTAAAATGAGGCAATTAAGTACGGAATGATGGTAAATAAATGCTCATCACAAGTTATCTGGTACCCAGTCTATGGTTCAATTTGCTAGGGGGGAGAGGGGGGAAATTAGTGCCTGTACTTCTGTTCAGACTGAATTAAAGGTAGGGTAAGTGATTTTCCTTTGTTAAAATAAGTTATCATTGCTATAGAGTGTTTGTTCAGTAACAGGACTCTCCCTGTCTCTCCAGCTCTTTAGTAAACAGAAAATGCATTTTCAGGTTGGTATACCAATTGTATCCAATCAGGAGAGATTTTTTTTTCGTTTGCCATTCAAAATAAGCAGATAAACAAGCTCACAGCACGTCACTTTGTGCTGTGCTGCAAGCTTATACATTATGTATAAATGCTATTTTTATCCATTTTTATGCTATTTTTTTATCATTTTTGAAAAATGTTGAAAGTGTGAGAACTACTGATTTAGAAGGCATTTGTAGAATTGGCCTCAGGTCTTAATGTGCCTGCCTATGGGCGGGGGGCTGAGGTGTTGGGGGCTTGAGAAAGGGGACGCAGACTGTCCTGCTGCTGAGTTGTGGGGGTTGAAAATAATTGATTAAAGCTTTTGAAAATCCAAAAATGTAATCAAGCTTCCTTCTTGAACTATCTAATCTAATTATAACATGTTCTGAATGTAATCTGGGCTGATTATAGTTGGTAATCTTTCATAATCAGATGTAGTTAACCCTGAACAGACGGCTTGGACATGTCTTAATATGTTTCATGCAACAGCCAAACACACTCTCTTTCTACTCTCACGCTTTGTGTTTCTCTCAATTTATCTGTTTCTCTCTATCTCCCTCTCTCTGTCTCTCTCTGTGTGTGTCTCTGTCTCTCTCTGTGTGTCTCTCTGTCTCTCTCTATGTGTCTCTCTGTGTCTCTCTCTCAGAGGAGGCTTTTCTGCTGAGCGAGCCCCATGTGACGGCTATGTTCCAGTGTCTGGAGGCTGTCGAGCAGAACAACCCCAGGCTGCTAGCTTTGGTGGACACTGTCGGGGTAAGGACACACACATAAAACACGGACACACACACTGCTAAAAACGCACATCAGAAGTATAACGTCTCTGACTTGTCTTCCAGTTGTCTCCGCTGAAGAGCCCTCTGTGTCTGGGCCTGCTGAAGAGCCAGAGCCTCTGTGTGCTCCCAGGGTCTGGAGGGTCCTGGAGGAACAGCGACCACCAGCGTCCCAGGGGAGAGGAGCCCCCCCTGAACCGCAGACTCACCACCTCCAACTGCTCCCTCCGAGAGACGGACTCCAACACCACCACCCATAGCACCACCAGCAGCAACAACAACGCCAGTACCACCACTACAGCTGTCGCCTCTCAAAACAACAGCACCCCCGCTGGTAAGGAGAAACTAAAGGGTTTTATAGTACTTGTAAGATATATCAATGTGAATATTGTTCTGAAAAGGAGATGTTTGTGTTCAATCAGGTAAAACCACAGACAAAGACAGAATAATTGCCTTGTTTCATACATAATAAGCTGCCTAGTAGAGGTGATCACTTAGTGTTCCTGTGTAAAAGCGGGTGAGAACCACAGTTCTGTTTGTCCAGCAGAGGTTGAGGTTGACGTGATGCTGCCTGCTCAGATAGAAGTCAAGCCAAGTCAGAGCTCTGTTTTAATATTTACTGGACGTCTCACTTGGGACTGCTTTTTGCAAGAGGACTTCTAGGTTTTGAGGAAAGCAACGGTTGAGAAAAAAACTTTTCGATGCCGACTGGTTAAACTGGACTCAGCAGAGAGACAGAGAGGGGGAATTGTGGTCCCTATGAATACAGCATAGTGAGTCTGTGTGTGAATCTGACTGACCGAGCAGCACACAGTAGCCTGATTGTTCACAGACATGGTCCGTTACTGAAGAATGTGTTGCTATAGACCGTTCAAAATCCCGGCTTCACGGTTGACTATGTTCAGCACAGTGCCGCAGATACAGAAATTAACAGCGGGTGGTTTTCGCAAATTGAATTTAACGGTGAGAGTTTCTCTGTCCCGTTGGTAAGTTGATGTTTGTTGATTACTTTGCTTCAGATGGGAAAGAGAGAGGGGCGAGCCATCAGGGAAGCCCTAGCAAACATCTATTTTTGGGCAAAACATTAGTAATTAGACTGAATGCTTCATTTGGAACTTGACAGTGCACAGTGGAAGGGGTGGGGCTTCTGACCACACCGTTATAGTTTTTTTTTTTTTTTTACTACATTTTTTATCCCACGATTTTTGTAACCCATTTTTTTCACCCGGTGCCAATTTCCTAAGTGATCCTGGGCGCTACACCAGCCCTACACCAGTCTCCCACAGTAGGGAGGCCAGGGCCGAGCTCATGCTTCCTTCAGGCATGAGAGCCAACTGACCTTCTTGTCACCTGACAGGGGGAGTTTCCCTGGTTGGACGTAGCGCGTGGAAGGAACACGTTATTCCAACCAGTTCCCTTCCCCTCCATTAGGCGCCCCGGCTGTCATGGGGGAGGCGGTATAGTGACCAGGATTACTACATGTTTTTGTGAGGGTATTAACTACCCTAGGAGACACGGGGAGAACATGCAAACTCCACACATAGTAGGCCCTTTCGCCAACCCCACCTAGGGTATGGGCGCTGATGACGCGGAGGAGAAGACACGCCCCCAGCGTCCCCGGCTGGTGTGTATGGTCTGTCAAGGAAACCGTTATAGGGTTTAAATCCCCAGATGGTGTGTATGGTCTGTCAAGGAAAGCAAAGGAGTAAATCCCTCAGTAACTCTCAGTTTTTATTTTTTTATTCACTCAACATCCTGTGCATGTGCAAGCCAAGGTTTTGGCATGTGCAAATGCATGATTTTTTTAAATCACAGAACCAAAACGAGCGTTCAGTCCCTCCGCGTCAGTTACAGCAGTGGGGATGTGTTTATGCCGTTTTGGCTTGGGAATAACATAGTAAATATCATAGGAAGGCTGTGGTTGTACTGGGCAGCTTCCACATGTGGATCTGTGTAAAGGTAGCTCTCCACCAAACACACTACTACAGATTACTACAGACTGGCAGTCGAATGAAGTCGGAAACTCAGTAGGTTGGAAGGTGTGAAAAAAAGTTGCTGAATGCACCTGAGAGCCTACACCAACAGACGTCTACTATGGTGCTAAAAAGAACCTATGGCTTGATGTCTTTTTCAACAACAAGCCCGCTGCTATCCGCTTACCGACAACTATTCAACTTTGTCTTACAGATACTACCAGCAGCACCCTGGGAGCCCCCTGGGTTTGTGTGTCCAGGCCAGGGGAGAGTGAGCGGGGCGTGACCCCTCCTCCTCCCGGCCCCTCGCCTGTCCCGCGCATCTCCCTGACGGAGACCCCCTCCTTAGCCAGCAGCCCACCGCCACCTCACCCCGAGGCGGGGGGGGACTCGGGCGACGGAGACTACGATGACGGCCCAGAGTACCTGGCCATCGGCAACCTGGGGCAACGTAACCGGAGCCACCGTGACTCCCGGAGCTCCACCCCCTGCAGCGAGCAGGCGTTGCTGGACACTCAGGACCAGCAGCCCCAAGGGCGGCGGGGCTCCGTGGCCGTCGGCCCTCCCCCACCAAGGCGCTCCTCCTTCTCCGAGGGCCAGAGGGGGCCTGGGGGTCGAGGGACCCGGGGCCACATCCGCTCGCTGTCTGACGGGGTCAGTCAGAAAGTCAGACAAGGTGAGTTCTATCACTTAACCCCCGGGGGCGAAACTGGGGCGAACATTCTGCAAAAATAGCTGATCTACAAGCTCATGTTGTGATGCTTATAGATTGGCTATTTTGCCGGATATTTAATGTAGAGCGTCAAAAAGGAGGGGGCCTTGTATAGATCCCTGGGGGACTCCGATCAACTAAGAATATACAGTAGGGCCCTATCTTGCATGCTTTAGGCATTTTTTACTATTTTGAAATTCATTGTAAAAAAGTGAAAATAGCCAATTTACATCTACATGTTGTGAGCGTGTAGATCGGCAATTTGAACTATTTTAAAATGTTTTTTTCAAAATAGTAAAAAAAATTGCAAAAAATTACGGCATTAGGGTAAGATGGGGCACAAGATAGGGCCCAATGGGTTTAAGTGGTTCAGTCCTATATACTTTGTTGTACGATAAATAGCAAAAGCTGTTTATCGTTGACTGGCTATATTTGCTGTATTTAGAAAGATTTTGCTTGGTCATGCCCAAAATAGGGGTGCTAGGTTGAAAGGTTAAGTTTGGGAAGCTGCTGGTGTTGGTCAGTGGGTGGAAGCTGAATGACGAGTTTAGACAGAATTGTGACATTATTCATTGTGGAAACTGAAATCTTACTCATGGATTAAAGTTCTCAGTCAGCACGACTGATTTCAGTCATTTAGATTCCATTGAAGTCAGCATAATTGTCTTCTATGGAAGCGTGCTTCCTATTTTCAAGCCTCTACAAGCCTATTTTCGGTTATTTGCTATTTTAAGATGAAAGACTATTTAAAGTGTTCAAACTAGCAATAGAATGCATGTTCCGGTATTGTAATTGTATAGCAGACGTGCGAGCTCTGACAGTGTGATAAAACCGGGTTCCGGAAACGGTTTCAAACGTGATGGAACGGATTCCGGTTCCTCAATGTTGGATCCGGTCCCAGATCCCAACCCTAACCTCTTAATTCCTCCTCCTACTGCTAACAGATCATTTTCTTTGGCTTTGAGGTATAACTGTCTCTTCCTCCCCATATCTCCTCTGTCCTCTTTTCCTTTATCTATTTCTCAATCTCTTCTGTCTGCGCAAAAGGAGGCGGGCACCGGAAAATCACCATAATAATTGAAGATCCCATAGCAGGTTGTCAGTGCAGTTCTACTGTAAATCCATTGTCACGCAAAAAAAACCTTTTTCCTTTTGCATTTTGATATATTCATACCACGTTACATCACTGCCCCATCTCTGACAGCCAGGCTTTTTGGTTCCTCATTTCTGCCATTGTCCTTTCAGTTTCCAGCTGCTCTTCCTGTTTGTTTGTTTTTTGTTTTGTTTTGTTTTGTTTTGTTTTGTTTTGTTTTGTTTGGTTTGGTTTGGTTTGGTTTGGTTTGGTTGTTGAGGTCAGGATGAGGCCAGGCCATGTACAGTGATGTGATGTCGTGCTTCGTTTGTTTTCATGCACGCTGTTCTCATATCGTGTTGTTTTGTCATATCGTTCCTGTCGGGCAGAAACATTATCTCCATATTCTAACTTTTTCCGTAAATTAACGCCCTACTTGATCATACTACAGCGTCACACAAGAGTAGCAGATCCACAAGCTGGACATGTGGCGAAGCAACACGCTTTGAGCTTGTAAATCTGCTACTTTTACTATTTTTTAAGGGTGTCACGATACGCGATACGTATCGAAATCGAACCGAAAATGACGTACGATACAGTGTATCGAAATCAAAAGCCGTATCGCGATTCAAGGGTTAAAAAAAAAAAATACTCCCGCGCATGCGCACATCCGAGTGCACGTCCGGGTGAAACCATGCTGGAGCTGCTGTTATGTTTTTCCGTGCATCGCGCATGCGTTCTTACGACGGGGGAGAAAAAAAAAGACGACACAACAAACCCACACACAGTGCACACCGCAGCAGAGGAGAGGAGTGTGGAGGAGAGACAGAGAGACCGCTGTAGCGTTGCGTCTGTACTGCGACGTTAGTAACGTTACATTTCACCATGGCCACTGCTGAAGCCAGCGATGATATTGATGATACACAAACGGAAGAATTGGAAAACCCTCCCGCTTCCTTTAAGTCAAAAGTCTGGCAATATTTTGGCTTCCCAGTGAATTATGAGGGCACCCGACGCGTTGTTAACAAAACGTCCACCGTTTGTCGATTATGCTCCACACGTGTACCGTATCCCAGCTCAGGCAACACGTCAAATATGGGGACGCATATTCGCAGGCATCACAAAGACATTGATCTGGCCGGTAAAAGGATGACACAGCCAACAATTCCAGGCTCTTATAGAGCCAAACTCCCACCTCTTTCGACCCGCGCTCAACAAATAACGAGCGCAGTTGGGATGTTGATAGCTTTAGACATGCGACCCCTTTCAGTGGTGGAGAACGCTGGGTTCAATCATTTGATCAGTGTCCTAGAACCACGTTACGAAATGCCATGCAGATCGCATATGAGCACAAAAGTGTTGCCTACCTTGTATGAGAAGGTGAAGGCAGAAATGATAGAAGGGCTGAGCCATGCAGAATTAATTGCCATAACAACAGATGGGTGGACCTCCAGATCAACCGAGAGTTACATCACCATAACAGCTCACTACATTAATGAGAATTGGGAGATCGAAAGCCCAGTACTTCAAACGCTCCCAATTTATGATTCCCACACAAGTGAACATTTGTCTGATATTCTGAAGAAAGCAGCAGTGGAATGGAAATTAGACAGACCCAATGCAAAGATCCCTGTGACAACAGATAATGCCAAAAACATTGTAAATGCCTGTAAAGAGGCTGGAATGTCGCCACATGTAGGTTGTTTTGCACACACAGTGAATCTGGCAACACAGAAGGGGTTAGGAGTTAACCAGATGTCCCGTATTCTGGGCAAAGTCAGGAGGATAGTTGCTTTTTTCCACCGCAGTACAACTGCAGCAGCTGTCTTCAAAAGCAAACAAAAGTTGCTAGGACTTTGTAAGGAAAATGAAACCTTAGAGCAAAACTTAGAGCAGCAAGTGGCAGTTTATGCTGCTCTCACAGAGGACAGCGTGAAAAAGAATGTGAAGGACCTCATCACCCTCACTGATGCAGAGATTAAAGTCATGGAGGCGGTGGTTGGGGTACTGAAGCCCTTGAAAACAGTCACTACTTTGCTTAGTTCTGAACAGCAACCCACTGTATCTATGGTCCTTCCCCTCCAACACACAATCCTGACATCTATGCGACCCAGTGACACAGATTCACCAACTGTGAGGGATATTAAATCTGCTATAGCAGGTAACTTTAAGGAGAGGTATTCAGACCCAACACTTCAACAGTTTCTGAATGAGAGCACTGCACTAGATCCTAGGTTCAAGTCACTACCCCACCTGGATGACTTCTCTCGGAGTGAGATCTTCAAAACTCTGGCTGAGAAAATCTTGCAACAGCATCCCAGTCCCACACAGGTATGTGGTCAATTCATTTAACAAAGAAATCTTAAGATTTTCCTACTATAAAAAAGTCATGTTAAATATTAAAAGTGATATAATTCTTCTAAGATATAATTAGTTTAAAGAACATTTTAATATTTCATGATAGCACAGTAAGCACACCAAAAATGTCACCACAAATGGCCTCAGGAGGGAAGCATAGACCTCTCATTTATTTTATCTGTTTTATGTGACCTTTGACCCAGGCCTCTGGAGAAGAGCCCAGCCAGAGCCCTGCAGAAGATTTAGAGACTGCATCTGGAGCCCCCCCAGCAAAGAAAACAGCACTCAGTGAACTGTTTGGCAATTTCTTCAGCACAGCCCCCACCACATCAGAAGCAGGAGCCCCCAAACCATGGCCTGAAGTTGTGGAAGAGGAGATTCAGCTCTACAAGATGGCCAAAGTCACCCCTCTAGAGTCAAATCCTCTGAAATGGTGGAAAGATAATGAGCAGTCTTACCCACATTTAGCAAAGCTCTCCAAACATTATCTTGCTGTTCAAGCAACAAGTGTCGCAAGTGAGAGAGTGTTCTCAACAGCAGGAGACATTGTGACAGCTCAAAGGAATGCCCTCACTCCAGAAAATGTGAACATGCTCATCTTCTTGAAGAAGAATTTGAAAATAAAAAGTGAATAGTATGGCGTAGCTTAGTATTCACATTTCTTGTTTGTTAAAGCTCTTACCTGTTCAAACAATGTGAACATACTTTAAGAAGTTTAAGAACATGTAGCCAAATAACAGTTGTTTTTGGATCCTTTTTTCTTACATGTTCAATTTTGTATTATTTATTTAGATTTAATTTAGTTATAGAGCTTCACAAGAATGTTGTTGTTGTAAGGGCATAAAACCCTTTTTGTTCTCATTCTCATTTGATGTTATTCAAATAAAAGAGACTTATTGAGAAACATGTGTTTTTCTTTCCAAATCAAGACAATAGCCTAAATTAATAATCATATAGCCCTCAAAGCTGAAAAAAGGGCGTTTTAAAAATATATATCGCATCGAAAATCGAATCGAATCGTGACCTTAATATCGAAAGTCGAATCGAATCGTGAAATAGGCGTATCGTGACACCCCTACTATTTTTGAATTTGAATCCTGAAAAGTAACAGTTTTGGACATGGTTTTCACCCGACAGAGACACTGTTATTCATTGGTGGTTTCACATCAGCCATGGTTTAAAACTTCATAGTGATGTAATTTTATTTTATACGACTGCGTCCCTTTGACTAGGTTTGATCTACGCCTGTATACTGACTGTTGTATTGTATGTTGGGTTGAAGAGAATGTTCTGAGTACTAAACTTTAAATCAAAATTCATCATGCATATTGTGACGAATCAAACCAAATTGATCTGATTGGTGTGTTAAATGACTGTAAAAATCTTTCAAATCTGTCATTTTTGTCCAATGAGTCTCAACTAATGATAGGCTATGCCTTAGTTGTTGTGGTTTTGCCAATAAAAATTACGGATTCAAATGAATTATTAGCTGATATTTAAAATATTAGTCTCAGAATCGATATCGACATTGATAGTTATGTTGGAACAGCCTAATGTTTAGCTGTTACCTGTCTTATTGCTATTGGCGGCATACACTACAATGAGTCACCCTCATAGATTTGTATTTATTATCTTATTATTGATTGTGTTTTTCTTTGGGACGACTTTGCCAGTAACCATGACATCAGTGCAGCATTTAATTGTTTGCTTTCCATACTCCATGTGCAACATGGTGACGCATGCTCCTCCTGTTGAGTTCAACAGTTCCATGTTGATGATGTCATCTGAAGGTATTGCATTATCAACATTATTATTGTGTCACTAATTCAAGACTTGTTCGTTCCGTCCCAGAGTCAACTGGTGATGTCTGCTGCATGAAGGACTACAGCCCCTTCTCCACTCAAAGCAGCGATGGCAGCACCCCCAGCTCTCTCTATATGGAGTCTAGTGAGTGTGCTACTGCTTAAATTACCTCTATATGGAGTCTAGTGAGTATGCTACTGTTTAAATCACCTCTATATGGGGCCTTGTAAGTACTGTATGCTACTACTTAAATCACCTCTATATGTAGTCTAGTGAGTATGCTATTTTCGGCTTAAAGGTATTGTTCACCCCCAAAATGACTTTTTTCTTATCGATTAGTCACCCCTTGGAGACTTTAATTCATGGATATCTTTTTGTTTTTGTTGCATTCCTAAGCCAATACTTTGATGACCGGCAGCGGTTCCGGTAGGAGGCCTACCGGTCCTGGTCATCAAATTATTGGCTTAGGAATGCAACAAAAACTAAAAGATATCCATGAATTCAAGTCTCTGTGGGGTGACTAATTGATAGAAAAAAAAGTCATTTTCTGGTTGAACTATCCCTTTAAGGCTTAAAGTTAAAAATTGCTTATTCAAAAATGGCATTCATAAAATGTCTGTCTTAAAATGTTTATGTTCTCACAAGTATAGGTGTGTGTGTGTGTGTGTTCTCTCAGATGGCTCCCAGTACAGCAGTGTTCCAGATGGAATGTTCAGGAAGCCCTCAGAGGGGCAGAGCCTCATCAGCTACCTGTCAGAGCAGGACTTTGGCAGCTGTGCTGACCTGGAGAAGGTCAGTGAGAGTTAGGAAGTTGGGCTGTCACTGTCACCATCAGAAAACTTTACTTGACGATTGATTGTCACACAAATTAGCAAGGGATAATCAATGGGGAGCAGGTCATTCTTGAGAAATAAACCTGGTGATTAGATGGGGTCTAATCACCCTGAAGGGTTTATTTCTCAATAATGACCTGCTCCCCATTGATTATCCAGCTTATTACAGCTGCTTATTATAAATTGACAACAAAAGTAACAACAAAACAGGGATTTCATTGCTTATGGTAATGTAGTCCATTAATTTATTATGCCAGGTGAAAAACAATGGGAAGTGTTGATAAAATAGAATCAATATTCGGTCACTGTATTGTCTATTTCTTGCCTCATATGTTTTCAAAAACATTCTTAACTGAGATTAAAACATCGTTTTTTTATCCCCATGCCAGTGGTTATTACCTTTAAATAGACGATCTTTGAAGAGCCGTGGATGCCACGTTGTGTACACGGAAGTAAACAAACAGTGTCCGGGGGGTGGGGGAGGGTCTCCTCTATCCACTGGAACAACATTTTTTTTACCGCGATCGGCCATTTTGGAGCGATCGCCTGTTGAAAATGGCTGGTTTTCACAAAAAAAAGAAAGAATCTGAGTGTTCTACAAATCCAAACATTGTTTTTTGGGATGACGTCAAATCCGTCCATTCCTTCTCTGAGCGTCGAGGGATCATTCCTAAGTTGTGTTAGAGCCGCCCTCTTGTGGAATTTTCACATTTTCTTTTTGAGAAAGAATGCAGGCAAGTGATGCATTTGAAAGAACGCATATCTGCGTTCTTGGCAGGTAATGTATTAAGAGCAATGTTTAGCTGTAAATGACTCATGTGGTTTACATAGCTGCCATGTTGGATACGGCACAAAATTAAGCAGCGCAGATTGATATGAGCTAGCTGTTCTGAGCCTTTGATTAGACAGCGGTCTGTTATTGAGTTCAGCGGTCATTATTCAAAAATAACAGACCGATTAATTCAGTGATTGACCAATCAGAATCAAGCATTAAAAAAACCTGTCTCTCTCTCTCTTCCAGGAGAACGCCCACTTCAGCATCTCGGAGTCTCTGATCGCGGCCATCGAGCTGATGAAGTGCAACATGCGGCGCAGGGAGGAGGAGGGGGAGGAGGAAGGGGACAGTGACACTGAGATCCAGCAGCTCAAGCAGAAGATCCGTCTGCGCAGACAGCAGATCCGACACAGCCGCCTGCCGCCCTGCGCATCCTCACAGCACGGTAAGCTGACGTTAGCCGCCCTACCAACACAGGCACGCCGTTGCTCCAAGCCGCACCAAACTTGGCACAAACACTGTTCAGGGGTCTGGCATGAGGATAGTCACACCCAAAAAACTAAATTGCACAAAAATGACGCACTAACGCAGTGTTAAACACTTCAAATGGCCATAACTCGGTGACCATTGCTCTGATCAGTGCAATATAGGACTGGATTTGAAGGCCTGGAAATCTAGTGTAATAAAATTGACCAATGTGGTTGATGGAGAGACAAACTTAACCAGCCATGTGCTGCTAAACGTGTCCTGCTCATTTTTATATTTGTCTACCAGTTACTTTGACAACCTAGTAGTTGTATGCTTTTTATAATCTGAAACAATTAGTTCTGTTGTCCACTGGTCAATGATGAAATAGTCACATTTCCTGGCCTGTGTGCAAATACTCTCTTCTTGAAAGTCCATGTGCTTTTCATCTGTGCTGTAACTTAGTTAACAGTGTTATGTTGCTGATAGTGACTTCATTCATTCGTTCGTTTTAGTGTTTATTCTTTCCTCTCTCATATGATCTGTTTTAAGTGTTCTGGTTCTTCCACACATTAGTTGTAATGTTTGGAATAGCAAATAGCAACTGTTGATTTCAGCCTTTCTTTCTTCTTTACGTTCATTCGCTCTCGCTCGCTCTCCCTCCCTCCCTCACAACTTCATTTGCTAGTGATTATTGAAGATGTCTTTATTTTCTCTCGCTCTCTCTCTCCAGTGTTCCATTCCACAGACAGCGGAGGTTCCAGGAGGAGCTCTCAGGACTCCTGTGAAGAGGGTCTGTCCGACTCGGGCTCTGGAGAGGAGGTGGAGGAGTGTGAACTGAGAGGTAGAGAGAGGGAACATGGTCAAAGGTCGAAAACAAACAAAAAAATAAGCCTCAGTTATACTTGGTGTCGTGCTCAGTAGATGGCAGATCTACAACCTCTTGTACATCTGCTATTTACGGCACGCTGCACCAGTGTGCAACTAAGTATAAATCAGGCTACTGTATATAGGGAGTGTGTGTGTGGCAACACTTCGCTTAAAGGTCTGGTCTATAATGCATTATAATCACATTTATAACACATCATAATCCACTCATAAGGCCAACACTCGTTATTTTTGTTTATAATTATGCAGAACAACTTTATGACAAAGACACTATAAACTGACTAAGTTATTATGGTAGTTATGATGTGCTGTTCTGCTGAGCTTATAATGAATCATTATGACCAGCACTTATAATACTTCTTAAATCTTGTTATAAGTTGTTATGCGTACTTATAAACATTTTAACGAGTGTTATGAAGCCTTATAAATTACAATGCTTCATAAATGTAATAATAATGCATTATAGACCCGACCTTTGAGTAAAGTTTTTACCCTTATTTCCTTTGTTGCTGTGAACCATAATTCATAACCCATGTGCTCCAACATGGTTCATTACCATGTAAACAAACATCTTCACTGAAGTGATGTCGTGAACCTCATTCTTATCAACTATGTTTGACCAGGCTTAGCCAGAAAGGGTGTCATTATTCACCACCTATCAATCTTAAACATACATGGTACTTTGCACCTATGAGGTGAAGTCATAGAAAGATATTCAGGTGTGTTTTGTGAATATAGAATGTTTTATGACCAGCTCCGCCTTCAGTTTAGGTGTCTTGGCACAGCCCTGGAGGGGATGGCTGTATGATAGTTTGACACGTGACTGGTTTAAGAAGATGGCTCCTGATAATTTGTTACATGCAGTGTGTACAAAGTACGTTGAAGACATTTTGGGCCCTATCTTGCGCAGCGCCTTATGCCTTTTTGCCAACATTTTAAAATAGTGAAAATAGCCGATCTACATCTACGCGTTGTGAGCTTTTAGATCGGCTTTTTTCACTATTTTAAAATGTTTATCAAAGCATTAAAAATGCCTATGAAGATTCGGCATAAGGTGCCACGCAAGATAGGGCCCTTTATCCAGAAATTCTCTGTTTTATTTAATTACTAAAAACAAAAAAACACTATTGTATAGTAGTATTTGTATTTATTCATTACAAAGCATTGCCATGCAAATATTAACAGCATGGGTTTGTGTCTTTTTGTTTGTGCATGACCTGTTAACTGTGTGTGTGTGTGTGTGTGTGTGTGTGTGCACTTTGTGTAAATGCACCTCACAACTTGGCAACACTCGAACATGGGATTTTCTTTCATTTCTTTACCTAGATCTTCCAGTCATTATTAATGGGAGTATAATGTGTTAAGGCCTTTTGTGTTCCTCCTAACATCCATGTTGCGTCCCAGTGATCTATAGACTACTGTCCCATTTTACTGCATGTTTTAAACATCAGTACAGTATGCGTACAGTAGCTGTGTGCATGTGTTATATGCAGCTGTCACTACAATATTAAAATGTGTACTACCTTAGATCATCTATATCGTCTCTGTCGGGTGGAAACCTCATATGTCCAAAACTGTTACTTTTCAGGGTTCAAATACAAAATTGGCAAAAGTAGCAGATCTACAAGCTCGAAACGCATCGCTTCGCGCCGCATTTCAAGCTTGTGGATCTGCTACTTTTGAGTGACGCTGTAGTATGATCAAGTAGGGCATTAATCTACGAAAAAACACAAAAGTGAGAATATGGAGATAAGAGGTTTCTGCCCGGCAGCAAAGATGTACACTACTTTGCGTGCTTGCATGTGTGTGTGTGTGTGTATCTCTCAGTACATTATGCATGCCTGCCTGGGTGACCTGTAAACAATAGATGAAAGTCCAGCGCTGCACATCAATTAGGGCCATGTCCTTTAATCCACAGACAACGCCTTTTGAGCTGAGGAGCACTTTGGATATCATGTCCATAGTTCTCACACAGCTTTGGATATCATGTCCATAGCGCTCACACAGCTTTGGTTATCATGTCCATAGCGCTCACACACAGCTTTGGTTATCATGTCCATAGTTCTCACACACCTTTGTTATCATGTCCATAGCGTTCACACAGCTTTGGTTATCATGTCCATAGCGTTCACACACAGCTTTGGATATCATGTCCATAGCGTTCACACACAGCTTTGGTTATCATGTCCATAGCGTTCACACAGCTTTGGTTATCATGTCCATAGCGTTCACACACAGCTTTGGATATCATGTCCATAGCGTTCACACAGCTTTGGATATCATGTCCATAGTTCTCACACAGCTTTGGATATCATGTCCATAGTTCTCACACAGCTTTGGATATCATGTCCATAGCGCTCACACAGCTTTGGTTATCATGTCCATAGCGTTCACACACAGCTTTGGATATCATGTCCATAGCGCTCACACACAGCTTTGGATATCATGTCCATAGCGCTCACACAGCTTTGGTTATCATGTCCATAGCGTTCACACACAGCTTTGGATATCATGTCCATAGCGCTCACACAGCTTTGGTTATCATGTCCATAGCGTTCACACAGCTTTGGTTATCATGTCCATAGCGTTCACACACAGCTTTGGATATCATGTCCATAGTTCTCACACAGCTTTGGATATATCATGTCCATAGTTCTCACACAGCTTTGGATATATCATGTCCATAGTTCTCACACAGCTTTGGATATCATGTCCATAGGGCTCACAGCTTTGGATATCATGTCCATAGTTCTCACACAGCTTTGGATATATCATGTCCATAGTTCTCACACAGCTTTGGATATATCATGTCCATAGTTCTCACACAGCTTTGGATATCATGTCCATAGGGCTCACAGCTTTGGATATCATGTCCATAGTTCTCACACAGCTTTGGATATCATGTCCATAGCGCTCACGCAGCTTTGGATATCCTGTCCATAGCGCTCACACACAGTGTGATGCCCGCACTGTTCCAACCTGTCCACCATTGAGGTGTTCACTGGCAGCCAGCTCAAAAGGCGTTCTCTGTGGACACACCCCTTATGTTTAAATATAACTAGAGTGCTGTCCAGGACTTTTTTATTTATTTAATATCTTTTGGGATTTCAGCACCTTCTGAATTATTCTGAAGTTGTGTCGAGCATGTTTTAGTTAATTGAAGGGATATTTCACTTTCAAGCATTTTAACGTCTACTCAGGCTTTTGTGAGCACCCCAGACAGTTTTTAAGTTGCTTGTTTCAGTATTTAGATATTTGATATGAATGTTATCAGACACACCCCCTTCCTACACAAACCCATTGTAACTTCAAACTCTATTTTAACCATGATGGATTCATCAAAAACACCCGCCCTTGGTTCTGGTGACTGATATTGTCCTTCTAATGCGTGACGGGCTGAAACAATGGGGGGAGGGTGAAAACAAATGATATAATAAATAAATAAAAATAAATTAAAAGCGTTTTTTTTAAAACACGGCCCTTGCACGTATTCGACAATATCAGTCAACAGAACCAAGAACGGGTGTTTTCCTGATTAATCGAACATAGTTAAAATTACTGTGTGTTTTATAAATGTTGTGGTTTTGGGGTGCCGTGCTGAGTGTTAGTTTGTGTCTCTGTCAGATGGCTGTGAGGGCCAGTCCCTGTTGGTGGCGTCACAGAGCGGTCTGTCCTTGTCACTCGCCTCCCTCTTCTCAGGTACCTGCAGCCTGCTGGTGGGCCACGAGTAGAGATGTTCCCATACCATGGTTTTACCTTCCTGATTCCGATCATTTGGAATTGCGTATCAGTCGGTAGACTCTGTACCGTTTCCAAAAAAAGACATTGAAATTGTACATGAGACTATATAACGGTATTGCAACATCAGCGAGAAAAAAAACACATTCAAAATTAACAAGAATTGTTGTAGCGTAAACGAGCTATCATCAGCACGTGATCATTTCTGTGATATCTGATTGGTGCACAGACTGGCGTTCTCGCCGATACCAGCATTTTATGCTGCAGTATCTGAGGCATATCTGACACTGGTATCGGAACAACTCTATGTATAAGCGCGTGGAGGCTTCGGGAGGTGGGATGGGCTACAGAGTGACTGCCCACCGTGGGGGAGTGTGTGTATGGGGTGGGGTGTATGGGGTGGGGTGGGGGGGTCAGTTTGCGACTAGATTCCAAACTGACAATGTATTTCCGTCCCTTACCCTCTCTGTCCTTGATTACTCTTGTAATAGGCTATTTTGAAATAAGCCTTAAAGGACAACTTTGTTTTTTACAACCAAGGTTTATATTTTAGCTTGTAATTAAAGTAAATAAAAGATGAGTGTAATTTTTTTTTCATTTACTGCTTTCTATAGTTTGAGCAATTTTCGCAATCTTTTTTACAGTGGGTGGGGGCATTCTGTCCGGTGGCTAAATATGTATTTTTTACACAATAAAAAAGGTACGGTGGACTTTGATGGCCAGATGTGAGTTATTGGGGGCTAGAAAAGCTGCTGTAAATAATAATAAAGAAATCACCGGGTTATTTTGTAAAAAAAAGACATAATTAGCCACCGGACAGAATGCCCCCACCCACTGTAAAAAAAGATCGCGAAAATTGCTAAAACTATAGAAAGCAGTACATTTAAATATTTATCTTTTATTTACTTTAATTACAATCTAAAACATAAACCTTGGTTGTAAAAAAACAAAGTTGTCCTGTAAGTGGTTAAAAGGTTTGTTGAAAGCAGAAGGGTAAAAGGCGGAGCTTGCAATGGAATCATGCTACTAACATACCTGGCCTGGGCCTCGGCTGACTTAATGCGCTCGCTTGGCTGCTTGGGTTGATGCTGCATGGTTGCTTGAGGCACTGCAATATTTAGATGGTATCAAGACCACTGCACGTGTGTGTCTGTACATGTGATGCTTCAGGAGGGCAAAGGAAGAGAATGGGTGGGGTGGGCGGCTGCATGGATTACGTGAGGGTTAGCTAGTGACATTCTGTGACTGCTGCTGGAGGATTTATTCACACCCTTTTGTACAGTTCCACATTGCAAGTTCAATTTACGTTCCATCGCACAACAATCATCTCGCTTGCCGAAATGAAGAGATCTTCAAATCGCAACGCATTGTTAGTTTGAAGATTCTTTTTTTTGGCAATCACCGTCGTGGGACGGAGTATAAATGAAGTATTAGTCATCGTTCCATACACCTTTCCCTCCATCTACCCACCCATTCATTCATCCATCCATCTGAACAGGGCTCTGTCTAATAATGTTCCTCCACTGTGCAGGTGGAGGTGGGATTGGAACCACATCCTTCCATCTTGTAGTCCGCCTTACTTAGATAACAATGAATGCTAACATCAAAGCTGGTTTATACTTTGTATAGGAACGGACGAACTGGAGTCCTTCCTACACGACCACAGAACTGAACCATTGCAGATGGCCTTGCAGTTAATAAGTCGATTAGGCCTGTCACAATTATTACATAATCGCTTAATCGTAATTATTTGAGATAATCGCAATTCTTTTTTGCATAATCGTCATAATCGTCTCCTTGTTAAAATGTTAATATATTTTCTGACATTTTCAAAAATAGTGGAAATAGCAGATCTACAAGCTCAAAACGTGTCTCATCCACAGTTTTGAGCTTGTAGATCGGCTATTTACACTATTAAAGTTTTTTTTAAAGTATAAAGTAATTAAATGTTATTTTGTCATATCTGCCCTGTGCAACTTTATTTTACGAGGCCTAAAAGCCAAACAGAAATGTCATTTTTATTCATAATGTTCAATGACAGAAACACAATTAAATCGTTAATCGCAATTATATGAGTAACAATTAATCGTCAAGTAAAATGTCATAATCGTGACAGCCCTAAAGTCGATACGTCTCCATTGAGGATTAGACCTAAATTAAAAAGGTTAACCCTTTTTAACTATTGCAGTAGATTTTTCATACAAGTTTTCATGACGAGACGAAACGTGAACCAGCTCTAATGCTAGCCGGCACTGTGTAAATGTTTGAAATGTTTCACTTTGCTTCTCCTTCAACTCTGCACTAGGGCTCATATTAATATTGCATATCGTTGCTCCCGGGGAGAAACCTCTTATCTCCATATATTTCTTTGTAAATTAACGCCCTACTTGATCATACTACAGCATCACAGAAAAGCATCAAAAGTAGCAGATCTACAAGGTCAAAACGCAGTGTGAAGCGACGCGTTTTGAGCTTGTAGATCTGCTACTTTAGCTATTTTTTTATTTGAATCCTGAAAAGATATGAGGTTGCCACCCGACAGCGACGACATAGTTGACTTCAAGGCATCAGATATCACGCGTGTGGCCAGACATTTACAACGGACAGCTTATATCAAATGATCCTATTAAAGTTGAACTAGTCAGTCTTATTAGAACTTATATAACTTGTGTCTAATCAGGATTTATTACCCGATCATTCGTGCAAGTTTAGGCAGATGTTATTCTGATACAGGAACAACAGAGGCACGCTTGTTGAATCCCAGCTTAATTTATGTATGGGACTGTTTTATACGTGGTGGTTAACATTTGCTTTGAGTGCTGCTGCCCAAAGGGCTTTGCTCTCAGCCTGCACATGAATCCCCATGTGAGCCAACAGGGAGGAATGTTGATCTCTTGCTGAAACTCCCTCCAAAAATACTGCTCTGACTGATTAATCAAGCATAACGTTGCTGCCAGGCAGAAACCTCCTATCCATATTCTAACTTTTTGTGTTTTTTCATAAATTAACGCCCTACTTGATCATACTATAGCGTCACACAAAAAAAGTAGCAGATCCGCAAGCTCGAAACCCGGCACGAAACGACACGTTTTGAGCTTGTCGGATCTACTGAAAAGTAACCGTTTTGGACATATGAGGTTTCCACCCGACAGAGACGATAATTAGGTTAGGTAATGTAGAGCTTTATTAGTAAAAACCATGGTTGAGACAGTGCCGTTATATATTTCTGCCTTTCTGCTTACTCACCTCTGGAGTTTTGACTCTGGGATCTTTGGGGATTTTAGGGTTCCTATTAATTTGTAATAATGGGAGATTGTTGGTTTCCTGTTCCCCCCCCCTCACTGTAGGGGAGGCAGCTTAGCTTTAGCACATAATGCTATGAGACACTCATGCTGCGTTCACACTGACGGCTACAAAAGATAACTGAGATACAAAGCGACATACATATCGTCTCTTTATGTCCAAAACTGTTACTTTTCAGGATTCAAATTCAAAAATAGCAAAAGTAGCAGATCGACAAGCTCCAAAGCGCTGTGTTTTGAGCTTTTACTTGTACTTTTGATACTTTTGTGTGACGCCGTAGTACCATCATGTAGGGCATTAATTTACGAAAAAGCGCAAATAGTTAGAACATGGAGATAAGAGGTTTCTGCCCGACAGCGACTATATCTGTCACTGCGTCGCGGTTGAAGTGTTGATTAACTCGCTCGTTGACGTCGGCATGCGTCCGACGAGCGAGACAAATATAAAGGAACATATAAAGTCTGGGATTAAAAAGAACACAAAACTGGCTGATGGAAATAATTAGTTTCCCGCCATTACAAGCAGGATTTATGTGAAGAGACAAGGTGAATGGAAATGGTGAAACAACACATTAGCTGCAGTTGAAGCCAGTAACTTTGCATTGTAGCTTTGTAGATTTTGTAGTGTTGCTTTGTATCTTCATGTGGATGGCTTCCATTGAAAATGAATGGTAGCCTGTAGCTTTGTATCTGCCAGTGTGAACGTAGCATCAGGGTGGGAAGTTATTAACACCAGCAAACGGCCAAATGCTGTATTCTTTTATCCTTAAATTCTTTATTTTGGCTGCTAAAACATTGACTGGTGCATTTTGGAACCCCAATGAGCCACTGTGGTTCGACAAAGTTGCTTCCCCAGCCTGCTAGCATTGTTCTGGATAATACTGTGCTGATAAAAGCCCTCACCCCCTGTCTTCCAGATGCTGACATCAAACGCAGCGTTACCTCCAGCAGCAGGTCCTTCCTCAGCTCAGAGTCTATGTGAGTATCACCCAAGACGGTTTACTTCCCGTGTCTGCGTGAAGTAGGTGGCCACCTCTTTAGGAGACAGGAAGCAGGTTGGAGTCTATTATATCCAATGGAAGAGTGAACGTGAACACAGCTTCTGAACGATTCTTTAGCCTTGTGGTCACTGAACTAAATATTGGACCCGATCGTCACAAGCCACACAATATTCCCAAGATTTTCATACTAAAATGGCTTTTTTTCAGAGAGACAACTCAGGAGAAAATGTACTTTATTATCAACCTTTCTCTGCCCCAGCAACACACTCTCACAGGATCTAGCACCAGTAAACATAGGACGTTCACAAGATCTGCCGTCGCCCACTTCGAGACTATTTATAGGATTTTTGTACCATTTTCGCCTCTAGTGGCTCCAATTGGGATGGTCTGTCTTTCTATGTCAACCATCTTTGGTTAAGTCCTGTTTGTGTGTGTGTTGTGTTTGTGCAGCTCTCCGTTGTTCCTGCAGTCCAACTCTGCAGAGTCTGTAGCCATGGGTCTGCTCAGACAGTTTGAGGGCATGCAGCTCCCAGCTGCCTCGGAGCTCGACTGGCTGGTCCCAGAGCACGATGCGCCACAAAAGGTAGGTACACACACACACACACACACACACACACACACACACACACACACACACACACACACACACACACACACACACACACACACACACACACACACACACACATTCTCTCTTTCACCTGCACGCACATGCAGATGAGGACTGCAACTATCGGTTATCTTTTTGCAATTATTCTATTGATTACTTTTTCAATTAATCGATCGAAATTTTTTTTAACAAAAAGTAGCCATTAACTCATTCACTGCCTGAATTATTTCTGGCCGCGTTTGCCCACTGCCAGAGATTTTTAATTGAAAAAAAAAAGTACTCAGGAGCCGAGATACAGAATTTTTAAGTTTTAAGTTAACAAGGAAGTGGATAGGAGTCTAGATCTTCGAAAAATCATATCTCCTTGGTCTTTAGGTCAAATAAAAAAAATAAAATAAAAAAAAAGTTGGCTTAGATCTACGCGACTGGCACGTGGCGGCTTTAAATAGGTTCGCGTAGATCTACGCGATTGGCAGTCAATGGGTTAAGTGTAATATAGACAATTGCAATCGAAATGCATCGTAGTATGAAATTGTAAGCAGGTGATTTCGTAATTTATTCGAATCATGAGGCCAATGAAGATTTACACCTCTGCTCTATAAATATACTACTATGCACTCTAACACATCCGTGTACACATACTAAAACATATTTCTATAACACATCCGTGTACTGTACACATACTAAAACATATTTCTACACCCTGCTCCACCAGCTGCTCCCCATCCCAGACTCCCTGCCCATCTCGCCTGACGATGGCGAGCACGCTGACATCTATAAGCTGCGGATCCGGGTGAGAGGGAACCTGGAGTGGGCCCCGCCACGGCCCCAGATCATCTTCAACATCCATCCTGCACCCAAGTGAGTCCGCACCACCTGACATTCAAATGAACTTCACCTAAATAACGCCTAAAGAGAGTTCATTTGCAAAGTGACTGTGTTTCAGTTCAGCTAACACAGGGAAGCTGTCAGAACCTTACCTAAAACATCCGGGACAACGCTCCACATGTCCCAGACTCTTCTCCCTTCTGGCTCCCAAACTGTGGATCAAACTCCCCATTGCAGTTAGAACTGCAGACTCACTCCCAATTTTCCGCCGTAATCTGAAGACTCACCTCTTCAGACTCCACCTTAGCCCGTAGCACTTGCCCTAGCCGTTACGACCTTGCAGGCTTATGCAAAAGGTTAAAATGTAATTTAGATAGCATGTTATTTAGACAGATGCCAGGTTAATTTGTGACTTAGCATCCTGTAAATTGTACATATTATTAATTTTTTGGTGGTATTCTAATGTTTAGACTGCTTACTGTAAATCGCTATGGGTTAAGAGCGTCTGCTAAATGCCTAAATTGTTATTGTAACAATGTTCATCCTTTTCATATAATTTTGTCTGTCTCTCACTAGGAGGAAGATAGTGGTGGCCAAACAGAACTACCGTTGTGCTGGCTGCGGCACGCGCATCGACCCAGGTACAACTAACCCACACCTAGAACAGATGCACCATTTTATCACCAGGGGCCATAACAGAAAATATGCCATTTTTATGTTGTATTTGCTAGTTTTGAGAGACTAAGTACATTTTGACAGACAAACCCCTGTTCATATCTCCATAGAACATTAACAAAGCACCCACTGTTCATCCTCCGGAATCAGTTTTGGACTGAATCCAAACCTCAGTCGTCACGACTGATTTCAGTCATTTGAATCCCACAGAAGTCTTCCAAGGAAGCATGTCGGGCACCGAAAATAGCCTATCTACAAGCTCACAAGCTAGTAGATAGGCTATGTTCGGTTATTAGTTATTTTAAGATGAATTGAAGTGTTCAAACTAGCAATTGAATAGATTAGATTAAAGAGTGTTTGGAAGCATCTCCCCCCCCCCAAAAAACCTAATGGTCTAGGGTATTTCATAAAAGCAAAGGCCTCAATCTGCGAAGTGAAATGTAAGCACGTAGGTTTAGAAGAATATGAACAAAACATCATAATTCTACATATTGTGCTAACTGTTTAGGAAACAGCGCCAGTGTGTGAGACGCTCCTTTCACTCAGTTTGACAAATCACATATTGGGACTTGGCCTAACAAAAAGTTTTCAGTCATGAGATTACATTTTGCTTCAAACCATGCAAACCTCTTCTTCTTCCTCTGTCTCCCCATGGTTCTCTGCTTCTCTTTACGACAGACTACATCAAGCGACTGCGCTACTGCGAGTACATCGGCCGCTACTTCTGCCAGTGCTGCCACGAGAACGCCCAGGCGGTGGTGCCCGGCCGCGTGCTGAGGAAGTGGGACTTCGGCAAGTACTACGTCAGCAACTTTGCCCGGGACCTGCTGAGCAAGATCGCCGGAGACCCCCTGTTCAACCCCAACGACATCAACAGCGGCCTGTACAAGAAGAACAAGTCTCTGGAGGGGGTCAGGGTGAGTGGCCTGGAAGACGGTTCATGGTTTTAGGTTTTAGGCATTCGGAGGTTTGATTTATTGATTGAATACTTTATTAACCCATTAAGGCCTGAGGCCGATTCTACAAATGTCTTCTAATTCCTAACAGTTTTCTGAAAAAACTAATGTTCCTATATCAGTGGTTCTCAAACTTTTTCATGTCAAGGACCCTAAAAAATGATATGTGTTTGGCTGCCGACGATGTTTTGTTCCAGGGACCCCCCCAGAAGCAAAGAATAGAGTTAAAAATGTTCGCTTTAAACAATATATATTCAAAGATTTGCACACATTTTCACGATAAAAAAAAATAGCAGATCTACAGATCTAATAGCCAAAGTGTAAAATAATGCTAGGTTTTGACTTTGACATGGGCCAGTTTCGAATCGCAGCCTCCTGTAGGTACTCTCTTAGGGCAGTTTTGAAGGAGAGTAGGGTTTTACACTCCTTCACGGCTTTCGGTAGGGCATTCCACATTTTTTGTGGCATAGCAGGAGAACAAATTTACCCCCTTGTTTGTGCCAAATCTGGGTTGGACGTGATCAGTGGAGCTACCATTGGAAAAAGAAAGGTAGCCTGTATCTTTGTAGCTGCCAGTGTGAACGCAGCATCAACTTTGAAACACAGATGTCTGGTTGAACAAGGCCCATAGCTCCCCGAGAAGGTTGACAAAGTTGAAGGGTTAATGTGGAGGATCCTGACAGTAGTTAGGTATCTCAGGTCATGTCAAATGACTGGTTTGGGTAAATGAGTGCTAGACTAAATCAATCATTCGTTCCTGCTTCTGTTTAGGTTCTGAGGGTCCAGCTCTTCCACATGAAGAACCTTTTCAAGACCTGTCGCCTGGCTAAAGAGTAAGCTGCTATATTTACATACCCGTGTGTGTGCATCTCTCTGTTTGCAAGTGTACGTGTGTGCGTCTGTTTGTGCATGAAATTGCCTGTACTGCAGGATTATGTAACCAAAGTATGTTGGTGACTCAATCAATGAATGGTATTACTGGTATGAACTTGCTGTGTTTCACATAGTGGCTCTATTGTTTGGTAATGTCTTGTAGCTGTCAAATCTAAATCAAATCATTCTTTATTTATAGGGCACATTTAAAAACAATTGAACACAGTAAAAACAAAGCATCAACATAGCCGTATGCGTATGCACCCACATAGTCACTTCAAAAAACACATTAAATGGAAAAAAAATGACCTCAGGTATGATTAAACCAATGAAAAGAAATAAATGGTGCATTTATATTCGCCTTTTATCCAAGGCGCTTTACAATGTGCATTACTTTCACCCATTCACACACACATTCACACACACATTCATACACCGACGGCAGAGGAAACCATGCAAGGCACCAACCTACTCATCGGGAGCAATTAGGGGTTCAGTGTCTTGCTCAAGGACACTTCCACACTAACTCTGGGGGAGCCTTCTGGTTCCCAAACGGACGCTCCACCTCCTAAGCCACAGCCAAAGTGAGTCTTAATCCATTACGGAACGCATCTGTGTCATTTTAAGATTTCTTTGGCTATTCAAAAATAGCAGCTCTACAAGCTCATAGCAGGGCACAGAGTGCTGCGCTATGATCTTGTATATCTGCAATATTTTTTTTTATCGTGAAAAGTTTTTGCAAATCTTTGAATATATATGTATATATATATGTTTTAAAGCAAACATTTTTAACTCCGATCTGTGTTTCTATTTTGAGATGGGGTCCGCGGCCAAATCCATATCTTTTTGGGGGTCCTTGACATGGAAAAGTTGGAGCACCACTGATATAGCTACATACTGTTAGGATTTTATTTTAAGATATGTATTTGACCGCGGACCCCCATCTCAAAATGTTTTGTCCCAGGGACCCCCCAGAACCAAAGATTTGAGTTACAAATGTTCGCTTAAAAAAAATATGTATTCAAAGATTTGTAAAACATTTCAAGATTTAAAAAAAATATATATATGTTTATCTATTTTTGAATAGCCAAAGAAATCTAAAATGCCACAGATGCGTTCCCGGATTGAATGGGTTAAGGAGAGATTTAAAAGCCTCGTTAGACTGAGCACTTCTAATGGCGAGGGGCAGTCCATTCCAGAGCCTGGAGGCACCATCACCCCTGCTTTTTGGCCTGGTTTTGGGGACAACCAGGAGCAGCTTGTCAGCAGACCTCTGTGCTCTGATTGGGGTGTAAGAGCAAGGGTTACCAAACTGTTCAGGCCACAGACACATATTGTGAAAATAGTCGATCTACAAGCTCACAATATCGAGGCGTTGTGAGTTTGTAGATAGGCTATCATCACAATGTGTGCCTCTTTCTTACGTAATTTGACAATTTGGCCGTTTTGGTGTTAAAAAGGTCTTAAAAGTCATTACATTGTCACTTAAGAAATATGCAGATGCCCTGTTTGTATACACTTATACTGTATGTTGTTTTTTGTTAGCCTGGGACCAGACGAATCTGCGAGTGAAATTGCGCTCTGCGATTTGGGTCTGGCACCGCTCCATAGAGAATCCATTTCCTACTCCAGAAGATGTGGGTGACCAATCAGGGCCCAGTATTCGAATATGGGAGACTGTAATTGGTAGTTGGTTGTAGGTCTAACCAATTGCGTCGAGGGCCATTGTTTTGATCCCGCCCCTTGGGAAAAAAAACGTCCTCATGGAAGCACCAGACTCATATCCATGCAGTGATATAGTCTGGCTATGCAAGGCTAGGTTTTTGTTTACTGTTACGTGAGAAAGCGATTTTGCACATTAACACATTGGGTGCCAAAACCGTATATATACGGTTTTGCGCATACTAACGTTGAGTGCCAAAACCGTATATATACGGTTTTTGAAAAAGAAAAAAAAAATACTTTTTTTTTTTTTTTTTTTTTTTTTCCTTCACAGCAACAGGAAATATCACTCCTACAAGATTTAGACTCCAATCCACCTCCTGGTTAACTTATGACTTCAAAAACCTGTATCTCGGCTCCTGTGCACTTTTTTTTTTTACAATGTTAATTTAACTATTTTCAACAGGCTGCAACTGTGGAATGGATTTCCGAATGTTTTAAATTTTTTCCCCCCGATTGTACGAGACCTGTATGTGTGTAATGAGGGGATCACCGTGAGGACGGTGATCACTGAAAATATTTTGTGACTACTTGAAAAAGGTTCAAAATCTTTAAAAAGTCCTGGCACTCAAAGTATAATATTTTAATAAACCTCTGGCACCCAATGTGTTAAGCTAATCATCTGGGGACCTCCCTGGGGGTCCCGACCCCAGTTTGGGAACCACTGTATAAGGGTACAAGAGTTCTGATGAATATGAAGGGGTCAATTGATATGTTCAGTATTCTCACAAGAGCATTATGTCCTCAGGGTGCTGGAGCAGTTTGACACCCTGCCAGGTCATGTGACCGAGGACCTTCACCTCTTCTCCCTCAATGACCTCTCTGCCGTGCGCAACGGGGAACTGGCCCCCCGGTTGAAAGAGCTGCACAAACTTGGTTCCACGCATGTAGCTGGCTGTGTGGTAAGATTACTGAGGTTTTTTATTATTTATGTGCCTTCTGGAGATATGCAGGAATCAAGTTTGTTTATGTTAAGTGTGTGTGTGTAGAATCACAATGAGGTAAATTCATTATATTCAAGATGAATATTTATAGTCTATTTGTTTTAATTGTCAGAAGTATAAATGATAAAATAGAGAAAGGGAATACATACAGGCCTTTAGACATCTAAACTAAAAATACAACAATTACATATATTTGTATAGCACCTGACGAAGCTCACGGCAAAACGTGTTGTGCTAATAAATCACTTCATGCAGAAGTTGTCCATCTCTGTTCTCTGGAGGTCCATCCCTTTTTTACAATACAGATCTTGTCAATACAAGATATGTATTTTTTTTACAATACATATCATATATCTTTGCTCAATAACTTCAGTAACCTGTCCTGAACTCACTCAACATCCACGCCAAGTTTCTCTGTAGGGACCCAACTCATTTCTCATGTTTTATTTCTTTATTGAAACTGAATCAATCAACGAATGAATAAATAAATAGTAAGACCTCAAGGAAGGCACACAACCAAGCTGACTTCCACTATATATATCTGCATCACTTACTCACCAAACAGCCAAGTATTGTATTTACAGTTACAAGTGACAATTTCACAACTGAACCGTTTCTTTTTGTCTCGCACCTCCCCCCATCCATCCCTGTCCCATTGGTTTCCCTATATCTCCCCAGCTGTGCCAGGCCAAGGGCTTTGTGTGCGAGTTCTGCGGCAACGACAAAGACATCATCTTCCCCTTCGAGCTCAACAAGTGCCAGCGCTGCGAAGGTGAGCCTCCTGGGGGGCCTGGACCCTCCCTCATCCCCTCCTGGAGGGACTGGAAGTTCCCCAGGCCTCGTAGGCTGGCCAGGGCCCTCTCCCTGGACAAGAGGGAGGGAGAGGGGGGGGAGGAGCGGGTAGACAAGGAGGAAGAGGAAGGGGGCAGGGGTGTGAGGGAGGAGAAGGGTGAGGGAGGCCAGGGGTCGGGGGACACCGGTGGGGAAGGCAAAACACAACGGAGGTTGACGTTTACAGCTCTAAAGTCTGGACGACTGGCCAAAGCTCTGTCGAGGAGTAAGGGAAGGGACGAGGAGGAGGTCTCGGGGGGGATGGACTCATGGGAGGAGGTAGAAGCGTCGGAAGTGAGGGAAAAAGGTGTGGAGGAGAAAGGAAAGGATGAGAGTGACGAGGTAGATGATAGGGAATCGTCGGACGTGAGCGTAAGTGGAGACGAACGAACGCAGACAGTAAAGAGCAACCTGCTGAAGCTCCTCCAGGTGGGCAGGGGGACCCGGGCAAAACGCTCACCCAGCGACAGCGAATCACGAGGCAGCTTGGACAGTTTAAACGAACGAGGGATAGGTAAGGAAGAAAGGAGAGGGCGATGGAACCTACCGGGGATCGGCAGGCTAGCCAAGAGTCTCTCCACCAAAGTGGAAGCGGAGGTTGAGGGTACTGCGAAAGCAGAAGATGAAAAAAGATTTGTAGAGTGGGAAGTAAAGGAAAGCGAGGGTGAAGTGGAAGCACCGGTAGAAAAGAGAGACGAGGGGACAGACGGAGTAGAGAAGGAAAGGAACGAGAGTGAGGTAATAAACGCAGAAAAGGCAGAATCTGCCACAGTCAAAGTGGGGAGGTTCGCAGGTGTCATGTCACTCAAGGTGCCGGGACTGAGCAACCTTTTCTCCAGAGAAAAGGGCAAAAAAGACATCAGGGTGAAGGAAAGTGAACTGAACGCTGAGGGGGGAGGCGAAGGAGAGGAGGAGGAAGAAACACAGAGCAGCTGGAGGCACCGCAAACTACGCAAGGCCAAGAGAGTGAGCCGAGGCAGGAAGGTGATGCAAGGGCAAAGGACAGAAACAGGAGGGGAGAAGATGGAAGACGATAGGGTGGAGATAGACGATGACATTACTGTTGAGGGGGACAGTGGAGGACAACACAGTGAGAAAGATGAGGTTTAGTGACTGACTGCAGATGCTCAACAGAAGTGCCAAAAGACTGGAAAGTTCTTATTATAACCCTGTGGATTGAAGAAGTGAAAATAGAAGGTTAGGAAGAGGGAGGTAGTTGTTCCAATTCTAGCTGAATCTTCTAAGAAGCTGGGTGAATTCCTAGTGACCTGTAGAGGAAAGTCCCATGTTCAATCCTTTCTGGAGTCCAAGGCCCTTGAGCAACATGATGTACTGTAAACTCAACCTTTTCCTCTTCCTACTCATTATGACATGTTTTGGAAAGGAAATGGTAGAATTTAAATGTGTAGAGTACATTTTAAACATAATGGAACATGGTCCCCTGTCGTTACAAAGGGTGTGTGTGGGTGTCGGATAACGACTTGTTTGAGTGTCTAATGATTGTAAACACAGTTGCCACTATCAAGTCTGAACAGTTCAGTTTTACACTGCCTGTTAGATTCCACAGTGGTTACATTCAGCTTTTGTGTTACATGGGCTATAAAGCACATCAGATTTATAGTTGTAGATATTGTGCACTTCCTTATGTGTGCATGTCTTCCTCTTTTCATCTTGTTGTTTGCACTAGTTTTTGTGGCCTTGTCGGCTCTATTATGGGTTGAGGCTCTCTCTCTTTCTTTCCCTCTCTCTCCCTCTCTTTTTCTTTCTCTTTTGCTGGGAACTGAATTTGTTGCACTAAAGTGGAGGTGGTGGTTGTTTTTCCTGCTTGTTTCTGTCTGTGGTAGAGTTGCACAGGTGGTGAAGCCTTTTGTGTTTTTTTTGGTGACGGGCATGTTTTACATAGCTTTTGCATATGGCTTGTAAAACCCAGCGACTGATAGTATTACTGTAGCTAAGGCTGTGTGTGCCTGTTGCTCTGCCACGCTCACGAGCTGGCTCTATCTTCAGCCTTACCCCTTATGCCTAAACCTATTTTGAAAAACATTTAACAACTAGCCGATCTATCTGTCAATGTAGATCGGCTGTTTTCACAATTTTAAAATATTTTTCAAATTAGTACAAAATGCCTAAAAGGTTTTGGCATAAGGGGTAAGGTGGCACGCAAGATAGGGCTCTCTGTCTTTGTTGGTCCTGTTACAGTACATCCTTAAGGGCTGGATATGATCTACTAGAGGTCATATTTCTAGGAGGTCATATTTCTAGGTCATGTCTGATGCCAGAGATATGAAATGAGGAAGCAGTTTAATTGTCGCTCTGGTCATGAATTTCAATTTGGACACGTGAAAGATAAGCCTGTTACTTGCTATGCTGCCTCGATAGAACTTGATAATAGCTTTGTTGTGTTAATTTTGGATTTGTTTGTACGATTTTAATGAAGTAAGATCATGTATGGTTGTCATATTTTGTCTCGGAATGAATGTATTTATTATTTAAGTTGTTTTTATATATTTTTTTGCTATTGGTTGAGCTTCATTCCTCATCTTCGTGTGAATGTGAAATAAACACAGTATTTGAATATGATTTGCCATTTCATTTGTCATGTCATTAATCTACTTTGTCTACAATATGGAGACAATAGACATAACATTTACATATGGTTAAGGATTACACACTCAAACCTAAGTCTATGAATGAATAATAGAGTTGAAACATTAGACTAGTTTTACTAAAAGTGGAGCGAGTCTGAACTGGTTGTATGTGTGGTGCACCGTTCCTCTGCCTGTGAAGGTCTCTCCACCTCCCTGTCCTCCTCCCCTCTGCCTCTCCACCTCAACACACGTCTCCTTTTATCTCCCTCTCTCAACTTTACCCCCTCCGATCCTTGTTGTGATTGGATGCCCTGTTGTGACATCATCATTCATCACGCCTCTTCTCATTGTTAACGACCGGTTTCGTGTTGCCGGTCGGACCGGTTTGTCGTTGTTTAGGTTGTATAGCCAGGGAGGAGAAGAGGGTGTGCGGTGACTGAAGTCAGTTCTCTCTTTCATGTCTGTCCTGAAAGAGAACTGTCATTGAACCAGCGTTGAGATATGGAATTACTTTTTCACACAGTAGTTCATGAATATGGTCTCACATGTTAAGTTATTGAAATATTGAGTTCTGTGTTTTTACTGTGTACTTGAAGCTATTGATGACTGTACTTTGTAAATTAAGTGTCACACAAAAGTAGTGAAAATAGCCAATGTACAAGCTCACAACGCATTTTGATGCAACGCGTTGTGAGATTGTAGATCGGCTATTTTCACAATTTTAACACGTTTTTTTTTGGTTTTGGACATGCAAGGTTTCTGCCCGACAGCAACCAAATATAAATTGTTTATTTTCCACTGATCGTCATATTTGTGTTTGTGCCTCACCCCTTCCAGAGTGTCACGCCTGCTACCATCGCACCTGCTTCCGTGCGGGTAAGGACTGTCCTCGATGCCAGCGGCTGGCGGAGCGCAGGGAGAGGATGGCACGCAAAAACATGGAGGAGCTGGAGGACACGGAGGTGGACGAGGGAGGCGGGAGCTAGCGAGGAGAATCGAGGAGAAAGGAGGAGGCCGCATGCAGGAGAACAATGAAGAAGAAGCACAACACGACAATGATTGTAGTGACCGACCCCCCCCCCCCTCACCCCCCCCTCCCAGACCAGGGTTACGATGAAGTTTGTTATGAGGCACTTGGGAGTGCCAGGCAGATGTGTGGGGTTTACAGGTAGGTTTAAGTGATATTTTTGGGTTAAAACAAGGTGAAAAGGTTAAAGCACTATATTCTGATATCATTCATTGCTATATAGACTCTATAGCAATGAAACACTCCATACTATAGAGTGTTTGTTCAGTAACAGGGATATTTCTGTCTCTCCAGCTCTTTAATAAACAGAAAATATATTTTCAGGTGGATTGCCAATTTCAGCCAATCAAGAGAGAGTACCCATTTATCAAGCTTCAATTTACAGTGTTCCAAGTTCCAATTTTGTCGTCTCATTTGTAGTCATTTCTTTGTCATCACTTTCAATTTCACTTGTTTAATCTGTATCCTGTGTGAGTTCTCTCTCCTGATTGGATAAAATTGGTATCCTGACCTGAAAATGCACTGTTTACTAAAGAGCTGGAGAGACAAGGAGACTCCTGTTACTGAACAAACACTATAACGACGAGTACTACTATCTGAATATTGAGCGATTTAACGCTTAGATTTTAACAAAAGAAAATCACTTACCCTACCTTTTACTCAGGCAGTGTCATATAAGTCAAGATACAAAGAAAAGCAAACCGAATCGACTTGAGTACTTTTCTTTGATCGTCTAAAACTTTGTCACACATTGTAATACCCCAAATTGTGGACAAACCCCTCCCATCTGCCACTAGCAAGTACCTGCTGTTCAACCCTCTCCATCCATTCCTGTGTCTCTCTCCTTCCTAAAAGTGCAGCTTCAGGCTTCTGTTTTAACTCAAGTTTTTACAGGCTACTGGCTACTTAGAGACTTTGTTTTGTTTAGTTTTTTGTTCTAAAACCGCAGGCATTTTGCTCTTGAATTTGAATGCCAAGTAAAACGAAACGTAACAGTAGGCTAATTCTTAGTGCAGAGGACCAGGGTGATCCTGCCTTTTGCGTCGAGAAAGTGTCCTTTTTAAACAGGTGTCGAAGGCGTTTAACCCTTTAAAAATCCCGTTATTTAACCCCCCAACCCTCCAGATCGAACTGTTTTTAAAGCTGTTTTAGCCGAGCCTATGATGTGCCTCTGGGACCAAATGTACTTGGACTGGTGTTGCTGGCGCTACACTGAGAACTTTGTCAATTCCAGTAGTGTTTTGGAAGGACTGGACTTTCCATGAGTCAGTGTTGCAAACGTTTTTTTAAGATGAGAGTGATGGCGCCATCTTTGTGCTGCTTTGTACGTTTGTGAGTTTGCGCTTATGAAACACACTTGATTGAAATATGCTTAATATAAAGAGAGAGAGAGCGAGAGAGAGTGTGTGTTTGTGAGAGTGAGTGTGTCAGTGTGTGTGTGCATGTATGTACCTGCTATATACGCAGCTGTACGCAAACGTTTTGCACCAGCCCAATCTGGCACTTAACTGTTTTGTTTTTGTTTGTATTTCAAGTTTATTTTTTATTAATTTAATTGCACTGATATGTTCTGTTGGCGAGGATGGAGGTCACTCACTAGGGCTTTTTACCACCTGGTGCATATCTCAGTATTGTGTTAGCACCGGGCCTTCACTTCACCTAATTCCTATCTCAGTGTTTCTTTTGAAACTCACTCTCACATGGACTTTGTACAATGTCGTTCTACCTGTGATGGGTTTGTTTCTGTCTGAGGCATCCGATTATTAGACTTTTCCTATTCAACATTTTTATTGTTACACCTTCTACACAACAGTTTTGACGATTTTCAACCACGTTTTTTCATCCAGCACAACGTGGCGAAGTTGTTAAAAGTGACATTCGTTCTTGATTCACTGCCTGAACCCTTGATAAATCACAGAAGTGGGCTGTATCCTACTATATAATTGGAGTAACCTCTGTCTTGGTGTCCGTCTGTCCGTCTTGGGTCGACCGACCGGCCGACCGGGTATGGGCTAGTTTTAATAAACACTATATACTTTGTTGACCGGAGTCCACCAGTTACACAAAATCTCTTCACTTAAAATATCTGATCTACAAGCTTGGAACACATTGTGAGCTTGTAGATCTGCAATATTTTGTCAAATGTTCGCCTCCCCCAGAATATGGATGCTAGGTTCAAGACCCTCCTGACCAGGGCTGTGGTCAACCCATGACCCCCCTGACCAGGGCTGTGGTCAACCCATGACCCCCCTGACCAGGGCTGTGGTCAACTCAACCCATGTGCAAACTACAGATTACAACTTTCCTTGTGTGACTGATCATCCTTCATCTGAGCCCTTGTGAGACTAGAGGCTCTTTTTAAGCAATAAATTCATCATCCTCATCCCTAGCAAAGCAACTAATCCCAGTTTCTGTTAATTATAACTGGGCTACTTTTAAAAGAAACACTGTCTAGTACTAACAGTCTTTCCATCCCCAGAGTGAAGTGACCTCAACGTGATTCTACTGAAAGCCTCCTCAGTTTTGCCATATTTTAAGTTCATGGACTGCCGTTTTATATAACCTGGAGGGCGTGCGTAGGTTAATGTGCACTACAGAGAAAAATGTTGTATTATAAGAATTTATTGATTTATTATTGTTAATATTATGTTCATTTGCTTTTGTTCTGTAATTAAGATGACATTAAATGACTGGCCAGACTGTTCATCTGTGTGGTTGTGGCTCTTGTGTTTTTGGACCATGGTTTAAATACAATGAACTTTCACTTCATTTACGTTTAGAAGTCTGATTTATTTAATGTTGGATAAAAGAAAAAAGAAAAAGTCCTCATATTCCATCTCTGCCATGAGTAAAGCCACACACCAGTGGTGGAAAGTAACTAAGTACATGCACTCACTCATGTACAGTACTTAAGTACAATGTTTTGGTACTTTTACTTTGCTGGAGTAGTTCAAATTTTCTATACTTTTACTTCTACTCCACTACATCTCAGAGACAAATATTGTACATTTCTACTACAATTATTTGAAAACTTAAGTTGCTAGTCACTCACTCGCTGATTCTGCACTATTGGCCCAATAGAGGAGGTGGGGTGAATATCATGTTAGAAATGATGATGTAATGCTTGTTCTTGAGAATGAAGAGAAAGCAGATATCGTTGCTGTCAGGCAGAAACCGCTTATCTCCATATTTTAACTTTGTGTTTTTTCTGTAAATTAATGGCCTACTTGATCATACTACAACTATAGTGTCACACAAAAGCATAAAAATCTTTTTTTATTTGAATCCTGAAGTAAAGTAAGTAAAGTTTTAGACATGTGTGAGGTTTCAACCCAACAGAGACAAAATAATGTAATATTATAGATTAGATTAGATAGAAGTAACTTATTGTCTAACCCCATCATATATTTTCGGATTCATTTCTGACACATTGTCAACATTCTCAAACTAAGTAGTTCATAATTAAATGAGTAAATTCATAACTAATATCCATATCTACGGTGTAGAAGACAAGGATTTTTTTAATTAGTTGTTCATATATTCATTAATGACCCCTGGAGGTCCCTGGACCGCATCTTGAAAAGAACACTGCCTTAGACTACTACTGCAGGCAGGGTCCTGCAAGAAATTGCCTTGAAAAGAGTTACACACACGTCTTTTGAGCTCAGAACATAGTTAATACAATAACAGAAAAAGGTTTATGATGACATAAAGATGTATGATGAAACTGAAATTATATTGAAATATTTCATCATGATAATGTGAATATTATTAGTGACCTGTCATGTGTTAGAACGGGGTCGCTGTTACCCGCGACGGTAACGGGGGGTACCCGTTGCGGTGACGGGGGTCGCCGTTACCCACGGCAGTATAGAGCACCGAAGTCTGACGTAATTTACACATCCTACCTGGGTCGCGGTTTCCCCCCCGTTCTGAATTCCCATAGACGTGTTTAATATCGCGTCAAATAAGAACTGTGTTCCAAAAATAAACAAATGACCCCGGCCATGGTAACTAAGGTAGGATTGCGTCAATTTTCTTTCGTGAAATCTAGTCATGGATAAACTTAGCCAGGGTGAACTGGCTAAACTAATCTGGCAAGATAATTCAGCTTTCATGAAACTGATTCATCGCAAATCCTGGCTAAATGAAGCCAGGATAGGTGTTAAATCCAGTCTTAACCCCTAATTCTGCTTTCGCGAAATAGGCCCCCGGTAGGGCTTTAGAAACAACATTTGCCGTCTTTAGCAACCACTCCAACTTATGGCCATCATCTTCCAAGAATAATTCCAAAGAATTTAGTTTGCATTACATCAAATAAAGGTACCATCAAATCATCATAAAGCGTACAATAAAACATTTAATAAATTCATTTTCTACATCTTTCAGATCACATAATATGTTCTGCTGGCACAGCTTATAACTTTTTTATTATTCATTTAGTAATGTTACCGTACTACCAGTAAACCTGATTGTGAGACAGAGCAGGGAAGGGACAGCTTTGAGTAAATGATCAACCTAGAATGGAATTAAAGTTAGTTAGTTACAGTACCAAGCCTCCACCCTGATGACTCATTCATCGCATGGCCCCCACCAATCACTGCAGCTCAGCTCAATGTTGTCATGGCTTTTCTTATGTACAGCTGTCCACCATGCTGTCCACAGAGCTCTAACATGAACTGATTTAGTCATTTCTGGGTGTCACGCATCAGGGTTTATTTAGTACTAGCCAGTAGCCACCCTCCCAGTCAACAGTTACACACGTGGAATACACCCCTGTGTTCATGGTGGGGATGGGCATCAAACCAGCAACCTTTGAGTGAGAGGGGGGTTGGGGGGAGAAAGAAAGAAAGAAAGACAAAGTGGGAGAAAGGAAGGAGTGAGGGAGGGAGGGAAGACAGAAAGAAAAAAAGTAAGAAAGAGGGAGGGAGGGAGGCAGGAGGGAATAAAGAAAGAAAGAAAGTGGGAGGAAGGGAGGAAGAAAGGAAGGAAGGAAGGAAAGTGTTCATCACTGGCTGATCCAGATGCACCACATACAGATGATCACCATGGCGTAGCAGGTGATGATCAGCAGGTAAATGCGGAACAGCAGGAAGTCCAGGACGTATCCCACGTGACACCACTGGTCCTGCATCTCGCTCTCCTTCTGCAGGGAGGTCAGGTGGGCACGCAGCTCACTCAGGTCCTGGCAGATCTGCTGCAGTTCGGGAGAAGCGGGCGCCGTTGTCACAGCGACCGGGCCTGGCACAAACGTGGAGCGAGGGAGGAAGTCACAACTATGATATTTGATGATGTTGCTGTCGGGCAGAAACCTCTTATCTCCATATTCTAACTTTTTGTGTTTTTGGGCGGTGAAACCGCCCCTATAAGTGAGATTTGGAAAAATGTACAAATATCTTGGGCAGTGAAACCGCCCCTAAAAGTGAGGTTTGGAAATTTGTACAATTATCCTGCGCTGTGATTGGCCAATCACAATCTATTCAGGACTGTGATTGGCCAGTGTCACATGACACATGTGCATAGCCCTATATAAGCAACCATAACTTGAAAAAAAACATAAATTGGTTTTTTTCAAGTTATGGTTTTGTCCATCATAAAGAGTGTTTCAATAAATGTATTTATCTTTTGTACATGATTGGTTGACTCCATTCAGTATTGTGGTTAGCTAGGAAGACACCGCCCACTTCACACAGGGTGTGATTTTTTCTTAAGTTAACGCCCTACTTGATCATACTACAGTCACACAGAAGCATCAAAATTAGCAGATCTGCAACCTCGAAACGCTGCACGAAGCCACTCGTTTTGAGCTCGTAGATCTGCTACTTTTGATATGTTTTAATTTGAATCCTGGACATAATGAGGTTTCCACCCAACAGATGAACTATGAACTATATATCTTTATGAACTATAAAGATATATATGAGTATTAAGGCATTTGGGCGTTACTGGCTTGGACAGAGGCGATAGAGAGAGGTTGGGACATGAATGATACAGAAGACATTAGTATGAAGCTGATTATTTTGTAGTCTTTGGGTTTTCTATATCTTTTAGTGCTGGCTGATCAAGATCCTTTAATGAAATACTTGTAGTGTTGCCCAGTGTGATTTTACTATGAGCCAGTTAACCAGTGAAGCACTGGTGCACTGATCACAACATCAGTCCCATTACCATGATTTGTTTGTTTGAGGAGTAATACTAAAAACTAGTATTAGTAGCAGCCAGGTAATAGTAATGGTATTAGTATTACCATTGGTAGCAGTTGAAACAGGTGGATGCTGAGCAGATGTTGTCTGAGCATCTGGTTGGATGATCCAGGGGCTTGGGCTGCTGTCCGGGGGCAGATCAGGTTTGTCCTCCCGGCTCTGGCCAGGCAGCGGGAGCTCCTTCGGCCAGCGGTAGCAAATGAGGTTGGCGATGTGTTTGAGGACCACCACGCGGACCCAGCGCGGGACGTCCCTGTACTTCATGGAGTTGTGATGAAGGACGTTGGTGATGATGACCGTCTCCAGCAGGCTGATCACCATGAGGGCCAGACACACCGAGAAGTAGATACCTGAGAGAGGAACATATATACAGTTATGTTATAGAACAGTATAGTTCTCAAACTGTTTCATGCCAAGGACCCCCAAATTGATATATATTCAGCCGCGGACCCTCATCTGAAAATGTTTTGTGCGAGGGAACCCCCAGAAGAGAAGATTTGTGTTAAAAGAATTCAAAATTATGCAACATTTTCCAAACATTTTAGATATTTTTCAAAAATAGCACATGTGCCTCGCAGCACGGCTCGAAGTGACTCTCTGTGAGGTTGTAGATCTGCTGTTTTTGAATAGCCAACGTATTAAGTGGATAAGGTGGTGAAAATTACTGTGATGTTATATTAACTACTTTTGCTGGGGACCCCCCCCCCCCCCACACACACACACACACACACACACACTTTGAGAACCAATGTTATAGAAGTTGTTTTAGTCCAGTAATTTGATCGGTCACTTTCTGCCCTTCTTCATTGTACCATTTTTAATTACTTTTTGGGGAGGGAGTTGGGTGGGAGGGACTGTTTGTCTTGTGTGTTTCTTTTTCCAGAAAACCCATAAGGGTTTATTTTTATATTATTCTGTATAAGCTCTGACAATCCTTCAATAAAAATTATGTTAAAATAAAGAAGCGCTGTTACCATGATGACACACTGAGCAGTTCTACTGTACTGATCCAACAGCATTGCTCAAGGACTAATTCTACCTGACTACTTTCACATTTTGGCTGTCACTGGTATAACAATTTATGGGCTTGTCTAACCAGAATCAGGTACTGTAGGTCATGCAGTAAGAAAGGCTCACCATTGCATGGCAAATACATTACATATGTGTCTCATCCACGGGAATGTTATGGATCTGAGAAAGTGTGTACTTGACTTTATTGTAACAACATAGCCTTATCTCACGAGACGGATGTGCCTAGTTGTATTAATTAGTTATTGACAGCAGCTGTTAGTTATTGCACCCTCTGACCCTGACCCAAACGTGGAGTACATTTACTCAAGTACTGTACAGTTCTTGAGAACAATTATGAGGTATACCAATACAATTTGAAAACTTTAGTTAAATAACGGGAGGACCACATCAGAAACGTGAACCTCTACGGGTACCTATCACGGGTCAGAGAGAGAAGGATGAGGCTGGCAGGGAACTGCGTCAGGCACCCGGAACTGGTGGCAAGTACACTGACACTGTGGGAGCCAACCCAACACTGTAGACCTCAAGAAAGACCCTGATTTTAGACAGGAGGGTGTGGAGGGCAGCGATTCAGGAGTGCCGAGCTGGCGTTGGCTAGACCGCACTCTTGCAATCAATAAACTTTGTAGATTTAGTTTATTATTACAAAACTTATATTAGCCTTATTTTAAAGCCATATTTTATACTTTGTCTATTCGAAAATAGCCAAACAACGTGTCACATCGCGACGCGTTGTGAGCTTATAGATTGGATATGTTCAAAAGATTTTGACACATTTTGAAAACCTTTGAAAGAACTCCTGTGGAATGGGACATTTCTGCATAATGAACACTTTAACGTTTGGTAATTTCTGTATTATTTTGATGCAAATATAATTTTCGCTGTGGTTTGCCAGCTGCACTGTGGTAGAAAGAAAGGCCCTTCAGGGCATACCCTCTTCCATCTCTGGAGGACCTACAAGAGAGACTACACCTGTTTGAACTGCTGAAAATACTGACTGAAAAATAGTTTTTGTTTTTTTACCCTGGAGCTGTTATTGCACTCACACACTTGAGAACACTTGACTTTGTGCAGTATGTTAATGGCACAGTGCATCACTTCGTGCCACATCTGCTTTCTTTTACATAAATCTTCTCTTCTTGGGATCCCTGGCACAAAACCTTTTCAGCTGGGGGGGTCCGCGGCCAAATACATATCAATTTGGGGGTCCTTGACATGAAAAGGTTTGAGAACCACTGCACTAAAGAGTTTCAGATTTCTGATCATCTGATTTCTTTCCAGCACTGCTCTGACCTATGATGGGCGTGCCGTTGGCTGTGCTGGGCAGCAGGTCGTTCATGATGAGCAGGAAGACGGTGTAGCCCAGGATGAGGGTCATCTTGAAGGAGGCGCGGTCCACGCTGTGAGGAGGCAGGTAGAAGGACAGGATGTCAATGAGCATCAGGAAGGAGCTGGGGATGAGGAGGTTGACCACGTACAGCACCGGACGTCGCTTGATCACCACCTAGTGGACAGGACAGGGAGAAACATATGTGTTGTTTAGAGTCTATATAATAAAGGAACATCCGCACTCTCTTCAGTTATATTCTTGATTTATTCTTTAAGGGTGAACAGCCGCAGCAGACAGGTCTATCTAGAGAAACGGACGCGTTTCGGCACGTCGGCCTTCCTCAGCGTTTCAAACTCAGTTTGATTAACTGGGTGCAAGAATCTGCACACAGTTAATCCCAAGAGACTACTCCTCAAGATCCCCTTGAGTAGAGCACGCCTTCTCCTGACGGTACTATCCGGGTAGGAGAGTTGCCTTCATTGTTTAGAGTCTAGAAGACAGTAACCTTCTCAGGATGATATTGTTACGGGGCCAGGCTGCCAGCATGGCTCCGTTTTGATATTGGCATTATTCTGTTTCTTCTTCTTCTTCTTCACCTGCAGTTTTTGCCAGTTCTGGCTGAATCGTGCATACGCTTTTTACGAAACTTGGCCATATGATGGTCATGAAAAACTATCAAGAAATAAATCTCACAATCTTTCGTCAAAAGGTGGCGCTATAGCACTCAATTTAAAATGCCAACTTTGAACAGGTACAACTCATGCCCTGTTTGACCTACAGCAATAAAACTTTGATACACTCATGATGAACAACTTTCACACTCTGACTTTTGACCTCTGACCTTTAGATCTCCCACCATTTTGAATTATATGAAAAACAGTTAAAAAATCTCCTCCTGGGATTTTTTTGTAATCTGCACGAAACGTTTTACACATGAAATTTGGACCTATGCCGACAAAACGTTGGGGGCGGAAGTGAAAAAATGAAGCTTTAATGAGCCAATGAATATTGCAGTTTTATGACAATTATTCATCTGCCCCTAACACATACAAGCAGACTCACATTTCTTTGAAAATGCGCAGTAATGTAGAGGGTCATTCCAATTATCACTGAAACCAATCTTACTCCAATTGGTCAAACGGGGGCGCTATAGCAATTTTTTGAAAATGCAAACTTTAAAACATTCCTCGTTTGGCCGACAGCCATTGAACCTGCTTACACATGTGCCTTGACTCATGAGGAACACATCTATCACGTTGAACAGTAAGCTCCGCCCTTAGATTGTCCGCAATTTTGAGCAGTTTGAAAAACACTTACATTTTTCAGCTATTTGCGTGAAACTGTATGATGATCTGTATGATCTGTATCTCCTTTTTCACAGTTTCTTGTCTGTTGGTCCAATGGCTTCTCACTTAAGCGTGTGCCTTACAACCTCAAGGTCGCCAGTTTAAGCCTCACTTGATGCAGACTTCATTTAAGTTGCATTGCACACAACATGATTGTGTCAATTAATGCATGTGCAATTGTTAAAGATAACCTGAAATGCTTATTTGAGAGTATGTTTTTTCAATGTATGACATACTTCATTCTGAAAATAGCCGATCTACAACCTCAAAACTTTTCAGATAGCAACTTGTTCCTGAGGAGACGTACAATTTCTCCATTGGTAAATGGTTTGTGAACGAGTGATCTTAGCGTTAGTGAAACAGGGGCTTGGTTCATGACAGAAGGCAAGAGTTTATGATCTTCAACAGACAACACAGACATGCAAAAGTGTCACTTTTCAGCTACAGTCACCTTTTTGAACCCAAATAGGGCAATTGTGTGACACATGACCCGAAAGAAAACAACATGTTGTCACCTTTTTCACCTCGGGGCTGTTTGCATGCCTGCGATCAGCCTGGACAAAGCTATAGCACTATAGGTAGTGTTGCAGCCTGTCAGTCCGAAGGGTGAGAGTTCGATTCCTGTTAATGGCAATAGATTGAGATGTCCAATCAATCCATTTTGTTTCCATCTCTCTCTCTCTTCAATCTATTCCGTTTCCATGTCTCTCTCTCTTCAATCTATTCCGTTTCCATGTCTCTCTCTCTCTTCGATCTATTCCGTTTCCATGGCTCTCTCTCTCTCTCTCTCTCTCTCTCTTCAATCTATTCCGTTTCCTTGTCTGTCTCTCTCTCTCTATCTCTCTCTCTCTCTCTCTCTCTCTCTCTCTCTCTCTCTCTCTCTCTCTCTCTCTCTCTCTCTCTCTCTCTCTCTCTCTCTCTCTCTCTCTCTTTCATTCACTGGCCCCGTATTATCGCTTATCTTCTCTGTCAGGTGGAAACCTCATATGTCCAAAATCTGTTACTTTTCAGGATTCAAATTGAAAAACATCAAAAGTAGCAGATCTACAAGCTCAAAACGTGTCGCTTAGCGCCATGTTTCGAGCTTGTGGATCTGCTACTTTTGATGCTTTTGTGTGACGTTGTATTATGATCAAGTAGGGCATTAATTTCCAAAAAGAACACACTAAGTTAGAATATGGAGATAAGAGGTTTCTGCCCGACAGCAACGATATATTAATGCACATTCACATATTTTATATGTGCCTTATTTTTACTTTGTATTGCCTTTTACTTAAGTTATTTTATATGTATTCATTTGTCAGCTTGTAGTTCGGCTATTTTCACAATATTTATCTGCGGAACGAGTCAAACTAAATGTAATTTCTCAACTCCTACACGTCCAAGTGCTTGTCAGGGTGGGGGGTCCCCAGTTCAAATACGATTATTTTGGGGGGTTGCGGCCTGAAGAGATTGAGGATTATTGCATTAGGTGACAGGGGCAGTTTGTGAAAACTCTGGAATTTACCTAGGACTTTTACATAAACATTTTATTGTTGAGTTCAGGTTCAATCGTCACATTTCCTAATCCTTCTGTGTTTTCCTCACCCAGAAGGTGATGATGTCCCACTCACCCAGAAGGTGATGATGTCCCACTCGTCGATGCCGAACTTCAGGATGGAGGACTTTCCCGTGATCGCTAGCAGCTCCCACTCTCCGCTGGCTTGAAGGTAACGTTTAGAGTTACCCGACATCTCCTCAAATGTCAGGGCTGGACTCACCCTCACGTCCCTGACTGAAACAAGACAAACAAGAGACAGGCAGACAGACAGACAGACAGACAGACACGGACAGACATGGGGATTCAGGAGACACACACAGAAATACACAAAAAAAGCGAGAGGAAGAGAAACCAACGGACTATAAAAGAGAGACAAAAAGACCTCCTTCAAAACCGCCATAAAATAATTTGCAATTGGCAATTGGACCTAGACAAGTCTTCTAGCTTGCCAAAAGAAATGACCCCCCACTGTTTTTCTGTAAATATACTTTTATTGCTAGTATTGATGATACTGATGACACACACACACACACACACACACACACACACACACACACACACACACACACACACACACACACACACACACACACACACACACACACACACACACACACACACACACACACACACACACACACACACACACACACACACACACACACACACGGCTATTTGAAAATAGCTGAGCTTTTATGCTATTTTCAAAACTATCTTGAAATATTTTGGAAAAATATGGAATGTTTTTTAAACATTTTAAGTAGGCTACTATCTTGTATGGGGGTCCCTGGCACACAAAACATTTTCAAATGGGGGGAGACAATACATATTAATTTTGGGGTCCGCAGACATGAAAATGTTTGAGAACCACTGGTTTAAACAACTTAGGAAGCAACTACAAATAAGCAACTACACTTTAGAAACAAGCCTAAAAACTAAAATGCAACCACCAATATTAACAAGCGTCTTTACAGGAAAACAAAGTCACTTATAATAATAAGCAGAATTGGCAACACTGTGTATTATGAGTGTTCGGGTATCTTTTTTCATATCCTTTATCTACTAAAGAGCCTTATAAAGCAGTGGTTCTCAACCTGTGGGTCGGAACTCGGGACCTCTGAATTTGGGGGGTCCCCAGATGATTTGCTTAATGTGCAAAAAACTTTGCTCACTCAACAGTAAACAAACCAACATACAGTATAGGCTATAGATATAGGTATACAGGTTATCTGCAAATTTCTAAAGTGACAATTTAAAGACTTTTAAGACCCTTTTAATACCTCTAGAATGAAAAAGAAAATGAAATAAGACCATTATAGCGTCAAAAGTAACCAACAAACTAAAAAATGAACTATACTATAAATAGTATAGTTAATATAGTGTAGTCAGATTGTAAAATCTTACCTAAGAAAGAGTCAAGAATTGTGAAAATAGCCGATCTACAAGCAACGAGGTGTTGTGAGCTTGCTATTTTGCCATCTGCTATTTTCAAAATGTTTATCTGTGGAACCGACTCAAACTAAATGTAATGCCTCAACTCAATTCCAATTCAACTACAATTCCAAGTGCTTGTCAGGGTGGGGGGTCCCCAGTTAAAATATGATTATTTTGGGGGGGATCGCGGCCTGAACATTTTGAGAACCTCTGTTATAAAGAACCCTGGTGTGCGTTTACTGGTGTGCATGTAGGAGCCGAAGGTGAAGGTGCAGTTCTGCACGTCGAAGGGGAAGCTGAAGATCTCCAGGTTGCAGGCAGAGACCAGTCGCAACATCCTGTCCCAGCGGATGTGTCCCGTGTGGTTCAGGTACACGTAGGGACAGGCCTGGGACACGTCATCGTCCACACTGAGACAGTAAGGGAAGAAGGCAATTCACTATTGACATTTTAGCAATGGTGGAAAGTACATGTACTCAAGTACTGTACTTAAAGGAGTAGTTCACCCAAAAAATGACTTAATTTCTATCAATTACACACCCCATGAAGTCTGGATTCATGGAGATGTTTTTGTCGCATTTCTAAGCCAATAATTTGATCACCGAGTCATCGGTCAATAGGAGACTCACTGGATACTCCACTGGTCATCAAATTATTGGCTTAGGAATGTGACAAAAACTAAAAAATCTCCATGAATTCAAGGCTTCATGGGGTGTGTAATTGATAGAAAATAAGTAATCAGTCTAAACAATTAATATCAAAATAATAGTCTGTACATTGAAACTATAGGTAAACAATGAACCTAACTTCTGTCTTCTATCTACATTTTTACATTGTGGTCAAGAAAAAACAAGCCTAAGTAAAAAATGTGAGAACAAATGACCTGCATGTAAGTCTGCATGGTCGTCATAACTAGGAGAGAGAGACACGTGAGATGAGGAGTGTGGATCAAATTCAGAAAGAAAAAACAAAAACAAAGAGAAAGAAAGACAGAAAGAAAGAAAGGCAGCCTAGAGGTGTGCATAGGTGCACCACAAAATTTCAACATGAATTTACATCATTATCTTATGTCATTTGGAAATGTAATGCAGAGAAGTGAAATGGCCCAATGCAAGCTTTCAATTGCAATCAGCATCATTCTTCTACGATGAATAGTTCAGACATCATGTACAGTATGACAATTTGTTTGATTAATAACTATAATTAATTAATAACTTGATTGATGTACTTTATTTAGTAAGACATGAGAACAACAGTACATGGAAGTACAAATTCACAATACAAGGTCTACTAAACTGGAAGACTCATTAACCCTCCAAGACCCGCAGTTGTAATATTACAACATTTGTATTTTATCAAAAACATGGTATAAATCATTTGTTTTCCTGTTATTCTTTCACCTAAACATCATCATTGGATCCTATTGTTTAGTCTTGCAATGTCATTGGCCGGGATATTTGCATATAAATACCCCCCACAGAGGCAGGAAAAGTCACAACTTGAAAATCCTTGAAGGAAGAACAATCTCTTTTTCACTGGACAGGATTTCTCACAGAAAAGTAAGTAAAATGTCTGCAATAATTTTTTTGGTGATCATTAGAATGTCTAGAACATGTACATATGATATTATTGGGAAAGATATCCCCCAAATGTAAATTAGAGCATGCTTTATACTTGTTGTTTTTTTACAACTCTGGGTCATAGTGGTAGCAAATAGCAATGCCACCTGTTCACCTGGCTAAGTGGAGTCTTATAGTTTTCACAATACATTTATACAATTATGTGTATTTTCCCCACATTGCATTACTATATATATATATATACCACAAATAACCACAAACATTACCAAAATGTTTTGCTAAAACATTATAGGCAATGAAATGTTATAACTTATAAGCTAAAGCAGTATATTTGTCTTCGAGTACAATTGGTTAAAACATACAAATTGGTATGTGTGTGTGTGTGTGTGTGTGTGTGTGTGTGTGTGTGTGTGTGTGTGTGTGTGTGTGTGTGTGTGTGTGTATATATATATATATATATATATATATATATATATATATATATATATATATATATATATATATATACCAATTTGTATATTGTAACCAATTGTACTCGAAGACAAATATACTGCATCATTAGCTTATAACATGTCATTGCTTATAATGTTTTAGCAAAACATTTTGGTAATGTTTGTGGTTAGCAATCAGTGTATGGTAATTGTTCATATGGGAGTCGCCCAGTTAAGAATCTCTCATCATTGTTCATGTGATGGGTGTTGGGATTGCCCACTTACAGTCATCCCCAATCCCTTTGTTAGGCTAAGCATCATCATTCATCACTGATGGTGCTAAGTACCATCATCACTGATGCCACTTGTGAGGATAAGCAAAGTACAATAGGTTGGCCAGACAGTATTGTGTGACTTGTGAAATATGTACCTGCAGTGAGATGTGCTAGTACTAATGTACTAATGGTATTTCTTTATTTTCATTTCAGAATGCCACAAGCAAGGAGAGAGCCTCGCTTCACTGCAAGGGATGTGTTGGATATTGTAATGAATGGAGAGAGTGATGTGGACATCGACTTTACTGAAACTGATGAAGAGTCGGATGAAGAGGCCTGTGGAGAGGAGTCCAAAGAAAACCATCCACCCAGTGAACCCAGTGAACCCACTGACCCACTGCCCCCCCCCCAACCGGCCAAACACGCCAAACCCAGTGAAAGATATCAGTGGCAGAAGAAGACCTTCATCAGCCCTAATACAGACTTTTCTGGTCCACCTTTGACGGGTAGCAGGAAATTCTGCTACCCGTTAGACCCACTGTTGTAATATTACAACATTTCAATAAAACCTTACGAAAACTATTTTTTTTAAAAAACATTATATTTTCCTCTCCAAAGTACTCCTAAAACACCATCTGAAAGGTTGACAATTTTTTTTTGTAAGTAGAAATATATCCGGGTCTTGCAGGGTTAAGCACTGAGCTTGTTTAAGATGAGATCCCCATGCACACATAACTGACTAACTTGATTTTGACCATAATGTCAGATATTTAGTTAGAGATCTAACTAACATACTTGTTCATGGCCTTGTATTGTGAGTTGATGATACAGTGTACTGAGTCATTGCGGACCATAAACGCATTATTTTTTTACTTACTGTGTTTAATGCTGACATCCACCAAACACAGTATCCAATCTTGCACTCTCATAGCCACTCTGCTGAAAACCTCAGCATCACATTTGCAGAACTCAATAAGGCTGTGACGTTGCATATTCAGATCAAGTTCCAGTTTTCTCAAACAATGACTGTGAAATGTCTTTTTTTGTAATAACTTTTAAATAAGGTCACTGACTTACATCTATAGGATCATTTTGTCCGATCCCTTTAGCTCTACTGAGTGATTTTCATGATTGATTGTTTCTCATTAGATGACCTCACAGCCATTGTTTCTAAAAATGCATCATCTCTCCAGTACACTTCATCCCAACCTCTATTAAAAAAGAAAGAAATAAACGTTTAACTCCCTAAGTCCAACCGTACTGTACATTGTAAATAGCTCCCTTAGCTCTGGTTGTATCCGTGATTATTTTAAACATGCTATACTTTTACAGAAACCTAACCTTGAACCTTACATTTTAGACAAGGTGGTCTGTAATTTTTCAATCACAATTATTATTCAAAAATAACAATCTTTTTACTGGAACAAGTTCCAGTCTGGCTTTCGTCCAAAGCACAGTACCGAAACCACACTTCTCAGGGTTTCAAATTACCTCCTGTTGCATGCAGACTCTGGCGAGTGTTTTGTTTTGCCGCTCCTGGACACAATAGACCACTCGATATTCTAGTAGGAACTCCTTAAGCAAAGGGTGGGTATTAGCTGGGACTTTCCTAGACTGGTTTGTTTCCTACTTGTCAAATAGCAGTGTTTCTGTGGGCTATTAATGACCACTTGACCACATCTTCTAATCAGAATCAGAATCAGAATCAGAATCAGTTTTATTGTCACATCACAGGTTTACAAGGTAAAAAAGTGGGTGAAATTCTTTTTTGTACATCGTTCCCATCGCAACGTTAGTTTCCATAGAAAGAAGAGGGGGGGGGGGGAGAAGAAGAGGGTGGGGGGCAAGTGGGAAGGAGATCAAAACAAGAGAGCAACAGAAGGCCAGACAAGTTATCTACATATTTACAAATTACCTGAGATAATAAAAAACAAAAAAAAACGAAACTAAGGTGCCTGAGCATAGCAGCAATGTATTGTATACTGTGCATGTTATACTTATACTGTGCATGATAGACAATGGACGTTAAGGTGCTTAGAGGAAAAGGAGCACAATAAAAAAAAACACAAAAAAAAGTCAGTGCGTTATACAAGGGATTAAGGTGCAAAAGGTCAGTGCGTGTCCACCTAGAGTGGACTGACCCTAGTATAATCCGCAGGTAGCTCCATGAGGGAGTGCAACAAAAAGTCATTTGTACCTGGTGTAGTCCACAGGTGTGTCCGAGGGGGGGCTAAAGTCCAAGTCATTGTCCCTGGTATAATCCACAGGTGTGTTCAGGAAGAGCCAGAAAAGTCTGCGCCGCCTGTTGTCAGGCTGCTGAACAAGGCCTATGCCTCATTCAGGCTTATGCCCCATTCAGCATTCTGACAGCAGCCGGATTGAAACTACACCAGAACCTGGTGGTGGAACTCTTGATACTGCGGTAGAGCCCCTTGCCCGGTCGCGGTCGTTGTAGGGGGTTGAACAGTCTGTGACTTGGGTGGTGCTTGTCCTTGATGATGCGCTTGGCTTTGACCACGCACCGTTTTTTGTACAGTTCCTGGAGCGCTGGGAGCTCGAGTCCCATTATCCGCTCTGCCGATCGCACTACTCGTTGTAGGCTGATCTTTTCTCGGGCAGTGCAGTTCCCGTACCAGGCCGTGACACAGCCTGTTAGGATGCCTTCAACAGAACTGTTGTAGTACAGCCTGAGGATGCGATGTCCTACTCCGAGCTTCTTCAGGCGGCGGAGCCAGTACAGTCGCTGCTGAGCCTTTTTCCTCACGTGTGTGGAGTGCGTCTCCCATTTGAGGTCCTCCTCGATGTGTACTCCGAGGAACTTGAACTCGCTGACACTTTCCACTGCAGCACCGTCGATGAGGATGGGCGCATGGTCTCTCCGCGGCCTCCTGAAGTCCACGATCAGTTCTTTGGTCTTGTCGACGTTAAGAGAGAGGTTGTTCTCCCGGCACCAGCGTGCCAGTGATTTGATCTCCTCTCTGTAGTCAGACTCGTCGTTGTTGACGATTCGGCCTATCACTGTCATGTCGTCCGCGTACTTTATGATGGTGTTGGAGACATGTGTGGCTATGCAGTCATACGTGTACAGGGAGTAGAGGAGAGGGCACGCATCACTGGGGTGCTCCGGTGTTGAGGGTCAGGGGGTCGGATGTGATGCTGCCCATTCTCACCACCTGATGTCGGTTGGACAAGAAGTCCTGTATCCAGTCGCACATGCTTGGGTGTAGCCCTAGGTCTCTGAGCTTTTTGTCAAGTATTGCTGGGACAATGGTGTTGAATGCTGAGCTGTAGTCCACGAACAGCATACGTACATATTTGTCCTTCAGCAGCTTGTTGTCCATGTGCGAGAGGACGGTGTGGAGAGCCATGGCAATAGCGTCGTCGGTGGATCTGTTTTTGCGGTATGCATACTGCCACGGATCCAGCGAGGCAGGTAGCGTGGAGCTGATGTATTCCCTCACCAGTTTCTCGAAACACTTGCTGACGATCGGGGTGAGAGCAACAGGTCTCCAGTCGTTCAGGCATGTCACTTTGGCCTTTTTGGGAATGGGCACAATGGTTGACATTTTGAACCCTGCAGGGACCACAGCCAGGGAGAGGGAGAGGTTAAAGATGTCAGCGAAGACACCCGCCAGCTGGTCTGCACATGTCTTAAGGGCCCGGCCTGGAATCCCATCAGGTCCGGCTGCCTTGTGGATGTTGACCCGTGTGAAGGCTGTACGCACTTCTCTCTCCTAGATGGTTAGAGGGTTCTCCTCTGCTGGTGCTGCTGATGGCCCCGCTTGGCTGCCGCGGTTGGAGCTGATCTCAAACCGGCCGTAGAAAGTGTTCAGTTTGTTGGGGAGGGAGGCAGGCGGGTTCACCTCGCTTCTGGTTCTTGTTTTGCAGTCTGTCAAGGTGTGTACCGCCTGCCATGTGCTCCTGATGTCGCCATTGCTGAGTTTGTCTTGCATCTTTTTTGTGTAGGCCTTTTTCGCCTTCCTGATGGCGCTGTTTAGGGCCGCGCGCGTCGTGTTGCGCGTTTCCACGTCGCCAGATTTGAAACCAGCATCGCGTTCATGCAGATGTGCACGTACTCCGCTGTCCATCCATGGTTTCTGATTGGGATAGATCCGAACTAATCGGCTCAATGACCTCCATTGACCCGATTCCTTTAAAAAAGCTGCTAAAAACTCGCCTGTTTCACAAATACTTTAGCTAGTACTGTTTTGAGTTGGTTGATTGAAACAGAAGCATCATGTTTAAATCAGGACACTTACAACTCGTAGATGATGATGTCAGGAGACCACAGCTGCTTTACAGGGAGGGAAATCCTGGTCACACCATCACACGCGTCAGGGTCCCAGACCAGGAACTCATGGTGCCAGTACTGAATCAGAATCAGAATCAACTTTATTGTCACAGGTTTACAGGTGTAAAACAGTGGGTGAAATTTGTTTTTGTGCAAGCTCCATCGTTTTTGTTATTTCAATAAGAGAAAGGGAAGAAGAAGAAGAAGTGGGGCAAGGGGTAAGAAGGGGAGAGAGATCAATAAAAACAATTATCTACATATTTACACACCGTTTATCTATCCGGTGCGGTAAGTACCTGATGTAAGACATAAGGTGCGGTAGTACCTTATGTCTTACCTCAGGTACTTACTGGGCAGGAACCATGTGCTATCTGAGATACAGCCTAAAGTCACATATTTTACATAATGAAATAGTCAGGTGAAATATACTTTTTGGGAGTGTAGACCCATATATTTCACCTTTATGGAATAGAACAGAATATAATTCACTGTGGCAGCAACAACAAACGAACAAACAAACAAAAACCACAAGATTTAATAAACACAATAAACATAAACTTACAAAAAGGGCAAGGTAGCTTTTTTATAGAAGAAAGTGCAAAACATACATTTCTTGTCATGCCACTTACCAGTCTGAGCCACAGGAAGGTCGTAAGAATCTGAGTTTTCTCATTCTGATTTAAAGCACAGACAGACAACATGTAAAACGGACGCTACAGGTTTCCCACCCGAGTATGATGAAATGGCCTCCATTTAAAAATACTCACACTATACAGTAACACTTAACCCTGAACAGCACTTAATGCTAATAACACTGTGTGGCAGAATACTATGTGAAAACAACAGATATGTGTAAAAACAATAAATATGAAATGACTCTTACTGAGAGGGCAGTGGCTGCAATTTCACCTTTGCTGCAGAAATGTTTGTGTTTTGTGTTAATCTCTTTTTGCTCGCACTTTCTATATAGTCTCTGGAGACAGCCTGTTTACTCACCACCCCCAGTACAGCGTACAGAGTGAAAGAGATGTTGGTGATGGTGGGGTTACTGAGGTTCACTGCTGGTCTGAAGTGCTTCAGGTCAAACACCGCCTGCATGGATTCATAGGTGGGGCCGCTGTGACCCTCCTTACAGGTCAGCTCACTGTGACATAGACAGGCTGAGAGAGAGAGAGAGAGAGAGAGAGAGAGAGAGAGAGAGAGAGAGAGAGAGAGAGAGAGAGAGAGAGACAGACAGACAGACAGACAGACAGACAGACAGACAGACAGACAGACAGACAGACAGACAGACAGACAGACAGACAGACAGACAGACAGACAGACAGACAGACAGACAGACAATTAATGAGAGAGAGATGGACAGAAGACTTTTGTGTTCATTATATTTTTTCCACTTGCCGAGTTGTTCTTACAAATCAACGGCATCAATGATCTCAAGAAATTTGAAACCAAATTTAATTATGAATCTCAACCCAAACCTAACATAGCACCGCAGTGCTGCCACCGTTACACATTATTTAATAATGCAAAACAAATTATCAACTTAAGTGACTTTTTTTTTTTTAAATATCATGAGAATGAAACAAAATCACAAATCACATGGGAGCATAATTTAAAAAGGGAAATGAAACTGAATTGACCACAGCTATGCTGACAGGTAAAATATTGTTTGTGTGTCAAACTAAACTACTGACAGACTGTGACAGTATATAGGTTAAAACCAAAACCTATGCTTAAAGGTAGGATAAGTGATATTTTTTGGTAATTACATATTTTTTTGTTAAAAAGGTTAAAGTACTATATTCTGATAGTAATCATTGCTACAGAGCGTTTGTTCGGTCACAGGGGTCTCTCCAGCTCTTTAGTAAACAGAATATAGTACATTTTCAGGTAGGTGACACAATTTAAGCCAATCAGGAGAGAGCACTGAACATGCATTTTCTGTTTAATAAAGAGCTGGAGAGACATGGGAGACTCCTTTTACTGAACAAACACTCTATAGCAATGAGTACTATCAGAATATAGAGCTATTTAAGACTTATTTTAACCAAAGTAAATCACTTACCCTACCTTTAAAGGTAGAACCAAGGTATACACCAAGCTTTTAAATCAATTAATTAAACATACTCTACACAAACTTAATGGAATTCAACGTATTACCTGTTAATAAAAGTAGAGTTGCGATCAGTGTGAAGTTCCATGATGGAATCATGTTGGTTGGTCGCATGGTCGCATTGGAAAATGAACAGAAGATTCAAAAGAAGCTGTGCCGACTGCTGTATTGCTGTAGCATTAAGTAGTAGTAATTGCATTCATTCATTCAAACACGCCCACACACATACACACACACACACACACACACACACACACGGGCGCACACAGGCGCACGGGCGCACGCACGCACGGGCGCACACACACACACACACACACACGCACGGGCGCACACACACACCGCAAACACACACACCGCACATATAGCAAAGTTGTTGTTCAACACCTACGGTAACCACTCATCCATTGTATTTTCGAACCCTTCTTACCCATGAGAGTTACAATCTGTCCTCTTCTCATTAGTCTATGTGGTGGTTTATGTTGGTATTGGTTGGCTTTACACAATCTTTTAAAACAATGAACTGAAAATATCCCAGGAAATATCATACAGATTTAAGACAATTAATAAAGCAGGTAAAAATGCAGGTAGAACTGACTCCTACAGTGCCAGGAGTCAATTCATTGGCTTTATATCCTAGTGGTTATAAAACCTTTAGTTTACAAACTTCTCTTCCACTGGGATTTTAGATATTGGTCCAACGTTTATTTGTAGTTGTTTCATGCAGATTGATCAAAAATCCCAGGAATAGATCGATTTGAACTGTTTTTCATATAATTCAAAATGGTGGGAGATCTAAAGGTCAAAGGTAAAAAGTCAGAGTGTGAAAGTTGTTCGTCATGAGGAGACGCATATGAGTATTGAAGTTTCATGGCAATAGCTCAAACAGGGCATGAGTTATACATGTTCAAAGTTTGCATTTTTCAATTGAGTGCTATAGCGCCACCCTTTGGCCGCTAGTTGTGAGTTTTGTGTCTTAGCCGTTTGGCATAGCCCTCTACCATATTGCAGAGTTTCGTAAAAAACTACTGCACGGTTAAACCAGACCTGCAACAAGTGGCGGAAGAATACAAGGTAGAGATTCAATAAGGGTCCAAAGGCCCTACGGCCTTGGCCCCTTAATAAAGTTGCATGAAAATAAGTACAAGTGCAAGCAGCGAAATGTTGTTGGGTAAAAAAGAAAAAAAATATATAATACAAATATACAATGAAAAATATACAATAATGATAAAATACTGGAGGTAATGGAAAGAAGAGCTCTTGTCTTAGACAGGTAAAATTGCTTTTAATTTAGTAACAGCTTAAAAAATGTGCAGGTAATGTGCAGAATATACAATCACTAATCAATAGCAGCAGTTCTCAATCAAATGCGCAAAAGGAGTCAAGCATTATATACATAGAATAGGAAATAAAAAAGAAGCAGTAGTAGAGGACTATTATGAATGGGTGAAGTATGAACATGATTACAAGCCAGTTTGTATGCATGTTATCTCCTGGTTCTGTGTGGAAAAAGTAAAAAAATAAAATAAGAAAAAAACAATTTACAGAAAACCCCAGATTTGCTGTGAAAGCCTGAGTGTTCAAACTGGGGTATTTTTGGGGATAGAAGAGAGGTAAGGGAGACCAAAAACACACAAAAAATAAGGAAAAGTTAAAATTCATGGTGTAGTCCCATTTACATTATTCAGATAGCTAAGCAACCAACTCTTTTGTGATAGAAACCATTATTTACTTTTATTGGCAGCCTACATTCACAACGTGATGCGTCGCTAGTTTGTGCTTGAAAAGTTATACCATGCTTAATGATGTTGGATAAGAAAGGCATACAGTCTTTCTGTTGTGCTTGCGTACCACACCACCTCCTTCCTTCACATGGTAAACTGTCCTATCTACAAGTGTGCCGTCCCGTATGCTTTTTCTCCCTCTCTCTGCTCAAAGACTCATCATGTATTCCTTGTCGTGTCGTGCTGAACATAGAAGATCTACAAGCGCATAACACGTCGAGTCAGCGACGCGTTATGGGCTTGTAGATCAGCTGTATATGATTGGGTGGAACTGTTGGGCCACACCACTGTAGCCTGTGATTGGGCCACTAATCACGCACAGGCCGGTATTCAGATGATAGACAAGCCAGTGGGCCAATGTGATGTCTCTCCTCCTGATAGAGACGGGTGTCTGTTTACTCAGCCAGTCCGGCCAGGCTGTGTGTTAGACACCAGCTTTTCCCAAACAAACACATAGAGAAACAAAATGTAACTGTTAGCTCAATCTCATTGTATCTAAGATATTCGATAGAAATTCATATTCTTTGAAAGAAATAATTAGCTACTATCACTAAGTCTGTGAACTTCCTGTGAAAAGCTAGCCTAGCTAGCTTTTCACAGGAAGTTAGCCTTCTAGCACAGATGGTTTGCGAAGGATGGGGAGCGCTTGTTGGCGGGGCTTCATGGGGTGTGCAATTGATAAAAGATACGTTTTTTGGGTGAACTACTCCTTCAACACTATTAATACTACTAATTCTTCAACACCTTTAACACTACTAATACTTTAACACCTTACTACCTTTAACACTACTAATACTTTAACAAATTTAACACTACTAATACTTTAACACCTTAACACCTAGTACTTTAACACATTTAACACTACTAATACTTTACACCTTTAACACATTTAACACTACTAATACTTTAACATATTTAACACTATTAACATTTAACACCTTTAACACTACTAATACTTAAACAACTTTAACACTACTAATACTTTAATACTTTTAACACCTTTAACACTATCAATACTTCATACTATCAACATTCCTAGCGAGCCCACACTGTTTCTTCAGGAACAGTGCTTTCTAGTTATTGTCTCCGCCAGGCCGAAAGGCATGGCGAGAGAGTATGTTTTGCCCCCTGTCCGTCCGTCCGTGTGTGTGTGTGTGTGTGTGTGTCCGTGTGTGTGTCCGTCCTGTCTGTGTGTTAGCAGCTAATCTCGGGCACCGTTGGCCCGGTCGCTGCGAAACTGTGCACACCCACTCCCTGGATGCCAATTCAGAACCTCTGCCCCACATTTTTCACATGGGCCTGTTATAGCGCCACCTGGAGGCCGATGTGTGCAAACCTATTTTTTCCTATTACTCCTACAGCTTTAAACTAAACGTCATGCAAATCGGTACACAGTATCTCTATAGTCATGTGATCAACCCGGATCTGTTCAATTTCCCATATTCCATCCTCATTGGCTAAGGTTGGCTTCCAAAGTTTGCAGGATTGGTGAGTTTTGAACAAACTGCCTCAAATCATGAACGCAGCTTGCCATTTCCATAAAATTGCACACGCACATTCCCACTAGGCCGAGGAAGAAATGCCACTTAAAACTTTTCAAATCAGCCTCATGGTGGCGCTATAACAGGCCGATTTGCATTTTTAACTATAACTGCACCGATCTGCGTGAAACTTTGCACGCACACTCCCTAGAAGCCAAGGAAAAACATCTGCACTGCATTTTTCACATCTGCTTTTTACAGCGCCACCAGGAGGCCGACTTATGTCAAATACATTTTTGGATATTAATCCTTCAGATTTTATCCAAACATCACGCAAATCGGTACACAGTATCTCTATAGTCATGTGATCAAGACGCATCTGTCCGATATTTCATATTCCATCCTGATTGGCAAAGGTTGGCTTCAAAAGTTTGCAGGATTGGTCCGTTTTGAACAAAATGTCTCAAATCATGAATGCGGCGTGCTATTTCCCTGAAAGTTTGCACGCACATTCCCACTAGGCCGCGGAAGAAATGCCACCCTTTTCACATTGCCCTGTTATAGCGCCACCAGCAGGTCTACTTTAGCAAAACACACGTTTGGAACAAAATGCCTCAAATCATGAATGCATGCACATTCCCACTAGGCCGAGGAAGAAATGCCACCCTTTTCACATTGGCCTATTATAGCGCCACCAGGAGGCCACAATAACCTACCTGACCTGGCAGAGACCTGTGCTCCGAGGAGCACTTTTTCTAGTTATTATTATTATTATTGTTGTTACCCAATCTTTCTGTTCCTGTATCGAGGCTTCCTCTTCCCTGCAGAAACTCTCTCCTCTGAACATTCTCAGGTCCTTCATCCTCCCTGTGACGGCAGAGAGAGAGCAATGAGCGCTTAAACTCTGCGGTGCAATAGAGGGGGATGGCGTTAACCAACAGAGGGACCGTGGTCAGAAATATCAGTAGGAGCTGGCTTTGTGGGTATGCTTCGTCCAGTGAGAGCATGGCGAGAGCGCAGAAACTGGGTAGCATCGGCACCAAGACCAAGGCGAGGTATAAAGCCACGGTAGATGCAGCTATATAGTCGCTCTGTTGTAGTTCTGGCGACACCTTGCACGCAGCTCGAAACATCTGTAAATAGCAGACGAAGATGATGACGATCGACAGAATCATGATGAAGCTAGACGGGCCATGAAGCTGCAGCATATCTATGGATGTCAGCTCTGTGTGCTTCCCAAAAGTAAACGGGTCACATATCAGTGTTTCAATGGGCTTGTCATCGTAGCGCCACTTGCGACCGAAGAGAACTCCATAATTAATATTTAAAAGCCCAACTAGGCCCCAGATCACCCCGAAAGCACAGCGAATGTGACCTTTCTTTATCCTGGGGTAGTGGGGTCCGTGGCAAATGAAAATGTAGCGCTCTAACGCAAATAGGACCAAAGTCATCTGGCACGCTAACAGAAAACTGCCCATTATGCCCACAAAACTTATGCACCAGTAACTTAATGTTGCTGTTTTACCCTGCAGAACATTGGGCAGGAGATATATGCTTGGAGTAATGGCCATTAAAAGATAACACGCTGCTAGATTTTGCAGAATGGCGTAATGATGTTGGTTGGGACGTCTGTGTCTCACTGTCAAATACAGGAGGTAGCAATTCATTGAAACAGATACAATTAAAAAAGCAAAATAAAAAATAAGAAATACTGCCAGACAGGCTCCACTTGACGAGAAAAGTTCCCAGAAGAGACACTGGCGGACGTCCACAGCTTGGCCACCGATTCTTGATTCATTGCACTGCATGTTTGATGTAGGATAAGGACTCACTCACGCTGTTGAACAGAGGATCAGAGTTATAATAATGAACTAAAATTAATAAAATAACAGAAACTAGAATTGGAAATAACTGAAATAAAAATAAAAACAATGCTCTCCCAAAAAAAGATAACTCACTAAACTAACTACAATTATTGAGAAAATGTCCTTAGTTTTAGTCGTTGTCAAAAATCTTCAAAGAAATCTGATCTACATAAGTTCCCAATCGCATCAGCACGTCTAGACATAGACGTGCCTAGATAGATAGACTGTGACATCTCTCACAGCCTTGTGGCTTATCAGCCCAGACACCATGCAGCAACATGATGTGCAAGCAAAGTCTTTTAAGGCAGCACTATCTAACTTTCCTCTTCTACCCCGGATTTGAACCTGGTTTCCTGCACAAGTGCTGATATGTTTTTTTTTTACCATAGAGCTAATAGAGCCGGCCTGTGCTTGCTCAGGGGATAAATTGAATCTTGACCATCAGGTCAAAATTCAGATCCTGTATCTAGCTGAGACATGACCTTTGACACGATCTAAATGGCTCAATAGAAGAGCAGGGAGACAAATACAACCACCCCAAGATATATTGTATTAACATACTCTACCATTAAGATTGGACGCAATTAAAATGTATTCTTTACAAAAGTTACATAGTGAGGCTTTAACACATCGCAACATGCTGATAGAACACAAACATGCTATAAACACACAAGCAGACAATCACACTGTCCCTGAATATAAAAACAACATAGCTAAGAATCATGAAAGTGAGGCTAAAACACTAACCTGGCATCACCAGGCTTTCCACACGGAGGAAAAAACACGAGTTGTTGGTGAACTCCAAATCAGAGTAATTGCTAATGTCTATGAAATCCAGAATATACTGACTCTGAGGAAGATGTAGTTCACAATCTAAAAGTCAGTCAGTTGAAAGTGAAATATTGTAAGCTGCTCCAGTGTCCTCTCCTTCTTCGCTGCTGTTCTGTACCGTTCCTGTGACGCACCAGACCTGTGTTGTTCTGGCTGAGGCACGGTGGTACCCCTTTCTTCCCAGAATACAGTTAAGTGATTCACCGTCATCAGCAGTGGAATGTTGTTGAAAGTTTGTTGAATGCAAACAAACAAAGCATATTATGGGTACTACTGATGGGCGGTGAATTGGACACTGAAACCAGGGAATAATAGGGACAAATTGACCATGACGATTTTGGGCCCTGCATGTTAATGTTACTCTCTGCCCACACAAGACAGACAGAAAGCACAGCAACACTGCTGTGTTTGCAATGTAATTTAAACCATTTAACAACTCTAAAACGGCTATCTGTTGGATGCTTCTTCAACATTCAAACTGGGTTAATATGTCAGAAAGTCATGCCTTTTCATGACGGCCGACTTGAGTGCCTTTTCTCTGGACCTGGACACACTAACCAAAGCTGCAATAGGTAACTATACTGCAATATAAATGAGGTGTAGTGGCGTATAAGTATAAAGTATTGAAAAATGCGATGCGTTGTGAGCTTGTAGGCGGAACATTCTGGATTTCCTTTTTTTATAGGCTTTTTAAAGTCCTCGTGCAACTGAATGAAAAAAACTAAATAGGAGTCTTAGGTCTAAAATAACGGGACTCGGATATGCATACAGAATGAAATGCAATGGAAAGATTTTGTTTTCTGTCTCTCTCTCTCTGTCTCTCTCTGATGCTTCACACACACACACACACACACACACACACACACACACACACACACACACACACACACACACACACACACACACACACACACACACACACACACACACACACACACACACACACACACACACACACACACACACACACACACACACACACACACACACCCCCCCGAGCTGGAAATATTGCAGTATTGTAGTAGTACAGTATATAACATGATATTACAGTAGATACATACGTAAGGTGCATAGCAGTGGGATGAGTGATGTCACCATTCTTCAATTCCATTCTGCTACCTTTGCAGCTACCTTTTCAGAAGTTTTCATGTCAAGTCATGTCCATATAATACTGTACATATACAGTACAGTACAGTACATTCATGTCTTTTGATGTTTGATAGGATTTCTGTGCCAGTCCTTTAATGTGCACAGGCTTTGATTTTGATATAAAAAAAATAGGAAGTGGATATTACAGTGTGTTATGTCACCGGTTCTTGGTATGGAAGCGTCTTTGTGAGAAGAGTGGTGGAGGCAGGCTGTGTTTACATATGAATATGTGAATGAAAGGTTTTTGTATTTTGTTCATGTTCTGAGCACCCAGCTGATAAGAGCACAAGCTCTTATGATGTGTTTGAAGTGGATGAAGATGGAGAAGTTGAAAGATCAGAGTCCACTCAAAACAAGCTAATGTATGTATGCATGAGGAGAATCATTTATTTGGTGTAAAGAACAATATCCACTCAAAACTCATAAATAAATGGAATTATGAAACGTAGTGATGTAGCTTTTGCCAAGCTATCCAGTTATACATGGTGATTTATTTTTCTTCTAAAATACTTGAAAGCTACATTATTCTGAAAGTAGTGAGAGAAGTAGAGATGTAGTAGAAGTAGACAACATTTCTGGCTGTATTGTTTCTTTGTACTATGAAAAGGTCTTTATATTTTTTACTTTTGATACTTGCACTTTTACTTTCTATACTTAATTTAACACCAGATACTTTTCTTAAGTAGCTGAGCTACTTTACTTAACACTGACCCAAGTGATTTTCTTATGGGTGACATAAAAAGAATATATGAAATATATGAACATATGAACATATGAAAAATATTCAAAATTGTCATCCTATACAACCAACCAGATCCGCTGGGGCCAGATTTGGCCGGCAGGCCGCCAGTTGAATATCACTGAGACAACGAGCCCAATCGATGGTCTTGAAGGGCGGATCCAAACACAGCCGCCCGGATTCGTGCGGGGCTTCCTATTCCTTCACCAATCTATGTCCCCGCCTCCCCTCCCCTCCCCCCTCCCCCCCCCAGCCTGTGCACGGAGCACGCTGACGTCACCAAATTTAGAGCGACGCCCCTCTGCACTCTGATTGGTTAGGAGATAACAAGGTCCTAAGACCATCGTTCCTGCATGGCTCCCCCAGGCTTTTTTTCTTTTGTAACAAAAAAAAAAAGCATGGGTTTCCGAGGCTAAATATCACTAGACCTACCAAACTGGGCCCAGTTGGCTCAGTTGAGCTGGCTCTGTACTTGGACGTTTTTTTCTCCGTCTACACATGTCTTTGCCCAAAAAATCTACAAGCTCACAACGCGTCGCAACGCAACTCGTTGGTAGCTTGTAGATCTGCTATTTTTTGGGGGCTAATGTTCCCCCCAGAATATGGATGGGTTCAGGTTTTAAGTGTTGGGAGATAGGGTGAGTGTTGCATATTTAGAATGCCTACTCATCCCCTGTGGAACCTGTGGTGGAAAGTAACTACTGTATGTACATGTACTCAAGTACTTCAATATTTACAATTGTCAATACTTTTACTTTTCTACCCCACTACATATCTGAGGCAAATATTGTACTTTTACTACACTACAATTATATGAAAACTTAGTTACTAGTTACTTGATTTTGATTATTATTACAAAACCAGTCCTATATTTAGGCCATTTGAAAATAGCAGATCTACAAGCTCACAATGTATTGCGACGCGACACATTGTGAGCTTGTAGATCTGCTCTTTTCCAAAAGGTTTTTTATACATTTTGAATTTGTGAAATGGGACATTCTGCACAATGACTACTTTACTTTTGGTACTTTAAGTATATTTTGATGCCAATACTTTTGTACTTTTACTCAAGTAAATTTTTAATTCTGGACTTACTTGTAACAGAGTGTTTCTACATTGCAGTATTGATGAAGTAAAAAAAATGTAGTACTTTTACCACCACTGCATGGAACTAAGGTTTCATTATGGCTGTTGACTGTGGAAACAAGGCGTCATAAACTATTGGGTAGTGAGCAAACAATACTACATTGTACTGTTGTCTGTTAGCTACTGTGCAGTACTGTTTTCCAAGCTATCTTTAGCCAAGAATGCCACTGCGCCCATTCTTGGCTTAATAGAGCTTGGAAAATGTATTTTGAATCTCATTAGAACTCCCTGGTCAAAATAAACTAATACTAAATAAATATTGTAATAATAGTGAACTTTCTATCATCTTTAAGATTTAGAACAGAAGTATTTTGTAGTAAAGGCAGACAGCCACCATCATTATATTAACTAAAATGAATAGCATATTATTTGTTTATTTATTTCTTATAATGTGACCATATTATGTGCAACCAACTCCTTTTAACAGAATGCACAGTAATTTACATCACTTCAGAGCTGTCTGACCTTCCCTAAAACATAACACTCCACACGTCCCAGACTCTTCTCCCTACTGGCTCCCAAACTGTGGAACAAACTCAGCCCGTAGCACTTCCCCAAAAAATGGTGCCCAGATTTCCCTAGTGCCCACCTTTCCTATTTTGCCCAGAGTAGTAAGGTTATGTTTGCTGTAAGAATTTCTTTCAACCACAAAGGGGCGCCATACCTCATGGAAAGTGTTCTAGTCTTAACCTTCCTTGGAAAATACAAGTAAGACGCGCGAACGCTGGAAGCGAACGCAGATTGACTGTGGCTGGTATATTTCATCATATCAAAACATATTTTAGATGAGGATTTCCATGTTTGTTTTTGTACTTATATTATTCATCAAATGAAACGAAAAATAAATCAATGGAGGGTTTTTAAAAATGCATGCGTCTACTGCTACATTGGGGAGAAAAAGGGGTAAAACATAATTAAAACATAATCTAAATCTTAGAGAAAAAAAAATAAAAAAATGCATGTGTCTGTTACACACTAATCATGCTGTTGTAGCCATTTCAGGCCCTGCTGGTCATCTGGGGGAATAGCAGCATTGTTTACTTTAATTAAGCCACAGGTGTGAACCAATTAAGGCGCTAGAAAGATCGGACATTTTCAATGCATGCATGCACAATGCATAGAATAAAAAATGGAAATAATTAGCTTGCTTGAAGTATTTATTTGTTGATTTGAGCCACCTGTGCTGTTTTGATTTCATTTTTATAATGATTTGATTCTTCTATCATTAACACACACACACACACACGCACGCACGCACGCACGTACACACGCACACACACAACCATGCACGGAACACACACAGAGCCAGTGGTGGAAAAAGTACTCAAATGTTTTGCTTAAGTAAAAGTATCAATACTGCAATGTAAAAGTACTCTGTTACAGGTAAAAGCAGGCCCGGCGCCAGGATGAAATGACTAGGGTGCAGTTGAAAATTGTGAGGGTGCACACCAGTGGCGACGCATGCACGCGCACGAAGCGCGCGTGCATGTGTCCCGACCCGTGCGGGACACTTTTTTTTTTTTGGTTATTGGGTGGATTTTGGGCATTTTTTTGTTACTTTATTTCGGTTTTAAGGTTAGGGTTAGGTTAGGCTAATGTTATTTAATTCTTATTTTTGCCTGATTTTACCGATTTTATCAAAAGAAATATTATATAAAAATTTTTTTAAAAAAATTCAATTTCTTTTAAAATTTTAAAATATAAACTGAGGGGGCACAATTTGAAACTGAGGGTGCCAGGCCCCCTCAGGCCCCCCCATGGCGCCGGGCCTGGGTAAAAGTCTGGAATAAAAAATTAAAAAAATTGTAAAAGTACAAAAGTATTGGTATCAAAAGTAAAAGTACTAAAATGGTTGAAAATAGCAGATCTACAGCTCAGCAGATCTACAATAGGAGATCTACAGCTCTATGTAATAGATTGAAATTATTTGATTTATTGATTTATACAAAAACGGTCTATTAAGCTATTGTTGGTCAAAAGTATTTTATTTAAATGTCTTTATTTTGGTCCAGCTATTTCAAGTGATTTCCTTTATTTTAAGTAACATTGTGGGTTCGTTTTGCAGAGTTTAAATGTGATTATAGTACTGTACAGCATAATCTTGATCCATCATTCTGGGATCGGCTAGTGAGTGTTTTGGAGTCGGTGATCGATTATGTTGGTCTGTCACAGTGCTTCCTGTAGAGGGGACGGCGCTGTTTTCTCCTCAGATACACTCCGGTGTTTGAGAAGAGTGCACCGTGTCGTGTGAATTCACTATTCATTCATTCATCTTTGCCCCTGTTTACAGGGGCGCTACATTTTGGGGGCTCGTCCGGGATGTGTGCAGCGTGGGTCCACTTCTTCCAGCTACAGAAGTCCCCTGCCGTCACACAGCTCTTTTTAAAATCAACATGAACCTAGTCATCAAGGGCACCGTGGTGAACCAGCTACAGTGGTATCCTGATCATCAGTGAGCAGAGGGCAGACCATCTGAGGTATTGCTACATACCAGGAGAGCTGCTACTATGTTCCAAAGGTGAAAAGGTATCATTGAACACAGGTTCACAACCACACCGCACAAAGATGGCGTCATCAGAAGTGGAACGACTACAGTTGGAAGTAATCAGAGAGTTAATTGAGCTGCCCAGAGACATCCTGGCAGAGCTATGTGACTTTTTACTCATCGCAGGAGGAGCTCTTGAGCATGTGACTGGTAAAAGTCGAAGAGCTCTCATTAAGTTGATTTCAGACCACATACAGAGTGAAGAGCTTGAGAAGCTAGAGGATAATGGAATGTCTGACTTGCTCATATTTAGATACAAAATTACTGAGCTCCAGGCAGCTGCCACCCTAATGCAGAAAAAGACACAGGAAGAAGAGTTACAAGAGGAACAGAAGAAAAAGGAGGAAGCACAGGAAAGGATACGAAAAGAGATCGAGGCCTTGCAGCTTCAGTTGGCTGCCACACAGAAACAGAGTGAGAAAGATAAGCCAGAAAACAGAGAAATCAAAACCCCAGCCCCTAGCAGAATGTTAACACAGAGCCCACCCCAGAGTTATCCCCCTACCCCATGGCACAAGGATTTTAAAATATCTGGCCAAATTGGAGAACCTGGGCAGAAAGACCGATTGACCTTTTCAAGTCTGGCCCGCCAAATTGAACATGGTCTAAGCAAAGGGGTCCCAGAACTCGAAATTGTAGATGCAGTAATTAGAGCAATTATTCCTGGCATGGGACTTCGTAGCTATTTAGAGGGGAAAGCTAACCTAACCCTCCCCACTCTAAGGAGCATACTCCGTTCCCATTATCAAGAGAGAAGTGCCACAGAGCTCTACAAGCAGCTAACATCTGAAGTGCAGGGCATCAAAGAAACGCCACAGAACTTCCTCATTCGTACCTTTGACCTGAGACAGAAGATATTGTTTGCCTCGCAGGAGGCTGAGTCAGGCCTCAAATATGACCCAGGTCTAGTGCAGAACATGTTCCTTCACACTGTGTTAACTGGTCTGCAGAACGACAGCATAAAACGTGATCTCCAGCCCTATCTCGAACAGAGTGACATCTCTGATGAACTGTTACTAGAGAGAATGAACACAGCATGTGCCTATGAGACAGAGAGGCAGAACAAGAAGAAGTTATTAGGACAGCCACGGCCTGCCACTATCCATTCAGTCCAGTCGAGCGACGCTCCTGTTGAAATAAATGACAAATCACCTGCTCAACAAAACCCTGTTAAATTACCCCCCACTGTAGTTTCTCAGCTCGAAGAGATGAGGTCTGAGATGGCATTATTGAAAGATCTTAAAACTGAAGTGTCCCAAATAAGAGAGTCTATGCAGCAGCCTCAGTGCACCCCCCAACAGAACCAGTCGCAGCCCCAGTACAACCCCCCACAGCACCAGCTACAGTCCCAGCCCCTGTACAACCCCCCACAGCATCAGCTGCAGTCCCAGCCCCTGTACAACTCCCAGCCACAGTCACAGCCCCCATACAACCCCCAACAGCATCAGTCACAGCCCCCGTACACCCCCCCACAGCGCCGATCGCAACCCCAGTACATCCCTCAACAGCACCAGCCAGCGAGAGGTCCAGATGGTCCACCAGTTCAACAGTTTCAAGGTCAGCAGACACAGAACCTGCCGCAGGGATACTGGGGCCCTCCTGGTCCAGGACAGCGAGGAGGAACCGCTCAATATCAACAGAGGTTCGCCCCACAACGCAGCTTTCCACCACCGAACCGTGGGTGGATGAAGAGGTGTTTCGGCTGTCAACAGCGTGGGACAGAAGACTACTGCACACATTGCTTTCGTTGTGGCAGCAGTGAACACTACAGTGCAGGATGTCGAGCAAGAGGACAACAGGAACAGTTTGGAGGTGAGCCGTTAAACGAGGAGGGGTCACTCGCACGGGGCAGGGAGTGACCAGTGACACAGCAATGTCCCAGCACTGTGTGCACTGTGGAAAACAGTGTGAAAAAAGAGAGTGTGAAACAATGTGCAAAATGTAAAAAGGCCCTCTACTGTTCTAAACCATGTCAAGTTAATAATTGGACCATGCACCGAGTAAATTGTTCACCCCCCTCATGTATGACTGTGAACACTGCCCCCCGAAGAGAGAAACAGGCCCAAGTAGCTCCACTAGTAGGCAAAAAGTGTCTGATTGACTGTCACATGCAAGGCCAAGGGGTTCAGGCTTTGTGGGACTCAGGTTCTCAAGTGACAATCATTGATGAGCTATGGAAAGAAGTGCACCTACCCCACACAAGACTAAGAGACATTTCTGAAATTTTGGACAGGGCAGACACTTTAGATATTGTAGCAGCAAATGGGGAGAACATGCCATATGTGGGTTGGGTGGAGATAATGTTTAGCTTAGCCTCAGGGGGAGCCCCTTCTACTTCAGTTAATGTCCCCACTCTTGTAATGAAGGGAAACAAACTTGGCCGGCCAATCATTGGGTCCAATGTCATTGAACTAATTATAGACAGTGAATTGAAACAGTCCAATGCTACTGACAGAGAACGCCTGAGCCATACAGTGAGAGCAGTATTCCCCAACCTTGAACCAGAGCAAGCTCAAGCCTTTGTACAGCAAGTGAGCATTGAACAGAGAAGTGAATATGCTGTGAAGACAAAGAAGGAACGGATCAATATACCTAAACACATGTCTGTCAAAGTTGAGTGTTATGTTCAGATGCATTCCCCACCTGAAGATACCACACTGATCTTTGAGCCCGATGTCAACCCCCGCTGGACAGAGGGGCTCGAAATCTGTGACACCCTTGTCAGAGTGAGTAAAGACAACAGACCCTCCATTACTGTAAGTGTGCAGAACCCCACAGCCCATGATATAGTGTTAGCAGGAAAAACTGTGATTGGGACTGTCCAAAATATTCAGACCCTGTACCCCGCTTCCATCCTAGAGGGGTCCCGCCCCCCTCCTCCAGTTAGCATGAGTCACATCAGGGTTGAAGAGAACATGACAACTGATCTATGGGACCCGCCTGTCAGTCTCAGCCACCTTAGCGAGCCTGAGAGAGAGATAGCTCACCAGATGTTGAGAGAGGAGTGTGCCTCATTTTCAAAAACGGATGATGATATTGGACGCATTGAAAGACTGCAACTCAGCATTTCCCTTAAAGACACTGAACCTGTGGCAAGAACCTACCTGTCTGTGCCCAAGCCACTTTACAGGGAAATGAAAGACTACTTACATGACCTCATCGCACAGGGCTGGGTCAAGAAGTCCAATTCACCATATGCATCACCAGTAGTCTGTGTTCGTAAGAAAGACGGGAGTCTACGACTGTGTATTGACTTCCGTGAAGTAAACAGGAAAACTCTCCCCGACCGACAGCCTATTCCTAGAGTACAGGACATTATGGATGGCCTAGGAGGAAACTCTTGGTTCTCGCTTCTAGATCAAGGGAAAGCATATCATCAGGGCTTCATGGCCGAAGAGAGCAGACCTGTGACAGCTTTCGTGACTCCCTGGGGTCTCTATGAATGGATCCGAATTCCTTTTGGCCTGATGAACGCTCCAGCGGCCTTCCAGCGTTGCATGGAGGAATGTCTGGAAGGGCTTAGAGATGAAATCTGCATTCCATACTTAGACGACACCCTGGTCTTCAGCAGATCATTCCAGAACCACGTGGAAGATGTGAGAGCAGTACTACAGCGACTCCGGCAACACGGCATCAAGCTAAAACCCAGTAAGTGTGAAGTATTCAGGCGTGAGGTTCGCTACCTGGGGCGAATTGTGTCCGCTGGAGGCAGTAAAATGGACCCTGCTGATACGCTGGCTGTGAGGGCCTTAAAGGAGAAGAGACCAAGAACTGTGGGTGAGTGCAGGGCAGTAATGGGCCTCCTCAGTTATTATCGCTCGTACATAAGGGACTTCTCCCGTATTGCTGGACCCCTGTATGCCCTGCTTGAAGCGGAACCTGGAGCAGATAAACAGAAAAGCAGCAACAAATGGACAACGAAAGGAAAAGGGAAGAACAGAGGGACACCTTCAAATAAACCGATCACCTGGACTGGTGAGCATCAACGGATACTGGAAAAATTGATTGATTGTCTGGTTGAGCCCCCCATCCTCGGGTTTCCAGACTTCAACAAGTCATTCATCTTGCATACAGACGCATCAAACCAGGGCCTAGGTGCAGTGTTGTATCAAGAACAGGAGGGAAAGCTGCGTGTCATAGCATATGCATCTCGCACACTGACCAAAGCGGAGAAGAATTATCATCTTCACTCTGGGAAACTAGAGTTCCTAGCCTTAAAGTGGGCCGTGACCGACCGCTTTAGAGACTATTTGATGACTTCCTCTTGTCTTGTGTACACGGACAACAATCCACTTACCTACGTGTTGTCCACAGCCAAGCTGAACGCCACAGGGAGTAGGTGGGTTGCTGAACTAGCAGACTTTCATCTAACCATCAAATATCGTCCTGGCAGAGAGAATGGTGATGCTGATGGACTGTCGAGGATGCCCTGTGACATAGAGGAAATGATGGAGAATTGTACAGAAGAAATGTCCGCCCTCTCAATCCAAGCCACAGTGCAAGCAATAGAAACAACAGACTCTAAAACAGCATGGTGCATGATGGCTCTAGGGTGTGTAGGAACAGATGAGGGGACACCTACACCCTTCTCAAGAGCAGAGATTTGTCAGGCACAGAGAGAAGACCTGAATATTGGCCCTGTTATAGACTGCAAACAGTCAGATCAAAGACCTGTGGGACAGCAGCTTAAATCATTCAGTGCACAGAGCAAACGTCTCCTCAGAGAGTGGGAAAAATTCAGTTTAGATAGGGAGGGCATATTGCACCGAAAGACTGCCACCAGAATGCAACTTGTCCTACCAGAAAAGTACAAGACAACAGTCCTGAGACAACTCCATGACGACATGGGTCATCAGGGTGTGGAACGCACAACATCACTGGTAAGAGACCGTTTCTTCTGGCCACAAATGCAACGAGAGGTAGAGACCTACATGTCCCGATGTTGTGCCTGTCTTAAACAGAAAAAGCCCTGTAGAGAAACTAGAGCCCCTCTCAACTCCATTGTCACAACACAGCCATTTGAATTAGTATCCATTGACTTTCTGCATTTAGACAAGTGTAAAGGTGGCTATGAATACATCTTGGTGATAGTCGATCATTACACCCGCTTTGCCCAAGCGTACGCCACAACAACAAAATCTGCCAAGTGTGTTGCTGACAAAATATTCAATGATTATGCCCTGAAGTTTGGCTTTTGTCAGCGTCTCCACCACGACCAGGGTGGAGAGTTTGAAAACCAGTTGTTTGCACAACTGCAGAAGAACTGTGGAGTGATGGGCTCGAGAACAACACCGTATCACCCTGAGGGTAACGGGCAAGTTGAGCGAATGAACAGAACACTTTTGCAAATGCTGAAAACCCTCACTGAGAGACAGAAGTCCAACTGGAAAGAGTCACTGAACAAACTCATGTTTGCATACAACAGCACACGAAGTGAAGTTACAGGCTTCTCTCCTTTCTATCTCCTATTTGGGAGATCCCCAAGATTGCCTGTTGACTCTCTGTTTGGCTTGACTCCTGAGACAGGGACTGCTGACCACAAAGAATATATGAGAAAATGGAAAGCACAGATGCAAGAGGCATATGACATAACGGCAGGAAATGCAAAGAAAAGTGCAGATAGGAACAAGCGGAACTATGACAACAAAGTGAGGAGTTCTGTGTTGTGCGAGGGTGACAGAGTCCTCGTTAGGAATATGACCCCCAGAGGAGGAACTGGGAAGCTGCGAAACCACTGGGAAGATAGTATCCACAAAGTCATCCGTCAGGTGGGAAAAGATATGCCGATATATGAAGTTGTGCCTGAGCAAGGGAAAGGAAGAGGAAGTAGGATTCTACACCGTAATCTTCTGTTGCCATGTGATAACTTGCCCCTAGAGATCCAGTTACAACCTGCCAAAGTGAAGAGGAAAGTTACAGCTCAAAACAGTCAAGACACAAGAGTAACAAATCAAGATGATGATGACAGTGATGAAGATGACTATGGATACTACTACAGACCCGTGGATCAGCCTTTGCCTGTGATACAACCTGTGAACACAGACAGAGAGGATGTTAATGATGCTGAACAGCAACAACAAAACATGCCCCAGCGGCAAGAGGCTCAAGACATAGGAGCGAATCAAGAGGAATTGCAAGTTGAAGAGGAGCTTGTCATGGAAGATAGAATGTCGGCACCACCGTCACCTGTTCCAAGTAACAACAGTGAAGCAGCACAGCACTATCAGCGACCAGTAAGAGAGAGGCGAGCTCCGAGAGTCTTCACATACGACCAACTGGGCCACCCAGCCTGTTATAGTGCCGGATCACCAAGCAACATCATGTACTGGTACCCTCCAGTGCCCCTGCCCTACGGACCGATGCAAGGGACAGGTGCGTGGATGACTACAGAACAGCCCTTCAACTACCAGCCTGCCATTCCCGGGTACTGAAGGAAGAGCCCACAAATTCCCCTTGCCCCAATGCCCTGGCCCCAGCCCCACTGCCCTTTGCCCCAATGCCACCCACACACACATACACTACACTCCTGAACTTTGCGAGAAGCTGAGTGCCACGTACAACCAAACAAACATACACTACACTACACTCCTAGACTTTGTGATAAGTCGAGTGCTACACACACACACACACACTCGTGGACTTTGTGATGAGTCGAGTGCTACACATACACACAATCCTACACTCTTGGACTTTGCGTCAAGCCGGGTGCTATACACAACATACTATACATACATACACTCCTTACATTCGTGGACTTTGAAATAAGCCGAATGCTCTCATACACACACGCTCCATATACTCGTGAACTGTTGTTGAAACAACTGAGTGCCTTTCATACGCTCATGGACTTTTGAATAAGCCGATTGCTATTGTTATTTTGTTTGTAGTTTAAGAGAAAAAAAAAGAAGAAGAAACTGCTTGATGTGAAATTGTTTTGGTAAAGAGGAACAATTGTGATGGTACCAATATGGTTGGTCTGATGTCGGGGACGACATCTGTTTTGATGGGGAGTGTGTAATAGATTGAAATTATTTGATTTATTGATTTATACAAAAACGGTCTATTAAGCTATTGTTGGTCAAAAGTATTTTATTTAAATGTCTTTATTTTGGTCCAGCTATTTCAAGTGATTTCCTTTATTTTAAGTAACATTGTGGGTTCGTTTTGCAGAGTTTAAATGTGATTATAGTACTGTACAGCATAATCTTGATCCATCATTCTGGGATCGGCTAGTGAGTGTTTTGGAGTCGGTGATCGATTATGTTGGTCTGTCACAGTGCTTCCTGTAGAGGGGACGGCGCTGTTTTCTCCTCAGATACACTCCGGTGTTTGAGAAGAGTGCACCGTGTCGTGTGAATTCACTATTCATTCATTCATCTTTGCCCCTGTTTACAGGGGCGCTACATCTACAGCTCACAACGCGTCGCAATGCGACACGTTGTGAGCTTGTAGATAGGTATAAAATAGGGCTAAAGTGGTTAATGTATGTTTTATAATGTGAAACTGAGGTTGTTTTACAACGCCCTCTGGTGTTCATAGAGTGAATCAGGTCTTAATCAGATGTATTTTTGTGTCAGTAGGAGGAGGACCAAACTGGGTGAATTACAATTTAGGTATTTAGCAGACGCTCTTTATCCAGAGCGACTTACAGTAAGCAAGGTAAACACGTACATCAAATGCAGAGAGACAGTGTAGTAGTGCCTCAGTAAACTAGGATCACTGGTAAACTAAGAACCTACCCAGATAGCAAAAGTTGTTAAATCAACGTTGAATTATGGTCAAAAAATTTGCTTTTTGGTTAAGGTTGAAGATTGATGGTGGATCGACCTTAAATGTTGAAAAGATTTTATTGAATCAACATTGTATTATGGTAGAATTTAATGATTGAAATGCCAACATTGAATCAATGTTGAATCTATGTTGTTTGACAGTTGTTGTTTGTTTTTTTGTGGGGGGAGGGGGGGGGTCACATGCATTTTAAACATATGTTGAGGACAATGGGTTGTGATTTTTTATTATTTTGTATGAAGGCCTTTGCAGGAAGTGCGGGAAGTGGCTGCTGCGATCCTTCAATCGAACCCAGTTCGATTCGTGCGTCTTTTCGCATGCGGTTAAAACTGCTGGTTAAATCGCACCCTATCTGCAAAGGCCTTTAATCTTCCTAAGGTTTGTGCGTAATGACAAACATCTAAAAATCGCCTTTTGACAGAGACTACAAGGAGTGGAGCAGTCCAAATGTCCCATAGCCTATTTAAACCTAGTGATGTCATAGCCACCCCCAACCCAGCCCGTGCCATTTGAATCTCCTGGCTTCAGGCGCACGCACGCACGCACGCACGCACGCACGCACGCACGCACGCACGCACGCACGCACGCACGCACGCACGCACGCACGCACGCACGCACGCACGCACGCACGCACGCACGCACGCACACACACACACACACACACACACACACACACACACACACACACACACACACACACACACACACACACACACACACACACACACACACACACACACACACACACACACACACACACACACACACACACACACACACACAGTGCCAAGGTTGAACCGACTGGCGGACCGGCAGTCGGCATCGAGTAGTAGGCTACAATGCTGTGATTATGGAATAAATATTCTTACATTGCAATGGCTATAATGCTGCTATTATGGAATATATATCCTTACATTAACATTGCAATGGTAATCAGCACCATCTGTAGGCTGTCACTATAGGCTACTTGCTAAAGTTTACTGAGTCGCAAGACTTGTCTGCTGCGCAGTGCCCATGCAGTATCAATTTGACACAAGACCAGCATAAAACCGGAATTTATGACAGTGATGGCCGATTGATCGGTGCATCTCTATATGTATTTATGTATGTGTATGTGTATGTGTATGTGTATGTGTATGTGTGTGTGTGTGTGTGTGTATTTATATACACATTATTGCTTGATCCAGAAGTATCCTATGATGATGAAACTGGCAAACAAGAACACAATATAGAATCCATACAGCAGCCGGTCCATGACCAGCCCTATCTTGTTCCACTCCTCTTCGTTCTGACCGTCCTGGAGGTGTCTGTCCATCTGCATGCGGATGGCACGGAGGTCCCTGGACAGCCTCTTCAGCTCCTCCAGGGCAGGAGTCAGAGGGTCTGCTGGGGGGGCTTTCAGTGGGTCTGCTGGAGGAGTTTTCATTGGAGACCTTGGAGTGTTGAGGGTCTTCGGAGACCCTTCTGTGATGTAGATGCGAGGTTCTTCGTTGGTGACGGGACCATGCTGGACATCCTTGCTATTCACTGTCACTGAGTTTGAAAAAGGAAAGTGAGGTGATGTTAGGGGGACAATAAGGTGATGCTGGTTTCCCAGCACTAGCCATTAGTTGTTTAGTGCTGGTCAGGTTCAGTGCAAAAACTAAGTGGAACTTGAAAAAGGACACTCCGCCAGGTCAGGTAGGTTATTGTGGGCCAGCAATGTTCGAATTCGAATTTGGATGGAATATGAAAAAACAGATCCGACTTGATCACATGACTATAATGTGTACTGATTTGCATGATGTTTGGACAAAATCTGTAGGAGTAATATCAAAATCTTTTTTTTGCAAAAATCTGCCTCCTGGTGGCGCTATAACAGGCCAATGTGAAACATTTGGGGCAGAGGTTCTGCTCTGGCATCCAGGGAGTGTGTGTGCACAGTTTCGCTTCGATCGATACTATATCTGTCACACAAAATTCCGTGGCATAACTCACAGTGTCCGACCCGTCGGTAACAATCTTAGAGCGTGTGTCTCTCATGACCGCGAGGTGTGCAGAGCCAAACAACAATTCGGATGGACCAACGTTTTCCAAGAACCTAAAAATCATGAATATCTAATCTGTATCGGTTGACTTGCAGGCCCTTGACCACCAAGGGCCCTGGGCGGCTGGGCCCACAAGGCCCATTGACAATTTACTTACTGTAGATGTAAATATATATTTACAATAAATATATTGTAACGCTGGCGTACTTTGTATACATGTATGTCCTGTTCCTTTTATTTAGGGAGGTGTCACTGTATGGGTATTGACTACAGGTTGTTCCGGGAGGGAAAAAAGAAGGAAGTCAAGTTGGGCTGTTTGTTACTGTTGGTGCTGTCATGCTGGACTGAGTTAACTGAGAGACATAGCACACGTTACTGTGTTATTAGCCTTGGGCTTTATTGTTTTAAGTTCAGTGACCCTCAACATCGGGTTAGCTGTGCTGCGGCAAGGCCTCAGAAATATTGAGCTAGCAACTTGAACATCGTCTCCTAGCCTCGTCCTTCTAGTTACCCCGCACACACAATATTTTTTAAATACATTTTATCGCTCAAATATGTGGGCCTCTCAGCCAACAGCACTAGTCTCCTCCTATACTGGCTGTATATGGTAGTATTTTTAAGATTTAATTTAATTCAAATGTTTTAATGCAAATAAATATAATATACTGTAGGACTTATAGACTGTACTATCTAAATCCTGTACGATAACATGTCTACAGGTGTTTTCTTGACCCACACATGCCTTACAACTTGAGTAGTGTGTTTTTGTGCCCACCTGGCTGCCCATTCTGGGTAGTGTCGTATGTTAGCCCTTATTGCTTATATTTATGAACATTAATTATTAATTAACATTAATTCACTAAAGTCCACGTTTGCATACAGACATGTTGTATACACGAATCCACGGAGCGCTGCCCTGGGCGCAGCCATTGCTGCGGTGTCAACGCTCCGCGGACGTGACACCGCAGCAATGGCCGCCTACAGGCAGCTACAGGCAGCACGTCTGTGGATTCGTCTATAGGCCTGATGCTAATCTTAACCCACTGTCTGAGGAGGAGAAGTTTGGTGTGAAGTGCGATTTACATCTCCATTGTTAACTTGAAAGACATCAGGTCTAGGCCATTGTCTTCACTCCATCCTTCCTGACATACACAGTTGCAGATTAGGTCGGCAGATGTTCAAATCAAAGGGCTTGATCTTCAACTAGTGGGGGGGTTCTCACTGAACCAAAAGTAAAAGTATTTAAGTACTCATTACGCATAATATCCCATTTAGCAAGTTTTCAAAAATGTATACAAATCTTTTAAAATAGCTGATCGCTACACGTTGTGAGCTTGTAGATCAGCTATTTTCAAATAGCTTAATAGGGCTGAAGTGGTTAGTGTATGTTTTGTAACAATCAGAATCTACAAAGTAACTAGCAACTAAAGTTTTCAAATAATTGTAGTGGAGTCAAAGTACAATATTTGCCTCTAAGATGAAGTGGAATAGAAGTAAAAGTATTGAAATAGGATATACTCCAGTAATGTAAAAAATACCTCAACATTGTACTTAAGTACAGTACTTAGAGTAAATGTACTTCGTTACTTTCCACCACTGACCTTGAGCATCTGGGTTGATCATAACCGTGACTCTGTTGCCGGGCGGTTTAGGAGAGAGACAGACGACGTAGGCCAGGTACTTCAGCACCACGGTCCTGAGCCAGCGAGGCACGGGGGAGAGATGGCGGGAGCTGCACTTGATGTTGGTGATTAAAAGGGTCTCCAGCAGGCTGACCACCATCATAGCCAGGCTGATGGTGAAGAACACATCTATACAGGGGGGACAGAGAAGGGAAAAACTGAGGGTAGAAGATGAGGCCAATTCCAATAACCCCCCTTGGCAATTATACACAATTACTTTTGTAGTGCCCTTGAAGAGCCATACCTCCATAGGTAGTGTTTTAAATGGGACACTTCTAAACATCAACACTCATTTCTCCCCCTAGTGGTTTGGAAGATGATACAAAAAGGTGTATCTGTTCTTATTATCATTATTATTATCTGTTCTGTTATCTTTATTTTATGCTTTTAATGCATACAATGCCTTTCATGTCTTTGAAAGCCTTTTATGCCTTTTATGGACATTGAATTGCCTTTGTGTATGAAATGTGTTATACAAATAATTGAATTATTCAAATTCACAATTCAGACATTTACTAGATGTTCCAAAGCATTCTTATGTCCAATTCGTCATATTTCGCTACCTGGTCAGATGCCATATGCCAGTGGTTCTCAAAGTGGGGTCCGGGGACCCCCAGGGGTCTTTGAGGGAGTTTCAGGTGGTCCCCAGCTAAATGTGTTAATATAGCATCAAAATCAGGTTAAGCACTTTAACCCGATATACATTGGCTGTTTGAAAATAGCAGATTTAACAAGCTCACTTGTAGATCTGCTATTATCTGAATATTTTTTAGACATTTTATTTAACACAAATCTTGTTATGGTGGTACCGGGCACAAAATATTTTAATATGGGGGTCCGATTCAGGGGTAAAGGATGGAAACTGTCAGCTCTCAGCAAGGCATTAATGTGTGTGGGTTTTCTATAGGCGACTGTTTTGAAACCTTTGCTGTTAAGCATTATGTGGATATCCAGAAAATGTACTTCCATTTTGTCAGAGGTGATTGTGAATTTTAGTGACCTACAATTGGTTCTACAATTTGTAAGCAAGCAAGCAAGACAGTGCTTGGTTCAGATGAATAATGAACAGTAGCCTAACAGTTGGATTGTGCCTCTGAATAGAACAACAATAGAACAAACTTGCTCTTCCATTGTGAAGACATGCTAATCTTAAATTCAGCCAAATCCAGCGTAGCGATAGTTCAGGTAGGCGGAACTCCACCCCCCCCCCATTCATTCGCTAACAAGTTGATTCATACACACACTCACAAGTCAGTCGGTCTGTCCACGTTCAACCTCACTTCATTCTCATTCGCTACAAGCTAACTCACACACGCCCCCATTCCCACAGTGCAACTCAGGCGGTTCTTTTAAGCAGTCCAATATTCACTGTTCATTCAACGTGCTAAGCTGTCACAGCTTGTCGTACAGCTGTCAGAGTTCAGGCCTCCTCACTGTGGAATTTTGTTTCATATGTTAACTAATTTAGACCTGAGGCCGATTCTAAAAACGCCTTCTAAATCCTGACCTGAGTTTTCTGAAAAACTTCAAATATTTATTCAAAAATTACCAAAAAAAATTATGTTGCTATACTGTACTTAGCAACAACAACCCTAAAAGGGGTTCCTGGATTAAAAGGTATAGTTACGGATAGGGGTTCCTGGTCTAAATGGGCTAATGGATGATTCTGTGGATTGTACTATTACTAGAAGTTCGTCTAGAACGTCTAGTGCCCATGCAGCGCCCACTTGGCAGTGCCCCCCCGCATGCTAACGCTACTCGATTTTGGGCTTATGTGGGCGCACCATCTACAATGGACTAACTGAGCAGGAATAGTAACATTCACCACACTAACTGTCATTGTTGACAACGTGATTTCACAGCTACGTCAGCCACGACAACCACGTTAGCGTAAGCTACATGCTACGGTAAAAGTGCGTTGGCGTTAGCTGCATGCTAACGGCTCATGTTAAGCACCCCTGGCCACTAATCATTCAAATACAACAAACGCTATCACAGTAGTGGACATAAACATTCGTTACATTAGTAGCAGGCTGCAGTGACCTAAAAGTCTTGACAATAGGAATGACAGGGCGATTTATTAGAGAAATGACGGTGATTGTGCTGTCCAGCTCAGCTTCCCCAACTATCACGGAGCCCTGCCGTTACTGCGTCTGTGATGTCGGCAGGGAGCTGTGTGTCTGAGCGAGTATTGGATGCTGTTATCTGGAAACTGCCCTCAGCATGACATGGCCAATGAGAGGTAGCGCTTTCGTTGTTGCTAAGATACGGTGTGTGGCACATAGCGTCTCTGCCCCATAGCCTGTAGATCTCTCGAACATGATTGGCGTAGCCTGCGTTGCCAGGTCTGCCTTTTGTATAAGTGATTTTGGGCTTATTTGGGCGCGCTTTTGGGGCTAGTTTGCATAGATCACGGCAGCGCTTGTTTCTTGCCCGTTTCACGGATCTGGCAACGAAGGTGCTCCCGCACGGTGAAAGATGATCCCTCGCAAACGGATGACAATGTCCACGCATGCGCAGTTACATGCACAGTTTTGCTTGCAAGCAGTTTTGCGATTACACACGACCTGCTTGCAAACAAACTGCATGCAGTGGCACGCGACGCATGCGCAAGTTTGCGAATTGTATTATAGGATATGTGGTATACAATGCAAGTGAAAGGTTATGTTCATGTAATAACTGTATCTTATGCTCTGCTCTGGGGGTTTTGTGATCTCAGATTCTGTGTCATGCTTGCGCAGGTAATCTGTAGTATCACAGGAGCAGTCACAACGCCAAACTGAATGCAATATCATTGCAATAAATGGCAAATGGTTAATCCTGAGCTGAAGTGTCTAACTGAAATGATGCAACAACTTATAAGTTATAATTACAGGTTATAAGTTATAACCTGTAATTACATGCGTCATACTCACTGATGAGAGGCGTTGTTTTTCCGCTGGCCGGCAGCAGGTCGTTCATGATGAGCAGGAAGACGGTGTAGCCCAGGATGAGGGTCATCTTGAAGGAGGAACGGTCGGCGCTCTCAGGAGGAAGCAGGAAGCTGAAAAGGTCCACTGTGACGAGGAAACAGCTAGGAACAAGGAGGTTCACCACGTAGAGAATGGAATTTCTTTTTAAAACCATCTAAGTGAGAGAAACAGGTATAACCTGAGGGTCAGTAAGATGATGCAGGTTAGTCTGAGAAAAATTACATTTACATATATTTGCCTACAAAAATAGTTTGCTGTTACATTTAAAGGATCAAGGTCAATAGAATATTAATCTCTCAAGAACAGATTCTGCTCTCCGCTTGAATCTGTCGGGGGGGGGGTCGTCATATCGTGTACGCACTGGCCTACAAGTGGGCGTGCCTTCAGATCAGGAAGCAGGCCGCGCTTTACCCAATCAAATGTAGTGGGCGGGATTTACGTGTGTACCAATCCTTCCCCACTAGAAACAAACCGAAACTAATTTAACAATAGCGTCCTCGGAGCAGACAAAACCACGGAAAGATATTCATATTTTAACTTGCTCTTTCATCATAGAAACAAGTGGGCTTATAACCAAAACGATCCATGTTCTCTGGGAGAAGTGGTGTTAGTGTTCCGTGTGGAAATATTGTTAGTGGGAATGAAAACATAGTCGCAGCACCGGAAGTGAAAGGCTGAAGGCAGACCAAAACCCCGGTTTCCTTGCGCACGTGTGCTCCATTTTGCCCCCCCTAAGTAAAATAGTAAAAAACAGCAGAGGGCGCTGTTTTTCCTTTTTTATTTGGCGATGGGTTCCCAGATTGATAGAATATAAACAAAAGACAATTTCCTTCACCTAGTTCAGGAAGCACATCACGCGCATTATGAAAAGCTTCTGCCAAGATATAATTAGACTTATTATTATCTCTTTGCCTGCCACCGACGAGATTTCTCGTCAGGTTCCGCCAGGGTGCAGCCTGCCACTGACGAGAATGACGAGATTTGTGTTTTCAGTGGGTATCCACCAGATGGCGCTGTTATCTACCCTATGAATGATGCTTTCACTGCCTGCTGACGACGGACCCGGAATTGACGTCTTTTAAAAATATGAAGTAGAGGAACAATGATAAATCCCTGTCCATTCATTTCAAGGCTTTTCAACAGGAACACAGAGGGGGCGGGGCTTTAGCAATTACAACTTGTCCTTATTGGCCGTCTAAGTGCACCTAGCCAGTTTTGGAAGTGTAGCATGCTGGGAACTGGAGTTATGGCTGTTTAATGCCCAGCCAATAGGAACACAGAGGGGGCGGGGCTTAACAATTACAGCCTGTCCCTAGTGGCCGTCTAAGTACACCTACAGTAGCAGGTTTCATAGGTTTAGCATGCTGGGAACTGGAGTTATGGATATTTAAAGGCCAGCCAATAGGAACACAGAGGGGGCGGAGCAATGGCACCCAGGGCCCTGGGTGCCACACGTGGTCCCTGGTGTGGCTATTGTGATGGCAGACCTCTGACCTGTGTTGGTGGCAAGTTTGGTGCGGATCGGAGCAACGGTGCGTCTGCATATTACGCACGTGTGTGTGCACGCGTGCAGTGCTGGCTCGCACGTATACAGTGCTGGCTTGTGTGTGTGTGCTCGGTGCGCCTCGCAGTCGCAGTTCTGCATGTTGCACGTGTGCGTGTGCGACTGTGCGTGTGCGCGCACGTGTGCAGTGCTGGCTCGCACGTGTGCAGTGCTGGCTTGTGTGTGTGCACGGTGCGCCTCACAGGTCCGCATGTTACGTGTGTGTGTGTGTGTGTGTGTGTGTGTGTGTGTGTGTGTGTGTGTGCCCGCGCTCGCACGTACAGTACGTGTGCAGTGCTGGCTTGTGTGTGTGCCTCGCAGGTCCGCATGTTAGGCGCGCGTGCGTGCGTGCGTGTGTGTATGCACACATGCGCCCTTCACGCGCAGGTGTGCTGACCAGCGCGTGTGTGTGCAGTCTTTAAGTGGCGCATGTGTTGCACGTTTGTGTTGGATTAGTGTAACTGGTTGCATTTTTGTGTTGCAGCTGTTGAGGCCGTGCTCAAACATACGGACTAGGGGTGTGCCGATATAGTAATTTCATGAAACGATACGATACGATATTGGGCTCACGACATCGATACGATACGATATATGGCACTTTTTTTTTAATGAAAATATATGGGGGGGGGAAAAAGCTTATGACAATATATGGGGCGGGGGGGGGAGCAAATGCAAACAAATACTTCGGTTTTTGCATTATTATTATCCCCCCCACCCCGCAAAAACAAGCCTCATTCAAATGGCCACAGCTGTGCAATGGATTACCGCAAGCTGAAATTTTTTCCCCCCTATACTACGACACCCCCATGAGGCGATCTCCGTGAAGGCGGAGGTCACAGAGAATCTTCCATGATTTAGGGTAGCCTACAGTAAAATCGCTCGTTTTCGCTGGCAGTAGTGGCACACTATTACTCTGGCAGTTAATGAGCTAAAGCAGGGCTACTCAACTTAAGATGGCTCAGGGGCCACTCAGCAAAATACCAAAAGTCCAAGGGGCCGCCATAAAAATGACGGTCCTATTTTGGATTTTTCGATTTTGTAACGCACAAGAAAATGTACATTTTGACATCATATTCTTTTCACTGTACCAGTTTATTTTGTGTTGTGTGTATGTCCAGTGGCAGACACCTATCCTGGGCGCGCGGCAAAGCCGCGCGGCCGGAAAAATTTGGGGGTCAAACCCCCCCAAAAACCCGAAATGCACAGAAAACTATGCATTATACCTGTAACAATTGACGCACCTGTATGTATGTCTGTTTGTTTTTGAAAAATGTTTTAGCAACCCATATATTTGAACGGAAATGTATATTTTTATCCTGTGCTTAAAAAAAAAAAAAAAAAAACCATGAGGGGGGCCGCCAAGACGCTGCGATCGGGCCGCATGCGGCCCGCGGGCCGCGGGTTGAGTAGCGCTGAGCTAAAGGATGTGTATCACTGGTTTCTTTCAAAATTGGCCTGATGATGACATGTATTATTGTCTAAATTGTTTATGCTATGTGAGGAATGGAATACGGGGCGGCCATAGCTGAGTGGTTAGTGAGCCCGCCTAGGGAACCAGAGGCCCTGGTTGCCCCAGGTTCGATTCCAGGCTATCCCAGCATATGTGCCGATGATATGAAATTTGTCCCTGAGCAAGACTCTTAACCCCAATTGCTCACAGGTTCTCATTGGAAACAAGACCGCAAGGACTTTCATGAACGACCTGTTAAAAGGATTTAAAGGATTTATACATACTGTAGGACCACAATGGAAACAAGTCTTTTTTCTGTTATCTTTTTAGCCTTAATGTCTGACTGTACCACCTGCTGTTTACATTTCGGACTAATAAAGTATTCAATAAAATAAAATAAAAAATGTGTTGCCAAGTAGCGTGCGTGTTTATGAAACTTTCCTCTTCTACCCCAGATTTGAACCCGGTTTCCTGCGCAAGTGCTGAACGTTTTACCATTGTGCTAATAGAGCCAGCCTGCTTGCTCAGAGGAAAAATGTAATCTTGACCTGATGGTCAAAATTCGTGTTCATTCGATCCTGTGTCTAGGTGAGACATGACCTTTGACACGATCTAAATGTCTCAATAGAAGAGCAGGGAGACAAAAATACAACCACCCCAAGTTGTATTGTTTATTCATGCATTGGACAAAATTACATTTTATTCATTAAAAAGGTTACATAGTGAGGCTTTAAGGTATTATTATTATTATTATTATTATTATTATTATTATTATTATTATTACATTTATTATCATTATTATTATTATTATTATTATAAGTAATATCTTATTATTAGTCAGAAATTCCCAGACAAAATGGAAGTGTTCTTACATTGACTTCCAGCTCTGAGTAGCCCTCAGTGCCGGATGGATGCACTACAATTTTGATCAGGCGCCATTCTCCCCTCCTCTGAATCGCCTCTCTGGACTTGATGTGAATCTCCTGGGCTGATCTGCTCATAACCAGATTTACATCAGAAGCTGCAACCACAGTTTTTAAAGTAGATTAAAAGGTAGTGGTGTGAGTGTTGTTGTACTGTATGTGTGTGTTCTGTAACAGGCAGATATCCTTTCAGTTTAGATGGCATCGATTCTATGCCATCGGTTTTCAAAGGGAGGTCAACGAGCGGGCGGGGGGCAGTTAGAAAGGAGAGGTAATTAAAAAAGAAAAGAAAACCGTATATGTGGTATACAGTATATACATATACATATACATATATATATATATATATATATATATATATATATATATATATATATATATATACATATACATACCCGGAGTTTCCCGGTGGGGGGAGGTCAAAAGGGGGGTGAGTGTAGCAGTAGTGGCTCAGAGCCTCTGCCTGATGAGCTAAAGTCTAATATCTCCCATGGCCAAGGGGGAATTAGGCTAGTGGCTAAGATGTTGGCTTTCCACACGGGAGACCTATAGGTGACACACGCTGGTGTCGGGCCTCGTAGAGGTGCAGGTGCGGTGGGCTGTGGTGTCCTCCTGGGGATGGAGGCCCTGAAGGCCTCACCCTGCTCCTGCCTCGATCTCCAGTCGGCCATCCGGGTGGCGATGGCGTCCCCAAACAGACCGGCCTGCTTCACGGGTTGGTCCATGACGCTGATCCGTTCCGCATCGGAGAGACGTGAGAGGTCCAGCAACCTCGCCCTTTCCGTGGTGACGAGGAATGCCATGGCGCGGCCGATGACGGTCAGGGCTGCTGCAGTCAGATGCAGAGACTCGTTGCTCAGACGACGCAGCTCCTGCATCTGCTCCGGTGTGGGGGTGTCCTTCGCGGCCTTGAAGAGCTCCGTGGTTGATGCCCCCATGAGCACGGAGGAATTCAGGGTGCGCGCTCCCGCGCCCAGAACCGAGTAGCCTTTCTGTTGAGGGCAGAGAAATCTCTTGTTTAGATGAGAAACTCGGCCCGCAAGCCAGGCCACCCAAGCCCGAAGGCAAGAGGTGGGCCACCATGGCCATCTCCATCTGCAGGATGCTGCTCAGCCCCTCTTCCTGCTCCTTCAGGCATTCGAGGCCCTTGAGGGACGGAGTGGGTGAAGAGTATGACTTTGTCCATGACTTGTGGAGAGCCTCCAGGGTGACGAGCGTAAGGGGAATAAGGTCCTTTGTCGCTCGCTTTGCCCTGGCCCCACCTATGCCGTCGAGGAGGGAGGCCTGCGGTGCGACCCTCTCTTCTGGACGGGGCCATTCCACGCCTGTGTGTTCTGCTGCTCGGTGGAACAGCGTGTGTTCTGCTGCTCGGTGGAACGCGGGGGGGGGGGGGGGGGGGGCGTTGTCCTCATCTTCCTCCTCTGGAGAAACGAAGGAGATCTGGGTGTCTCCGTCGTATTCATCCAGGGCCTCGTCCTCGAGTGGGTCGAAGACGTGGTCCAACAGGTCCTCCTCGTACAGCGGATCGGCCGTCTCCATTGTACATCCCCAATTCAAGGCTGGGGATGGTGCACGGAGCGGCCTTGCCGCGGCCCCCGACAGATCACTCGAGCCCTCCTCCAGATCGACCTTCACTGGAGGGTCCGGAGGTGGTGGTGAGGTCGTGGCGGGGAAGGCTCCGCCAACCACGAGTTTCCCATCGAGCTAGCTTTGGTAGCTAGCAGGCCGCAACACGTGGAGTCAAGGCTAGCCTGGGGCTAACCGAGCTACAGTGTGATCTAGCCTAACAGCTATCGTGTGTTAGCCACTCGCCAGCTTTCCGTGCTAACGAGTGCTACTAGGCTAAACTGGAGTTAGCAAGCTAACGGTTAGTGAATAAAGCTAACTAGTAATACCCACTAGGAGCGAGCCTGAGCTACTAGCCCGGGAATATTACGGAAAAGGACCGTGGAATTATCGGTGGAAGTCTGAATCACCGAATTGTTAGCGTCTTGCGGTCCAGAACTCGGTCCTGGTCTGTTGAAACCTAGTTAAGCTTAACAATTCTACGGCGAAACTGGGGGAGAAAAGCTCTGCTTCAGACGAGAAAGGAATTGAAGTGGGGTTTTGGATATGCCCCCTGACTTATAGGACCTAGGGCGGGACCTCCAGTCAGGAAGGCGAATCAAAATGACCGCACGCGAGGCAGTGTTGACGTCTCGGAGGTACCGAGACTAGGGGGAACGATGATTTATGATGTTGACATAACTCGTGACGGCGCGACTCCGTAGGTGAAAAAGAGTGCACCTTTTTCAATCTGACTGGTTTTCCAATCATACTATAGCACATATATATATATTAACAGAGAATATATATAAGAAGTCTGTCTTGTCTCTGTCTCCTGCTGTCTATCTGTCTGTCTGTCTGTCTGTCTGTCTGTCTGTCTGTCTGTCTGTCTGTCTGTCTGTCTGTCTGTCTGTCTGTCTGTCTGTCTGTCTGTCTGTCTGTCTGTCTGTCTCTGTCTCTCTCTCACCGTAGTGAAGGTAGGATCCAAAGGTCAAGGTGCAGTTCTGAATGTCGAAGGGGAACTTGAAGATATCCATGTGACAGGAAGTGACCGCTATGACTGGCCTATCATCATACACATGTCCCTTGTTGTCCAGGTACACAAAGGGAGTGTTGGGAGAGTTGTCTTCATCCATGCTGCACCAGGACAAAACCAGGCAAGAATAGAATGGAATGGTATAAGGTCGGTTTAAGTTCAACAATAAAATAGATATAAATACAAACACTGAGATAAAGAAACAAAAACTCCACGACAGAGGGGGCAGCAGAAGCCGAGTAGCTGAGTGGGAGAGGCCACCTGGGAATAGGGTTAGGATGCGTGTGTCATTTTCATACCCGATCTTAGTAACTTGGAAACGCCCTTCTGTGACGCATGTGGAACTTCGATCCTGAGGCACTGGGATTGAAGTCTAATGCTTAGTGTTGCACTCCACGGAACCATGTGGTATTGCAGGGGTTTGGGAGTTATTTAAAGCGGTTCGCTCATGTGAGAGGCAGTAACTAAATCGTAACTTGTACTACGATCGGGTTGGAAAACAACACACGTCACACGCGGTTGGGATCCTTGAGGATTTTAACGATTCTGGTTCCTTAACGATTACCTTTAAAGGTTCTATGACATTCATTTTCACTTTTTTAATTTGTTATGTTTTTTGGGGGGTTTTATGACCTCAATTACACCCCAAAAAACTTTGAACATTCAGTGGATCTTCTGTGGTCTGGGGTTTTCTGAATAATTAGGCTGAAAAGTAATCTGGGATTGGCCCCTTGACTTTGATGTCATAGTCACTTAATCCCGCCCCCTCTCCTCCCAGCCCCTCCCCTCCCCTATCCTTTCCTTTGGGGGGGGGCGGAGCAGAGGCGATGATTGACAGGCAAAATCCCTCAACAGCGACACCCGCAGAAAAATATTACTTTTGACATTGCAGTTGAAACGGCTTTAGAAATGTGAGAGAAAAACACCTGCAATGGCTCACTGGAGTGGAATTTTCAGTTAAAACTTTTTATACACGTTTGAAGGACCATGACAAAGACTTTTAATGTGTTGTAAAACTGAATATCATGAAACCTTTAATGATTCCTATGATTGATGATTCCAAATGGACCCTACAGGTCTTTAACTCTAAGAGTGTACAAATGGAACCAAACAACTCTCAGAGTTATGGTGGTCAGTTTGAGAACCACTGGTATAGTAATTGTATAGCAAAAATGAAGTCCACATACCAGCTTTCTGACAGTGTGATAAACCGGCTCCGGAAACGGTTCCAAATGTGATGGAACCGATTCTGGTTCTTCAATGTTGTTTCCGGTTTCCGGATCCCAACCCTACCTGGGAATGTGAAGGTCACCAGTTTGCCCAGACGGTCTGCCCAGTCTATGTGTCTTACTGTCCCTTAGCAAGATATTTAACCGCTAACTGTTTTAACTTATTATATCACAAAAGGTTGATGAGGTTGGTGGGTGGTCGGTGGTGAGGCCAAAACTGTCTGCCCGATTCTCCTCAGTGGCTGGAGCAATTAATCTGTGCACGGAACTGCGAAGGCCGTTTTTCGATATCACCAAATCTCAGCTGTTTATTAGCGTTTTTGTGTCAAAGAATGTCACCATGGTTACGGCTGCCCAGCTATGGGATGAATGGCTCCCGGGTTGCCAGATCATCGCATATCCCCCACGGGTATGGACTAGTAGCCATAATTCATAATTAATGCCATTTTCAGCACCCATTATGAAAGCTACAGTATTAAACCTATGACACTCATCTGAGGACTGGCACAAAACATCACATCATCATAGCATTTCATCCAATAAGGAGAGGAGTTGTGTGGACTTTTAAAGAGGGCAGTGCTTTTTGTTGTTGATACTTTTTGTCATAAAATAGGAGAACTTACAACTCGGCAATGCGGATGTCTGGAACCCACAGCTTCTCACGAGGGACAGAGACCCTCCGCGCCCCACATTCTCTCTCATCCCAGCTCAAACCCTCAATGTCCCACTCCTAGATAGAATCAGAAACCAGAAAATGTTTTAGAGGTCAAATTCTTTTCAAAGATGGATGTCATTTCTTAAAGATGCTCTACTATCTTTTCAATTTCAACTCCAATGCTTTAATATTTAATTAAGGAAAATGGAAATATAATGTATTGAATTCATATTTTGCTGTTGATACGTGAACACTTACAAGGATTTGCCGTAGGTGTGATGTAAGTGACTGGGCTTTTTCATTCTAAAGAGAATGTTCAGAAAATGTTCAGTGTTCAAGATCTAGTACAGGGGGGGAAAATGCATTTACTGACTCAACCTAAATCCAATAACATAATTGGGAGCCGCACAGGCTGGGTTAACATATACGTTTATATGACATACTGTACAGACAGACATGAAAATGTTAAAGAAATAGCCAGGTAGGCCTACTCACCACTCCTAGAATTCCCAGTACGGTAAAAGAAAAGTAAACATCTGTTGGTGTTGTGAGGTATTTTACAGGACGTATGAGTTTCTTACTAAATACCTTCTCCTCCAGGGCCTTAAACAAAGACTCAGAAGTTGGACTGCTACAATTCAATGCTGCTGCCCAACCTGGATTTATGGGGAAAACAATGCCAAGTGAATTTAATGTTTCCAACATCAATTCACAATAATGCATTCCAAACTCTGACAGTATGTATAGTAGACAGTAGGAGTAACATGTCTCCCTTTTCCCTACTCCACCTCATATAACACTCCTTATTTCTTTTTATCAGTTGTATTGCTTATCCTCAAGGACAAATACAAACATATATATTACACACAGTCAGTTTTATATACAGTGTATAGGCTATTCCTTAGTACCTGCAGATCAGTAATAGGCCATGTCATTCATGACGCCTGTATCTGCAAAATCATAATAATCAGAATAAATATGATAATATGTTTTTTGGTGCAACTGAAGTCGTATCTGAATCGAACCACTAGTCTCCATCAGGGGATGGAAGGTTAACAAGGGCAAATCATTTAGGTCATTTTGCGAACAAGGGGGGTGGCATCCCCCTCATCACCTTCAAATTGTCGCCTACTGACCCCTGATACCCTGAGCTTATACCGCAACTCAGCGTTGTAACAATAGATGTACAGTATGCCAAGTTGTTATTTAGATTATTGTTATTGTTATTGTATATCATTTAGCCAGATACTAGGTTTGATGACTGCTATTTTAGCTACTCACTTCACTGCTTATCCTACTGTATATCATTGATACATAACTCATCCTATTGTCATTTATTTGCATATATTTCAAAAGTATACTGTATGGCATCAGAGGTGTCTGGCCAGGTCCAACATGTGGAGTGTAAACTGAGAAGCCATTTAATTTACGAAACTGTAGATTGTTTAACATTCATTCCAGAGTTTCTTACCGTGAAGCAACACGACACAGAAGAAAATGAGTCTCGCAGGTTTCTTTAGATTCTTCATCGCTCGAGTCTCTGCACAGCAATTTTCATTCCACGATTTTCTTTAGGAATGTAATTTTTGTTTTAGTTGTTTTTTTTTTGGGGGGGGGACAACAAAAAGCAACAAAAAAAAAGTTCTGTCTGTTCCGTCAGCTTGTTTTGTGTCAGTGTGGCAAGATGTGTTCTCTAAAAATAATTCCTCTCCTATATATAATAATCCTTTGTACCTTTTGCATGATTCCATGGGATTAATGTACCGTATACATTATGTAAATATTTGTTTGTATTGTACAACAGCTTTTTGGAACGACTTCAGGCCTGACGGCTACTGTAGGCCTACCTCAGTGTCAACACAGACACTTCCCTGGTGACTGTCTGGGTTTGGACAAACATGAGACCCAATGTTAGTTTTGTGGTTATTGATGAGAGACAGGGACTGTAGTTTGCATGCCACTGACGCACATTTTAGTGAGCACATGGCAGGTGACAATGTTAATTCAGGAAATTTCTCTGATTATTTGATTATCATTTTTTTTTTAATATATTGTTTTTAACTCCTGAAATCTTTATGGAAATCTTTAGATTTTTTTTGAAATAATAATAATTAATGACGAATTTTAGGAAACAAAAAATAAAGGGATATTCACTCGCGACCCACAAAAATGGATCCGCAACCCACAAATGGGTTTGGGAAACATTAGTCTTAATGGAGAAGAGAGAGAGAGAGAGAGAGAGAGAGAGAGAGAGAGAGAGAGAGAGAGAGAGAGAGAGAGAGAGAGAGAGAGAGAGAGAGAGAGAGACATAGAGAGAGACATAGAGAGAGAGACATAGAGAGACCACCTGTTTTACCCTAGCAACCGGCTATCAGACCATAGCAACCACAGTTTTACCATAGCAACCGCCTATTAGACCCTACAATGTAATGCACAATCTATGTAAAGCGCATTTGATAAAAGTGCTATATAAATGCACCATTTACCATTTATTTACCATTTACCTAGCAACCACCTATTCGACCCTAGCAACCGCCTCTTGGACCCTAGCAACCACTGCTTTCACCTAAAAAACTACATTTACACTATTCAACACTGTCAACACTATAAAAACGTTTAACACTACTAATACGTTAACACGTTTAAAATCTTTAACACCTTCAAAACCTTTAAAACCTTTAAAACTTTTCAAACCTTTAGAACCTTAGACCTTTAAAACCTCTAGAACCTTTAAATCCTTTAAAACTTAAAACCTTTAAAACCTTAAACCTTTAGAACATTTAAAACCGTTAGAACATTAAACCTTTAAAACCTTTAACAGTACTAATACTAACACATTTAACACTTATAAAACTATCAATACTCAATACTGTCAACACAGAAACAGTACTTTCTAGTTATTATTATTACTGTTTGACCAGAGCATTATTCAGCCCAACCTACTTTACTGTTCTACTGCCTGCTTCTTTAACATCTTATGCATCACTGACAGGCCAAATTCACACGCATATTAAACCAACACTGCTACAAGGATTTGACCTCCCCAAACACAACTTTGCAGAGCTAAACAATAAAGCCATTGCACACATTGCAACCTCAATAGAACAAGACATCACACACTCTCACTCACACAACTATCACCATTTTCTTTTACATAATTGACCTGCTGGCACAGTTACAGCACACTGAGGTGTGGAAGGGCGGCTCTCTTTGGGAAAAGTCTGATAAGCCACCTAAAAAAATAGGCCTTGCTGAACAGTGAATAATAATGTCATTATTGTTATCGATTGCACTGTTGTCTGATATGTACAGTGCTGTGGAAAGGAGTTTGAAGTAGAGCAACTACACAAGCTTCCACCAATGGTGGTTGTATTGTTCCCATGTGCAAAGAACTCATTTGGACAGTCTACCTTCTCAATAAAGGGGGCAAAACTCTGGAACTCAATAAAATAAACATAACATAAGCCTCTAAGGAGGAACAGAATGAGAGGTTAGATTGCCGTTACGACTGTAAGCTACCAGTACAAGCTATGCTAATGACCCACCTGCAGAGTAAACAGAGAGACAGGTGAATCACACAGCAAAGCCCACATGGCAGCAGCTGAGAGTCATCACAAGCGGATGTAGAGCAGGTGGTCAATGGACTTGGCCTACTCCTCAGAGCTCTGGTTCCCTGTAATATACTGGTACAGCTGGAGGTCTTTACCCAGCCTCCTCAGCTCCTCCACAGCCTTTTCCTCTACCTCTACCTCTCACCAGCCCTGTCCTCCATTGGCCACTAGAGGGTAGGCTTTCCCTTCTATTTTGAGCAAAGCAGGGCAACACATTGATTTACACACAAAGATCTTCAGTAATATTCAGACTGCAGACGTTTTACAACTTTGTATTGCTGAACATTAAGGACCTGTTGGAAATAAATAATACAAATAAATAATTAGTCCAAGTAGAACTGCTCCCTGCCGTATTAATGACAGCCACTGTCTGCTCCTTAGGCTGGGTAAATGCTAGCCCTAGAATGTCTGTGATCTTACATACATTTCATGTATTTCAAATACACAGTCATAGATCACCCTCGTCGACGCACTGTGTAGTGCCGATCTGCGCGGCCATAAAAGTGCTCTAAACTCCGTCTGTACTCACCCAATAATTAATTCCTAAGACTTGGAGTCATATTTTGTCCTTCATATCCATTTGAAAGTTCTGCCAGAAAACGTGTGTTTAGTCAAATATCTCCACTTTTCCACGAGCTGCACACGGACGACTTTCTGTACGGGGCGAGGGGGGCTGGAATGAGTGCAGGACTGATATATGTAAACTTCCTTTAGGACGCACAAATGTTTGGGACACACAATTGGCAGATGGAGTGATTCATTACCCCGCACCAATCACAAGCACCTGTCAATTGTGTTCCCCATTCGTTTGTGCTTCCCTGTGTCAATTTGTTATGACGTTTGTGATGACAAGAGGATTTGGGTAAATTCGGTCCATCACTCAAGTCGCGCCCCCCCCTAGCCCGTACAGAAAGTCGTCCGTACAAGTAAAAAAGTACAGGCTCTGAAATGTACTTCAAAAAGTAAAACGTATTTTTACCGGATGTTTCTGTGCAAAGCCAATTATAACCTCAAGTCAGATCATTTTATGGCTATTAAACTTAAAAGATTCCCACCAAACACACATCATCACAACCAGGATTGGTTTCCAAACTGTGATGTGACAATCATGCAAGTAGACCCACCCTATGGCCCCACCTCTTGAAATCTAATACAGCAGGTGGTTCTCAACCTTTTTATACTGAGTACCACCTCAGAAAATACTCCAAGTACCACCATTATGACTGTTGTTAAAATACAGTAGTGTAGACCTACCCCATCCTATTCAGCTATATGCACCAGGCGCGCGGGAAGTCCTAAATACCTAGGGGGGCTGTGCATGGGGGGGGACTCCTCGCGCCCGCGCGACGCGATCTTTTGTTTTTCCCCACACAAAAAGGCAGAAAGACAGTGCAAACACCAGGTTGAAGTTCATCCATGACCGTAACAGACCGCTATGATCCATGGCTGGCGTTTGTTTTCATTCTTATAAGACCAAAATATATATATATTATAAAAACAAAAAAAAATGTTTTTCTTCCCATCACCAGGGGGGCTGCAGCCCCCATAGCCCCCCCCTTCCCGCGCCACTGATATGCACAGTACAAATGTATTCCTAATAAGAATATCTCATTCTGATTTTTTTTTCAGTGTACATTATGGTGGCACTAAGACAGACAGACAGACAGACAGAGACAGCAAGATATGACATTAACAACTGTAGGCTACTTTATTCAAACACAGCACATGAGATACTAAAGCCTAAACGTACTCACCTAAAACTTAAAGGGACTACACCATGAATTTTAACTTTTTCTTATTTTTTGTGTGTTTTTGGTCTCCCCTACCTCTCTTCTATCCCCAAAAATACCCCAGTTTGAACACTCAGGCTTTCACAGCAAATCTGGGGTTTTCTGTAAATTGGTCTCAAAACAGGCCAAACTGATTTGCACCCTGACGTGACGTCATGTCAGGGTACAATCCCTCCCGTTTTTCAGTTCCAACCCAAAAAAAAAAGAAATATTTTTTTTTAATTTAAAATTTGTATTTATTTATTTTCTCTTATTTATTTGTTTTACTTTTTCCACACAGAACCAGGAGTTGGGGGTAAACTATCCCTTTAAGCACCACTAAGTTCTATGGATAATCTGTGCCTGGTTGTTACAGTGTTGCATTGGTGAATCTATCTCTGGTGGGACGCTATTTTAAAGATGTCACGCGCACTGGTGCGACATCCGGCAGTCGGCAGCCTTTGTAAACTTAGTTGAGGTGTGAACTCAAGGGTTGTTCTTAATCCATGCATGTGCGTGCTCGGTGCTCCTGCTCAAAAGACTGGTGAGGAGGCGTGTCACCGCGTGCAATGACCAATGCAACACTTGATACAACCCGCTAATACTAGAAATGGATATGGGTGTTCACTTTACTCTGCCTTTACCAAGAACTAATGCACAGAGAACAGTAATGCACAGAGCAGTAATAGATTGGAATGGGCTACCGCCACATATAATAAGGATAGGCAATAAATCAAGCTTCAAAAGGAAATTAAAGGAAGCAGTGATTAGTGAAGAAGTTATGTTTGGAAGAGTAGCCTTAACTGCGGTGAGGAATAATGGGGATCCAAAATAAACAATAAAGTAGAGAGCATGACTCCCAAGCATTATCTACATGCTTATGGAGCTATACTAGAATTAATCCACACGTTGCGAAGTCCGCTGCAACGGACTCAGCGCCGCTCGAGTTACGGTCTCGACAGGTGTCCGCAGACAGGTCACGTGGCAGCATATGCCCCAATGGAGAATCCAATACATTAAATGGGATTTTGGAAATAATTAGTGTAACCCCCGTCCCCAGGTGGGTGGCCGAGAGAACAGGCCATGGAGAAGCCTTATCATCAAATGGGGTTTTGGGAGTCATTCGTGTAACCTGGGTGAGCGGGGTTGTAGAGCAGTGGCGTTCCCAGGAGTTACATTTAGGGCAGGCGAGATTTTTCGCCCCCCTCCCCCCAAAAAGAAATGTAAACTCAATCGAAAATCGGCGATCGAAAACCGGAAAGTGGACGTTTTCAATATGTTTTGGCCATTATCTCTGGAACATTAAGTCCAATCTGCTCAGTTCAGCTTGTTGGATGCGTGACTTTGAGGACAATAAGCACGCAATGACATTTGCGTGTTATTTGTTTTTTTTAGGGGAGGCGAGATCTTAGTTGGGCAGGCGACCGCCTGCCCTGCCTCTACAGTGGGTACGCCACTGTTGTAGAGATTGTACAATTTCCCCCCATAGAATGGGGACATTTGGATTCCTTTCCATTGAACGGGGTGATTCATAGTACATCGGCTGATTAATCAGTACAGTTCAGCACAGATACTGGAGTGCAGGTCACACCTCCAACATATTACAACAGTAAACTCACCAGAATGTAGCTTGTTGTTTTTGCATGAAGCCGGTTGTAAAGGATATCTTCCCTATTTTGGGCATGTTTTGATATTTTTTGAGAAATTGTGAAAAGTTACAGATCTACAAGCTCACAACACGTTGTGGTGTGACACCGTTGTACGATGGAGTAACCACATGAACCCCAGCATTCCTATTCTGAGCCATAAGTCATAATAGGCGAATATTCTGCAAACATTTGTATAGTTAAGAAACCACTTCTCTGGTTCTCTGTCAGCTGCTGGTCCACCTGGAGGCGGATGGCCTGGAGGTCTTTACCCAGCCTCCTCATCTCCTCCAGGGCCTTATCCTCCACCTCTGGCCCCCTCTCCTCTGGAGCTTTCTCTTCAGTCTTGTCCTCCACTGCCACCAGAGGGCAGGCCTTCACTTCTATTTGAGGAGAGCGGAACAACACTTAATTACAGTGTAATGATCTTTGACACTTTACATTAATTTGCACAAAGATCCTCAGTAGAATACTGACTGTTCTGATAATAATATTAGTTATGAGGGATGTGGTAACCTTTAACAGGCTTGTGTTTAAATTCTTGCAGGTTGAATTTCGGGGAATCTTAAACTAACCTGCATATCTAAACTCTCCCTCGCAGCGGCACGCGGTAGTATAAAGGAGCTATAGAAACACTTACGGTATTCACTTGTTTGTGAACTTTTTCCTTTCTAGGAGATTCCAGAGTGGATATAATAATTCACCAGGGTTTACAGTGTGAATGGATCATTAGATCGCTACCCCAGATTAGTATCTATAACACTTTTTTCAAGGAGAAGCATAATCTCAATAACCGTATTAACATCATACCTCCAATATTTTTGCACACACCGTCACACCACTGCAAACCATGTGTATTGCACTGCACACAAAAAAAGTTGCAAATCCAGGCCCTTCTTTTGCAGGTGTGTCAGAGAGGAGTTGAACATATTGCACACTACTTTTGCAGTCAAAACAGTCCAATGCTTTGGCGTGGACCTGCATGGTCAGACCTTCATTAGTGTAGGACCTATACACTAATCCATATGGATTTGTTCTTGACAAGATTGACAATCAATCACATACAAATCAGTTGTAAAAACAGAACATTGAATTGCATGTATTTAGCCTTTAATTAACCTAGAGAGATTAATGCAAACAAATGCAGTAGTTTCAGGAAGACACAAAACAAGGTACAGTAAACAGAAGAAATTAAAATATGCTGTGTAGACAAATAAACAAGTTATGTATATACAGTTTTATATAATATATATGTATATAGTGATATAGTGAGCAATTAATACATATTATACTGTATATATTATTCACTGCTCGATCCAGAAGCATCCTATGGTGATTAAGCTGGCAAACATGAACACAATATAGAATCCAAACAGCAGCCGGTCCATGACCAGCCCTATTTTGTGCCACTCCTCTTTGTTCTGACCGTCCTGGAGGTGTCTGTCCATCTGCATGCGGATGGCATGGAGGTCCCTGGACAGCCTCTTCAGCTCCTCCAGGGTAGGAGTCAGTGGGTCTGCTGGGGGGGTTTTCACTGGAGACCCTGGAGTGTTGAAGGTCTTCTGAGACGCTGCTGTGATGTAGATCCGAGGTTCTCCGTTGGTGACGGGACCATGCTGGATATCCTTGCTATTCACTGTCACTGAGTAGAAAAGGGAAAGTGAATGTTAGGGGGACAGTAAGGTGATGCTGGTTTCCCAGCACTAGCCATTAGTTAAAGGGATAGTTCACCCCCAAATTGACTTTTTTTCTATGGATTAGTCAACCCATGGAGAATTGGATATTCAAGGATATTTTTTAGTTTTTGTCGCATTCCTTAGCCAATAATTTGATGAACGGCAGCGGTTCCGGTAGGAGACACAAAGAGTCTCCTTTGTGTCTCCTACCGGAACCGCTGCCCATCAAATTGGACATCAAATTATTGGCTTAGGAATACGACAAAAACAAAAAAAATATCCATGAATTCAAGTCTCCATGGGGTGACTAATCGATAGAAAAAAAGCAATTTTTTGAGTGAACTATCCCTTTAAGTGCCGGTGCCAAAAACTAAGTGGAACTAGAATATTTGCAATTCTGGGAAATTGCAAAGTGTGGTTGCGCCGACGCCAGTCGCGGGTCACAGCCGCCGGGACGTGAGGAATACGCCGGGAAGAATACAGTCGGAGGCTGCGCGACGTGCGATTCGATGGTGCCGATCGGATCCTGCGTTCGTGATACGTGCCGTTTTGATTTTAGGATATAAGCACCTTCCACTAAAGAAATAGGCCCCTCCCATAAATGTAACGGAACAATTATAATGTCACGTCACTCCTGAGATCTCTTGCATTTCATTTTGAGAGGATTGAGCATGAAACGGTTACATTTTGCGCATTTGTGGAGCCCCTATAGATCAAAGTGGAAATACTTTTGGGAATTCGTTGAGTAAACCACCCTTGACATGTGATTCAAATTTGGGATTGACCGGACGTTTCGTTCATGATTTATGGCATTTTTTGTAAAACAGGCCCCTCCCACTAACTTTGGAAGCCAATTACGGACGAACGGTAAGGACTATCAAATTGCCGCTTGGATATGTTTATCGCATGGGTTCAGAGATCATGTGTACCGATTTGTGGGAGGAGGAGCTAAAAGTGTGTTTTGAAGAAAATTCAAAATGGCGGAGAATCTATCCAGACGCAAATGGATGTGGCCTATATGGGGAGTTGCGTCATGACCCAAGGAATCCAGGGAATTTGTTTTAAATATTTTTATTCCACGACCTACGGTTCAAGAGTTATAGGCCAAAAGGTAAAGTGGGCTGTTATAGTGCCACCATGAGGCCGACTGGTGTAATTATTTTTGTAATAATTTTGCACTAAATTATGAACCTCCCCTCCAAGTCTTGTAACTCTAGCCCTTACGGTTTCTGAGAAAAAAATACTTGAATAGGAGTTTTTTCATTTTCCCATTAAAGTGTAAAATGAAAATATAATGAACTAATAAATCATTATCAATTAAACCATGCAACCAATCTCTTAGCAAAATTATAGCACGCGATTCCCGGTGAGACCGGTCAATTTGACATATGGCACGAGTGTGGGGAAAAAAACTGTGGGAGGAGTACCGCGCCAAAATAAAGTTTATCTAAAAAGAAATTTGAACCACACTAATAAAGTCGGAAGAGTACTATATTCTGGTTGCCCTCCACACTAATTAAAGCTGCAAGCAGCGATGAACGGGCCCCCACAGCTCTGTCCACGATACAAAGTTAGGCTACATAGCTTAAAGGGATATTTCACTTTCAAAAAAACTTTTGGTCATTCTATCGTCTACTCAGGCTTTTGTGAGCCCCCCAGACCGTTTTTAAGTTGCTTGATTCAGTATTTAGATATTTGATATTCATTTTATCAGACACGCCCCCTTCCTATACAAACCCATTATAACTTCAAACTCCATTTTTAACATGTTAGATTCGTCAAAAACATCCGTCCTTGGTTCTGGTGACTCACCCTGCCCTCCTAATACGCGAGGGGGCCGTGTTTTTTTGATAACTTTTTTCATTTATTTTAAATATTTTTTTTGGAAAATGAAAAAAATTAAATACATAAAAAAAAAAAAAAAATTATGAAAAAAGTTCGCGAAAAAACACGGCCCCCTCACGTATTAGGAGGGCAGGGTGAGTCAGCAGAATCAAGGACGGGTGTTTTTGATGAATCTAACGGGTTAAAAATTGAGTTTGAAGTTATAATGGGTTTGTATAGGAAGGGGGCGTGTCTGATAAAATGATTATCAAATATCTAAATACTAAATCAAGCAACTTAAAAACGGTCGGGGGGGGGCTCACAAAAGCCTGAGTAGAAGATAAAATGAACAAAAGTTTTTTTGAAAGTGAAATATCCCTTTAAGCAATTACAGCCTGTCCCTATTGGCCGTCTAAGTGTGCCTAGGAAGTTTTGTAGGTTTTTGATGCTGGGTACTGGAGTTATGGCTGTGTCATTTCTTGCAAAGAATAATCTTTGCAATTTCAATAGGGCTTCGCACTGATGGAGGTCTCTCTCTCTCTCAGACCTCCATCAGTGCGAGAGAGAGAGAGAGAGAGAGAGAGAGAGAGAGAGAGAGAGAGAGAGAGAGAGAGAGAGAGAGCAAACACAACGGAAATAGATGAATAGATGAGATAAAGCTGTAAATCTAAAAAAAAAAAAAAATCATGCTCAGGCACAGTACATCTAAACAAACAGGCACTCATACCTCCAGGCTAATTTCATAACACCTCAATGAGTCACCTTTGGTAAAAAATATATATAAACAAGTGATAAATTACACTCATTTATCTGTCATCATTTCTCCCCACAGAGTTGATTATTGTTGTCCTCTGTGAAGGTAAACTAAAGGGATAAACACTCATTTCAACGGTATGATGATCGCTTCTTTCTAAGGGGATAAACACTCAGGTATCAAAGGTTTGATGATGTTTCTTTCTTGTCACATCTTGTGTGAATGTTTAGGCTATTCCTTCAGTATGACTTTTGGGGCTGTTATTGACATGCATTACTAAGCTCTTTATATGTGACAAGAAATGCAACGTTAATAACTGTGACATCATACAGAGGCTCTGGCTCTTGGCAGTGGTGGATCCCGAACGGGCCTAGTGGGCCCCAGACCCAGGGGCCCAAGAATCAGGGGGGGGGGGGGCTCTAGAAAAATGGGCCGACTGATACCCACTGTTCCAGAGCCGACCCTTAATTAAATTAAAACTAAATAGGCCCCAATATAGAGAGCCCCCCAGTCCAAAAAAATGGACTCGATGACTTTCTCAAAGTCTATGTTAGAGAAAAATGGCTATCAAATCAAAGCTAGAAAAAAAACACTGATTTTTTTCTACTGCTTTTACCCGCTTGTTAAACTTAAAGGCAGAATCAAACATCTCACCAAGGTGTATCACATTGGGTTTAACGAGTGTGGACAGGTTGCCACAGGGACACAGAGGGCATTTTAGAACCGAAGGGGACGCATGTGCGTTCCCAGTGTGTGCGCGCGCATCACAATTTACTTTAAAGGGACTACACCATGAATTTTTACTTTTTCTTCTTTTTTGTGTGTTTTTGGTCTCCCCTACCTCTCTTCTATCCCCAAAAATACCCCAGCTTGAGCACTCAGGCTTTCACAGCAAATCTGGGGTTTTCTGTAAATTGGTCTCAAAACAGGCAAAAAAAAAAACAGGCAATTGGTCTGACCGTTAGTATTCCCTGTGATGGAGTGACCGTGAGGGAGGCAAACAGGACAACTTCCAGCTTGCCTTCATTGTTGCATCGTTGCAGCTGTACAAAGGTGTGTGCCATGCAACACTTGATGTCCTCAAGGCAGGTCATGAGCCTGACTGCAGAGACAGGACTGGTTGTTGGTTTCAGGGAAGATAAAGCTGTAAATCTTACCATATCGTCTCAGGTATTTGTTTTGATTGTATTGGCATTGCGTGAGAGCATACACAACCTTCAACAACATGAATTCATGCTCAGACACAGTACATCTAGTGGTCATACCTCCGTGCTAATTTCATAGAACCTAAATGAGTTTGGTAAAAACACGTTTAAAAAAAACTTTACATTACACTGATTTATCTGTCATCATTCACTTTGGTTTTCACCCCACAGAGTTGAAAGGCCTATTGCATGGAATATTTTCCAAGGTAAACTAAGGTGATAAACACCCACTTTAGATCTTGTGTGAATGTTTTTTTGAATGTTTAGGCTATTCCTTCAGTATGACTTTTGGGGCTGTTATTGACATGCATTAATAAGACCTTTTATACAGTATGTGACTAGAAATGCAAAGTTAGCATTTTTGAGCGGTGTAACCACTCGTATAAGTGGGTTTAGGACCCATCCGTGGTGAAAGTTTTTCTTTCCGTCACGAAAATTTGTCTTTCGCTGTGACGCCATGCTGTGGAAAACACGCCCATAGGCTAAGCTCTGCAGGACGTGCTGTGATTGGCTAGCGAGACACATGATGAAATTAACTTCAAACTTCGCAGGCGCGCTGTGATTGGCTAGCGAGACGCATGATGAAATTAATAATAATGTAAAAAATGCAAGCACGTCACTTCGCAGGACGTGCTGTGATTGGCTACCGAGATGCATGATGAAATTAATAACTCATAAATAGCACCGCTCACTTCACACTGGGTGTGATTTTTTTTATTGTACAACCTACGGTTCAAGAGTTATAGGCCAAAAGTTAAAGTGGGCTGTTGCATGGGTCCAGAGATCATATGTACCGAATTTTGTGAGATTTGGACAAAATCTGTAGGAAGAGGAGCTAAAACTGTGTTTTGAATAAAATTCAAAATGGCAGAAAATCTATCCAGACGCAAATGGGCGTGGCCTATATGGCTATATTTTGCACTGGACTATGAACCTCCCCTCCAAGTCTTGTAACTGTAGCCCTTACGGTTTCTGAGATAAAAATACTTGAATGGGAGTTTTTTCATTTTCCCATTAAAGTGGATGGGGACATTTAATGCACTAATAAATCAATATCAATTAAACTATACAACATATCTCTTAGCAAAGTACAAGCCTTGGAATCCCGATGAAGCCGGTGAATTTGACATATGGCACGAAATTGGGAAAAAATACTGGGAGAAATAGCGTACTATAGTCTAGAGTACTATAGTCTAGTTAGTGTGGTAGCCCTATTCGGGCAACCACACTAACTAGAAAAAGTGCACTCCTCAGAGCGCAGGTCTACGCCAGACCGGGTTGTCTACCCAGGGGCTGCTATTTTAGAAGGCTGATATGGACAATTGGGATGGTATATGAGGAACCTGACTGATATATCTTGATCACATGACTTCAGAGATAATGTGTGCTGATTTGTGTGAGTTTTGGACAAAGGTTGTAGGAGTTGTAGCAAAAAGTGTTTTAAAAAACATGCAAAATGGTGGAAAACGTAGTTGGCACAAATGGACTATATGGGGAGTTGGCTGCAAAGTTTCACGACGATCGGTCCAACGGTGCCGGAGATTAGCTGTTCACAAACGGACTGACAGACGGTCGGACGGACAGACGGACGGACAGGGGTGAAAACATAGTCACCGGCCCTCAGCCGTCCGGAAACTTATAGCTGCTGCACAATAATGGTTGGTGCTGGGCAATTTCAGAAGGAAGGAGTAAACGCAGAAAGATGCAAAATAACGAGAGGAGGAAGACAAATGAACAACATAGGAGCAGGAGGATCAGCAGAACTGTCTGAATCAAAATGTTCATACAACCTTGAAGTGACATCTATATTATAATTTATAGAATCTCTGTATGTCTGTCACACAAAATTTGTCCCTGGCATAACTCAGACAGTGTACGAACCTTCTGTCCCAAACTTGCAGTGTGTCTCATATGACCCCGTGGTGTGCAGAGCCAAACAGCTATTCGGACAGACCAACGGTTTCCAAGAAGCGGGAAATCATGAATATCTGTATCTGTCGGCCCGCGGACCAGTGACTACCAGGGGCCCTGGGCCACAAGGCCCATTGACAATTTACCTACTGTAAATGTAAATATTAATGATACTAATACATTTAATAAATGTTATCGCTCAAATATGTGGGCCCCTCAGCCTACAGCACTAATATCCCTCTATACTAGCTGTATAGTATTTTTAAGATTTTATTAAAACATTTTTAATGCAAATAAATATAATATATTATAGGACCTAAGTTATAGACTGTACTATCCAAATCCTGTGCGATAACATGTCTGCAGGTGTTTTCTTGACCGACACATTATCTTTTAGGGAACCTAAAAGATAATTGGCCCAGGGGCCACCATGAGTCTTAATCTGTCCCTGATCAGCAGTAGCAGTCTCTTGTGAGTACTGATGTCATTGTTTGCTCCATTATTACCTTGAGCAGTGATGGAAGAAGTACTCACATTTTTTACTTACTGTAAGTAAAAGTATCGATACCACAATGTGGAAATACTCTATTACAAGTAAAAGTCCGGTATTCAAAATGGACTTGAGGACAAAAGTATTGGCATCAAAATATACTTTAAGTACCAAAAGTAAAAGTATATCCCTTTCACAAGTTTTCATAATGTATACAAATCTTTGAAAATAGCTACAACCTCACAACGTGTCTCAATGCGACGCGTTGTGAGCTTGTAGATCGGCTATTTTCAAATAGCTTAAATAGGGCTGAAGTGGTTAGGGTATGTTTTGTAATAATAATCTGAATCTACAAAGTAACTAGTAACTAAAGTCCAATAATTCTAGTGGAGTAAAAGTACAATATCTGCTTCTAAGATGTAGTGGAGTAGAAGTAAAAGTATTCAAATAAAAAATACCTACAATTGTACTTAAGTACAGTACAATTACAGTAAAGTACTTACTGTACACCACTGACCTTGAGCATCTGGGTTGATCATAACCGTGACTCTGTTGCCGGGCGGTTTAGGAGGGAGACAGACGACGTAGGCAAGGTACTTCAGCACCACGGTCCTGAGCCAGCGAGGCACGGGGGAGTGTTGGCGGGAGCTGCACTTGATGTTGGTGATGAAAAGGGTCTCCAGCAGGCTGACCACCATCATAGCCATGGTGATGGAGAAGAACACATCTATACAGGGGGGACAGAGAAGGGAAAAACTGAGGGTTGGAAGATAAAGCTGAAGATGAAAGTTCCAGTGATCCCCCTCGACTCTACCGTCACTTTTGTAGTGCCCTGGAAGAGCCATATAGGGGGCTAGTGTTTGAAATGGGACACTTCTCAACTTCAACACTAATTTCTCTCCCTAGTGGCTGTTTGGAAGATGATAATAAGAAAAGTGTACTGTCTTATAATAATGATTTAAAACAATAATGATGATGATTATCATTATTTACTTTTACATTTTTCCTTTGTTTTATTTATTTTATGCTTTTGATGCATAAAATGCCTTTCTTGTCTTTGAAAGCCTTTTATGGACATTGTGTCCCCAGCAAAATGTGTTGATATACATGTAGCATTAAAATCAGTTTAAAGGGATATTTTACTTTCAAACATGTTTGAGGTCATTGAGGTCTACTCAGGCTTTTGTGAGCACCCCAGATAGTTTTAAAGTTGCTTGATTCAGTATTTCGATATTTTATATACATTTTATCAGACACGCCCCTATATACAAACCCTTGTAACTTCAAACTCCATTTTAACCATGATAGATTCATCATTCAACACCCGTCCTTAGTTTTGGTGACTCATACTGCCCTCCTAATGCGTGAGGGGGCCATGTTTTTTTAATTACTTTTTTTATTGTAATAATATTTAATTTCTTTTTCCCAACAATTATAAAAAATGAATAGCTGGGAGGGAATTCATAAAAATGGTGCACTTGGTGACAAGGTTTAGATTTTTGGCATGGTGTACGGGCATAAGGTTTGTCTGTTTGCAATAACTCCAATATTAGATAGGTATAGGTATGGTCGAAACCCCAAATAATTGTTTGTAAATCAGTTGTAAAAACAGAACATTGAATTGCATTTATTTAGCCTTTAACCTATAGAGAAAAATGCAAACAAATGCAGTAGTTTCAGGAATACAATACAAGGTACAGTAAACAGAAGAAATTTAAATATGCTGTAGACAAATAAAGTTATGTAAGCTTTATATAATATATATGTCTATAGTGATAGTGAGCAATTAATACATATGAATATACTGTATATATTATATTATTAGCTTGATCCAGAAGCATCTAACCATCTTGAACATTTTCAAGATGGCGTTCGCGATGGCTGCCGGGAGCTTAAAATGGCTATAAGCTGGCAGGGAATATGTAGAAAATCATACAAATTGTGCACTTGGTAACTAGTTTTAGATCTTTCAAACACGCCCCCTCACACATTAGAAGGACAATATCAGTCACCAAAACCAAGGATGGGTGTTAGATGAATCTATCATGATTAAGTTTTGTAGTTTTTAGTTACAAGGGTTTGTAGTTACAAGGGGTTTGTAGGCGGCGTGTCTGATAAAATGAATATCAAATATCTAAATACTGAATCAAGCAACTTCAAAACGGTCTGGGGTACCCACAAAAGCATGAGTAAATGTCAAAATGACCCCAAACATGTTTGAAAGTGAAATATCCCTTTAATCACTTTAACCTGTTATATATTACCGGTTTGAAATCAGCAGGTGGATTGTGCCTCTGGACCAAGGGGCTAGCATCCGGCTTGTAAATTGAGGCTATATAGGAAGTGTGGCAGTTCATATGACTGGCCTGTAATCTCGCTGAAGCAATTAGGCTCTGTTCAAGTGGATGGGTTTTTGGACAAACTTTACACTGGATTTTATTACCTTAATAAACATTGTCATAAGGCTATGCTTCCAGACGCTAGTAGAAATGTATAATATAACCCTGTGCTTCACAATAAAAAAGATTTGAAATAAAGTCTTCTTTCAATCACCATGATATGCGTTTTGGTAAATTATGGTCCCATTTATTTTCAAATTAATGATAAAGTAGGGTATGTTTCTAGGGTTCCTACTGGTTCTACTGATTCTACCGAATGAAGACCCGCCCTCGCTGCGGTTTCAGCCAATAGCATTAATTTCCGGCCGCATTTTGGACCGGATATCAACCGGATATAGAAAGATGGCGGATTTGAAATCGCTGCAAAATAGGCTTCATTTACGGTCTGTAGAAACCAATGGCGTGACGCTGTCCATATTCTTTTACGTCTATGCTCTGGACACTATGATGGTAGAACAAACTTGCTCTTCCAGCCTCGTTGTGAATACACGCTAATCTAAAGTTGCCAAATGATGCAACACCTTATAAGTTATAATTACAGGTTATAAGTTATAACCTGTAATTACATGAGTCACTCACTGATGAGAGGTGTTGGTGTTCCGGTGGCCGGCAGCAGGTCGTTCATGATGAGCAGGAAGACGGTGTAGCCCAGGATGAGGGTCATCTTGAAGGAGGAACGGTCGACGTTCTCAGGAGGAAGCAGGAAGCTGAAGAGGTCCACTGTGATGAGGAAACAGCTGGGAACCAGGAGGTTCACCACGTAGAGAATAGGATTTCTTCTTAAAACCATCTAAGTGAGAGAAACAGCAGGTATCACCTGAGGGTCAGTAAAAATGATGCAGAAAAATTATTGACTCTTTGGTGGTTACTAGTCTGAGAAAGATGACATTTGTATACGTTTGCCTGCAAAAATAGTTTGCTAATACATGAACTCATTAAAACTGGCAAAACATCTGTGTAATTTTATACTTTGGCTATTCAAAAATAGTAGATATCCAAGCTCCCTAGAACAAAATATTTGGGGATGGGGTCCGCGGCCAAATACATATAATTTCGGGGGTCCCTGACATGAAAATGTTTGTGAACCACTGATATAGCTGTAGTATTGGCTTATATACTGTAGTAGGAACCTTTGAAAGGGAGCGCTGGGGCACCTGGGGACACTTAAATAAAGTACACCAGACCTACCGCAGCATCGTGTTGGCTCTCCGTCTTTATATATATTACTAATATATCGTGGTACACATAGCGACTCGACAATAGCAACATAAGTTTTTCAGAAAACTTTTTGTAGAATCGGCCTCAGGTTTTAATGGGTTAAGGGATCAAGGTCAATAGAATGTAAATTGCCTTCACCTAGCTCAGGAAGCACATCAAGCAAATTATGAAAATCCTCTGCCAAGATATAATTATAAGGCATAGACTATTATTACGGGGCCAGGCTCTGCAGAGCAAGGCTCCGTTTTGTTATTGGCATTATTACGGGGCCAGGCTCTGCAGAGCAAGGCTCCGTTTTGTTATTGGCATTATTCTGTTTCTTCTTCTTCTGCCGTTTTTGGCAGTTCTGGCTTAACCGTGCATATGCTTTTTACGAAACTCGGCCATATGGTAGATGGTCATGAAAAACAATCAAGAAATAATTCTCACACTCAATTGAAAATGCCAACTTTGAACAGGTACAACTCATGCCCTGTTTGACCTACAGGGCATGAGTTGGATACACAACTTGGATACACATTTGCGTCTCCTCATGTTGAACAACTTTCACACTCTGACTTTTGACCTCTGACCTTTAGATCTCCCACCATTTTGAATTATATGAAAAACAGTCATTGGCTCTTAAAAGCTTAATTCTTTCACTTATGGAAAATCCGCCACTAACGTTTTGTCGGCAGAGGTCCAAAGTTCATGTGTAAAAAGTTTCGTGCAGATTACTCAAAAATCCTAGGAGGAGATAGATTTGAATTATTGCAGTTTTATGACAATTATTCATCTGTGCCTAACACACACATGCAGACTCACATTTGTTTGAAACTTTGCAGTAATGTAGAGGGTCATTCCAAATATCACTGAAACCAATCTTACTCCAATTAGCCAAAGGGGGGCGCTATAGCATTTTTTTAAAAATGCAAACCTTAAACAGGCATAAGTCATGCCTCGTTTGGCCGAAAGTCGTGAAACTTGCTTACACTTGTGCCTTGACTCATGAGGTACACACCTATCACTTTGACCAGTAAGCTCCGCCCTTAGATTGTCCACACTTTTGAGCAGTTTGAAAAACACTTAAACCCAGGATTTTTCAGCTATTTGCGTGAAACTGTATCATCTGTATGAGCTCCTTTTTCACCAGTTCAGGTCTGTCGGTCCAATGGCTTCTCTCTACAGCATCTGCCTGACAACCGCAAGGTCGCCGGTTCAAGGCTCACTTCATGCAGACTTCATTTAAAGTGCAATGCAAACAACATGACTGTATCAATGAATATGTGCAATTGTTAAAGATAACATGAAATGCTTATTTGAGAGTATGTTTTTTCATTGTATGACATACTTCATTGAGAAAATAGCCGATCTACAATCTCACAACCTTTCAGATAGCAACGTTTTGTGAGCTTGTAGATCGTCTACTTTCACCAGTTTCTGTTCCGAGGAGACGTACAATTTCTCTATCGGTAGATGGGTAGGGAACCAGTGATCTAGAGTAGTTAGCCAAACAGAGGCTTGGTCCATCAGGGACGGAAAGACTTATATATATCAACAGACACTACCAGGGCTATCATATCTCTAGCTCAATGAGAAGAAAGGCAGCCTATGAGTCCGGTCACTGGTTTGATCCCTGTCCCCGACGATGTGTTGAGGTGATCATGATTTGGCATTCGTAGGCATAGTATTTCTTGAGGTTAGGGGTAGGCATAGTTTTACTGAGGTTAGAGTTAGTGAGGGTTTAAAATGCTCATTTGTTAATTGCATGGTCTTCTTTCTCTAAAGTTCAGTCTTCTATGTTTCTATGGCTTATTGTGCATATTACTTATCATTGCTTCTTTCTTTCTTCTTTCTGCATTCACTGGCCCCGTATTATTGCTGCTTGCAGCTATATTAGTTAATTTATCATTTGCTGGCTTAGAACCAACGTCGACGACAGAAGACAGAAATGATTGCTGAGGAGTTATGTTACTCCACCCATGTTTAGAACAAATATGGGAAAATTCTCTTTCTACTACTCTACCAACAAAATGTGGAATGCCCTGACACCATCCATTAAATGGTGTGTATCACTGGTCTATTTCTAAATTGGCCTGTTGATGACATGTATTATTGTGTAAATATTTTATGCTGTGTTGAGGAATTGAATACATAGGACCACAATGGAAACTCAGGACTTTTTTCTGTTATCATTTTAGACTTAATGTCTGACTGTACCACGTGCTATTTACATTTCTGAATTCTGAATTCTAAAAAAAAAAAAAAAAACATGTTATTATTATTATTATTATTATTATTAATCAAAAATAATTAAGATAAGTAATATCTTATTATAAGTCAGAAATTCCCAGACCAAATTGAAGTGTTCTTACATGGAATTCCAGCTCTGAGAAGCTCCCCTCAGTGACGACCAGTGTGGATGGTTGTGCTATAATGTCTCTGAGGTCCCATTCTCCCCTCGTCCGAATCACATCTCTGGAATCGGCATAAATCTCCTGGGCTGTGCTGCCCATAACCAGCTTTACGTCAGAAGCTGCAACCACAGTTTTAAGTGTAGATCAAAAGGTAGTGGTGTTAGTGTTGTTGTACTGTATGTGTTCTGTAAAAGGCAGTTGTGTTGTGTTGTGTGTTCAATTTAGATGGCATAGTTCTTCACTTAAGATTTCCAGCCTCCATTATATACCAGGTGAGACCCACCCACAATTAGTAATTGGCATCATCATCAACTCAAACAAGGCTAAGCATGGCCCATGAGAGACTACACAATTACATATTTTCTGAACAAACCTGAAATGCATTTCAAGGCATCAAATGATTCACAAAACAATTATCCTAAATGGCTGTCCTTAGTGTCTATAGGGCATGGGTTGCCCAGTGACAATATACATATATACCGGATCGGGTTTCCCGCTGGGGGAGGTCAAAAGGGGGGTGAGTGTAGCAGTAGTGGCTCAGAGACGCTGCCTGATGAACTAAAGCCTAATACCTCCCCTGGCCAAGGGGGAAGTGGATAAGATGGAGACCCAGGTTCAAATCCTAGGCGTTACACCCATATTTATATTTTTATTTATATATGTTACAGTATGATTGGAAAACCAGTTTGAACCAGATTGAATAAGGAGTGCTTGTTTTCTTCGAGTTCACCACCCGGGACCGCGTGACCGCCTGCAAGGTTGTGTTGACGTCTCGGAGGTACCGAGACTATGATGATTTACGATTCTGTCCCTATCGGGACATAACTCGGACAGCGCTGAGTCGGCTGAAGGTGACTTTGCAACGTTTGGCACGGCAACTCGCTCGCCTAAGCTCGCTCGGCGGTGCCTCTCGTGGCTCAAGTCGCCTTCAGACGGCACGCCTCCGTCGGTGAAAACGAGTGCACCTTTTTCAATCTGACTGGTTTTCCAATCATACTGTAGCACATATATATATATATATATATATATATATATATATATATATATATATATAAAATATATATATATATATATATATATATATATATATATATTAACAGAGAATATATATTTGAAAATCTGTCTTGTCTCTGTCACCTGCTGATCCAAAGGTCATGGGGCAGTTCTGAGTGTCGAAGGGGAACCTGAAGATTTCCATGTGACAGGAAGTGACCGCTGTAACTGGTCTATCATCATACACATGTCCTTTGTTGTCCAGGTACACAAATGGAGTGTTGATAGAGTTGTCTTCATCCATGCTGCACCAGGACAAAAGCAGGCAAGAACGGAATGGAATCGAATGGTATAAGGCCGGTTTAGGTTTAGTTTAATGTACGCAAAAGTTCAACAATAAAATAGATATAAATGCAAACACTGTGATAAAGAATCAAAAACTCCACGACAGAGGGGGCAGCAGAAGCTGAGTGGGAGAGGCCACCTGGGAATAGGGTTGGGATCCTTGAGGATTTTAACGATTCCGGTTCCTTAACGATTCCCTTTAATGATTCCTATAGGGGGTTCCAAATGGACCCTTACAGGTCTGTAACTCTGAGAGTGTACAAATGGAACCAAACAACTTTCAGATGGTGGTCCTTCAAATAAAAAAGTTTGAGAACCACTGGTATAGTAATTATATAGCAGAAATGAAGTCCACATACCAGCTATGACAGTGTGATAAACCGGCTCCGGAAACGGTTCCAAATGTGATGGAACCGATTCCGGTTCTTCAATGTTGTTTCCGGTTCCGGATCCCAACCCTACCTGGGAATGCGAAGGTCACCGGTTTGCCCAGACGGTCTGCCCAGTCTATGTGTCTTACTGACCCTTAGCAAGACATTTAACCGCTAACTGCTCCCCAGGCACTGTATTAATAGCACCCTTTGCTCCTGATAGTTAGGTGCACAGTGACAAATACCCTAACAACACCAAAAAGGACTAAATTATTATAAAATTATAATTTTGTCAAACCGACAGAAAATCAATCAATCAACCAGTCACATTTCCTCCACTGAATCCCTAAAACCATAGCCATAATTCATCATAATTAATGCCATTTTCAGCACCTCTTATCAAAGCTACAGTATTAAACCTATGACACTCATCTGAAGACTGGCAAAAAACATCACATCATCATAGCATTTCATCCAATAAGGAGAGGGGTTGCGTGGACTTGAACTGGAAGAAGGCAGTGCTTTTTGTTGTTGATTCTTTTTGTCATAAAATAGGAGAACTTACAACTCGGCAATGCGGATGTCTGGAACCCACAGCTTCTCACGAGGGACAGAGACCCTCCGCGCCCCACATTCTCTCTCATCCCAGCTCAAACCCTCAATGTCCCACTCCTAGATAGAATCAGAAACCAGAAAAAAATGTTTTAGGGGACAAATTCTTTTCAAAGATGGATGTCATTCCTTAAAGATGCTCTACTATCTTTTCAATTTCAACTCCAATGCTTTAATGTTTAATTAAGGAAAATGGAAATATAATGTATTGAATCGTGTTTTGCTGTTGATACGTGAATACTTACAAAGATTTGCCATAGGAACGTTGTAAGTGACTGGGCTTTTTCATTCTAGAGAGAATGTTCAGAAAACAGGGGGGAAAATTACTGACTCAAACTAAATCCAATAAAATAATTGGGAGCTGCACAGGCTGAGTTAACATACGTTTATATGACATCCTGTACAGACAGACATGAAAATGTTAAAGAAATAGCCAGGTAGGCTACTCACCACTCGTAGAATTCCCACCATGGTAAAATGAACGCTTACTTCTGTTGGTGTTGTGAAGTTTTTTACAGGACGTATGAGTTTCTTACTACTACTTAATACCTTCTCCTCCAGGGCCTTAAACAAGGACTCAGGAGTTGGACTGCTACAATTCAATGCGGCTGCCCAACCTGGATTTATGGGGGAAACCAATGCCAAGTGAATTTAATGTTTCCAACATCAATTCACATTAATAGTCTATGCCTATGCTGAGTCAGTTGCATTGCTCATCCTCAAGGACAAATACAAACATACATACAGTCAGTTTCATATACAGTGTATAGGCTATTTCTTAGTACCTCAGATCAGTAATAGGCCATGTCATTCATGACGCCTGTATCTGCAAAAGCATAATAATCCAAATAAATGCATTGCCTGCTACGATAATATGTTTTTGGTGCAACTGAAGTCGTATCTGAATTGCCCACTAGTCTCCATCAGGTGATGGAAGGTTAACAAGGGCAATACATTTAGGTCATTTTGCAAACAAGGGGGGTGGCATCGCCCTCATCACCTTCAAATCGTTGCCGACTGGTTGATACCCTGAGCTTATACCACATATACTAGGTTTGATGTCTGCTATCCTAGCTACTTTGTAGCACTACTCACTTCACTGCTTATCCTATATCATTGATAAATAACTTATCCTATTGTCATTTATTTGCATACATTTCAAAAGTATACTGTATGGCATCTGAGGTGTCTGACCGAAAGTATAGCTAGGTCCAACATGTGGAGTGTAAACTGAGAAGCCAGTTTCTTACCGTGAAGCAACACGACACAGAAGAAAATGAACTCAGCAGGTTTCTTTAGATCCTTCATCGCTCAAGTCTCTTTTTTGGGGGGGTGTACAACAACAAAAAAGCAACAAAAAAAAGTTCTGTCCGTTCCGTCTTGTTTTGTGTCAGTGTGGCAAGATGTGTTCCCTAAAAAGAATTACTCATCAATTCCCTTTGTACCAGACACTAAATACTGACTGTAGAACAAACAAATAAAATGTTTCACTCACCTCACCTCATCACGCCCAGTGAAAACTGTTTTTTATATTCATTAAATTATTTGGCCTGACACTTTTGACTTCTGGGCATTTCCCACAAACTAATATTTACATGCATAGTTCCATGGGATGAATGTACCGTATACAGTATGTAAATATTAGTTTGTATTGTAACAGATTTTTGGAACGACTTCAGGCCTAACACTGTACCTGAGTGTCAACAGACACTTCCCTGGTGACTGTCTGGGTGTGGACAAACATATGAGACCCAATGTTAGTTTTGTGGTTGTTGATGAGTGACAGGGACTGTAGTTTGCATGCCGCTGACGCACGTTTTAGTGAGCATTGAAAAAGGGCACGGCAGGTGACAATGTTAATTTAGGGAATTTCTTTGATTATTTGATTATCTTTTAAAACATTTGAATTTGTTTTCAACTCATGAAATCTTTATGGAAATCTATAGAAATCTTTTAAAATAATAATTAACTAGAAAAAGTGCTCCCCGGAGCACAGGCCTCCGCCAGGTCAGGTACGTTATTGTGGCCTCCTGGTGGCGCTACAATAGGCCAAAGTGAAAAGGGTGCCATTTCTTCTTAGGCCTTTCACGGCAATCGGACACTGCATTCATGATTTGAGGCATTTTGTGCCAAAAAGGTGTTTTGCTAAATTAGACCTGCTGGTGGCGCTATAACAGGCCAATGTGAAAAGGGTGGAAAATCGGACAGATCTGGGTTGATCACATGACTATAGAGATACTGTGTACCGATTTGCATGACGGTTGGATAAAATCTGTAGGAGTAATATAAAAAATTGGGTTTTGCACAAATCAGCCTCCTGGTGGCGCTATAACAGGGCCATGTGAAATTTTCTGAATTGGCATCCAGGGAGTGTGTGTGCACAGTTTTGCAGCGACCGGGCCAACGGTGCCGGAGATTAGCTGTCCGCAGACGGACAGGACACACGGACGGACGGACAGGGGGCAAAACATACTCTCTCGCCATGCCTTGCGGGCCTGGCGGAGACAACAACACCATTCAGACCTCAAGTGGGTTGAAGCAGACTGCTGATTTGGACATCATCACCAGGACATCTTATGGACGGCTTTGTTGTGACCTCAAACAGCCGCTATTACGGCCCGTGTGGGTGATGAAAAAGCCACTTAGATGACGTCCTAGAAATTACGTCAAAATCATCCGATATCGGCTGTGATCTGGCCTTGTCCTGAACGTCATGATGACGTTGTTCGGTGACGTTCAGGACAAGGCCAGATCATGACCGATGTGGGAATGATTTGAACGTTATCATCAGGACATCGTATGGACAGCTTTTTAGTGACCTAAAACAGACATTCAGTTTGGGTGATTAAAAAGTCGCATAAATTACTTCCTGTAAATTACGTCATTTAAGCAACACCATATCGGTTGTGACTGGCCTATTTCTGAACGTCACTGTAAGACGTCACCAAAACGTTACCTGACTTTGTGTCAAGTCGTCATGTTCATTTATACAAGACACTGGCTGATATTGATTTGATTGCATGCAGCATAGTGTCGAAAAGCAATGTTTTGTATAGGCCTGAAGTAGGGTTCCCTATAAGAGCCATGACAACTCTCTATTGGATCAACCAACTTCAACATTCCCATATCAACACATACTATACATAAATACGAAAAGGGGAGAGGGACTGACTAAACGAACAGACATTTAAACTCATGGTTTTACTAACAAATTTACATATAAAAACATAAATCACCAAATAACACCACAACAAAACACTAAACACAATGACCCATAACATAACCCAAATACTCATTCCCATATTAAAATAATTACACAAATAAGAACAATACAGTCCTTGGTGCCCCAGTGCATGCTGGGAAATGGACTTCCTCTAGCCACCATTATAGGTCACTGACAAGCCGTCCATATGATGTACTGGTGATGACTTCAAGATCATCCCCATATCGGCTGTGATCTGGCCTAGTACTGAACGTCACCGGAGGACGTCATCATTGAGTCATCATTGAGTCATCATGGCGTCATCATGACGTCTTGATTTTGACGTCATTTCCAAGACGTCATCTTATGATGACATAACCTTAAATCTTATGATGACATAACCGCGCTGCAAGGCTATTTGACCATGATCAGAGCGGGCATGGACAGACTGGAAGGCCCACATTTGGATAAATAGTAGATAAATTGTCTGCTTTGGATTTTTAGGATCGATTTGGACCCCCCCAAGCCAAAAACCTGGACTTTTCACCCAGCGAAATGCAGAGAAGAAGATGCCCACCCCCCCCCCCCCCTCCCCCCTCCCCAGAACCGTACCCATACCAAGAACCCACCCCCCCTCCACCAGCCCCCCTCATGGACACCTGGTGTTATGACTTTGGTTCGGAAGCCATTCAAGGACGTCTCACGCAGCCTTACAATTCGCTGCTATCGCACAACAACAACATGCGATAAGCTCTGCCATCAGCCAAGAGACTGCTCTGAACTGGGTGAAGCCCAAGGACATGTCACAGAGTTCCACATACACACACACACACACACACACACACACACACACACACATGTCTGCACTACATGCCTTCGCACCCCCCCCCCCCCCCGCTCCTATCACCGTCCTGCTCCGCTCCCCACTCCACCCTGGTGTTTTTTTTTTGCTCCTCGGACGCTCTGCCCCTTTTGGGAGCAGAGCGTGCGAGCAGTGCTTTTTTTGCCTTTGTACCCCATTCTATCCCACCCCCGCTCCCCGTCCAAAACTCGTTGCAATGAGGGAACGGGCAACCCGCCCAAGAGAGCGCCGCCCATGGCTGCTGTGGTGTTGGGGAGTGTTGTTTCTGTCTGTTGTAAACTGTGCTCCGCTGTACCAAATCAAATTCCTAACATGTTCACATGTCATGGCAATAAAGTCTTCTGATTCTGATTCTGATTCTGTCATCTAAACAACTTTATAATCACCCAAACTGGCCGTATATCAGGCTGTTTTAGGTCACTAAAAAGCCGTCCATACTACTGTATGTCCTAGTGATGATGTCAAGATCATCCCCATATCGGCCATGATTTGGCCTAGTTCTGAACATCACTGAAAGACATTGTAAACAACATTTTGATCACCCAAACTGCCGTAAAAAGGCGTCATACATTGATTGTCATGGTGACGACGTCCTGTAAATGATGTAAATCTAGATCAAAGATCATCCCCATATCCATATCTGCTGTGATATCTTAGTCCTGAATGTCCACAAAATCTTCCAATGAAATCAGCTTGTTGCCTACATCTGTGCAAATTATGTTATTGTGTCACACATGTCACACATAATCCGACTTTGAATAAAAACAGGCCAGGATTAAAAAAAAACGTGATTTGACCATTACAACGATTTAGTTCTCTGTCTAGGAGATTTCAGTGGAAACATATATTTTCTCTATAGGATTTACGTATGTTAGTTGAAATAAGGTGATATTCTGGACCAGATCTAACTAGACATGATAGGACTTGATCAAACCCCATTCATTGGCTCACTGGTTCAGGTTCGTCCATGTTTTGTTGGGAAAGACTCATTCCATTTTGCCCCCTTAACTTTGAAAAGTCAATCTATGCAAGGACACATTGTTATGTCTGTCTGTAAACAGCTAATCTCCGGCACCGTTGGACTGATCGGCATGAAACTGTATGCACATGCACTCTCAGTAGGCCAAGGAAGAAACTCTGCACCAGTTCTTTCAAATCTTGAGCTACATGGCATAAAAAGTCAAGAAAAAGGTAACAATGATCAAATTCAAAGAAATGCTAAGAGACCCCCCCCCCTCCCCCAGGACACAATTAATAAGTTTTAAGTTTAAAAACACACAAAGGCATCAATAACTCTTGAACCGTAGGTCATACAATCAAAATCTCTGGATGCCTTGGATCATGATGCAACTCCAAATATAGGCCCTGGCCATTTGTGCCAGGCTAGATTTTCCCCATTTCACGTTTTCTTCCAAATACACTTTTTGCTAGTCCTCCTTTCAAATATTGTTCAAAAGTCACACAAATTGGTACATAGTATCTATGGATCGCAGTCATGTGAGGAAAATGTATCACTCAGTTAGCAGATTTAATTCCAATTGGCTATGACTGTCATCCAAATTTTGAGAACCCTAGGCTAGGCAACCCGGCCTGGCGGGGATCTGCGCTCCAAGGAGCACACTTTTTTAGGTTACTCTGTCGCTACCAGCAGTAGATTTCTTTCCTCTTCAAAGTAAAAGTGACTGAACTGCAGTGATTTAACGTAGCCTTGGTGGCCACGGCACTGACCAAGCTGTGGGAATAGAACAGAGGATCGCATTTTCCTCCCGGACTCAAGGTCCGCGAGTTGTAATTTTACTCCTGCTATCAACCCCGATTAAGAACATAATCCTGGCTTTAATGGTACACGTTCTTAATTAAAACTAATATTATTTGGTTTCGCTATTGTATTTATTATTATAGCAGCACACACGTGTGCAGTACACAAACACGTTGATCAGTGTGCATGCATGTATGTTGTTAGTAAGCCAGCAATATGTTAGGGTCAGGGGTCATCACCATGCAAGCTTGTGATGGACATTTTCATCGATATTCTATTTTTGCCACAGACATACAAAATAATTGATCAATATTGTTTTGTTTTTTTTACCAGAAATACATAATGAACTCCTAATGTGCCATGTTGTCTATGCCAATGTGCTAGACATTTTACAATGATAGTATATCTGCATTAACCACTGAATAACAAATAAATATAAGCCATTGTTTTAAAAGCCAATCGACAAGCTCACAACACAATACATCTTGACATGTTGAGAGATTGTAGATCTGGTATTTTCAAAACATTTCGGAAATGTTTCTAATTATTTATTTATTTACTTAACCTATAATGACATGCCCAAAATGTGGATGCCAGCGTTAAAGAGGTTACCTATTCTGAAGAAAACCTTAAGACTGCCAAGAGGCTAAGACAAGTATTAACTCATTGAGTGCCATTGACGTGTTTCACATGTTTTACCGCAATGGCGCAAAGTGCCAATGACGTGTATATATATTCATTTTTTTTTAATGTTCAGAACCCAAGATATCATTATCTGAAGATTTGATGCTCCATTCACTCCTTGTTTAACTTATTACTGAAAAAGGCTGTATCTCGGCTCCTAAGCACTTTTTTTTTACTATGAATTTTTGACCCAGACATGCTATTTTCAACATCAGACAATTAATGTCAACAAGGTCGCGATGACCTCGTTGACATTTGTGAAACCACACAGTGCAACCCTCAGTGATTAGCACCCATCAGTGGATCGATTATACTGGAGATAAAAATTCTGTGACTACTTGAAAATCTAAGATAAATTGAAAAATCTCTGGCACTGGGATAACATAATTCTGGCACTCAATGAGTGTGGTCTATTCCGTATTTGGGATTTCAATAATTGGTTCTTATCAGTACAGTTAGTGCTTCCATCACACATTACATGAGCAAAGGGCCATTTGGGTGCGGGTCATATGGTTATTATCGGAGGACAGTGTTACTTGAGGTCAGCTGCAGATCAAGTTCTACCAGTTCTACCATACCAATGGTAGCTTCGATAGTTGTGGTTTCTTTCCATTACGGTGATATCTTGATGAGAAATCTTCTATCATGATGAGGAAGTCTTAGACCTTGCATAGTTGTGATGAAAGATATGTGGAACAATGGAAAAATAAAGGTCAGAGTCAAAACCATCATACTGTACGTACATGATGAGTGTTTAGATAAGGATAAAGGGCATGACAGGATTTAAAGAATGCAGTGTCACAACTAGGTTCATGCAAGGGCTCAATTACAACTATTTCATTATGAGTAGTTTTCAGTGGCAAAGTATTCTGTCTGTGGGATTTATGTTAGTTGAAATAAGGTTATATTCTGGGCCAGATCTGACTAGTTATGATTTGACTTGATCTGGCCTCGATCGGACTCTCTCTGATTCATCCAGGACGTCCATTTTCGTGGTCAGGAATTATTTTGGTTGAAATCAGGTGTATTCTGGGCCAGATCTGACTAGTCTTGGTTTGACTGGATCTAGCCCCAATCGAGACGTCACTGATTCGTCCAGGTCCTGACTGTGCTTGCTGGGAATACTTTTGTACTTTTACTCAAGTCAATTTAGAATTCCGGACTTTGACTTGTAACAGAGTACTACATTGCAGTATCGATACTTTTACTTAATTAAAATATTTGAGTACTTTTTCCACCACTGACGCACACCAGAGATTCTCAACCTTTTTAATTTCAAGGAGACCCAGTTTAATATGCGTTAGTTAGGCCACGGCTTTACATGAATCAACCTGCACTCTAAAAGAGTTTTGTCGGTAGTTTCCGACGACATTTACTACTGTCAGTTGCTGCTGTTAGAAGGACTAGGGCAGTCACGATTACACATTTAAGTAGACGATTAATTTTCACTCAAATACTTGCGATTAATGATGTAATTGTGTGTTTGGCCGTTGAACATTGGAACATAATGAAGCCTTTTAGGCTCCGTAATCAAAAATTGCACAAGGGGCAAATATGACAAATAACTGAAATATACAAAGAAATTATTGACATATTTGATAATTTTATACATGTAAAAATAGCAGAAATAGCGGATCGGCAAGCTTATAACGTGTCACAAAGTGACGCGTTGTAAGCTTGTAGATCTGCTATTTCTGCTTTTTTAATTTTTGAAAATGTGTGATTTTTTTTCAACATGGAATCGATTATGACGATAATGCAAAAATAATTGCGATCATCTCAAATAATTGCGATTAGACGATTATGTAATAATTGTGACAGGCCTAAGAAGGACCCGACAGTGTGTTCCCTTCCACGGTTTCCATGTGCATGACATGACATAATGTCCCTTTGTCTGTACGCAGCCTTATCTCTGCAGCCTTATCTCTGCATCGTAGTAACCTCATCTACTGTTGGATCACACAACCTATCTATTAACCCATTAAGACGTGGAATTTTTGATTTGAGCTAAAAAGGTGAAATTTTACACTTTGTCGCGCTATGAGCTTGTAGATCTGCTATTTTAGAAAAATCGTGAAAATGTGTGCAAATCTTTGAATATATATATATTTTTAAAGCGAACATTTTTAACTCAAATCTTTGCTTCTGGGGGGTCCCTGGAACAAAATATTTTGAGATAGGGGTCCGCGGCCAAATACATATCATTTTGGGGGTCCTTGACACCACTGATATAGAAACATAAGTTTTTTCAGAATACTGTTGGGATTTAGGAGACATGTAGAATCGTTAAAACCCTGATAAAACCCAGGCAGCTGGACTTCAGTCAGCCAAGTATTATTTGTATCATAACTGTACAGCGTGTGATGATCGACATAGTTGATCAAATGCAGTGTTTCCTCAGATCATTATTATAAAGCCCATCATAACCTTACATAACTATATTGCTGGGGGGGGGGGGGGAGCCAATTATGTCATTTGACCATTGAATGATAAGGAAACTAGAAAAAGTGCTCCTCGGAGCACAGGTCTCCGCCAGGTCAGGTAGGTTATTGTGGCCTCCTGGTGGCGCTATAATAGGCCAATGTGAAAAGGGTGCCATTTCTTCTTAGGCCTTGCACGGCAATCTGACACTGCATTCATGATTTGAGGCATTTTGTTCAAAAAATGAGTTTTGCTAAATTAGACCTGCTGGTGGCGCTATAACAGGCCAATGTCAAAAGGGTGGCATTTGCTCCTCAACATAGTGTGAATGTGCGTGCAAAGTTTGACCGCAATCGGATGCTGCATTCATGATTTGCGGCATTTTGTTCAAAACAAGCCACTACTGAAAACTTTAGATGTCAATCTTAGCCAATCAGAATGTGAAAAATCAAACACATCCGTCTTGATTACATGACTATAGAGATCATGTGTACCGATTTGCGTGAAATTTTGATCAAATCGGAAGGAGTAATATACAAAAATGTGTTTTACATAAGTCGGCCTCCTGGTGGCGCTCTAAAAGGCAGATGTGAAAAATGCAGGGCAAGGGTTTTTCCTTGACCTCTAGGGAGTGCGCTTACAAAGTTTTACACAGATCGGCGCAGTTATAGGTAAAAACACGAATGGGCCTGTTATAGCGCCACCATGAGGCTGATTTGAACATTTTCAAGTGGCATTTCTTTCTCTGCATAGTGGGAATATGCATGCAAAATTTCAAGGAAATTACATGCTGTGTTCATCATCTGAGGCATTTTGTTCAAAACGGAGCACTCCTGCAAACTTTGGAAGCCATTTTTAGCCAATCAGGATGGAATATGAAAAATCTGAAAGACTCGTTTCGTTTAATGACTATAGAGATACTGTGTACCGATTTAATAGGGTCTATTCCAATGTGCTGCACATTTTAAAACAATAGTATGTCTGCATTAACTACTGAGCCACTTAACGACCAACAAATTAAATCCTAATTATTTTGGATAATAATAGTTGAGTCTCATCAGTACAGACAGTGCTTCAAGCTCAAAAGGGCCACTTAGCTTCAAAGATGAGTGGGTGCGTATTATACGTCATATAGCTAATATAGAGATTGCTGGCTTTTCAAAAGACAGTGTTACTTTTTTCACTTTCTCTAAAATGTATCATTTATCTTATTACCACTAGTGATGCAGGGGATGGTGTTGTTGTCATCATGCTTAATGGGGACGATAATATCACCCACAGCATTACTCTTTTTACCCCTCCTTATCACCGATGTGGTTGACATTTCTGTTTAGTTTTTTATGGTTTATTTTCATTTATTTTTGTGATTATTAATATGATTAATTTTATTAGTGATGATTTGGTGGTAACTGTTAGGTGAATCATTATTGCTAGTAGTTTTACTTTCTCTAAAATGTATTATTTATCTTTATTACCACTAGTGATGCAGGGGATGGTGTTGTTGTCATCAATGCTTAATGGGGACGATAAAATCACCCATAGCATTACTCTTTTTATCCCTCTATCACTGATGTTATCATCATTATTAGTATTTGTTTGACACATATTTTGTTTTAGTTTCTCATAGTTTATATACTCACTTACTTATTTTTGTTATTATTATTATTATTATTATTATTATTATTATTATTATGTTATTAATGACTGTATTAGTGGTAGCTATGATAGGTGAATTATTATTTCTGGGATTTTTTATTTTCTATCTTTACTACCATTAGTGCGGCTTTGGACGGTGTTGTCGGCATCATGGTTAGTGAGGACGATAATATCACCCAGGACATTACTCTCCTTACTTAATATAATTTATCTTAAATTAAAGAAAGAAAGAAAAAGAAAAAGGAAATTCTCTCCCTCTGTTTCCCTCTTGATTTTGTTTTTTTCTGTAATGCAGGTAGTTAATAACACAGGGAGACCAGTAGAGGGAGCTGTTTGACCAGCCAACATGTCACAACTCTGCAATAGGCAGAGAATGGGAGGTAGGAAGGTGGCTATGTGGAATAAGAATACTAAGGTATTCTATCCACGTGACCGTCTTCGGGGGGGAGGGGTGGTGGGAGGCTATCGGGTTGATGCTAGACCAGGGAAGGGTTCCATGATGTTTATATATTATTTATTTATTTTATTTATTTATTTTTATTCTATATCTCGACAATTTAATGCAAATAGAAACCCCTCTGTTACTGTGCCATGAATAATTCCAAGATATATATAATAACAATTGCCAAAGGAAATTTTAATCTACAGAATATATCATGGCAAAAATAAATATACTCTCATGGAATGTACAGGGAATAAACAAGAACATCAAATATAGCAGCTGTCTCGAATATCTCGACAGGAAAAGGATTGATATAGCTCTATTACAAGAAACTCACATAATGTCACAAGACTTAGGAAAATTAGAAAATAATAGATACATGGTTGTTTCTTCCTCATCCGCTACCAATAAAACAAAAGGAGTACTAATTCTAATATCTAGAAAACTCAAATTCAATTCTATTGAGAAAGGAAATGATTCAGATGGCAGAATTACTTATGTAAAGGGTATTCTAAGTGACAAAGAGATACTGCTGTTATCAGCATATGCCCCTAACACCTACGACTCTGCTTTTTATGCTCAATTAACACAAATTTTACAAAAATATTCAGATTGTGGGATAATTTTTGGTGCAGATATGAATACAGTTTTATCACCAGACCTGGATAAGTCAGGGCCAACCTCAGTTAACTCATCTACAACAGCATTTAAAAATCTGGTGTCAAATCATTCATTGATCGATGTGTGGAGAAATTATAACCCAAGTTTAAAACAATACACCTTCTTTTCGAATAGACATAAAACATTTTCAAGAATAGATTATATACTTATATCTGCTAATATTTTTCGCGGTGTTAAAAAAACTGACATTATTAATATGCCCTTATCAGATCACCATGCCAATCTGTGTGTATTCACAATTGAAAATTGTCCAAAACGAGCTACTAGATGGAAATTTAATTTAACATTACTGCAGGATCCATCATTCTGTGAGCAATTTAGATCGGACTTCAGACCTTTCATTAATATCAATAAAAATAGCGTTACAGATGTAAGATTTCTATGGGATGCAACTAAAGGGTTTATCCGCAATAATACAATATCATTTGCCTCAGCACGGAACAAAGCCCATCACCAAGAAATATCCAGATTGGAAAGTAGACACTCCTTGCTAACTGCAGAACAACAAAACAACTACGATCAAGAAAGAGAAAGGAAGCTTTGGAAAGTGAAGTCCGAACTAAATGCTCTAATGGCACAAAAAGCAGAGTTTCTAGCTCACAGAACGAGACAAACTGAGTATCTGAATGGAAATAATCCAAGCTTTGTGTTGACTAGGAAAATTCAATATAACGAACAGAAAGCAGATATTTCATCAATCCAAAATAAAGAAGGAGTGATGATAAACGTTCCGGCCAAAATAAATCTTGAATTTAAACTTTTTTATCAACAATTGTTTTCATCTGAAGCCCAATTCTCAAAAGCTGATTTAGACTCCTTTTTCGAAGACTTGGATCTGCCAAAATTAACAGAACAACAAATAACTTTAATGGACTCTCCCTTTACCCTGGAGGAACTATACGATGCACTGAAAGAAATGAAACATGGGAAATCACCAGGTTTCGACGGTATCCCACCGGAGCTGTACTTGACCTTTTGGGAAGAATTGGGTCCAATACTACTCGAGATGTTCCAACAAGCCATTATGAAGGGGAGTTTTAATAGAGACATAAGTACTGCAATTATCACACTGATACAGAAAAAAGGAAAAGATGGAAACATCTGCGCTAACTATCGCCCACTGTCCCTTCTCAATGGAGACTTAAAATTATATGCCAAGGTACTCGCTCGGCGTCTAGAGACGATACTGCCAATAATGGTCCACCCAGACCAAACTGGATTTGTTAAACGAAGATTTGCATCAGATAATTTAAGACGACTTTTACATATTATTGACAAGGCTCCTAAAGTGTCACCATGTGCAGTGTTGTCTCTCGACGCCGAAAAGGCCTTTGATAGGTTGGAATGGGGGTATTTATGGCACACTTTGAAAGATATGGCATTTGGGGACACATTCATAAATATGCTAAAAAATTTATATCATAATCCAACGGCCATGGTTATCACATCCAATCAGTGTTCCACACCCTTCCCTATCAGACGTAGCGTCAGGCAGGGCTGTCCCGCCTCCGCATTATTATTTGCGTTATCTCTTGAACCCTTAGCCCAAAAAATTAGAAATTGTGCCGAAATAAAACCCATAATAGTAAATAACACTCACCATAACATTTCTCTGTACGCAGACGATCTGTTATTATTCCTTGACAATACACCACGGTCCCTACCTGTAGTCTTAGATATTATCAAAAAAATTAGCTTTATTTCAGGTTACAAGATCAATTTGAATAAATCAATTTTACTCCCCCTAAATACAGCAACAAGTAGTCCCCAGTTACATACAGAAATACCAGTGGGTTCTTGCTTCAGATATTTAGGTATAGATATATACCCATCCATTGACAAAATGGTGACAAAAAATTACAAAAGTCTTAAGAAGGCAATATCTGATGAGTTAAACCGTTGGTCACTATTACTAATTCCATTCTCAGTCAGGCTCTCAGTAGTCAAGACCCATATTCTCCCCAAGATCAATTTTCTGGTAAGCATGATTCATTTACCACCACCTCCAGGATTCTGGGAGAAGCTACAGGGGCTAGTATTCAAATTTATATGGCGCGAACAACATCCACGAATTAGCAACTCTACACTCCAAAACAGTAGGAAGACAGGAGGGCTATCGGTTCCTAATTTCGAACAGTATTATTTCTCTTTTATGCTCAGGCCATTGCTAAGATGGTTCAATAATGATTCTGAGGTACCATGGGTAAATATGGAGAAGCACATTGTATCTCCATATACATTCAAAGATATCCTCTTTTCTGGTCTATCCCAAAGCTTTTGCCAGACTAAATTCGGCCCAATTATAGCACATTCAATTTATGTTTGGAAACATATTGCCGAAATGGGACAGTGGGACACAAAATGGCACCTAGATACCCCTATTTTTGATAATAACTCCTTACTGTTGGGTGGGAAACCAGTCACATTTCCCAATTGGCAAAGACGAGGTATTCACAAACTATCTGACATATACAGCGAATACGGCCTCAGATCTTTTCAAGAGCTCAAACAAATCTATAATGTCCCTAGTACATCCTTCTTTTTTTATTTACAGTTGCGCACTGCAATGCGCACATATGGTGTCCCATGGAATCAACCTTTATTAGTCCATCCCTTGATGCTTATAGTAAGAGGCATAAATGTTAAGAGTGGCTTTGTTTCCGGGATATATAATAAAATACAAGGAAAATTAAACAAAATTACAGGAAATATCACTGTCTGGAACATAGATTTAAAAGATTATAACGCCTGCATAAATTGGCAGAATGTATGGGATAATATTCCGTTAACTTCCCGTAATTATAATAATCAACTAACTCATTACAAACTGATACAAAGATTTTATTTGACACCCAGGAAACTCTGCCAAATCAAACATCTACAAAGTCCTTTATGTTCTCTATGTCCGCAAAGAGCCATGGGAACATATGTACATATGATGTGGGAATGTCCAGGAGTACTAGCTTTTTGGGCCAAGGTTGCACTATTTCTCACTGACATAATGGAGATAAATATACCTTGTTTGCCACACATTCTATTATTAAATGATGATTCATCTCTAAGATTAACACCTCATAAAAAGAGAGTGTTTTTGGCTGGTTTAACGGCAGCAAAGAAAATGCTTGTAATGAGATGGAAACCACCTCACAATCTCAATATTTACCGTTGGAAGTTGTCCTTCTACGAAGTCTTGAGATTAGAGGCATCCAGTGCTAGAGCACAGGGCGCAAGGACAGAATCGATTCAAATTTTACTTACTGCGGCCCAGAAGGTTAAAACAGTACTCCACTAGGTTGAACACATGTACTCTGACATCTGAGACTGAACAAAAAGAATGTTGTTATTTTTTTTTATTATTTTTTTTGTGCTGTTTTGTTTGTTTCCCTTCCATTCACTCTTTAACAAGATTATCTAACAAACACAATTATGATTTACTTTGATTTTTCACTTCATTGCATTATCAAAAAAAATATCTTATTATTTATATGTATACATCATGGTTTCACCGTCCTAAAATGTCTGTGCGAACCCGGGGGTCTGGTAGGGGCGGGGGGTTTAAGAAGCGACCTGGGCTCTCTAGCAGCCACATGATCAGAGGATACAGTACATGACTATATGAACTGAAAAGACACTTTCGTATGTCACTGTGAGTAACTGTATGAACTGCTTACCCACACAAATGTGATATAATGTCTGTCACCTCTGAAAGCTTGTTTTAAAAAAAGATAAAATAAAAAAAGTTGGTCACAAAAAAAAAAAAAAGACAGTGTTACTTGAGGACAGAAGGAGATCAAGTTCTACCAGCTTTGGTTTGGCACGGTATGGTAGCTAGTGGATTCCATTAAGGTGATCAGGTATTCTCTGTTGATGAGAATGTCCAAGGCATGCACATGTACAATGGAAAAAGACACACCCTACAAGCTACAATGATTTATTAGACATAATAATTACATGTTAAATGCTTCTCACGGAAACATCAAGGATAAAATGCCAACAAGGAACAAGGAAACTTGAGAGACAAAAAAGATATGTAGGCCTACATGATGAGTGATTAATGAAGGGCATGTCAGGATTGTAATTGAATGCAGTGTCACAATAGTTTAATGCGAAGGCACCTAACTTTGATCAGACGTGAGCTAACTTTTAGGTTGGAGGAGATCCTAGGCTGTGGATGGAGGGTTACCATGGATTATGATGATCATCAACATATCCGTACATAGACAAACATGTCTGTGGCAAGACTTGTCTATGTCCGTGGCACTCTTTTTTTCCTTTTTGTTTTTAAAGAAAAATATATATAGCCTACATATGTTTCATTATAATGTAAAAACATATTCTAAAATACACAAATGAATCTTTAAAAAAATAGTTTGAATAATGTTGGTGACTCATAAAGTGTCGGGATGACATTCTCATTAATATGTTGCAGGACACTTGTGGTATTGTATGTTGTACCCGTACATGATTGCATCATATGAGGACAACAAGACAACAAGATTCCCCGAAAATGTCAAATCATCCGTTCAATCCTTGTGGGATACTAGTATTTATATTTTTTAAGACAATGGATTAATAGAGTGTGTGAGGTGATATTACTTTTTAAACAAGTAATATGTAGTAAGTAATATATTACTATTGTTACTGTCATTCTCTATTGAGCTGGGCAGGCAGGAGAAGCACTTTTGAGCCATATGACGATATACAGCATCACAAGCGATGCAGAATATTTATCATCAGATAATAAAATCTCTGAGGGCCCTTGTCAGCTTGGGGACCCTGGAATATAAAATAATGGTCAACCCTATTTGCCACCCCTGTAAACTGAGTGATCCAGCAAAGATGTTTATTCATCAACCTCCATAACGGGCTACGCTCACACTAGCACCACTTTTGTCAGTGATGCCTGTGGCGGGCACCTTGAAAGGACCAGAGGATGATGATGGTGATGAAGCTGATGAGGATGAAGACGATATAGAGTCCAAACAGCAGCCGGTCTATGACCTGCCCTATCTTGTGCCACTCCTGTGAGCTCTTACTGCTCTGGAAGTGTTTGTCCATCTGCATGCGGATGGCTCGGAGGTCCCTGCCCAGCCTCAGCAGCTCCTCCAGGGCAGGAGTCAGAGTCAGTGGGTCTGCTGGGGGGGTTTTCAGTGGGTCTGCTGGGGGGGTTTTCAGTGGGTCTACTGGGAGAGCTTTCACTGGAGACCCTGGAGTGTCGAGGGTGTTCTGAGACGCTGCTGTGATGTAGATGCGAGGTCCTCCGTTGGTGACGGGACCATGCTGGACATCCTTGCTATTCACTGTCACTGAGTAGAAAAGGGGAAGTAGGGTGATGTTACAGTAGGGGTCGGGGACAATCATGTTGCTGTACTGTTTTTCCACTATACTTCAAAGGCTTGGTGTGCTCAAGAAAATTGGAGGAGTGGCGTGGAGATTGGGGACACACCTGGACCTCACCTAGGGTATGGGCAATGATGATGCGGAGGAAAGAACCCGCCCCCAGCGCCCACAACGTCCCCAGAACCCAGGACCTTATAGCTGTGAGGCGACAGAGCTAACGACTGCGCCACCGTGCCCCTAGTCATTCATTTATTGAGTGTTGTGTCCAGAGCAAAAACTACGTGGAAATACACTCTAGCCATAATCAACAACATCAGGGTTTAATCATGCCTGTTAATGTAGATTTTTATTTTCTCAGAACGTCAGTTTTCAGAACGCTGATCAACGCTGAACGCTACTATCAGTATGATTGTGATGCCTATTCTAAAAATGCCTTCTAAATCCTGACCTAAGTTTTCTGAAAAAATCATGTTGCTATTTACTGCACATAGCAACAAGAACCACAAAAGGGGTCCCAGGCTTGAAAGGTATAGTTACGTAATGGGGTTCCAGGTCTAAATGGGTTAAGATCAGTTTCATTGCCAATGACAAATGCATAATTATTAAAATTACAATCATGCAACAGCATTGTACTGTGCTTATTTATCAAGGTATTGTTATATTATAATATACAAAGATTATTCAGATTGAAAAATTTGTAAGGATAACGAATCAATCTCTTTTTTGTCCCATGATAAGACTTTTTTTTTACCAAATGCAGGAATTAGTTAGATTAATTAGAGGGATCATTGAAAATGTTAATTTTTTTTGTTTTCATTTTATGTTAAAGTAGAGGATCAGAGGATCAAACTGTTTTGAACTACAGCTTATTGATTTGCTCGATAATTACCTTGAGAATCTGGGTTGATCAGGACCGTGACCCTGTTGTTCTGTGGTGTAGCAGGGAGGCAGACAACACGGGCCAGGTACCGCAGCACTACGATGCTGAGCCAGCGAGGCACGGCGGGAAGATGGCTGGAGCTGTACTGGATGTTGGTGATAAAAACGGTCTCCAGAAGGCTGGCCACCATCATCGCCAGGCTGATGGAGAAGAACACATCTACAGTGGGAACAGAGAAGGGAAAACTGAAGGTTGGAGCTGTAAGAGAAAGTATGTTTGGACCAATAATTTGTATATAAACATTGAGACTGCACGCATGCATGCAGGGTTGCATGTAAGTGATTCCCAAACCAGTTGTTTTGAGAAGTGCTCGTTTTGGTTCACTCAAAACATCCTGGCTGTTCAGGGACAGCCGAGCCGTGAGGCCAGTGAGTCTCCGCGATGAGCAGCCGCGCATTGACATTAGTTGTCCCTCATTTTCTGTGACAATTGGTTTGGGAATTACTTTACACGAACGAGAGGTCACAGTACTCGTTTTAGTCTTCTTCCGCCTCATTGGAAAGTGTAAACTGAAAGTGTAATGGAATGCATTTTTTACACGTGACTTTGGTCAGGTTCTTTTGCAACCTGCCTGTGCACATATGCCTGAGTAATGCAGTGTGACGTGGTCTGATAAGGGGCCTACTATATGTAGAGCTAACCAGGATGGTTAAGTAAGGGGTTCAAGTGTTGCACTCAAGATACAATGGACATATTAGTCCCATCGTCTTCCACTCATCGTTCATGCTCGTTTTGTGCTACAACTTACTTCAGAAAGGGGTCTGATCATTGACACACAATAATGTGATAATAATAATAATCTGATCAAGGGACCAGAAATTGCCAGTCAGTCATACCTGATATTTGATATCGTTGCTGTATTATAATACAAAAAAATATATATATATTATGAGTCACTCACTGATGAGAGGTGTATCATCACCAGTGCTGGGCAGCAGGTCGTTCATGATGAGGAGGAAGACGGTGTAGCCCAGGATGAGGGTCATCTTGAAGGAGGAGCGGTCCACATGCTGGGGAGGAAGCAGGAAGCTGAACAGGTCCACTGCGGTCAGGAAACTGCTGGGGACGATGAGGTTCACCATGTAGAGGATGGGGTCTCGTTTCAAAACCACCTGAGTGAGAGAAACGGGCATGTCGTTATCTTGTTATCGGTAAACCTGCCAGTGATAGAAGAAGCACTCAAATGTTTTACTTAAGTAAAAGTATCAATAACCTATTGTAGAAATAGCCTGTTACAAGTACATGTTCTGTATTCAAAATGTACTTAGTTAAAGTACAAAAGTATTGGCATCAAAATGTACATTATGCAGAATGTCCCGTTTCACAAGGTTTCATTATGTATAAAATGTATTAAAATCTTGTAAAAAAGCGTTGTGAGCTTGTAGATCGGCTATTTTTAAATGGCCAAAGTTTAAATAGGGCTGAAGAGGTTAATGTATGTTTTGTAATAATAATTCAAATCTACAAAGTAACTAATAACTAAAGTTTTCAAATAATTATAGTGAAGTAAAAGTACAATATTTGCCTTTGAGATGTAGTGGAGTAAGTAAAATGATTGAAAATTGTAAGTAATCAAGTAAAGTAAATATACCTCAATACTCAAGTACAGTACTTGAGTACATGTAGGCTACTTAGCTACTTTACACCACTGATCCTAATAAAGAAACTTGAATCATCATCATCTTGAGGGGGGTTGGTAAGATGTCTGTCGTATATCGTATGTCTGTTCAATGTGAACTTAAATGTGAAATGAGACTTTTATGGCTCGCTTTCTTGAGGGGAATGCAAAAACAAAGTCTGGGAAAGATGACATTTATTTTGCATACAGTTTGCCTACAGAGATATCTTGCCGTTAAATTAATTTGAGTTCCTAGGATCAAGGATATTGGAATAAACTTTTCCTTCACCACTTTACTTTACTGTCTCGAACTTGTGTATACAAATTCACAAAACAGAACAAGGAAAAGTAATGTTTCTATGGCCATCAGTGTCTGTAAATAATAATAATAATAATAATAATAATAAAAAACTGAAGTATCAGGTAATGAAATTATTTGAAAAATAGTATTATCCTAAGTCGGAAATTCCCTGGCAAAATGGAACTCTCCTTACACGGTATTCCACCTCTTGGTAGTTCCCATCAGGTAAAACCAGCAGGGTTGGCTTTGCTGTAACATCTACAAGCTCCCATTCTCCACTGGTCCTCATCACATCTAGGGATTCCTCCAGGATCTCCTGGACTGTGACGCCCATAACCACCCTTACGTCAGCAGCTGGAACGACATTTAACAAACAGTTTTTTTCTTTCTAGATTTATTAGGGGGGCCAAGCATGTAGTGCGCAGGCACCCTGTTATATTTGTTAAATTTTATTAGAGGGCTAAACATGTAGTGCTTAGCAAAGAAGCACCATGTAACTGAATTTCTTGTGGACACGACAAGAAGTAAAGAATAAGGCACCCTATTGTATTTGTTTAGCCCTTATTAACCTACAGCCATGGAACTTCATTACACATGTGCGTCTCCTCATGAGGAACACATTTTCCACTGTGACCTATGACTCCCTCTCCGACTCTTAGATCTTCCGGCATTTAGAATTTTATGAAAAACAGTTACATTCGAACTCCATGGGATTAAAAATATATATATGCATAAAGTTTTCTTCAGCCATTTGTTTTGGGGGGCAATTAAGACATAACGACCCAGTCGCTTTTCATGAAACTTTGCTGAATGGTACAGGGGCATGCCACATGGACAATCTTACTTTGATTGGCCAAAGGGGGGGCGCTATAGCAATCGATTGAAAATGCAATCGATTGAAAAATGCTAATCAAACAGGCATAACAGGGACAAGAATTTGGCACTGGCATTTAATGCATTGACCGGCCCACTTCTGATGTGGGGGGAAAAAAACAGTGGCTCACCTAACTTTATTTTCATCTGTTGTGCTCATCACATTTCAGTGGTAGCATTTAGTCACACCCTGCCAACCGCATTCTGCCAACCACTGTACTTTCCTCTCCTTGCCCTAGGCTAAACGCCTTATCCCAACCTGTGTGTTTGTGTTGTTATGGTGCGTGTTGTGTGTCTATATGGCCCAGTTAGAAACCGGTGAAACAGGACCATGTGTCGCGCATCCACATCCAGGTGCAGGAGGACAAACATGCAGTTCAACAGGAGGAAATGAAGTCGTCACACTGGTGTTTCTGCAAAAGCTGCTCTGGGGTTTTTATTCCTGTCAACGTTTCGGTCACAGTGTAACACCAGTGTGAGTAGGACTTCATTACCTACTATTAGAAGCCGGGCCATACTAACAGACATCTGTGGCTATATCTACTGTATATCTGCAAATCTGTGTTGTTTAAACAGGTTCTGCGATGAACATTGTGGGATCCAGCTCAGGTGTGACTGCCTAAATCAGCCATCACCCACACCACAAACATATTGTATGTACACTGGTTGTTTTTTTCTGCGCTATCAAAATGTAATTTAGAATTAGGCTACAGGGGGTTTAAGTGGTTAAAAGCCAGCACCACAAGAAGGCTGTAAAAAACTATGTAACAATTAAAACACGTATGTAGAGTTCTGTCTCAGGATTAGCCTGCTTTATAGCACCATTATTACTATTAGTATTATTATTGTCTCCACCAGGCCGAAAGGCATGGCGAGAGAGTATGTTTTGCATCCCGTCCATCCGTCCGTGTCCGTGTGTGCGTGTGCGTGTGCGTGTGTGTGTGTGTGTGTGTGTCCGTCTGTGACCAGCTAATCTCCAGCACCGTTGGCTTGGTCGCAGCGAAACTGTGCACACACTCTCCCTGGATGCCAATTCAGAACCTCTGCCCCAAATTGTTCACATGGGCCATAGCGCTACCAGGAGGCCGCTTTTTGGAGAAAAAAAAATGTTTACAGTTCTCCTACAGATTTTGTCTAAACGTCACACAAATCGGTACACAGTATCTCTACAGTCATTAAACGCAACAGGTCTTTCCGATTTTTCATATTCCATCCTGATTGGCTAAGAATGGCTTCCAAAGTTTGCAGGAGTTCTCCGTTTTGAACAAAATGCCTCAAATCATGAACACAGTGTGCAAGTTCCGTGAAATTTTGCACGCACATTCACACTAGGCAGAGGAAGAAATGCCACTTGAACTTTTCCAAATCACCCTCACGGTGGCGCTATAACAGGTTGATTCATGTTTTTACCTATAACTTCACCGATCTGTGTAAAACTTTGTATGTGCACTCCCTAGAGGCCAAGGAAAAACATTTGCCCTGCATTTTTCACATCTGCCTTTTATAGCGCCACCAGGAGGCCGACTTATATAAACAACCTTTCTTATATTACTCCTTCAGATTTTATCCTCTTAAATCGGTAGATATGATCTCTATAGTCATGTGATCAAGACGGATCTGTTAGATTTTTCATATTCCATCCTGATTGGCTAAGATTGACATCTAAAGTTTGCAGGAGTGGCCCTTTTTCAACAAAATGCTGCAAATCATGAACGCAGCGTCCGATAGCGGTGAAACTTTGCACGCACATTTGCATTACGTTGAGGAACAAATGCCACCCCTTGAACATTGCCCTAATATAAAACTTTTTGGGTATCCCAAACTTTTTCATGGCAAGGACCCCCAAATTATCGTGGACCCCCATCCGGAAATAGTTTGTGCCAGGGATCTCCATACAAGATGTGTGGTATTAAAATGTTTTTAAAAATATTCAAAATTTGTCATATTTCTTTCAAGGTAAAAAAAAAGTGGTTAAACTGATGTTGATGATATATTAACAAATTTAGCTGTGGACCCTCTGGAACCCCTGGGGGTCCCTGGACCCCACTTTGTGTATAGTGTATTTAGATGATAAATTATATTAGTGTACATTTAGGGCTATAGGTCAATGTTTCTCTTAATATTTATTATTGACCTCTATCATGTCCTGTATATCCGTGGGGAAACAACATTTTGGTGAAAATGTCGATCACATGCCAGCATGGTATTTTGGACGGACATTTATGCTTTGTCGTATGACAGTGTGGCAGGCCGAACATCTACAAGCCAGATGCAAGGCGTTTGTAGATCTGCTGTGTTTTGGACTAGACACTGTTGTACAGTACACTGAAGCATACAGTAAGGCACTGGGAGAGCACTGAGAGACTTTTGTGGAGATGTATTATGACTCATATTAAATACCAGGGTGTGTGAGCAGCTAGAGACTGACTGTGGATTAGGGTTTAGGGTGATGAGAGACAATGGCAGGGTGTGGCCAGCTTATTTTTTTATTGATTCACTTCACTTTCACTTCACTTTGCAAGTTTTTATTTTTGGTCATTTGTACACTATGCAAACAGTATGCTCTATTTTCTTAAAACAACAGCAGCAATAATACATGACATAGTTGTGACCAAAAAAAGGTATAGGCTGAAGCTACATAGCTTATATTGCCTACCCTTTCAACATAAAATACATCCATGACAATCAAAGAAAAACAATGTAATTCTCACAAAAGTTAAATTAGAAGGAGAAGAAAAAAAGAATACCGAGAAAAACAGGACAAAGATTTTGGCTTCATAATACAATGCATGTTCACACATATGGTTATACATGTGAATACATGATTTGTTATTTTTACTTTCTTTTTTGTATTTATTTTTGTATCTTTTTTTGTTTTATTCTCTGTTTTATTTCTATTATTATACAGTATCATTATATAACAATCAAAATAATACATGATCACAATAGCTCTTTATACTTATTTATAATATTTGTTTTAAACATTTTTTTAAAGACAAAGATCGATCTACACCTCCTCAATTCATTATCGCAACAGCTCCACAAACTTACTCCTTTTACTGATACACAGTGTTGTTTAGTATTGGTTCTTGCCCATGTTGCTTCAAACATACCAGTGTTTCTGAGTTCATAATGGGTGTTTTTGGTCTCGAACAGCCTCTGAAGACAGTCTGGAAGTAAGTTATTGTAAGCTTTGAACATAATTAACAGGGTTTGGAGAACAACCATATCCCAAAATTTTAACGTGTGTAGATTTATGAATAAGGCGTTGGTAGGCTCACGGTACTCTGTCCTCTTAATTATTCGTATAACTCTTTTCTGTAGGATAAAAATTGGTTTAACGTTGGTTTTGTAAGTATTTCCCCATACCTCCACACAGTATGTCATGTAAGGAACTATAAGGGAACAATACAGTAAGTATAATGAGTTTTGGTTTAACATTTCTTTTGATCTATATAATATAGCAATGGTTTTTGACATTTTCCTTTTGACATGATTTATATGAGATTTCCAACTTAGTTTATGATCAATTAACACACCAAGAAATTTATATTCATAAACTCTTTCTATAGTAATATCATTAATCCTCAATGTGACTTCATTTTCGATTTTTTTGTTTCCAAATATCATAAGTTTTGTTTTACTTACATTCAAGGATAACTTGTTTATATCAAACCAGGTTTTTAGTATGTTTAGTTCCCTTTCCATCGTCTTCAGAAGCTCTTCCAGATTTTTCCCCTGGCAGAATAAATTTGTGTCATCCGCGAACAGAACATAATTCAGAAGGTTTGACACATTACAAATATCATTAATAAATAAAATGAAGAGTTTGGGACCCAAAACGGATCCTTGTGGAACTCCGCATTTTACTTTCTGCATATTAGATTTATCATTATTGATTTGTACATATTGGTGTCTATCTACAAGGTAGCTTTTTAACCATGAATGTGCAACCCCTCTAATACCATAATGTTCTAATTTCATAAGTAATAGTTCATGGTCAATTGTGTCAAAAGCTTTCTTAAGGTCAATAAACACCCCTGCTGTGAATTCCTTGTTGTCAATGGCAGTGGAAATCTGCTCTGTAAGATTCAACACTGCCATTGAGGTGGACCGATTTTCTCTGAAGCCGTACTGCTGTTCACACAAGAGGTTATGTTTCTCAATAAAATTATCTAGTCGGTGCACAAATAATTTTTCTAAGATTTTTGAAAACTGCGGAAGCAGGGAAATGGGTCTGTAGTTCGTAAATAAGTGTCTATCTCCATTTTTAAAAATTGGAATAACTTTGGCTGTTTTCATGCTATTGGGGAATATACCTGTTTGGAAGGATTGATTACATATGAAGGTCAGTGGTTTCACAATACATTGTATGATATCTTTTACAAATGTCATGTCAATACCCATCCAATCTTTGGACTTTTTGTTTTTAAATTTTTTCACAATGTCAAGTATTTCTTTTTCCTCTACACTCCTAATGAAAATGGAGTGGAGATTGTTCTGCATAGTATCTCCAATTTTCAAATTTCCAGTCCCATTTCTCTGCTCCGCAATTTCATTTGCTAAATTTTTACCAACATTTACAAAATAGTCATTGAATTCATTTACTATATCTATATTTTTATTTATAATTATATTTTGATCTTTAACAAAATAGTTAGGTATCTCTACTTTACTAGCACCATTTCTTATTATGTTGTTTAGTACTTTCCATATACCCTGGGTGTTACTCTTATTTTGCTCCAATAATTTATGGTAATAATCCTTTTTATTTAATCTCATAATACTTGTTAATTTATTTTTATATATTTTATATTTATTTTCAGCTTCCTTGGTTCTTAATTTTAGAAATCTTCTATATAGAACATTTTTCTTTTTGCATGCACTTTCTATACCTATTGTAATCCATGGTTTGTCCACATGGTGGTGCTTTCTAGTCTGTTTTCTTAATGGGCAGTGTTTATCATAGGACATCATCACTGTGGACAGAAATACTTCATAAGCTTGGTTTGGATCACTGGTGGCATACACCTCATTCCAGTTTTGATTAATCAGGTCCAACTCAAGGGCTGCAATGGCTTCCGGCGTTCTATATCTAATAAAATGATAAATGTCTGTATTTTTTTCCCTCTTTGTCTTAAGGACATTCTGGAATACAGCAAATACAGGAAGGTGGTCACTTATGTCATGTAAGAGTAGTCCTGCTTCGATATTCATTTCTATCTTATTTGTAAATATATTATCAATCAGTGTGGCTGTTTCTGTTGTGATTCTACTAGGTTTTGTTATTACTGGAAATAGGTTATTGCTATACATTGTATTAATGAAATCTGTTGTTCTCTTGTTTCCATGTGGATTTAGAAGGTCCACGTTGGTATCGCCACAGATAATTTTGACCTTACTCTCACTAACTGTGTCCCACATATTAGCTATCTGTTCATTAAAAATATCCACAGAGGTTCCTGGTGTTCTATATATACAGCTAATAATGATATTTGATGTTTTTTCAAGGTTTATTTCAATTGTTACACAATCCAAAATGTTCTCTATGGTTTTTGACATAGATTTTACCTTACTGCATCTTAAAGCCGTGTCAATATATAACGCCACACCGCCTCCAGTTTTACCAGTCCTATTTGTTGTGAACAACTCATATCCCTCCAGTTGCATATCTTTAGATTTTTCCTCATCTAGCCAAGTTTCTGATACAGCAATTACATTACATTTTTTAAATTTACACAAATAGCGCTTTATTTCTTTTAATTTTGTATATAAACTTCTACTATTTATATGTATTACTGATAAAGCATCATCCATTTTTACATGATTATTGAAACCTTCCTCTGTATAGTACTCACAATTTATATTTAGGTTATTGTAAAAATGGTTTTCAGGGTCAATGTCATTTGCTACATCAGATATTTTATACTCATTCATGTGCTCATCATACCCATTAAACAGTCTCTGCGGGTGATCGTCCGTGCTGCCCCCAGCAGCCACGTCGGTAAAATCCTCTTCATCATCGCCTGACTCGTTTCCAAGTGGAAACAGAAAGTTCACATCATTTTTAGTCATTATAGTAGTCAATGATTTGTTTGCCAGACTGATTCAACCCACATTTTCCTGCCCAGTAGACCTGACAGCCTGAGTTTACCGCTGGTACACTGGTCCGTGTCCCAGAGGAGACCCGTTCGCTTCGCCACAACGAGTGATCAGATTGTCCATAGTCCGATTCCGACAGTAGCAGAGAAACAAAAAACAAAAACAAAAAACAATAGCCTAATAAAGAGAAAATACAAAACAAATAGTCCATACAACTCATCTGTATTTATCCAACTCCTTGAGTTCTCTTATCGTGATGATTTTGGCCTCCTCCGGTGTTCCATTTAGCCGTATCATCACCTTGCAGTTGCGTGTCCACGTTCCTTGAATCTTCTCTTGCTTCTTTAACAGGCGTGCATGTCTGGCAATCTCTCCATTCTTTTTGGTGAGGTGCTCATTCATGTAGACTCCTGTTCCTTTTAACTTCTTTCCTTGTTTCATCAGCTCAACCTTGTGCTTCCGATTAACAAACCGAATGATTACAGCTGGTTTTGCGCTTTTGTCCCTCCTGGGAAGCGTATGGCAGGCCGCAACATTGGTGCTCTGTATGGTTATACTCTGTGTTTGGAGGAACTTTATAACTTGCCGTTCCAGCGTTTCCAGCTCCACAGCGGGGGTGTCCTCAGCGTCTCCTCCTCTGACTGTGGATGCATAGGAACGATGTGTTGTTTCCATTCCTGTTATAATTACGTCCTCCAATCTTGTGTATTGTTCCATGTCGTCAATTCTTCGCTCCAGGCCATCAATCTTTGCATCCTTCTCTTCCACCAGTGTTTTCAGTTTCTTTACTTCTTCCACCAGGGCAACCAGCTGGGTTTGCTGGTTAGCAATCCTGCTAATCTCCACTGACATGTGGCTCAGAGATTTTCTTATCTCCTCCAGCTCTACTTCCACTGCATTACTGGCTTTATTTTTTGATGCCATTCTTGCTTCTTCGTCTCCGTTTTCCTCCGTATTACTTCTCAGTTTCCAAACTTTTGTTTGTCTTTGTTTTGACATGTTTAATGATCAGGGTGGCGTCTGCTCTCCACCTGCACTCCACCTGCAGCCGCCATCATTGATTGATTGAAACATGTATTAACAGTTTGCAAAAAGTACAGAGGTGCAATAGAAAATAAAAGGTACAATGAGAAAAAATGAAAAAACCCTGCCTAACGATGATGTCAGAGCCCTCAAATTTTAAGGCAGATTTGGGGAGGGCCCATTCACTGGATCTTTACTATAGTCTATTCATTAAAGCCACTAGATTTATAGGCTATTTTGTATGTATTTGGGGGGGGGGTAGGTTAAAGGTTTCATGACGTTCAGCTTTATCACACATTAAAAGTCTTTGTCATGGTCCTTCAAACGTGTATAGAAAGTTTTAACAAAAAATTTCACTCCATTGATCCATGGCAGGTGTTTCTCTCTCACATTTCTAAAGCCTTTTCAACTGCAATGAAACATGAACTGCTCTGGTGCTCTGTGTTAGCAGTATGTACACAGTTCATGAAAAAACTCAAAAGAATTAAGGGATCAAAGTGTTCCCTTTATTTTTTTGAGCAGTGTATTTGATTTGATAGGCAAATTGTAGGCAAACAACCATGGACCGATCAGTTGTGTGAGAGGCTGCATGCACAGGGGGGGGGGGGGGGGTCTGCTGAAGGTGTTTCTTTAGGGCAGTTCATTCCCTTTGTTGTGCCAAATCTGGGTAAATCTAGTCTGTTAATAGATGGATAGATACATATAATAGCTTTATTGTCATTCAACAATACATAAAATGCATGATTGAAACTATATCCACTCCTAGTTAAAATTCTAAAATTCTAAAAACACCACAAAACATATATCTACAATATATAAGATCGTCTATAAGACAAAAATATTCTTACTTTGCAGATCCTGTTAATTAATTGACTGATGTCTTATCTGAAATGTGCAGGAATGTGGTTATATCTTTATATTGAAATATACGCTGCATACAACAACTACTAAATTAAATAAAAAATATAATACTAGATTAACCCACTAAAACCGGTAATGCATTTCATTTAAGATCTTAGCGCTGGCTATTCAAAAATATCAGATCTACAAGCTCACAGCGCGTCACTTCGTGCCGTACTGCGAGCTTGTACATCTGATTTTTTTGAAGATTTTTGAAAAATCTTGAAAGTGTTTGAAACATTTCTGGGGGTTCTTGGCTCAACACATTTTCAGATGGGGGGGGGGGGGGGGGGCATGGCCAAATACATATCATTTTGGCGGTCCTTCGCCCGAAAAAGTTTGAGAACTACTGATTTAGAAGGCATTTGTAGAATCGGGATCAGGTCTCAATGGGTCAAAGGGGTGATTGTTTGCAGTGTCATGTGACAAGACACATTCATAAGGTATGGAACATTTCCAAAGGACCGTCAAGTTCTAGTGCTTGGACACCATTGCTGTTATGCCAGGGGTTCCTAAACTCCCTAAGCTCGGGGTATACATTTGTTGTCTCCACAGACCCCTACCTACAAATATGCATTATGAATTGCACATTTACATTTATAAACTACTGATAAAATAACACAACAAATCATAGATTGCAACATAAATTAAATGTATCCTGTGATTTCCTCATTAACGATCACATGCATTATGTGGAATGAAAAATAAAAGGATTTATTGGCTTCCCGACATTTGAAATTTGAGCCACAGCAATGTGTTTATGTTGGGGACGTGCTCAATAAAGAGTGCCCTTTATATGGTCTTTAGATGAAGCATTCTCAACATTTATTGGGACAAGTCAAACCAGCATTTCAGGAAACTTTATTTGTATTTTTTACAGCGCAAAAGTGAGTCAGTACATGTGTTTGTTTGTGTTTGAAACATTTCAATTTTTGTTGAGTGTGTCTGGTAGTTGGTTCCCTAGTATGTTGTTAGATCGTTATATTGTGTCTGTCTATCTATGCAAGTCTCAGTTTAAAGGTGTGTACTGTTCATGTAGGAGGGAAGGCAGACCATTACAGCCTTACAGCTAGATTTGGGTTTAGGTTAATTTGCATCCATTTGATTTGATAGGCAAATTGTGACAACAACCATGGACTGTGTGACAGGCTGAAATGTACGACGTTAGGCGAGGCACTTTTCACCCACATCAGGGGCTGCTCAAGGCAGCCAGGGCCAGCCCTATACCTATCAGTATCTCCACCCTGCTGTACGTGGCCCACGTGAAAAGCCTGGTGATGCCAGCTTACTGCCGGCGCGTCCATTCATTTGTCTGATGGAGAGGCATGACGGTCATGCAGTGGCGTCTAGGGCAGTGGTTTTCAATCTTTTCAGGCTGAGACCGCCTAAAATAATCATATTGGAACTGGGGACCCCCCAAAGAATCCTATTTGAACTGGGGACCCCCCAAAATAATCATATTTGAAATGGGGACCCCCCAAAATAATCCCATTTGAACTGGGGACCCCCCAAAAAAAATCATATTTGAACTGGGGACCCCAAAATAATCATAGTTGAATTGGGGACCCCCCCCAAAATAAATCATATTAGATCTGGGGACACCCATATCGCACATCACCGTTTCTCAGATTCCATTCCAAATGGCTATGACCAAAGTTTGCGGGCCCTGGCTAGGTAACCCGGCCTGGCGGAGACCTGTGCTCCGAGGAGCACACTTTTCTAGTTTCCTATCAATTACTCACCCCATGAAGCCTTGAATTCATGGAGATTTATTTAGTTTTTGTCTCATTCCTGAACAAATAATTCAATATTTGCTGATACTGCTGCTGCGGTAGGAGACCAAAATAAAACTATATAAAATAATAATATAAACTTCAAAACAACTCTCAGTGTTAATCACTAATGAGCCTACTGATGATTCAGGTTCAAAGATAATGTTTTAAATATGGTTTTGCTCTTGTTAAGATTGGTCTCCTATTAACTTCAATTAATCAACAAAAATAAGTATTCCTTCACCGACACTTTCTGATATGAACAATAAGGCCATCACACTTTTAGCACTCACAATAGAACATCCCTTGAACATCCCTTACATCGTCATACATCTCATGCCATCTGGACAAAGATAGTTTTGTCTATTCACGATTGCTTTTAAACAAAATGCTTCACTGATTGGATGGTTTGTGTGTATATTGGGGACTTCATGTATTGTCTTGGTGTTATGTTATGTGCTATGTTGTTCGGTGCTATATTATGGGGTGCCCTGAGCCAAAGGTGCTTGAGAACCACTGCTCTACACCACTGCCACTGCCAAGTATAAAAAAATGCTAATACTCAAGTAAAATAATAATAAGTACCTAAAATGTTACTTAAGTACAGTCCTTAAATAAACGCAGCCTACTTAGTTACTTGCCACCACAGTCTGTGGATCTTGTGATTGTGAAGCAGGGTGTGGCTGAATAAGGATACGTCATTGTTTAGAACTAGAAGTGCATTGGTGCATTGATGCTTCTAAGCATTCTCTCAACACGCTCTCACATGTCACTCTGATCTGGATCACACACGGAAAGATTTCACTCAGAATCTCAATCAGCTTTATTGTTGTCGTCACATCATCACAGGCTTATGGGTGTAAAGAAGTTGGTGAAATTCTTTTTATTGTTTTCCACACGCACAGATTTATATATTTTTTTGTGAGAAGAGAATCATTTTTATTTTTCGTCAGAAGGGAGAGGATAGAGGTATTTTTTCGTGAGGAGAGGATTGATAGAACCTGGTGAAGATGATGCTGCTACTATTTGTATTGGTGGTGTGTGTGTCTGTGAGCGTCCACTGTGAGGACCTGTCCATGCTGCAGGACTGCGCTGTCATGTACAGGTAGGCCTGCTGTCACCATCTATGACATTTTACTGGACCACTAATTGTCACTCAAATAATGGCGATTTAATTATGGGTTTTTTATTGTGTTGTGAATTGTGAAAGTGTTTTTTTTGTTTCTTTAAGGGTGATGGTCCTTTTTAATTAGCATAAATGAAAACATTAAAGACTTTTTGGATAAATATTTTTTTGTCATGTTGATTTATATAATCAATGAAGAATACACCCCCCCCCTTTCTGCTACACCCACACTACAAAACTTCACCCTAAAAAGTTAGGTTAGGTTTTGCTGACTCCAGGCTCGACACCTCATTGTGAGCTTGGAGGTCCATTCAGCTGTTCTTATCAATGCACTAAGTTCAAACGTTGCCTAGTTATAGCGTACATTTAAAAAAAGACTAAACAAAAACAACAACGCATGGGCATCTGAGGCTATAGAGTAAATGGCTTCTAAGTCAAGACTGCATTGCTAAAATGAAAGCTGTTGCACCACACAAATTAGTTGTAACGTATCTCTAAGTAACAACTAAATATTTACACAAGCCTTTGGGCAACACATTCTCCTACTTTCAATGCCAGAATAAACGTAATGAATAATATAACTAACTTTACTTTACTTTATTTGTTTATTGTCTCCGCCAGGCCGAAAGGCATGGCGAGAGAGTATGTTTTACCCCCTGTCCGTCCGTCCGTCCGTGTGTCCGTGTGTCCTGTCCGTGTGTTACCAGCTAATCTCCGGCACCGTTGGCCCGGTCGCTGCGAAACTGCGCACACACACTCCCTGGATGCCAATTCAGAACTCTGCCTAAAATTTTTCACATGGGCCTGTTATAGCGCCACCTGGAGGCCGATTTGTCCAAAACCCATTTTTTTATATTACTCCTACAGATTTTATCCAAACGTCATGCAAATCGGTACACAGTATCTCTATATTCATGTGATCAACACGGATCTGTCCGATTTCCCATATTCCATCCTCATTGGCTAAGGTTCGCTTCCAAAATTTGCAGGATTGGTCCGTTTTGAACAAAATGCCTCAAATCATGAACGCAGCTTGTGATTTCCGTGAAATTTCACAAACACATTCCCACTAGGTCGAGGAAGAAATGCCACCTGACATTTTTCACATCAGCCTCATGGTGGCGCTATAAAAGGCTGATTTGTGTTTTTAACTATAACTGCACCGATCTGCGTGAAACTTTGCACGCACACTCCCTAGAGGCCAAGGAAAAACATCCGCCCTGCATTTTTCACATTTGCCTTTTATAGCGCCACCAAGAGGCCGACTTATGTAAAACACATTTTTGGATATTAAGCCTTCACATTTTATCCAAATTTCACACAAATCGGTACACATGATCTCTATAGTCATGTGATCAAGATGGAACTGTTTGATTTTTCATATTTCATCCTGATTGGCTAACAATGACATCTAAAGTTTTCAGAAGTGGCCCGTTTTGAACAAAATTGAGCCACAAATCATGAACGCAGCGTCCGATTGAGGTGACACTTTGCAAGCACATTCGCATTTAGTTGAAGAACAAATGCCACCCTTTAACATTGCCCTATTATAGCGCCACCAGGAGGCCGATTTTTTCAAAACTTTCCTTTGTTGTATTACTCCTACAAATGTTGTCCAATCATCATGCAAATCGGTACCCATTATCTCTATAGTCAAGTGATCAAGATGGTTCTGTCCGATTTTTCATATTCCATCCTGATTGGCAAATTCCGAACATTGTTGGCCCACAAAAACCTACCTGACCTGGCGGAGACCTGTGCTCCGAGGAGCACTTTTTCTAGTTTTGTTTATTATTATTTGTATTTCTTTATTTTTTTAGTTTTTTAGTAACAGTTTTGGACATATGAGGTTTCCACCCGACAGAGACGATATACAAAATAAATGCCTGACATATTTCATCAACTTTATACTTATACAGGAATGTCTCCACCCAGAGTGGAGTCTACACCATCTACCCCGACGCTACACCCTTCAAGGTCAGTTCTGGACACAAATAAGTATATTTATATTCACTACTACTGTAGTTTTGTACTTTACTTGAGTATTTGTATTTTTTGGATACTACATGACTCCCTCCACCACATTTCAAAGATAAATACTATACTTTTGACTCCACTACATTTCTAGGAAGGGAAAAAGTACATTATGAACTAGAAAAAGTGCTCCTCGGAGCACAGGTCTCCGCCAGGTCAGGTACGTTATTGTGGCCTCCTGGTGGCGCTATAATAGGCCAATGTGAAAAGGGTGCCATTTATTCTTAGGTCGTTCACGGCAATCAGACACTGCATTCATGATTTGAGGCATTTTGTTCCAAAAATTTGTTTTGCTAAATTAGACCTGCTGGTGGCGCTATAACAGGCCAATGTGAAAAAGGGTGGCATTTCTTCCTTGGCCCAGTGGGAATGTGTTTGTGAAATTTCACGGAAATCGCAAGCTGCGTTCATGATTTGAGGCATTTTGCTCAAAACGGACCAATCCTGCAAATTTTGGAAGCGAACCTTAGCCAATGAGGCTGGAATATGGGAAATCGGACAGATCCGTGTTGATCACATGACTATAGAGATACTGTGTACCGATTTGCATGACGTTTGGATAAAATCTGTAGGAGTAATGTAAAGAAATGGGTTTTGCACAAATCGGCCTCCAGGTGGCACTATAACAGGCCCATGTGAAAAATTTGAGAAAGAGGTTCTGAATTGGCATCCAGGGAGTGTGCGTGCACAGTTTCGCAGCGACCGGGCCAACGGTGCCTGAGATTAGCTGGTAACACACGGACAGGACACTCACGGACACACACAGACGGACGGACGGAGGGTAAAACATACTCTCTTGCCATGCCTTTCGGCCTGGCGGAGACAATTAACCACTTAAACGCAAAGCTCACAAAACGTTGCATCGCGACGCTTTGTGAGGTTGTGGATCTGCTTTTTTTTGCTCGATTTAGAAATAGGGCTAAAGTGGTTAAATGTCCTTTTTCCCTAGAAATAGTAGTGGAGTCAAAAGTACAATATTATGTCTTTGAAATAAATAAAAACACTTGGGTAAAGTACAGATATATCGTCTCTGTCAGGTGGAAACCTCATGTCCAAAACTGTTACTTTTCAGAATTTAAATTAAAAAATAGCAAAAATAGCGGATCGACAAGCTCGCAACGCGTCGTGAGCTTGCCGATCTGCTGCTTTCGATGTTTTGTGTGACGCTGTAGTATGATCAAGTAGGGCATTCATTTACGGGAAAAAAACGCAAAAAGTAAAAATATGGAGCTGGGTTCCTGCCTAACAGCAAGTCGGTACTCAGTACTCAAGTAAATGTACTGTACTGTCCTTTGGTCATTGTCCTACCCCCATGCAGGTGTACTGTGACATGGACACAGACGGAGGATGGACGGTCATTCAGAGGAGGATGGACGGACATGTCAACTTCCACAGACCCTGGGCTCAGTACAAAGACGGCTTTGGAAACCCTGCAGGCGAGTAGCGCAAAAACGTCAAACGTTTGGTACCCTTCCAGTCAAATGGCGCCGTCCCTGGCACTTCCACACTCAAGGAATGCGGATGTGCCGTTCTACTTTTGTGCGACACTGTAGTATGACAATGTTTTAATTAACAAAAAACCAAACAAAAAAACATAAAAAGTTGAAATGTGGACATACATTGGCCTTTCACAATTATTACATAATCGCCTAGCCACAATTATTTGAGATAATCGCAATAATCCTTTTTGCATCATCGTCATAATCGTTTTCCATGTTGAAAAATGTTCATACATTTTCCAACAGTAGCGGAAATAGCCGATCTACAAGCTCATTGTGCATTGTGAGCTTGTAGATCGGCTATTTCCACGTTTTTTTGGAAAGTATAAAGTTATTAAATATGTCAATCATTTTGTATATCGTCAGTGTCCAGCCGGGACCAGCTAACTCCATTTTCAGTTTTTTTTTTTTTTTTCATAAACAACGCTATTGAACCCCCTCTACATCTGTGTAATTTTTTTTTAAATAATAACATATGAAAAGTATTAAAAAGCGCCTCTGACGAAAACTCCTAACTCCATTGGACCCTCAAACTGTCCGTCAAAAACAAACAACTCCCACCTCCTCTCAGGCTCTCGAGAAGCTCTGCTCTGTATGAGGCAGACAGGGAGAAGATTTTTCAATGCTTTTGGGAGAACATAAACTGGGAAGAGAAGAGAATGTATGTGCAAGGTTTGATAGATGTCACCCCAGTAAAGAGGAGAAGGGTGTCTTCACAAAGGTCATCTGCTCGTGTTTTCTTTTTAAATGTTAATGGACAGAGAATGAGTGTGTGCAGGAGTTTGTTTCAAACATCTCCAAGAGCTCAAGGAGATCATGCCAAAAGACTTTCACAGCTTTTATGACAATCTAAAGCACTAAGAAACACCCACCACACACACGCAACACACAACACACAACAGTGTGATAATAAAATGTTGATAGGTATATGATAGGTAAATTCAACTGTGGTTGTTATTGTTAGTGCATTAGGCTACAGATTTGACAGATTCTATTTTTCATGAATGTATTTTGTATTTATATGCCATTTATTTATTGTTGGTGTGCCATGATCGCTTTTGTTAAATACATGATTGAGTATTGAGGCAGAATTGTTTGTTGCACTCAACTGTAGAAGAACAACAGTGGTAACAGTTAGATCCATGGTTGTTTACAATGCATGTTAAAATAAAAGTTGTTTAAGTACAGAATTCAGCTTGATCTATAGTATATGAGAATGGCGCTCACCATAAATAGCTGATCTCCAAGCTCACAATGCGTTGTGATGTGTTGTGAGCTTTGAGATCCATTGCCAGCTGTTCTTATCAATGATGGACAAAACCTCCTAACTCCACTTGCACTGGATTTGGGTAAAGTGGTGATAATATAATGACACATGCAAGTATCTGATAATATATAAAGTCACAATACCAAGTTTAATGAGGCAGTATTGCTTTGTTTTAAAGATATAAGGTTTTCTTCATTTTCTGAAAAATTGATATTTTGTTTTTCATTTCCTGAACAATTACCATTTTGGATTTAGCTGGTTCCGGCCGAACAGCAGAGATATTTAAGTTATTTGTCTGCCCTGTGCAATTTCAAAGCCTAAAATGTAATTTCTATTAATATGTTCCAGTGTTCAACAACAAAAACACAATTAAATCTTTAATCGCGATTTTTGTGTGACAATTAATTGTCATGTAAAATGTCATAGATATATATTATACCTAGATATAAGGTTTCTGCCTGACAGTGACGATATACTTTGCCCCCCCCCCCCCCCCCCCCTCTAACAGCCGAGTTCTGGCTGGGACTGGACCACATGCATCTCCTCACCAGGGACCAGCGCTACCATCTGAGGCTGGACGTGGAGGACTTTGAGGGGAACATGGCCTTCGCTTTTTACTCCCACTTCACCGTTGGTTCCGAGGCGACCGACTACAAGCTGCAGGTCAAAAGAAAAATCTACATACAGCCATAGACTGTAAAAAAAAACATTATGGACTACCGTTGTGCATCCGACTTTGTCTATTATACGAACAAAATTGGCCCGTGGCCGGGGAAGGGAAGCCGGGCGGTGAAGGTGATGCTTGTTACAGCATGTATTCACCTGTTTCCTAGGCTGTGGTGTGGTGTTTTCCACTTCCTGTCGATTTCATTGGATATCATTGGTCATCTGACCAGTTTCATTGGATTTCATTGGCTCAAATCGACAGGAAGTGGAAAACACACAGCCTAGGAAACAGGTGAATACTCCTACAGGCTGGGGGCAGCACCTGTCAGCAGGGAGTAGTACAAATGCTCTACACTTCACTCAGTAGAACCAGTAGAGGCACACTGGCTTAAGTGCTTAATTAAGGGCTTAAGTGGTTAATTCATAATGTACTTTTGCCCCCTTCCTAGAAATGTAGCGGAGTCAAAAGTGCAATATTTTTGTATCCCAAACTTTTTTTTTTACTCAGGTAATGTACAGTTCATGGACTGTAAAAAATATGGAGAAAGGGAACCCATTGGTTTCTACAGACCCGTTTTGAAGCCACTTTTTCGGCAAATTCTAATCCTCTATCTTGGAACTTCTGATCCGGAAAAGCAACCGGAAACGACTTGTATTGGCTGCAAACGCAGCGAGGGCGGGTCCTCACTCAGTAGAACCAGTTGAAGCCCTAGAAGCATACCCTCCTTCATCATTAATTAAAAAAATAATGGGCCCATAATTTGCTAAACACATCATGATAATTGAAAAATACTTTAAACTAGCGATTGAAAGCACAAAGTAATAAAATCAAGTGTAAAGACACCAGCAGGAGGTGAATTAGTGACATCTGATGGGCCATTAATGGGAACTGCACGCTTAAAAGAATAACTTCCTGGACTTCAAATCCAGCGGAGCTTCCTTGCCGCCTGGTAGATACTTAAAACAATTGTACTTAAGTAAACAGCGCTCAAGTTAAATGTATTTTGTTAACTGTCCACCACTGTCGCAGGTGTCGGGCTTCAAGGAGGGAGGCGCGGGGGACGCCATGACACATCGCAATGGATGCAAGTTCTCCACATTCGACAAGAACCAGGAGCAGTGGAACAAGAACTGTGCTAACCAGGATCACGGTGCATTCTGGCACGACGACCACAGCTGTCACTTCAACAACCCCAACGGCTTCTACCTCTGGCAGAACACCTCGCATTATAAAATATTCTCCATATCCATGAAGATCAGACGTGATTCTTAACCACTTGAACCCTAGAGAACACACACATTTGAGCTTGTAGATCTGCTATTTTCACAGCACTATGTAACTTTTTAACAACTATATAGCATATTATGTCCCACAAAATTATAAAGTTATGCTTAAGCAATAACAATCATCCTTCCATGTATAGACTCAGGGGGGTCCCTGAATTACTATGTATAGGGGAGACAATGAGTTTGATCCTGGCATTTGCTAAGACACTGTCGTGTATCAGTATTCAAGACTGATGAATATGAAGTTAATATGCTATTAATACATTATGAACACAAATTGTCAAGAAGTTCCATGTCAGAGTGAGACCAAAACAAGGAGGCCAGAGGGTTGTGAGTGGGGGAGAACAGCTTTAGTGATCTAACTAAGGTAAACAGTCTAGCTATCCTGTCTATTGTCTTAGGTGCTAACCTAAAAGACCACACCCAGCCGAGTTCTTTGTTCCCAAAAAGGCATTGTAATTATGCGATCTAATCACGCATGTTGCCATCTCTCTCTCTCTCTCTCTACAGCCAGCTGTTAAAAGAAATAGACTTAAACTGAATTATTGTAAATTATAACTAGCTCACAGTAAAAGCTTATTCTATAGTAAGTACACAAGTGTGAACAAATGTGGTTGGGGAGAAGCCAGTTAGTTGCATGTAGACTTTTCTTCTTGAATCTAAGGAAAACGCCAAGTCCCCTTTTAAATCATCTCTTTTTGTCTAAATCATTCATACAAAGTTGGATACATATATGTGTGGTCTTATTTTGAAGGTAATAAGGTGTTAAACAAAGATTGCATAATATGAGCTTGTGTAAAGGTACAGTTTTATAGATAAGGGTTAAAGTAAATTGTCACATGTTTAAACCAAGTGAGATGCTAATTCCTTGTGCCGATTGAGAAGGCCTGCCCAAGAAGGTCTATTGTTCTATAAAATCTGTGTTGTGAGTGGTCAGAAGGAGGAATATCTGGTTGCTTATAACATGGTGCTATTGGGAAAAACAGGACTCTCTGTGATTTTCGGCTGCACACAGTTGTCACGTTCAACAGGACAAAGCAGGTCCCATGAACAAAGATGCGAAATACAACATTGAACCCTGTATTTGTTGCCTTTTTGACAATAAAAAGATTGTTGGAAATGACTACCTCGGACTTTAAAGGATTGTGATTTATTACCACCCAGAGAAACATGTCTGCTTCCGTCTTCCAAAATGGGCTCAGTTTACCACACAATTATTGGCGAGACAGCTAGGCCCTTTGCTGCTGGAACACGGGACATTTCTACAAAGTTTTCGTTGAAGGTATGTGTGAATTGTACCTCTAATGTTAAAACTTTGTCCATGTTTATGGCGGTTGGAAAAAAAAAAACCTTATATGGGCCATTTTGGCTCCGGCGGAAATGGATGATGTCTCTGTGTGGTTTTAAGTTGCGTGCTTGAAGGCCGCTTGGAGCCTGTGGAGTGTATGTTTTCATGCACGCATTGGTGAGACACTGACACAGGGAGCGTAGAAGTGTGTGTTTCACCGTTTCCGTGTACCACAAAAAAGTGTTCGATCTCTTCACGGGGGTTCAAGCCGTGTCTGGGTTAAACTGCATTTCGGATAGTATAAATGGACTTTTGATTTGTCGTGGTACATTAAAGCGTCTAATTTCTTTCTAGGGGTTCAAGCTAGACATTAATTACACGTAGGATCTGATCAGAAAGTGTAAAAAACACATCTGGTTTAAGAGGGCTCTTGTGATAAAATAGAGCCTTGTAAATCTAGACTCTCACTATTGGTGTTTAATCTTGCTAGTTATAATATACGTGAGCGCCCCGGATATTTCCACATGGTTATGAAAGGAAGTGAAGGTATGAAAGAGCTGGATAGGGTGTTCTGAGTTGTTTTATATTTTAAGCTTGTTTTATCGGGGAATAACTTCCAGTATTGCCGTTATCGTCAGACGAGCGTCATGTGATCCATGGCTACGCAGTGATTTAAGCCGACACGTTTCTAAATACCGATATTTTAAGCTTATTTTGTGAAACAGTTTGCAACATTGTATCCCAGCGTTTAAGGTTGACAGAGAGGCCTGTGGAAAATATTCGGTTCGGTAAGAATGTCTATAAGTATGTAATGTAAGGGCAGCCCACTGATGGCACTTAAAGTTGGTTCCTGGTACTCGTTGTGCATGTTTGCATATGTTGTTTCCAAGCGTCGCGGTGGATTTTTGCTTGTAGCGTTTGTGACCTGTTTGTTAATGGGTCTCGGGTAGGGCTACGGCTCTCTCTCTCTCTCTCTTTTTCTCTCTCTCTTTCTCTCTCTCTCTTTCTCTCTCTCTATCTATTGTGTTGCTTTTTAGCGTCGGATGATTTTGTATTGTTAAAGTGACTGTGGACTTGAGCTGCTAGTGCACACAGTAGCTTGGGTTCGTTTCCAATTTTTCTTCGTGAATGAATGAGTTTTTCTCAAAACATTGTTAATAGGTATAATGTTTTGAAGAGGGGAGTGGAGTATGATAAGCTTTTAAAACTTTGTTTGGACTTAGGTGTTTTTTATCTGTGTCTTTTATCTTGGCCTATTGTGTCGAGTGGAAATTTGTGTAAATATGAAGCTGGATTTGATTTTTGGAAACCTACGAAGGCGAATGGAACGGTTATGTTTTGGTTAGGAGCCAGTTTTAGAATGTGGCTGTTTATAGGATTAAAGAAGCGTCTTGCTTCTTGACTTTGTGAACAGGTGAGGATAGGAGGTTTAAATTTAGAGCAGTGTAGGCCTACTGTTTCGTGTTGTTTATTCTAGAGGGGGAAGGTATTTTTTGCATAGCTCATTCTTTGTTCTTCTGTGTGAGAGCTTTCACTCGGGCCAGACGCGCAATTTGTAGTTTTTGGGCCGGGAATGTAGTTTTTCTACGCGTCTTGACTTCCGCGTTTCTACGTCATATCCGGAGAGACGCAGTTTGGAGTTTTAACTTTTAAAAACTTAAAAGCTACTTTCTTATGTATATTACATTCGTAATATCTCCTTATCTCAACGCTTGTACGAGATTCCTTTAGTTTTGATGGAATAAGATCTTTGAAGGGAGTAAAGTATTAATTTTTTATTTTTACATTTAGAATAATTGTACGTTATACCCTGTAGTTGTACAAGGACACACGTTCTCTCGTGTGTGGGAAAGGCTTCTTTTGACTGTGTTTAAGCACAAGATGGCGTTTAGTTTTTCACACTGTTTTGTTTATGAAGCTTTTTTTTAGCTTTCTTTCTTTTAATAGGAAGACTTGTCTTTTTAAGAAACTACGGATCAGGTTTCTGTTGTTTTGAAGGTTCTTTGTAATGGTGTTATTTGTCTGTTTTGACACGTGAGTGTGGAGCAGTGCCTTAATTTTCGTTGAGATGTTTTACCGTTGTTTTTCTTTAAATAGTCGTTAAGCGGTCGGGTGGGAACGTTGTGTGTTTGTTTCATGTGAACTGTATGGTAGGAGTGCTTATTGAATGATTGTTTCTCGGTTCTTGAAGGTGGAGTGAGGTTGGGATGATGGCTGTATTGTTTATTGTGAGGAATGAGTTAAATTGGCGAAAATCACTGTTGATGTTCAAATTAGGGTAGTTAAGGTATTGTGTCTAAGTATGTTTAATGGTTTGTTATTGGCCTGTTCTGCGTGCTTTATCCACGCCCGTATTCCTTAATGGTCTGGTCATTAACCTGTGTGCTATGGAGAACATTGTCTTTATGTTAAAATATGGTCTTTTTAGTGCACACACAGTAACCTTGGGGTATGCGACCCCAGGGTCCCTCATTCTGGCTGGTTCCAGAGGAAAGGATTCTGTTGTGTGCCTTTGGAGTCACCATGGCATTCTGTAGTAATATGTTTAAACTTAGTCATGGTTACTTTGTAGGTTGGGCTAAGGTGTTTTACATCTGTGTGGTTCAATTCACAGATGTATTGCATTTTGGCTCACTGGGCTGTGGGAAGAAGTGATTATGCGTCGAATTTAAAACGAATTGTTTGATTGTAACTAAATAGTAAATGCTAGGATAAATTTGATAAAAACGAGTGCCTGCTTAAATACCCACAATGAGATATTTTTCCCATAATATCTGAAAGGTGTTTAAGAGTGGTGCTATAAGTGGCTTTAAAACCCTACTAGAGGTATAAATTAAAATTGTTTATTATGAGTGATTATTTGATGGGGCACAACCATTCGAGACTATTTCTGTCCTTTTAAACTGATGGACATTGCCAACGGGTAGATGAGAGGAATTATCACACCGTTTAGTAACCTATTTAGATCGATATGTTAAAGGAAAGTAGATATTCTTAAATAGATTAAACCCGAATTTGAATGACAATTTATGAACAGTTAACCAGTCTATGTTACTATTTTTAATGACACGAATGTGTAGGATTTGAAGCTGCAAACGTGTAATTATACTCGATTTTTGTGACGTACCACTGGTGGCTAAGAATAAGTTGAAATACGTTTTTTGGTTAGAGTATTGTAAAGAGAAATTACAAGTTCACCCCACTGGAAGCACGGACCGTCACGTGATCATTACGTGATGACGTGTTGCCTGTGGTAGTGATCTATTTGACGACATGATAGTGTATTTTACCTCTGAGGGGGCTGAGCTGACATTGTCAGATTGGCTCCCCCTGGCGGTCAAAATATGAAGCCTGTCCATTAATGACAGTTGATTAGGTCTTTTTGACATTATTTTCATGGTGACAGAGTTGCTTCCTTCTAACAGTTCTTAGTTTTAACGAGGTTACCTTAGTAGTATTTTTTAGGTCTAGTGTGTTAAGAATGCTTGAATTAACATTGTTTGTCTGTTGTGTTAACGATTAATCCTTTATTTCATAGATGGCCTATACAAGTGATGATTGTCAGTATGGCTTGAGTGTCTTGTGCCAGCTTAATAAAGACAGTTCCTGTCTGGAAGAAGTAATGTATCGACCAGACTTTTAAAATTATTAGACGCTCAGAATGTTTGATTTGTATTTGATTCAGTTTTAGAAGTAACTAGAGGGGCTTAGTGTAGTCCCAGAGTGTCTTAATTCTAGAAAAATGACCTTTTATTATTGTTATTATTTTTAAAGTATTTTTAAATTGAGCTTCAAAAATTCCTATCCTTGGCGATATAGCCTAATACCTTTTGTTTACATTTGCTACAGCTTCTAAACAGAAATCACGATAATACATGTATTACAGCATGTACATAGAGTGTACATGTGTTGACCAAATTCACACCCATTTTCTATATTGTATTGACAATGCTTAAAAGTTTATATGTAATACTGGTTGTAGAATATTGTGTGTTGTGTAGAATGACACATTTTTCATACAATATTACATTAGTATTAGTTTCCTTTTGAACGAACTGCTCTGAAGTGACCAACATAATGGTATCCATCGTTTGTGTTTTATTTTCAAGGAAGGGAAGTACAGTGTAAAACATACTTTCAGTAGTCAGAATAGTAAGAGGAGAATTTAACATTTTTGTGAAAACAGCTGTATGCCTAGAAAATGAAATAGAATGACAAATGTTTGTGACTGAAACGATTTGAACAAATACTAATTAATGTGGCCTGAGGGGAGCATATTTGATAATGATTTAGCAAAATATGCTTTCAAGAGTCTACTAAATTGTAACAAAATTATAGAGTATGCAGGTTGCAGATATTGTCAGTTTATTTTTGGAAAAATGCTCATTTAAAGAAAATATAGTTCTGTGGTTGTCCTTTAGACTTCACAGTTTTGGAATATTCTCATAATTATCAAATCATGGCAAAATACATTTTGGAACATGCTTAAAAAACGAAAACAAATAGTAAGTTAACCAGGACTCTAAGAGAATCACAGTAAATTAAGAGATTTGTCCTTAAATAAATTACAAACTTTGGAAATAATTGTCAGGAAAATTTGGAGCAAAATAAGATGCAGTAAAAGATTTAAAATAGGAGATTTATTATTAGGAAAATACAAGAGTCATATATGGAAAAAGGAGAAAGCTGTGGTAAATGAATAAACTAAATGGAACGATTGATTGACAAAGTACAACAGGAATTAGAAGAGTAAAATAGGGATAAGGCGGGAAAGATCACTTTAATATTGGAATTTAGTTAGTACAATGTATGAAGGAGCGAATGGATCAGCAGGAGAATATACTGTCTGAAAGAATCAGATAGCAGTCAACAATTTGATGATAGGTTCTCTAATTTTAACAGCATGAGTTAAACTGTGCGTCTATGAGTGACTAATCCCTGAATGTATGAGTAATAAAGCAGTTAGGTATCTGTTTAGCTTCTGTGGAGCAGGTATAGGTGGACTTTTGTTTTTGTACTAGGAGAAATAAAGCAGGTGCTGAGATTGGAGCCATCCATCTGGACCAGGATGACAATGCAGAAGGGAATAGCTGACCCGGAACAAACAGAGGTCGCCTGGACTTCTACCTCCAGGGAACCACAGCTACCCTATCTTCACATCTCTCCACCTACCAGTGACCATCACAGACCATGGTCGAGAGGGGAGAAGTGGGGATACAGCCTGCATGAGATTCAACCGGCCACACCGGAGGAGAGAGTTCCAGACCTGACAGCCGTTTCATCTCCGCGTTACCGATCTAGCAGGAAGTGGCGACCACCAGCTACCTGTCAACTCATCATCATCGGCCCTGCAAAACACCTTGCCAAGGCCAGGGTGCAACACCTCTGTCGTCACAGATCTACAATAGTTTCTGACAAACCAGCAGCGGTTGGAAGTCCCAGGTACCTATAGGAGTTACCCGTGACACATCAAGTTGCATCTGCAAATTGAAAGGCATGACACTTTCTTTCGATCATATGAAAAGAGGGGCACCCGTACGGATCAGGTATGGATAAGAGAATCCTGATTGTCAATATCAAGTCAAGTACTGAAATAGCTGTGATTCGGTTCAGAAGCAACACCCTTAGGATGACAATTCTTGTGTGATTCCCAAAAATTCCCAAAAGGTTTTCTGGGCTATGATGTGTGCAAATCTGCAGATTGCATATCAGCATGTCCAGGGAATTCGTACTTATGCCTCATGTCAAATTGTGCAAAATGGACGGTCAAAAGAATGAATTGCTTTCGTTAGAATAGAAAAAATAAGAGCAGAGCTGTGTCTCTGTATTTGCGCGTTGTCCACACAATGTAACTGCCAACTTGTAATAATGATGTTTGTATTAACTTGACTTTTTCTTGGGTTTTGTGAAAAGAAGTCCAGCTGAGAGTACAGCGATATTAGTTCTGTGTGTTTGATGTACAATGTTTGTTGATGAGTCACTTTTATAATTCAACAGTCTTGAGGGGTTACGGATTGACCATTTTAATAGAATAAGTTGTCTTTTGGTTAAAACAGATTCTAGTTGATACCTACACAAGTGACATCAGTCTTGAATATCCTTTTGTGGAGATGTATTAATATATCTCCATGAGGGGAATATGTCGTGTATCAGTATTCAAGACTGATGAATATGAAGTTAATATGCTATTAATACATTATGAACACAAATTGTCAAGAAGTTCCATGTCAGAGTGAGACCAAAACAAGGAGGCCAGAGGGTTGTGAGTGGGGGAGAACAGCTTTAGTGATCTAACTAAGGTAAACAGTCTAGCTATCCTGTCTATTGTCTTAGGTGCTAACCTAAAAGACCACACCCAGCCGAGTTCTTTGTTCCCAAAAAGGCATTGTAATTATGCGATCTAATCACGCATGTTGCCATCTCTCTCTCTCTCTCTACAGCCAGCTGTTAAAAGAAATAGACTTAAACTGAATTATTGTAAATTATAACTAGCTCACAGTAAAAGCTTATTCTATAGTAAGTACACAAGTGTGAACAAATGTGGTTGGGGAGAAGCCAGTTAGTTGCATGTAGACTTTTCTTCTTGAATCTAAGGAAAACGCCAAGTCCCCTTTTAAATCATCTCTTTTTGTCTAAATCATTCATACAAAGTTGGATACATATATGTGTGGTCTTATTTTGAAGGTAATAAGGTGTTAAACAAAGATTGCATAATATGAGCTTGTGTAAAGGTACAGTTTTATAGATAAGGGTTAAAGTAAATTGTCACATGTTTAAACCAAGTGAGATGCTAATTCCTTGTGCCGATTGAGAAGGCCTGCCCAAGAAGGTCTATTGTTCTATAAAATCTGTGTTGTGAGTGGTCAGAAGGAGGAATATCTGGTTGCTTATAACATGGTGCTATTGGGAAAAACAGGACTCTCTGTGATTTTCGGCTGCACACAGTTGTCACGTTCAACAGGACAAAGCAGGTCCCATGAACAAAGATGCGAAATACAACATTGAACCCTGTATTTGTTGCCTTTTTGACAATAAAAAGATTGTTGGAAATGACTACCTCGGACTGTAAAGGATTGTGATTTATTACCACCCAGAGAAACATGTCTGCTTCCGTCTTCCAAAATGGGCTCAGTTTACCACAACACCAAGGCAGAACTCCCAGTCAAAGTGAAGACTGGCCAATCACAGTGCGTCTTTGCCAGACATGCTTACAGAGACTCTTGGGTAATGAAGTCAAAGATGTTGGCTGCCATGTTATTTGTGTCCAATGTGGCATACATAGTGGTGCTTTAAACGTTTGATTCATAATGTATTGTTGTGTTAAGTTAACAACAAATCTATCTTTTGGGTCTTGAGCTGAAAAGGTTTGGTAACCCCTGATTTGAAACACGAATAATATATAAATACAATTATGTCTAATACATAATTATCTAATGTGTTTCTTCTGGAGATGAAGGTTGTGGTCAGTGGTGGAAAAAGTACTCAGATTTTTTACTTGAGTAAAAGGGAAGTTAGGGAAGACCCTTACGGGTCCATTTGGTTCCATTTGTACACTCTAAGAGTTATGGGGTCCTGAAGTTAAAAAGTGTGAGAAACACTGTTCTAATCATTGTATGAAACATTTTTACATATTCCTGTGAACAAAACGATTCATAAAGACAAACACTACTTTGTTTATATAATATAATGTAATAATGTACTTTGATCAAACAAACACTCAGACATAATAATAATAAAACAATTCAACTAATTAGATTTGTGTTTTAAAGAGGATGTTCATCATAATATGAGCAGCTACAAAAATAGAAGATAACAAAAATGACAGATTTTTTTGCTATGACTGTAAAGTGGGTGACTTAAAAGGTGTTTTAAATTAAATGTGTCATTATTGTTATGTATTATTATTATTATTATTATTATTATTAGGACGGCACCCTTCGGGCCTTCTATTTCTACTTGCAGCTATATTTTTTCATTCAAACTCATCATTTTTCAACAGAGAATATATAGCCTCCTCTTATCCTGTCGTTGTGATTTTTAGTCTTACCAAAGTGAAGGTAGGCACCAAAGGTCAGGCTGCAGCTTTGAATGTCGAAGGGGAATGCATAGATCTCCAGGCGACAGGAACTGACCACTCTGAGGGGCTTATCATCATATACATGGCCCTTGTTGTCCAGGTACACATAGGGAGTGGAGGGAGAATGGTCTTCATCCATACTGTACCAGGACAGGACAGGACAGGAAAACATGGCATGGAACAGGAATGGGAAGAGAAAGACAGTTAGGTTTAGGTTAATGTACGCTTAAGTTCAACAGTAAAACATATTAATGAAAAACTTTAATTTTCTTAACTGAGCAGATCAACAACAACAAGAACAACCTTATGTTCTATGTATGTCTCTGTGAAATGTTGCACACTGAATGTTCACCCGATGATGTGAAACGGGCCAACGGCACATTTTAAGTCACTGTTTTGCGACATCAATATTCGAGAAATATGCTGAAGATGTTTTTTTTTTTTGTCACACTATATTATTGATCTCATCAATCAGCAAAGTTCCTTTTGGAGAATAAATACAAACAAGGTTTCTTTCCTTTTCCTCCACTGAAGCAAAATGCATCATACTATAATCTTGCCACACCAATCAGAGAGCCCGCGCGCCTTTGGAACCTGAACCTAAAGGAACAACTCACGGCCAAAGCACTGACAATTTGCCACAAAAATCGCTCATGCAAAACTATATAATCTCCTACATTTCATTTTCCACCTTCACATGTGTCTCCTTCTCTAATAATCATAAAGTGCTATATATTTCATCTCGCAATTTACTTCCGGTTGGTCCGTTTTGAACAGCCAATCATCTGCGAGATAGTGAGCACCCTTTGACGTGCAAGACAGCGACACAGACAGAGAGGGAGAGAGAGAGAGAGAGAGAGAGAGAGAGAGAGAGAGAGAGAGAGAGAGAGAGAGGGGTTAGAGAGAGCACGAGAGAAAGAGGGAGGGGGAGAGAGAGAGAGGGGGGAGGGAGAGAGGAGGAGAGAGAGAGACAAGGAGAGCATGTGTGTGTGTGTGTGTGTGTGTGTGTGTGTGTGTGTGTGGGGGGGGGGAGAGAGACACACGGACACACAGTAGAGCTGTCAGTTCTCCTCTATAATCCCATTCGAATTTCAATGCTTTATTATTTTTAATATTCGAATATTTTCGAACATTTTACATAATGTATAATTATATACAATTATGTATGGTAGTACAATAATAAACACATACGTTTACACATACAAATGCTCAAATAACAGGCTAAACTAAATTGTGAAAGCAACTATATTAGTTTATAGTTATGGTTATGGTTTTAATTTATATAGTTAGTTCATTTTCGTTTTTTTTATAAGAGGAGAGAAATATTAGGCAACAACTTCTTACCGCACGTAAATAATGTCTGCATGTGTTCCTGCCTACAAGTGCCTGCTTTTGTCTCGCGTAGAGAACACAGCTGATCTACAAGGCCACACAGCATTGCATCAGCCGGGGGCGGGGCTACAGTACAGCTCCTGCACTTGATGAAGGAACGACACACAGCTGTGCGCAACGAGTGCACAGACAGACAGACAGGAGAAGCACAGGCTGCACAGCTGATTTTCAGCGTTCGCTGTTGTGATAACTATTATATAGATAACTATGTTGTGATAACTATTTCTAAAACGTAACTTTCAAGTGACGTTTATAGGGGGAAACATGATGACATGATGATTTCGCATTGGTAGGTCAGGAAAAAAAATATAATACTATAATAAAATTAAATTAAAAAATATGTATTTTTTTTTAAACTACATTCAAATGGCAATTTTAGCATTCGATTTAAAAAAGAGACACAGACACGGAGAGAAAAAAATACTCGGGGGGGGCACAACACGGCCGATCGATCGGCCGATCGATCTACACCAGACTTTTCAAAGCGAGCGTATGCGTGGTGCGTACAGCGCGTTTGTTTAGATCCAAGTGATTATCAATGATACCGGCTACACCAGGCGCGCGGATACGCTGTTATATTATCTTATTAATTCATTAGAACTCTGTAGAACTTCTCCGTGCTGTGTGTGTGTGTGTGTGTGTGTGTGTGTGTGTGTGTGTGTGTGTGTGTGTGTGTGTGAGAGAGAGAGAGAGAGAGACACACACTGCAGGCAAAGGGGCGGGGGCCGGGTGAAGTCAAGGCACAGACGGGTCGCCTATGTTGTTTACGGACAAAGGATGTTATGAGACACAACAAAAATAAAACCTGCCTTAACAGTTGCGTGCATTAGCACACAATGAGGCTAAAGGAAACATTCAGTCTAAATCACTAAATCTCCAGTTTGCTAATTCACAACTACTACTACTACTTCTCTATTTGAAACTTTCAATTTCTCTAAATATTATACACTTTCACGCCAGCCTACCCAGCCAGCACGCCCATTGCGTCCCATATTGTTTCAAGGTGGGCTAAGCCATATGGGCCCAATGTCAGCAATGTCAGCGGGAACCACTTGGGTCCCAACTGGGATGCCCATGTGGGATATAAGTGGGTTCTATATGGGCCTTAGGTGGGTCCCACCTAGGCAATTCTATGTGGGACCAAGGTGGGTCCTAACTGGGTTGCCCATGTGGGCTATAGGTGGGTCCTACCTGGGCACTAGGTGGGCCCCAACTAGGCAAGTCTATGTGGGACTGAGGTGGGTCCTAACTGGGTTTGCCCATGTGGGCTTTAAGTGGGTTCTACCTGGGCCCTAGGTGGGCCCCAATTTGGCAATTTATGTGGGGCTGACATGGGACCCATATGGTTTCAAGGTGGGCTGAACTATATGGGCCCACTTGGGCTTTCCCGTGTGGGCTATACGTGGGTTCTACCTGGGCCTTAGGTGGGCTCCACCTAGGCAATTATATGTGGGACCGAGGTGGGTCCCAACTGGGTTGCCCATGTGGGCTTTAGGTGGGTTCTACCTGGGCCCTAGGTGGAACCCAACTAGGCAATTTTATGTGGGACCGAACCTTATTGGACAGACAGGGGGACAGACACACAGGGACAGAGAAAGAGGGGAGCACAGGACACTCAGCGTTGCCATGTCCTCTGATTATAGGCGAATTTGCCTTACTTTTCACCACAGTGTTGCCATGTCCGACAATTATAAGCGACTTCGCCCTACTTTCACGCAATACTCTCGCTCACACTGTGAGGTGGCTGTAAGGTGGATCTGCGATGCGAAGTGTACGACGCGTCACACTAGATGTTCGGGCCGCGCAGCACCCATCTGAAGACCTGCACTACAAGTTCAGCCTACAGCCACAACATGCTATGTTGACTATTAGTCAACATTGTTGACTAATAGTCAACATAGCATTTCTCAGAAATAGGAGTGTGCCGCCTTTTTCAGAACTCATAAAATGGGGGAAGTAACTTACAACTCCCCGATGCGGACGTCTGGAATCCACAGGTTCTCCCGAGGGACAGAGACTCTCCGAGCCCCACATTCTCTCTCATCCCAGCTCAAACCCTCAATGTCCCACTCCTAGATAGAATCAGAAATTATTAAACTATTGTTTACATGTGTGTGCACAACTTTATAAATAGACAGATTTGAAAATAGCAAGGATAGCTGTCCCATATTTTCAAAGTAAACCTTATGCAAATATTGACAATGCACTATAGTATCCATGTAGTGCTTTGTCAATAGTATGAACTGCAGCCTACTGTAGGTGTCAGGGTTCAAGGGCGCCGATACTGTGGGTGCCTCGGGGCTAAAGCACCCAGGGGAAATGATGAGCACCCATCACAAACTCATCACAAAAAAAAAAAACCTCTGACATCTTCACTTCATGGAGTACATTCTTTGTACCAAATTAACCAAATTAACCGCATTAAGGTAACAAACTCCCCCCACCCCCAAAAGGTAACAAACCCGGAAAATAACCGCGAAGCACTGGCCGCACATGCATGCGCGCATGCGTTGCACACCCAATAGCGTGGACAAAAATCGTCGCCCCTGTCAGGGTTTGTCTAAGCTCGACCTAGCTCTGGTCCAGAGCGTTAGCGAGTTCTCTCTGGACCAGAGCTAAGCTTGACCCAGACTAAAAACTCTGGAGTCCAAATGGAAGTGAAGAAGAAAACTCAGGGTGGAAGAACCGACTAGACGGCAAAAACAAATAAACAGAGGATCAGAGACAAACATCTACAGAAACACACACATACCTGTATATTCACAGGGAACTAACTAGACACAGGTGGAAGTCAAAGACAATCAGCACAGGGATTGGCTGGGGCATTCAGGACACAGGTGACTCAGGTAGAGACAAGACAGACAACAACTACAAGGACAACAGGAAACACTGGGGACGTTACATCAAAAATAAAAGGTTTTTCTGTGTGTCTGGAGCTCATCTCACTAACCGCTGAACTGATCAGTGCCAAATATTTAAAGACTTTGCATGTAACTTTGCCCTGTGTTAACATAACAAAACAATATAAACATGTTTTACCCATTATTTCCCTCTATACCAGCTGTCATCAGCCACTGGAGTAGTGGTGTCTACCTGCAGAAACACATTGCCATTTCGCTGTATTTTAGTTTTATGGGACAGGGATGTTTTTAGGCTACACTGTTCCCATGCGGATCCGGAGATCCACTTGATTCCATTAAAGTTTTTTTTTTTTTTTTTATCAATTCTGATGCAAAAAATATAAAAAGGTCAAGAGGACTTACAAGAATTTGCCATAGAAATGTTGTTAGTGACTGGGATTTTTCATCCTAGAGATGAGACAATAATTTCAATGTTTAGTACAGAGAAAATACAACAAAGATTATTGTAAGTACAGAAATGAAAATGTTGGGAAAAAAAGAAAAAAGAACCTGTACTCACCACTCCTAAAATTCCCACTACGGTAAAAGAAACGGAAACATCTGTTGGTGTTGTGAAGTTTTTTACAGGACGTATGAGTTTCTTATTAAATACACTATCCTCCAGGGCCTTAAACAAAGACTCAGGAGTTGGACTGCTACAATTCAATGCTGCTGCCCAACCTGGATTTATGGGGAAACAATAAGTTAATTATATATGGATCAGACATGAATTCACATTAATCATCCCAATACTCTATGGCACTGAGACAGTGGGGATATTGGCAAGCTGACACAGACTGAACCATAATGTGGGAAAGTATAAACCTCTTGCTCAAGTAATATACTGTACGTATGTTAGAAATAAGAGGCTGCATAGGCCTACAGTAGGCCTTGGGCGTAGGTGTTACTGTATGATTTCCTTTATTGTCTCCGCCAGGCTGAAAGGCATTACGAGAGAGTATGTTTTTCCCCCTGTCCGTCCATGTGTCCGTCCGTCCGTGTGTGACCAGCTAATCTCCGGCACCGTTGGCTTGATCGCAGCGAAACTGTGCACACACACTCCCTGGATGCCAATTCAGAACCTCTGCCCCAAATTTTTCTCATGGGCCTTTTATAGCGCCATCAGGAGGCCGATTTGTCCAAAACATATTTTTTGACAGTACTCCTACAGATTTTGTCCAAAAATCACGCAAATCGGTACACAGTATCTCTATAGTCATTAAACGAAACAAGTTTTTCAGATTTTTCATATTCCATCCTGATTGGCTGAAAATGTCTTCCAAAGTTTGCAGGAGTGCTCCGTTTTGAACAAAATGCCTCAAATCATGAACACAGCATGAAATTTCCGTGAAATTTTGCACACACATTCCCATTAGGCAGAGGAAGAAATACCATTAGAACATTTTCAAATCAGCCTCATGGTGGCGCTATAACAGGCCGATTCGTGTTTTTACCTATAACTGCACCAATCTGTGTAAAACTTTGTATGCACACTCCCTAGAGGTCAAGGAAAAACCTTTGCCCTGCATTTTTCACATCTGCCTTTTATAGCGCCACCAGGAGGCCGACTTATGTATGTAAAACACATTATTTTATACTACTCCTTCCAATTTTATCCAATCGGTACACATGATCTCTATAGTCATATGATCAAGACGGTTGTGTTTGATTTTTCATATTCCATCCTGATTGGCTAAGATTGACATCTAAAGTTTGCATTATTGGCTTGTTTTGAACAAAATTCCGCAAATCATGAACGCACCGTCCGATTGCGGTCAAACTTTGCACGCACATTCACACTATGTTGAGGAACAAATGCCACCCTTTTAACATTGGCCTGTTATAGCGCCACCAGCAGGTCTAATTTAGCAAAACAAATATTTTTAACAAAATGCCTCAAATCATGAATGCAGTCAGTGTCCGATTGTCGTGCAAGGCCTAAGAAGAACTGGCACCCTTTTCACATTGGCCTATTATAGCGCCACCAGGAGGCCACAATAGCCTACCTGACCTGGATCCGAGGAGCACTTTTTCTAGTTGTAATGGATCTACAATGATTTTCAGTTTTTAAGTTGGGGGAATGTCATTGTGTTGAGCTGAGGAGGACACCACATAAATACAGTAATCATTTTGTCATTTCACCTGCATAGCATCAGTAGTATCTTAAATAGCCAGGGCCAAAATGTGGAGACAATCAGACAAACTGAGAAGCCAATTCACCTACGTAATGACTGTACCAGGTACCAAACTGTAGATTGGTCAACATTCATTTCAGTGTTTCTTACCGTGAAGCAGCAAGACACCGATGAACACGAACTCAACAGGTTTCCTTAGATCCGTCATCTCTGGCGTCTGAGAAAGATTTTAATTGAGTCGATTATATTCAATGCAATTCAATCTTTATTTCAGAACCAGGGGAGATCAATATCACGATAAAAAAAACCAAAAAACAACAACAACACAATTAAATAACAGAAAAAAGAAATGGACAAAAACCCCACAATGTTCAGCTTCTAGCATACAGACATGTGGTTCCACAGTCTAGAGCAGGGGTCTTCAACGTTTTCAGGCCAAGGACCCCCTAGCTGAGAGACAGATGAAGCAGGGACCCCCTCTATATTGTATAAAATTGTGTTTCAGATTAAACTTTTTTTGTTTTCTTGATCTGCTCTTTTTTCCCTCTACACCTCTATACCTCTTTGCCAAAAAATAGCAGATCTACAAGCTTGTAGATCGGCTATTTTTGGCTAAAGTTCTCCTCAGAAAAGAGATGCTAGGGTTCAAGTGGTTGAGGTAAAAAAAAAAAATCATATCACACAAAGATTTGGCGGACCCCCTGTAGTAACTCTGAGGTCCTCCTAGGGGTCCCGGACCCCCTGTTGAAGACCCCTGGTCTAGAGGAGAACCTGACAGAACTGCGTATAGGGTCGGTTATGACAGCGATGATGAAGATTACGTAGCACAGTAGAGCATGTAGCCCTGAAGCTCCTTACACACCGGGGGCGATTTTTTCATGCGAATAATAAGTTTTTTTTAAAAACCTTATAAAGTCAATGCAAGCTTCCACGGAGCGAAAAAGCGTCTTTCATTTATTCGGAACGAGTCCGAATTTTACGTATATTCGCATAATCGCCGGTGTGACCTTTACACTAACAAACATATCGTTGCTGTTTTTGAATATCTGAACTTTGAGCATTTATATTTTTGTATACATGACTTTCACTCCACTACATTTCAAAGATAAATACTTTACTTTTGACTCCACCACATTTCTAGGAACGGGAAAAGTAGGCTACATTGTTGCTGTCGCGCAGAAACCTTCTCCAAATTTTATCTTTTTGTGTTTTTTTCGTAAAGTAATGCCCTACTTGATCATACAGCATCACACAAAAGTGTAAAAAATAGCAGATCGACAAGTTTGAGGTTTTGAGCTTGTCGATCTGCTTGTTTTGCTATTTTGGATTTTGAATTAAACCCGACAGAGATGGCTTGAACTGGAGCTTCTTGGAGCTCCCAGCAGCAGCCTCATGCAGTCGATGTAAGCCACTGTGAATCGTCTGATGCTGTCTTGTCTGTAGCGACACCACAGGTGGAACAGTACTGTATACATAGGTGTACTAAAAGCTCTAAAAAGGTACTGAACATATTAAACACGTTAAATTTGCAACACAGCACGTTCGCTTGAGCATACAGCTTCCGACGCTGTCTATGGATGTCCTTGTCATCAGATAGGTCACTTGAGATAATATGGCCCAAATATGTATAATCTCACTGACTGCACTCAATAAGGACAGTGCTGGACAGATACAAGTTTACAGTTTACAGTTTAGGCATTTAGCAGACGCTCTTAATCCAGAGCGATTTACAGTAAAGTCAAGAATGGTTGATTGTCTGTCTTCCCTACATCGGACAATCATGATCTTACTCTTTTTTTGTGTTGTATTCTACATCAAAATCAAACCTATAGAGAGCATTATTCTCAGAAGCTTTTGAATACCAGCACTATATGGACTAAAGATGACCAAATCATCTGCATACATACAGTATAAGGGGATAAATTAAAGATGATGTATGAATGATAAATCATTCATATACAGATTAAAGAGATAAGGAGACACACACCATTCACATGGAAAGGAGCAGATGATAGACATTCGTACACAAGTATAAAAGTTCTGAGATGTATTAGAAAATATTTAGAAACATTTGACATCAGCTTGTCAGAGATCATAATGGCAAGTTGTCTCCGTACCAGACATGAAACATTGAATGTAATGAGTGTAATGTTAAAACTATAAGCCATGTCAGACTCACCTCATCATGTGACAACAGCTGGTGCTTGGGTCCCCAAGTTGGGCTCAGTCATTTTTCTTTTCTTTTTCTTTTATTTAAGCTTTCACATGATGTGTCATACATTTAGACTGAAAATAGTTGAAGAAATTTCTCTGGTTGGTCTGGTGGTTACACACCTCTCACAGCCAAGGAATGGGTGGAGATAGGTGGTTAACTCCACCTCTATCCACTCCCCCCACTAGGTTACCTGTCTGTCAGTTGAGTCAGCTACTGTAGCTAAACCCTAAGGAAACAAACGTCACAGGGCTGACAGGTTTGAATTGCTGAATGTACTGTAGGCCTACATTAAAATAAACTGTAATTGCAACTCTAAAGTAATTGCAAACGTAAATATAACATGTGTCAATGTATATACAGTCATTTTAACTGTTCTTTTTTAAACAATTTAATAAATTAAATTAGTTAAATGGTTAGATGTTTAATTGTTATTTTAAACTGTTTAAGCTAAATTTGAACGTAGTTTTTTTTATTGTACACTGCTTATATTGCGGTGGATGTGCGATACACAATTTAGTTTTTATGTGAACCATAAAAATGACAATAAACTATAAACCTAAACCTACTCATATCAGAGACTATTAAAATATATGTATTAACCTTTGATGCAAGAACCTTTGATACTACATGAATCTTGCACAATTTTTATGTGATTAATGGCAGACAAAGGATATACATAGTAAATAACTGTTGTTCATAAAAAAAGGAAAACAAACTTTCAAGTTGTAAAACATTAAAATAAAACACCATCTTCTGTGCAAGACTTATACGACTACAGTCATTTTATTTTATTTTACCCAGGGTAGCAGCTGAGCACAAGTGCTCATTTCCAGCAACACCCTGGCGCGCGCACACACACACACACACACACACACACACACACACACACACACACACACACACACACACACACACACACACACACACACACACACACACACACACACACACACACACACACACACACACACACACACAAGGTTAGAGGTTATTAAACCATACAATCCATACATTTGATGTCTGTTGTCTTTCTGAGAAAGGTAGATCACATCGATATCAGAATATGTTGGGCCGTGTGCTTCAAATAACTTTATTGACATCATCAACCAGCCAATGTCACACCCAACACCAGTGCGGAAATGTCTCACTCTATCATACAGATGAGCAGTGGTGTAATGGTGATATTTTTTTCAGGGGAACGACATTTTAATGACGTCACATGCACTCGCGTGCCTACATGTGCACATGCACACGGAACAGCTGATTTGAGTCAACTCGTGAGGAGACCTGCATTAGAAAATATCTTCTAATGACTTTAATGTATGTGATTAAAATACATTTTACTTAGGTTTACGGGTGTATAAGTAGTAGTAGGAAACATCTCTTCTTCTTTGTTGGAGGCATTCTTGTTGCGTGTAGACAGGATACCACCACAGCAGAACTGAAGCCATAATGCTGTGTTGCTTTTATACCGTGTATGGGGACGCTCACCGCCACCGGTAAACCTGTTATGCAAAGTAGACTTTGCATAACAGCTGCTTGTGAATCTAGGGGGCATGCGTTCTAGCGTGCACGTGCGTACCGTGCCTTACCTTGCGCGTGCGTGTGAAAAAAATCCAGTGTTACGCTGTGGTGTCCCGTGTATCGACCAAAACGCCACTGCAGATGAGTTGATATTAATATTAGTTCCTGTAGAACTGGTTGAATCCTGATACAGTACACAGTTCATATAATGAGAATGTATGTAAATAGTATTTCGATTGCACAACAAGCTTCTTGGAGCGACTTCAGGCCTTGGGTGTTTAATGTATGTCAACATTCCAAATTCCTGGCTGTCATGACTGTCAACACAAAACCATCCGAAGCAAGGCAACGTTGTTTGCACATTTCATGCACAAAATGCAAAAGTGCTTTACGTAAAGCATAAAAAGGTAATTAAAAGACATAAAATGCATCTAATAGCATATTAGAACAGAGAGGGAAAGGGCAATCTGGGGGAGGTATGATTACGGGGTGATAGAACCCGGGGAGTAAGAATTGCCAGGTAGATGACATCTATCGGAAAGATGGAGAATCCTTACGACACGGGTTCCCAAAGTGGGGTCCCGGGACCCCTAGGGGTCCAGTTGGTCCCCAACCAAATGAGTTAAGATCAAAATCAGTTTAACCACTTTGATCCTATTTTATAGTGCAAATCTGAAAATAGCAGATCTAATATGGACTAATATTGTTTTATGAAGTCCCTGGCAGGAAATAGTTTCAGATGGGGGTCCGTGGCAAAATATATACATTTGAGGGTCGTTGACATGAAAAAGTTTGAGGACCACTGACTTACACGACTAATTCCTGTTGGACTAGATGACATGGGGAAACTGCTTACTTATTGATCTGACAGCCATAATTATTATTGGCTATTAGTCATTGCGTGACAAATTTAAAATGTGTCACGCAATCCGGCTTCATATGCATATCTATTCATGTTTTTTTAAGACCAGTGAATGTTGATAAAAGAAAATCAAACAAGGATGTCGTTTTTATTGTGTTTGTTTAGTGCGCCACTGAAGCAGGTTGTAGTGTTAGGGTATGACAGTACATCACCGCTGGCTGTTCACACCTACAGACAGACATGTGATGCTTTAAACAAACAGGGTGGAGGGACTGAGGGGAGACATGGAGACAGAGGAAGAGAGAGAAGGAAAAGGGTTGGCTCAGGAAGACAACAGCTGAAGACACGACATGCTATCCCTTTAAAATGTGTTCCTCATAATCCTAGTTAAAAGTACAACAAATAGTTAAAAGAAAAAAGTTAATATTTGGAGTATAGGCATATTTGACATCGTTGCTGTAGGGCATTAATGCCATACTTCATCATACAACAGTCAGTGTCATACAAAAGTATATATAGCTTGCTCTACAAGCTTTTGAGCTTGTAGAGCTGCTATTTTTTGCTATTTTTGAATTTGAATCCTGAAAAGTAACAGTTTTGGACATATGAGGTTTCCAACCGACAGCCACGATATGTTTTATCTCCATTTCAATTGCATTACATTTCAATTTATTGTCTCCGCCAGGCGGAAAGGCATGGCGAGAGAGTATGTTTTGCCCCCTGTCCGTCCGTCCGTCCATCCGTCTGCGAGCAGCTAATCTCCGCCACTGTTGGCCCGGTCGCTGTGAAACTGCGCACACACACTCCCTGGATGCCACAGCAGAACCTCTGCCCCACATTTTTCAGATCAGCCTGTCATAGTGCCACCATGAGGCCGACTTTTGCAAAGCACATTTTTTTATATTACTCCTACAGATTTTCACCAAAAAAAAACACACAAATCGGTACACAGTATCTCTATAGCCATGTGATCAACACAGATCTGTCCGATTTTCCATATTCCATCCTGATTGGCTAAGATTGGCTTCCAAAGTTTGCAGGATTGGTTCATTTTGAACTAAATGCCTCAAATCATGAACGCAGCATGCAATTTCCGTGAAATTTTCCACATAGATTCCCACTTGGCCCAGCAAGAAATGTCACTTGAAAACTTTCAGATCAGCCTCATGATGGTGCTATAACAGGCCGATTCACGTTTTTAGCTATAACTGCACCGATCTGTGTGAAACTTTGCGCGCACACTCCTTAGAGGCCAAGGAAAAACCTTTGCCCTGCATTTTTCACATATGCCAATTAGAGCGCCACCAGGAGGCTGAGTTTTGTAAAACACATTTTTTGCTCTTACTCCTTCAGATTCTGTCCAAAAATCACGCAAATCGGTACACAGTATCTCTATAGTCATGTGATCAAGATGAATGTGTCCGATATTTCATATTCCATCCTACTTGGCTAACATTGGCTTCCAAAGTTTGCAACATAGGTCCGTTTTGAACAAAATTCCTCAAATCATGAACGCAGCGTGCGATTTCCGTGAAACTTTGCACACACATTCCCACTAGGCCGAGGAAGAAACGCCACCCTTTTCACATTGGCCTGTTATAGCGCCACCAGCAGGTCTAATTTAGCAAACCACGTTTTTGGAACAAAATGATTCAAATCAAGAATGCAGTGTCCGATTGCCGTGCAAGGCCTAAGAAGAAATGGCACCCTTTTCACATTGGCCTATTATAGCGCCACCAGGAGGCCATAATAACCTACCTGACCTGCCGGAGACTTGTGCTCCGAGGAGCACTTTTTCTAGTTGTTATTCATTTCATTAGTGTACACCAAACGTAGAGTGATAATACAAAATCACTACAAAATGTGTTATGTTTTGATTGACAATAATACCTACAGCACTCAGTAATTCCTGATAGCACTTGTACGCACTACTTATATGCACTTATAGATGTACTCACTGCATGTGATTGTACTGAAATAATCAATCAATTAATGAATGCATTAATTATTTAACTGATTAGTTAATACATTAATCTAACAACATAATAAGCATTGTGAAGAATTATAATTGAGATTAAAATATTGAATTATTTCAAACAATCTTGATGACATGCCCAAAGTAGGGACACCAGGTTGAAAGTAATGAATGGTAGGGTAATATTAGGGTATATTCTGATAGTAATGATTGATATAGTGTGTTTGTTCAGTAACGGGAGTCTCCCTGTCTCTCCAGTTCTTTGATAAACAGAAAATAATCACTTACCTTAAGACAAATCATGTGGTAAACCAGCTTTTCTTTCCTTGTTAATCTCAAAGAAGTAAACATTTAGGAACTTTAGGTCACAGTCTGATGTCAAATATACTTAACATACTTATATTGCACTGTTATATACTGTATACCAGGGGTCTTCAAAAGGATTAATGTAAATAAAAAGAATCAAAAGTTCCTATCACACAAAGATTTGGCAGCCCCCCTGTAGTAACTCTGAGGACCCCATGGTCCCGGACTCCCGGACCCCCTGTTGAAGACCCCTGGTCTAAGAACTGAACAATTGGAGGTGAGATGATGTTCAGTTTGTGTGCGAACCTGAATTTGAATTTATTGTATTTCTACAGTGTTAATTGGCATAACAATTAAATTGGGGAGAAAAAAAGGGTTAAATAGAAAAGGGTACAAAGTGAGACGATTACTAAACATGGACGGCATTTGGAGGCCATCCAAAAACAGAGACAAATGTTTTTGCTGCTTTCCATCAGGCAAACACAAAGCACCAGCAGCACCAGCAGTGTTTAAAAAAGCAAGCTGCGATGCAATGTTAAAATAAGGTGCATCTGATATTATTTATAACGCACTTTACATTTTTACTAATCACAAAGTGCTACAGGGTTTAAAAACCATGGCATGAAAAACAAAGGCAAGACAACTAGAAACAAAAAACATTAGACCCTTCTTGGGGTAAAAAGTAGATCTAGGAAAAAAAAAGACTAAGCAAAAGCTTTGTTAAAAAGGTATGTTTTGGATCCATTTTTAAAAACATTGGTGGATTGTAGGGCTGGTCGGGAGGGCATTCCACAGGCATGGGGCGCTGGAGCAGAATGCCCGGTCGCTTAATGTCTTCATGCATGCCCAACTGGTGCATTTTATCTGCCACAAGAGCGCAATTTTTTTTTAAATTTCAATGTGTTCAGGACAGGTTTCTTAGACTGCAAGTAAAACATGGCAGAAGTTAGCGGATCAAATCACATTCTATTTATTTATGGTTCTTCTTCCTCCAATCGAGGGTGACAGAATGACTTGTCTTTCCGAATCCTCCTTGCACAATTTAACGAGTGGAGAACACTGGTGGTGTAGTGGTCCTGTATTGTAAAGTATAGTCCCCATCTGTTTTCCTCTGTGTATTTTGCTCTCTGAAATAGTGTTTACTGTATGTTCAATATGGCAAAGAAAACAATATTCATGAATGCCTAAACTAGTCTGCACTGTATGTAAATCCCTCAACAGCCTCAGAGATATTTGATTAGGCCAATGTGTCGTACGCATTACCTGTATAAGTGTAGAGTGTGTGTGTGTGTGTGTGTGTGTGTGTGTGTGTGTGTGTGTGTGTGTGTGTGTGTGTGTGTGTGTGTGTGTGTGTGTGTGTGTGTGTGTGTGTGTGCACGCCAGATGTTTATCTCTGCATTTGCATCCATTACTGATGAAGTAGTCTCTGACAGCATGGCTGATCCCCCCCCCCCCGCCACATTTCATGAAATATCACTAGTTAGGGTACATCAGCACATCAACATTACATTATCTTCAAAGCCAGAGTTCTTCTAAAATTCCACCATTAGTAGAAAAACAGATCGGAGTTGATAGTAAAAGGAACTGATGAGACACAGACACCCACTTCCAAACAAAACCCAAATTATATACACAGGTAACTGACAAGACACAGGTGGAAGTCAAGGTACAATCAACACTGGGCCGAGGCGAACAGGACACAGGTGACAAAGGCTTAATAATCAACAAGACAGCTAACAGCTAGTGCTACAAAGGTAGACAGGAAACACAAGAACACTACTACAAAATAAGATACACAAGAGACACCTGAGGACAGTCTCCTCAACTATAAAGACGAGATGGAAGTGAGGGGAGGAGGGACGGGGTGGGTCACAAATTATGTCACCTGATGAAGGCCAATTGTGGTCGAAATGTGTGTTTTAAAGTAAACACTTAGGAGTAATGCTGTTGTGCAGACCTTTATTCTTTTGTGATGTCCGCTTTACCTTCTACAAGGGTACAAAACTAAACAATCAGGAAAACATGACTAAAAACCATAACAAGGAGCAAGAGATAAATGTCCAATTTGACAAATACAGCCAATGTCCAAAAGCTGAGTAGTGGGCCTTTATAGGTCTTCACTAGACATGGGCTGACATACAGAATTTAATTACATTTTCATGTTACAGTAAATCAAAATTCCAAAGCCAGGTACACTGTCTCAGTTTCAGGTCTCAAGTAATATTTTGGCTCAGTGCTAGTTAGCAAAGTCAAGTATGCCATGTCTAAATTTTGTGTAGGTTTGAGAAATGAAGAGAAAAATCACAAAACAAACAGACTTCCCATCTGCAGTGCTATTTCAGTTGCTGCAGGCTACCTGAATATAATCAACAAGAACACTATTGAAGCTAAGCCAAGCTTTGTCTACATTATAGCAATAATGTGAAAATGGATGCGTAGTGAGTGATGAAATTCTAATTAAGTGCTTTATTAATTTGTCATTTGATATTTTTTTCCCCCATCTTTTTTTAATCTTTATTTACCCACGGAAGTTGCTGAGCACTGGTGCTATTTTACAGCTATTATATATATATATATATATATATATATATATATATATATATATATATATATATATATATATATTCTACCAAAGAAATAGCACAGCAACCATGTCAAAACATGAACTTAAAACTTCCTTTATGACAACACCCAGATACATATGATGGTAATGAAGCTGATTGATATGAAGAGGATGTAGAAGATGAAGAGCAGGCGGTCAACGATGAAACCCACCTGGACCCACTCCTCAGAGCTCTGGTTCCCTGTCAGCTGCTGGTCCACCTGGAGGCGGATGGCCTGGAGGTCTTTACCCAGCCTCCTCAGCTCCTCCAGGGCCTTATCCTCCACCTCTGGCCCCCTCTCCTCTGGAGCTTTCTCATCAGCATCGTCCTCCACTCCCACTAGAGGGCAGGCTTTTGCTTCTATTTTGAGGAGAGCGGAGCAACACATTATCATGGCAGTGTAAAGAAGAGCATGGACAGTTTACATTGATTTGCACAAAGATCTTCTGTAATATATAGTACCAACTGGTGTTATAAAGGGTGGTTGGATTGACATAATGGAAACTATTTATTACACACTTTATGGATGAGTTCTTGAAATTTGCAAGCAATCATAACACACTTTTAAACATGCTGAGCAGCTTTACGGAAGGCCTTTATTACTTTACACAGGACTACTAGGACAAAAATACCAGAATGGAAGGGCTTTAAGTAAATAATGCCAAGCCCCATGTTGGTTCTCATTCTTTAGTAAACACCAATATCAACCAAAAAAAGAAACACACACACACACACACACACACACACACACACACACACACACACACACACACACACACACACACACACACACACACACACACACACACACACACACACACACACACACAATTAGACCTGTCAGATTGCACTAATGTGTCTTTGAACTCTACTGTGAAAAAATACTGTAGGCCTACTCTATGACTGATATGACACAAGAAACGTTAACATTACAAATACAAGCACGCGTGCTGAGTATCCTTGCGTGCTGAGTAGACAGACAAATGAGTTGTAACATTCAACATCAATGGACCAGTAGCTCGTAAATTAATATGAATACATATATGTGTATGACAAGGTCGTACATATACAGTACAGTATATGTAATTAGCCCTATGAATTACATCTGGCATGCTACCTTGTGCTTCAGGATTTTGGATGACGGTGCCTCCTTGCTCTGTAGGCTTAGGAGGAAGGCCTACGAGAGAGCCCAGGATGTGTAGAACAAACACCTGGACCCACCGGGGGACCGGAGACAAGTTCCCACACAGGAGATTGGCGATAAGGATGGTCTCTAGTAAGCTGGCCACCATCAGAGCCAGGCAGAGACAGAAGAACACATCTGGGAAGAAGAGGATAGAAGAGAGGCTTAACTAACTACTGCCCTATTATTTAATTGACCTGAGTCCTTCAGGGGTCTTTACTAGAACTACAGTATTACTACAGAAAATATATTTGCCGAAAATAACAGCTATTTTCGCCAAATGTCAGTCTCACTTTCTTTCACGTTAGGAGTCAAGCACAGGCTATAAGTGCAAGTGAGGAGCAATTGATCATAAATTCCAGGATCGCCAATGTTATAAGCGACCCAACAGTAGCAAGATATACAAAGATCAAAGGGTCATCATTTTACAAAATTCATTATCCAACAATTACTTGTTGGATAATAATACTAACTTATGAGGGGTATGTTGTTTCCAGTGGTGGGCAGCAGGTCGTTCATCATGAGGAGGAAGACGGTGTAGCCCAGGATGAGGGTCATCTTGAAGGAGGAGCGGTCGACGCTCTGGGGAGGAAGCAGGAAGCTGAAGAGGTCCACTGTGATGAGCAAACAGCTGGGAATGATGAGGTTCACCACGTAGAGAGTAGCCCTGCGCCTCAGTCTGATCTGAATGGAGAGATGTTATGTTCCATCTACAAGAGGATACTCTTTGAGATATTATATGAATTTACCCAAAACGTAGGTATGTAGAAACATTTTATATCGACAGATAATGGCCTCCAGGTTTGACATTATTACTAGTTTCTGAATTTTCTTTCCAACAAAATAACTGTAGAATGAGCTTACAGAATGCTAAATCCTCAACATTTTAAGCAACCAAAAGTTAAATGTCACCAACAATGTTTTCCCTGTATTCCTACGACTATGGCCCAAGTGGAGACCAGGACTGAGCTAAACAGAAAAGTAAAAAAAATGCACTTTTAATACTACTATAATAAATACATACATAGAAGTAGATCACATCAAAAGGGTCAATGTCATCATCAGTGCCTCTTATCAGTGGCTTCTCTACGGTAATGTCCTCCAGTTCCCACTCCCCCATGGTCGCAAGCACTTCCAGAGAATACACCTGAATTTCCTCTATAGGCCAGGCCAGTTCCAACTGAATGGCAGATACTGAAAGAAAAACTCAAGTCAGTGGTCTTTTGAGGAAAACACAAACAATATTATTAAATCCATATTCTAAACTATGTGAAGACTTTACATTTAAGGCCTCTTGTGGCTCATAACATTTTTTACATCAAGTAATGAAAGGGTTTGTGGAAAAACCACACTGAGTATCTCTATGGACAATTTAGCACTTACTACGGTGAATGAAGGAGTTGTAGGTGAAAGTGCAGTTCTGGACGTCAAAGGGGAAGGTGTAGACGTTGAGATTACAAGAGCTGATCACTTTGAATGGCTGAGCATCATACACAGTGCCATCATTGTACAGATACACATCTGGAACAGAAGGAGCGGAGTTCTCTTCCATACTGCAAGGAAGGCGAACACAGCATTGATGATGGCAGAAAGAGGGGACGCAGGCTAGACAAGGCCAGGATTTGGATTCAACCTTGGGTCCTGGTGGCTCACAAGGAGCACATGGTTTGTGTTCCAGGGACTCTATGGGTGGCCACTGTGCCACTTTCTGTACCAGTCACCATAGTGGATGGTGCATTCTATTTTATGGAGTGATGTGGTTGCAGAGTGCAGACATATAGGCCTGGTTGCAGACAATGATGCTTCCCACGTTGCTTGTGTGTAGTTCACCCAAACAATTACTGGATGGAGATGGAGATTTTTGGAGATTTTTTTAGTTTTTTGTCACATTCCTGAGCCAATATTTTGATGACCGGCGGAGTCGACTCAAAAACCAAAACAGCTCCATGAATTCAAGGCTTGGGGTGTGTACTACTTGATAGAAAATAAGATTTTTGAAATACTCCTTTGAGGTTGCAGGCTCTGTCCAACATTTCTTTGAAACCTGCATGTGCAGTGCTGACATTTCAGTTGGACATTTACAGAATACTGTGGGTCAAATCTAGGCCTAGGTTTGGATTTTGACTGATGCTGCAGCCCCTACAGTTTGATCTTGGGCTGTATGTTTCCTATATAAATAACTCTGAACTGCACAGTAGATGAAACTTACAATTCATTGATCACCACATCTGGCATCCAAAGCTTTGTTCTTGGCAGGGAAATTTCATCAGTACCACACTCATCTGCATCCCAGCTTACAAACTCATTTTTCCATAGCTAAAACAGACAACAATTGCAGATATGTTAATGTATGTGTGGCCGATTTTGTCTGTCTCCATTACATGTAACACTGTGCATTTGGGAAAAAGGTCAAATCACGATGAATAATAATAATATCTCAAATTATTATAGCGGCATGGAAAAACTACTTTAATTGGGGAAAAAATACACTAGGAAAAGCTAAGACAAAGGAATAAAATCAATATAAACAGTGGAATGATGAGAAAGGATGGGTGGAGTTAGCTGGGGAAAGCCATATTGAAGAGGTGGGTTTTGACGGCGGTTTCGAAGGTTTGGAGGGTGGGGGCTTCTCTGAGAGTAATGGGGAGTGCATTCCATAGGGTTGGGGCAGCGAAAGCAAAAGCTCTATCGCCCCGGGTATGGTACTCTTGCCCTGGGGACCTCAAGGAGGTCGCAGTTTGGCTATTTTCACAATGTTTGCCTCTTTCTTATGTAATATTTCACTCTTTGGCCAATTTGGTATTAAAAAGGTCTTAAAAGGCATTAGCTCGTAGTTTGGCTATTTTCACAATGTTTGCCTCTTTCTTATGTAATATTTGACACTTTGGCCAATTTGGTATTAACACATTGCCTGCCAGAGTTTATTCATAATGTACTCACCCCTGTGCCAGCGATTTGCGTGTTTTTTTATTTTTTTATTTTGTAATTTTTCATTCAAATAAATTGTCTGACTGCGGTTTTAAACACATAAGACAGATCTACCAGCAGAGAGCAGCAAATAGACACCTTGATCACTCGCTGACTCGCTCGGACATTGCCAGAACTCTGCCTTAGCCTACAAGGGCGCTTGTAGGCGGCTTGAACAAGGCATTTGCCTAGATGCACTGGTTCGATGTCTTTGGGGTTTTTAAACAGTTTTTTTTTTTATCACAAATGGGAAACTTCCAGGATACTAATGCCAATAGATATTTGGTGCTATTGTTCAAAGGAACTTTGACCTCATTTGGCACTGTAAATTCTGGGATTAAACCATGCATAGATATTTTTATTACTAGCTGGCCTTTGTAAAATATTCTTATATTGCTTTTGTTGTATGCAACATTTTGTGCTTACTTCTGAGAGTTTGGGTGACTGCTGAAAATGTAAAAAACTCAGTCAATTCTGACTGAGAATTTTCTTTATTGATTGAGTACTCACTAGGTCTTGCCAGATATATGTTGTCAGCAATTGGGCCTTTTCATCCTGGAAAAATAGAATCAAATAGATTCATCACATCAACTTCCAATGTAGATTTCAGGATGCACACAGCATGGCTCCAATGTGGATTTCTGACTTCATGTGGCTAGTCAGTGACATCAGTCGTCTATGACAAGGGTTCCCAAACTTTTAAGGCTGTGACCCCCCAAAATAATCCTAGTTGAACTGGGGACCCCCCACCCTGACAAGCACTTATAAGCACAATATAGGCTTTACGTTTAGTTTGACTCGGTTCCACAGATAAATATTGTGAAAGTAGCCGGTCTACATGCTCACAATGCCTCGCAGTGGGAGGCGTTGTATGTTGGTATGTTGGTTTGTTTACTGTTGAGTGAGAAAACAATGTTGCACATTAAGCTAATCAACTGGGGACACCCCCAGTTTGGGAACCACCGGTCTCTGACATATCAATGATGTATGACCTGCCGGATCTCAGCTTGATAAGAGCCCCATTACCCTCCATTATAAAAAATAAAGTTAAAAGTATTAAACATAGGCATTCTGGCAGTGTGCATGCAAAGCTTGGCACTGATTGGTCCAGCGGTTGTTTACGAGATTAGCACTGGACACACAGACACACACATAGACGGCCAGCATCTTGCAGAGCCACGCCGTAAAAATACATAATTTCTTTAAATCATTTAAAATTGATATTTCAGCATTTTCAATGTTATCTCATTTACCGCATGAAGTGCTGCATTCAAACACAGCTCAATTTGTCCATCTGCTTTGTACAGACTACAGATTATACGGACATGCAGCACCTACCGTATGAGCTAGAACACACAGCAAAAAAAAATCTCCTTACCACTCCAAGAATGCCATAAAGAGTGAAGCCAATTCTGACATTTGTTGGTGTAGACATATTCGCGACAGGTCTTATGGAGTTCAGGTTGAAAACAGGACCAAGAGCCTCAAGGAGAGCAGGGAGTTCAGGTCGAGAACAGTTCAACATCATGGCATTGCATGGAGCTATGGAGGGAAGAACCAGGACACTTTGTTAGCATACCAGTTGTGTCAAATCTCTCCAATGGGAGAGCTGCTAGAAGATCAAATCTTTTGGGCCAAACATGTTTGAAGTTTACGTTCCTACATGTATTTCTCCTTGTGTATGAATATTGGCGAGCTGAATGTTGATGTTGGACAGAATCCTGACAGAACACAATGGATGTATGATACCCATTCTTTATTTTCTCTGGGTTAGGGAAGTGATAACGGTCAGCTACCACTAGCTTCCCTAGGGGTTATAAGGCCGCTGACAAACCTGGACAGCTAAAGTGCCACCACAAGCAACCTTGCTACTTAAGGAACTACCATGTCGAACATGGACTTAACTCGTCCGCCAAACACCGTTTCTGATAAATAAGAGAGAAAGCATTGCCAAGCCATGTGGCAGGAGCCTGTCTCCTGTTTCTTGACCTACAGTACAAGCACATCCCCAGCCATGATGTACAAGTACACCCCTTGGACATGACATTAGTATGTCGCAGGGACTTACCCGCAATCCAACCCTTGGTGCTGTGTGCCAAGTACAGAGGCATTGGTTCGCATTCTTATAGTCTTTTTTATGACCCGGCCAGGGAATTGGACCCCGGCCTCCCAAATGAAGGGCAGACACTCTAACCACAGGGCCACTGAGCTGGTGGTTATAATAGTTTGATAGAATTCTCAGCTGAGGAGACACTGGAGTTTATCTGGATGCAAAAGTACCAAAACACTGTGTAGAAAACAGATGCCTTAATGGTTCACAGACTGGGAGCAATGCATACCATCAAAGGCGAGGAAAGCCAGCAACAACTTCTGTGTTCTTAGCCAACTCCCCCCTATACTTTTGGAAAATCCCTGTGGATATATATATAATTTCATTCACTAGGGCAGTTCCTCGCTGACAATAAGGTTGATCTATTAACTTACAGTGTCGATGCTCGTTTATCATTGTAAGGCTATAGGGCATAGCATAGCCATTTTGTGGTTACACCGATAGAAAGCCCATTCATTTTTCCCAGAGAGATCTATTATTTTAAGCCTGGAACCAAGCCATTCAGGCTCCTGGTGAATCATGACCAATACATATTTTATTCTGTGTCAACAAATATTTGAATATTTAATTGTATCATATGCTATATTTAATAAATACCCTTTGTTTTGCGTTTTTCAAATATTCTTTGACACTGAATCAAATGTTTTATGGTCATGATTCACCAGGAGCCTGGATGGCTTGGTTCCAGGCTTAAAATAATGAATATAAACACTTTTGGAAATCTCTATGAGACAAATGAATGGGCTTTCGATCTGTGGCACCACAAAATGGCCGACACTGCTATGCCCTATACTGTAGGTATGCGATAAGAATGATCACCAAGTATTTGTCGTTGACCTCCTTGCCCAACCTGATCATCTATATTTACAGTATCCATCAATCAGTATGGGTTGCTGGACCAATTCTTGGCCCATAATGTGATCAGTATAGCAACAATAAAGGAAGTCTTGGAAAGTAAACTTACCAAGTGTGAGCACTGAGATGAAGATGAACAGAACCTGAGAATGCTTGACAGTCAGCAGCTGGCACTAAAACGTTAACATTGAGTACACATTATCAACTAGAGTACACTGTAGCAACGCATTGGTATGGTTCAGCCTTGAAAAATTCCACCGTCTGAATCTAAATCTAATTTAAAGCGGCACCATGTAACCTTTTTTTAAGTATGTTAATATAACTTATACAATTGGGGTGGCTGTATTTTATCTCCCTGCTCTTTTATTGAGACATTCAGATTGTGTCAAATAATAATGATGATAATAATAATGATAACTAGAAAAAGTGCTCCTCGGAGCACAGGTCTCCGCCAGGTCAGGTAGGTGTGGACCAGCAATGTTCTGAATTCGCCAATCAGGATGGAATGTGAAAAATCGGATGGATCCGTCTTGATCACTTGACTATAGAGATAATGTGTACCGGTTTGCGTGATGAATCAAGTTTAGTAAAAATCGGCCTCCTGGTGGCGCTATAATAGGGCAATGTTGAAAGGGTGGCATTTGTTCCTCAACGTAGTGTGAATGTGCATCGGACGCTGCGTTCATGATTTGCGGCATTTAGTTCAATACGGGCCATTCCTGCAAACTTTAGATGTCAATCGTAGCCAATCAGGATGGAATATGAAAAATCAAACAGATCAGTCTTGATCTCATGACTATAGAGATCATGTGTAACGATTTATGTTAAATTTGGATACAATCTGAAGGAGTAATATCCAAAAATGTGTTTAACATAAGTCAGCCTCCTGGTGGCGCTATAAAAGGCAGATGTGAAAAATGCAGGGCAAAGGTTTTTCCTTGACCTGTTGGGAGTGCGCATACAAAGATGTAAACAGATCGGTGCAGTTAAGGGTAAAAACACGAATTGGCCTGTTATAGCGCCACCATGAGGCTGATTTGAAAAAATTGAAGTGGCATTTCTTCCTCGGCCTAGTGGGAATGTACGTGCAAAATTTGAGGCATTTTGTTCAACACGGAGCACTTCTGCAAACTTTGGAAGCCATTTTGAGCCAATCAGGATGGAATATGAAAAATATGAAAAACTTGTTTTGTTTAATGACTATAGAGATACTGTGTACCGATTTGTGTGACGTTTGGACAAAATCTGTAGGAGTACTGTCAAAAAATGTGTTTTGCAAAAAGCGGCCTCCTGGTGGCGCTATAACAGGCCCATGCAAAACATTTGGGGCAGAGGTTCTGAATTGGCATCCAGGGAGTGTGTGTGCACAGTTTCGCTGCGATCAAGCCAACGGTGCCGGAGATTAGCTGTTCACAGACGGACACACGGACACACGGACACACACACGGACACACACACGGACGGACAGGGGGAAAAACATACTCTCTCGCCATGCCTTTCGGCCTGGCGGAGACAATAATAATAATACATGTTATTTATAACGCACATTCTTGCAAATCTCAAAGTGCTACAGGATTTAAAAACATGGCATAAAAACAGCAAAGGCAACCAAACAATTACATGGGCCCTTATAGGCTAAAGGGTCAAAATAAAAACTAGTTAAAAACAGTTAACTCAAAGGTCATGTCTCACCTAGACACAGGATCTGACACATATTTTGACATGATAGTCAAGATTCAATGTATCGCCTGAGCAAGCAGGCTCTATTAGCTCAATGGTAAAAAAAAATCTGCACCTGCGCAGCAAACCGGGTTCAAATCCGGGGTACAGGAGGAATGTTACATAGTGCAGCTTTAAGTCTAAATATTTGGGGAATTTTAAATTCACTTGCCAGCTTGAGTGCATTTACTCTATCTTGGATAGAAAAGACAAAAGAAAATCTTTACCTGTGTGATCCGTCGACACTGCAAACAACGAGAATTGAAATGTCATGACTTTCAGGTTAATTGCACTCACCATACTAAAAAGGAGCTCAGTTTTTGCTTTAGAACACCGGTTCTTCTAGTCTTTGAAAATGTGATATGATTTGGAGACAACCACAAAAAAAACAGTTTTCGAATACTTTTCTGGCTCCTCGTGATTGGATACTGTATCTTACTTTGTGGAATATATATATATATATATATATATATATATATATGTTTAGCTGATGAACAATTAATTTGACTTAACTCAGGATGAGGGTCTCTTTTACTTTATCATGGCTTCAGCAGCCAGTAGGCATGCATCATTTAGTTTTAAACCAGTTACCTCTAATTCAGTTATATAGCAAAACATACTAGTACAATAATACTCTTTTCTTTAAATACTTTTTCATTGGGGAAGTTAGATAACATATGGCAAATGTCATTGCATATAGTGGCACCCATTTAAAAATAATGATATTACAGTACAACAATTGTTATGGGTTACACGGTAGAATATGTGTTGTTTTGCCTTTTGTAGTTTTCCATTTTTACAAATTCTGGCATTCATGGTGTGTCACAAGAAAGGCAATGATTAAAATGAACAGATGCTCAATTGTTCATTCAGTAAGTTATGTTTATTTAATTATTTTCCTTATTTTTTATTATTATCACTGATATCAGTAAGAGCTGGCTAATTATCCACATAACATTGGGATCATTCTATTACAGAAAGTTTGCCATGATGTTATAAGATGCAACATACAGTACGTTTACCCCTGAGATATGGTGATAAAAGGTCACTCTTCACTTACTGTTTTACCTGAGGAAATGTTGTCCATTAAAAAGTGTTTTTCATGTATTCTATAATCCAGTATCTGTCAAAGAATGTGTGAATTTTCTTCTTACAATCATCAAAAACTATTACAATGTTTTCAAGGACTTTTATTTAGCATTGACTAGTTTTCTTTTATTCTACAATGGTACACAAAACCATGTCAATGACACCACATCAAATTACTTATAGTTTTTAAATTACTAATCTAATTCTATGGGACTGTGTGTGTCCAATATTGTTAACTTGAGTTCCAGCCAACAAAGCCGTCACAGAAATAAAGCCAAACACAAAAATATGACATATTGAGCCATTTCAACAAACATTTATGTCCCTGCCAGGTTGGCTGCATATGAGTTGGCCCAGATACAGATGATGGTAATGAAGCTGACTGCTATGAAGAGGATGTAGAAGATGAAGAGCAGGCGGTCAATGATGAAACCCACCTGGACCCACTCCTCAGAGCTCTGGTTCCCTGTCAGCTGCTGGTCCACCTGGAGACGGATGGCCTGGAGGTCTTTACCCAGCCTCCTCATCTCCTCCAGGGCCTTATCCTCCACCTCTGGCCCCCTCTCCTCTGGAGCTTTCTCATCAGCCTGGTCCACCACTGTCACTAGAGATAAGGCTATTTTGTTTTGTTTAGGGACATGGCATTAATGTTACATACCTGGGCATGGGAGTTAAATTGATCACTGACTTTGAATGAACTGCATGGGTCTATACAAATGGCAAAGTTCTGAACTGACATCATCTGGCCCTCATGGCTCACACATTTCTCTCAATTCAGCGGATGCTCAGGAGGATTTACTTCGAAATATCATTTGAATGCCCATAATTGCAAGTAACTCTCCATACTATTCCCATACCTGAGTTTGTGTTTCCTTTGAGCTTTGGAGGAAGGAATACGAGAGGGCCCAGGATACGAAGGACCAACACCTGGACCCATCGGGGGACCGGAGTGATGTTCCAACTGGCGTCACACAGGAGATTGGTGATGAGGATGGTCTCTAGTAGGCTGGCCACCATCAGAGCCATGCAGAGAGACAAAAACACGTCTGGAAGAGAGAGATAAAAGGGAGAGAAGGAGAGCAGACGGAGTGATGCACCTTACTGCATCTGGGAGTCAACAACATAGCATTGTTCTCATGCAGGTCGCCTGGACAGTGACAGCTTGTATACTGACTTAAGAGAGGTATGGTGTTTCCAGTGACCGGCAGAAGGTCGTTCATGATGAGGAGGAAGACGGTGTAGCCCAGGATGAGGGTCATCTTGAAGGAGGAGCGGTCGACGCTCTGGGGAGGAAGCAGGAAGCTGAAGAGGTCCACTGTGATGAGGAAACAGCTGGGAATGATGAGGTTCACCACGTAGAGAGTAGCTCTGCGCCTCACCCTGATCTACACGGACAAAAACAAACCATTCCTATAGGTTCACTGCTGGGCTGGCGGGTTTGTACTTTTAAATAGACAAAGCAACTTTATTCTAACCAACTATTGGCCTCAACAATACACTATTACTACTACAAATCACAATAATATTAATGATAATATCCGCTATCAGCATTTTCCACAGAATATAACATACATGGAATGCAAGCTCATCGATGCCGGTATCCTCAAAAGCCAGGATGTATTTATGGTATGTGATGTCTATCAGCTCCCACTCTCCCATGGTAGTCATTGCCTTCTGGGAATTCTTCAGAATCTCTTCCACTGGTAGATCAAGGAGCATTCTCACATCCGTCACTGAGAGGAGAGGCAAATATTAGAGAGGAGAGGAGAGGACAGGAGAGGAAAGGAGAGGATATATATGAAGAGGAAAGTAAAACTAGAAAATGTGCTCCTCGGAGCACAAGTCTCCGCCAGCAGACCTGTGCTATTTCAATAGCACGGGTCGTCTTGGTAGAACGGGTCGTCTTGGTAGAATGCACGTGGTTTTTGGTGTTCTGCAGGGGCGACTGAATATGTAGTGTCTGCATCTAAAAAATGTTCTTCTTGAAGCAATGTGTCATATGGGAGTCCTCGTAATTGACTGGTTTGTTCAAATGCTTGTCTGTCTTCTTCATCTTCATTGTCTTGAACAGTTTCAGCAGTTGATTGGTGTGTTTGATCTATGTCAGTTTTCTCTAGTGCTACATAATGTAGTTGATCAAGGTGGCCAATTGTTACAGTATTAAGACTTCGGCCTTGTTGTGGGATCAATTCAACTCTATAGTCCTCTTCTGTGTTACTATTGTAGATGAGTATGCTTTCTTAGCTTTGGCCTTCTGCGCCTTTGCTTGACCAATGTTAGGTGTTCTCAGAGGGACACACACACGCACGGACGGGTGATTTGTACTGGAAGGTACTGTTCCAATCAAGACTGATTGATCCTGTCTTACCTCACTTCAAAAACATGATGGCTTTTTGAAGTGACACACCTATTTATAGGATTTTATTTCGTCATGCGTCCCTCTAGCCAATCAAAGGCATTGGTGTCAACATATTGACATGTGTCACGTGGAGCTTGACCAATGTTAGCTTGGCTAGGAGGGAGGTGAACACACGGCGGGACGAAGCGAAAACATACTCTCCGCCTCCGGCGGAGACAATGAACGGCAGCTAAGGCTAATGACAAACACACTTCTTCTATTTTATTAGACATCATCAAACTCTTTAAAGTTCAGTACAGTACAAATGGACCACAATGGAAACCTTGGAGTTAAATTGCCTATAGGGTCAACCGACGGCAGGCAGGCGGGCGGGCGGACGGACGGTGGGTGGGTGGACGTCACAAACGTAACCTGTGAGGTGCACCGTTGCTCCAATCCACACCAAACTTGGCAACAACACTGGTTAGGGGCCTGCCATCAGAATAGCCAGACATTGCTCCGCCCCCCTCTGTGTTCCTATTGGCTGAGCTTTAAAAAGCCATAACTCCAGTTCCCAGCATACTAAAGGCCCCAAACGTGGTGGGTGCTCTTAGACGGCCAATAGGGACGGGCTGTAATTTGCTGATGCCCCGCCCCCTTTGTGTTCCTATTGGCTGGGGTTTAAACACCCATAACTACAGTTCCCAGTATGCTAATGGTTTCAAAATTGGTAGGAGGTCTTACGGGACAGGCTTTAATTGCTGAAGTCCTCCCGATTGCAAGGTCGCACAGGTATGACAGTGGACCTGGGTGCTGCAAGTGCATCACTGCTCGGCAGCAGTGTTAGAGCAGTGTTTAACACTTCAAATGGCCATACTTCGGCGGCCATTGCTCTTATCAGCGCAACATGGGACTAGGTTTTGCGGCCTGAACATCTAGTAATGTAAATAGACCACAAATGCATAATATATCTATATACTATAAAATGTAACTGTAACTGATCAAAGACATGTTTTAGGACACTAATCGTTCACTAGTTGTACTTTGTGGATCATATAGATTACTGTTCTGTTAATCTGAGTTCCCAGAAGTTTTCGCCAGCTCTCGCATACAAACGGGAGGGGCGAGGAACTTCTGGGCCAAAGCCCTGGTATTTGTTGGCGGGATGTAACTTACGCTCAGAATCTGAGCGGACACGCCTCTTACCGGTCTGAGAGCTATGCAACTCGTCTAAAAAGTCCGACAAGAGGCAAACAGCAGTACACAACAATGGCGGCCGCAATTTCTCAAGGGGAAATTGCTTCCCGTCACTCCTATTTACATGCAACACCCACTGCATGTGGATCCCGCCCCCTTTTCTTCATTGGCTGTTGATTTGAATCAGAAAGCAGTGGCCGCGCCCCTGCTGTCCAGGCTTTGAGCCGAAGCCTCCCAGACTACTGTTCTGTAAGCAACAAGGGTTAATCAGTTTCATGGGTGATACAGAATGTTGTCAGTGAGAGGCTCAGAGATGGTTTGGTATTTAAAACAACCACAAATATATATTTAATCTAATTATTTGTTGCCTACACCTGGTCAGGGCCGCATTAAGACCCCTCAGGGCCGGTGTGGAACAACACAAAATCAAAGGCCCCCCCTCAACATTAATCGGACAATATCGGGTGCGTTCGCACGCCCAGCGAATGAACGCGCACCTCACGTGCGTTCGGTGCATGTGCCACCGCCAGCAAGAGCGGCGCTGACAGTCACACTGCACAGACACAGGGCACAGCACAGCCTTTCCAACAGTCTGTTTCTGCTATAACTACAGTGTCTAAACTGTCTATCATTCTCACAGGGCCCTGCAGGCTGCGGGCCGTGGAACACAAGTTCCACTAAGTTCCACGGTTAATGCGGCCCTGCACCTGGTCATTATCCCCCCTGCTTTCTTTTTGCTTCATTAACCACTTAAGCCCTATAACGTCTCTGTCGGGTGGAAACCTCATATGTCCAAAGCTGTTACCTTTTAACACATTCAGTGCCAGAATTTTATAATAACAGAGCGCCACGCTGAGCTGCGTGGCGCTGTTTAAGCTGTAGACTCCACGATGAGCAATCCATGTGAAACTAGAAAAAGTGCTCCTCGGTCAGGTAGGTTATTGTGGCCTCCTGGTGGCGCTATAATAAGCCAATGTGAAAAGGGGCGGCATTTCTTCTTAGGCCTTGCACGGTAATCGGACACTGCATTCATGATTTGAGGCATTTTGTTCCAAAAATGTGTTTTGCTAAATTAGACCTGCTGGTGGCGCTATAACATGCCAATGTGAAAAGGGTGGCATTTTTTCCTCGGCCTAGTGGGAATATGTGTGCAAAATTTCACAGAGATCGCACGTTGCGTTCATGATTTGAGGCATTTTGTTCAAACGGACCTATCCAGCAAACTTTGGAAGCCACTGTTAGCCAATTAGGATGGAATATGAAATATCGGACACTTCCATCTTGATCACATGACTATAGAGATACTGTGTACCGATTTGCGTGATTTTTGGACAGATTCTGAAGGAGTAATAGCAAAACATTTATTTTACAAAAGTCAGCCTCCTGGTGGCGCTCTAAAAGGCAGATGTGAAAAATGCATGGCAAAGGTTTTCCCTTGGCCTCTAAGTTTCATGCAGATCGGTGCAGTTATAGGTGACAACGTAAATCGGCCTGTTATAGCGCCACCATGAGGCTGATTTGAACATTTTCAAGTGGCATTTCTTCCTCAGCCTAGTGGGAATGTGCGTGCACAATTTCACGGAAATCACATGCTGCGTAGATGATTTGAGGCATTTTGTTCAAAACAAACCAATCCTCCAAACTTTGGAAGCCAATCTTAGCCAATGAGGATGGAATATAGAAAATCGGACAGATCTATGTTGATCACATGACTATAGAGACCGATTTGCGTGATGTTTGGATAAAATCTGTAGGAGTAATACAAAAAAAATCTGACCGTGTTTGGCACCCGATGTGTTAAGATGATTCAAATTCAAAAGTAGCAAAAGTAGCAGATCTACAAGCTTGAAAAGCGTTGCGTTATACTTCTTCGTACAATGAATAGCTACTAGCTCACAATGCATCTCGATGTGACGTGCCAGGTTGAAAGTTGTTAAATTGGCCAAATACACAGCAGAAAGGCTATACAGTATACCATGGTGGTGCAGTGACAAAAGATGACTTTGTCCACACCATGACTAGTTAGATATTCCATCTCAGAAGGTCACAGGTTTGATGCCCAGCAGCAGCCATAACTGTGTGTGCACATGGCAATAATCTCAAATCTCTTTGCCGAAAATAGTTCTTTTCTATTTTTGCAGAATGTTTGCCTATTATGACATGCTGAAAACAGGGACGAGACGAAAGAAATCTAAAGACATCGTTAAATTACGTATTATTCTCTTGGTATAAGGCATTTCTTTTCTAAAGGTTAGAGCAGTGGTTCTCAACCTGTGGGTCGGGACCCCCACATGATTTCTTTTTTAATACAGGGTATCTGCACATTTATAAAGTGACTATTCAATGACTTTTAAGCCTTTTTAATACCTATAAAAGAAAAAAAGAAAAAAAGACCATTTACTGAGTCAAAAGTAATCAACAAACTATACTATAAAAACTGGTCAAAAATGGGAAAGAGGCAACAATTGTGAAAATAGCTGATCTACTGTACAGTACAAGCTCACAACGCCTCACATTGTGAGCTTGTAGATCAGCTATTTTCCACAATATTTATTTATCTGTGGAACCGAGTCAAACTAAATGTAATGCCTCAACTCCTACAAGTGCTTGCCAGTTCAAACTTCAAATATGATTATTTTGCGGGGTTGCGGCCTGAAAAGGTTGAGAACCACTGGGTTAGAGGAGGATGGACGTTTGCAAAGGATGCTGATGTGAATCCTTTGGTTAAATGATCAAGCGGTGAATAAGTGCCTGTGTTCTAGTTTTTTACTACTGCTGATGTGCCCTTGAGCAAGCAATGCATCGCATCAAAGTGGATTGGTGACATTGATTGAGCACATGTGAAATGTATAGTCTAGATGTGGAAAATCACATAAAAGAAGAACCTTAATCACATGGAATGTGATGGAACCACCAAAAACTATTGTCTAATTATATCAATTTTTTTTCAGATGATGGAACAACAAAATAAATTCAATAATTAATAAATAATAAGTAAGTAAGTAAGTAAGTAAGTAAGTAAGTAAGTAAATAAATAAATAAATAAATAAATAAATGTAAACGTTAAAGTTTTCACATGAATGCAGAGGGGCCCTCGAGCAAAGCGGTGCACCTCACCACGGTGGATGTAGGAATTGAAGGTGAGGGTGCAGTTCTGGACGTCAAAGGGGAAGGTGTAGATGTTAAGGTTGCAGGAGCTGACCACCTTGACGGGCTTGGCGTCGTGTAACTTGCCGCTACTGTAGGCGATCACGTAGGGCACAAACGGGGCGTCGTTTTTATCCATACTGCAAGACAGGAACAAAGCAGAACAGCAGGTTAATAATAACTGGTGTGTCTTTTAAAGTCATTCCTTGTGTTTCACCCATCATCACTTCTCTTCCTTAGATAGATTTGGAATTTTCTTTCTTTCTTTCTTTCTTTCATAATGCCATTTGATTGATAAATTAGACGCAATAAGGGGTAGGACTAGATACGTTTTAAACTTCTTCCTGAGGGTGCAGTCACACCGAACTTTAATTCTGCCATTGCGGCGGATTCTGGCAATGCTTTTCAATGAGAAACAAACCTTTTTTTTGCGGAAATTCGCAAATGGCAACAAACCGCTCCGTTCCCATTGAAAAGCATATCCGGCAGAATCCGCCGCATTGGCAGAATCAAAGTTCGGTGTGACTGCACCCTAAGCCCTTTTTGTGTACTCTGGAGTTATTTGTATTTCTATTTAACATTTTTGTTACTTTCTCATTTTAACTTGTATTATGTTTACTTAAAGTATTCTTTGTCTTTTAACTGTGTCTTTAACTGTATACAATCCAATGCAAATCACAACGCCCAGTTGGATACTTACCTACCCACTCTGTTATATTTCATACTTTGTTAGAGACACAATCGTGTAACAGAACTCACAATTCGTTGATCACTACATCTGGTACCCAAAACTTTTCTCTGGGTAGATTAATCTTGTCGGTGCCACACTGGACCGGGTCCCAGCTGAAGAACTCATTCTCCCAATGCTAAAACAACATACACCAGTGTTATTGTGCTGTACACAAAGCAGGCCTACAGTGGGTTATATGGAAGCTGGAATAATAATGACGTCATAAGACAATGCAGAATATTTGTATTGTCATTACTGAGTTTTATTTTTATGTTGCACTTTATGTTGCACTTTTTGATATGTGCCAGTTTGAATTTAAAGTAAAGTGAAAACAAATTAAACTAGAAAAAGTGCTCCTCGGAGCACAAGTCTCCGCCAGGTCAGGTAGGTTATTATGGCCTCCTGGTGGTGCTATAATAGGCCAATGTGAAAAGGGTGCCATTTATCCCTAGGCCGTGCACAGCAATCGGACACTGCATGCATGATTTGAGAAATTTAGTTCTAAAAATGTGTTTTGCTAAATTTGACCTGCTGGTGGCGCTATAAGGGTGGCATTTGTTCCTCAACGTAGTGCAAATGTGCATTCAAAGTTTCACCGCAATCGGACGCTGCGTTCATTTTGTTCAAAATGGGCCACTCCTGCAAACATTACATGTCAATGTTAGCCAATCAGGATGGAATATGAAAAATCACACACTTGATCACATGACTATAAAGATCATGTGTACCGATTTGCGTGAAATTTTGATCAAATCTGAAGGCTTAATATCCAAAAATGTGTTTTACAGAAGTCTGCCTCCTGGTGGCGCTATAAAAGGCAAATTTGAAACATGCAGGGCAAAGGTTTTTCCTTGGCCTCTAGAGAGCGTGCATACAAAGTTTTACACTGATCGGTGCAGTTATAGGTAAAAACACAAATCGGCCTGTTACAGCGCCACCATGAGGCTGATTTGAACATTTTCAAATGGCATTTCTTCCTCGGCCTAATGGGAATGTGTGTGCAAAATGTCATGGAAATTGCATGCTGTGTTCATGATTTGAGGCATTTTGTTCGAAACGGAGTACTCCTGCAAACTTTGAAAGACAATTTTTGCCAATCAGGATGGAATATGAAAAATCTGAAATTAGCCGTTTCTTTTAATGACTATAGAGATACTTTGTACCGATTTGCCGGATTTTTGGCCAAAATCTGTAGGAGTACTGTTCAAAAATGGGTTTTGCACAAATCAGCCTCCTGGTGGCGCTATAAAAGGCCCATGTGAAAAATTTGGACTGCTCTGGCATCCAGGGAGTGTATGTGCACAGTTTCGTTGCGATCAAGCCAACGGTGCCAGAGATTAGCTGTCCACAAAATGACAGAATGACACACGGACGGACGGACACACACACACACACACACACGGACGGACAGGGGGTAAAACATACTCTCTCGCCATGCCTTTCGGCCTGGCGGAGACAATAACTCAAAATAGTGGATGGTCACAAGTAATTGTTTGCCTTCTTTAAGATAAGATACTCACAAAATGTAACCAGATGTATGTAGTCAGAATCTGAGCTTTTTCATCCTGTAAAAAATTATAATAAGTAGGCTATTACTTTATATAAGGACCTATTCTTTTACAGAAATTAAACAACAGTGTGTCTTTCAGAGGACCTACACGACAAATGAAAGACAAACCAGACTGGACTATTGACGGATGAACAAATCTAGAAAGACCAGACTCCATAACAACACTTGAACTTAGAGAAATACTGTGATCTTGTCTGGGTGTCTGGAGTGAACGGTCCACACGACCAGACCATAATGTGTTCTGGATAACAGCGTCTTCACTGATTCACTTACCACTCCGAGAATACCGTACAGGGTGAAGTGTGTGGTGACATTGGTGGGGGTGTTGGAGTTCAGGACGGGTCGTATTGCGCTCAGGTTGAAGACAGGTCCCAGAGCCTCCAGGAGAGCAGGGGGATCCGGACGCGTACAGTTCAATAGAATGGCACCATCACATGGAGCTGTGGGACGACTCTGGTCATGATCATGCTATGGTTATTTGTTCTCTCACAGACTTTAAGTGAACTCATTAACCACTTAAACCAGGGTTGGGAAACTTCAGGCACAGGTGCCAACTTTGGCACAGGAGAGGGTGATCACTGATCACTGGCACACTGGCATAAGTGTGAGGGAGAGGATTTTGGTTTAAAATAAAATATTTTAAGTCCCCTCACATTTGTACGCAAATTACATCCTGCACATAAATCTACATTCATTCAAACTCTGAACTCTGACTGGGGAGGCAGTCTGGGATATGAGTGGGTTCAGATCTGAGCCAAGTCTCCTGCAGGAGGCGCGACTGAAGCCTCTCCTGGACGAGAGTCTCAATGATCATTACATACTGATGTGAAAGAAAATATTTCCAAAGAAGGTGGGGTAAAGAGTCTTTATATATTTATGTTATATGCTATCTAGAAAATAAAAACATAGTACTTCATTTCGAAAAGGATGCTGACCCCTGACTTAAACCCCATATACCTTATCGTACGACAAACAGTGAAAATAGACGAAAGTCTACAAGTTTAAAACACTGTGCATTGGGACATGTTGTAAACTTCTAGATAAGCTATTGTTTGCTATTTTATAACATTTAATCTAAAGGAAATCTTTAGCCGATAATGATATACCCAAAATATAGGGATGCCAGGTTGAAAGTGCTTAACAACCAACAGTTAGACATTGTTGTCAGTTGATGATAGATAGCCTAACTATATGGTCTTGATTTACCTGCGTGAGTAAAAATAAATGTATTATTATTTTATTTAAATCAGGAAACTCCTGGATTGAATACAAATATTTATTGAGCCTAAATATATGTATATGAGCATAATGTGTATATTGTATACTTTGGCGCTAAGGCTCTGTCTCAATTAATATTATTATCTGTAAGCATGAAAATATTTCTAATAAATAAATAATCTGCCAAATAGATATTACATGGAATGGAATTCCATGTAAAACTCCCTTAAGGGAATCATATAGGCCCACAGATGGATGCCGGGGTGGCGGTGGGAGCTCAAACAAACAACAATAATGAAGCATAAATATATTAAAACACATTTTCTGCTTTCTAAACTCCTTACCTTTCATGAGGCTGATGGTAACGATACACAAAATCACAAAGGGCTGGACTGATGGCTGGAGCAGCTAAAATTGACATTAATTTAGCAAGGTTAAGTGTTTATCACAGCTCAATCCAGTTATATTATCTTAAAATGAATTTAGACAGTAAACCTGACACCTGAATCTACAGTATGCACCATGAAAGCACAATTTACCTTCATTTTAGAATTCTTGTCAGCCATCACGTGAGATTTCCAGTTTTGTGTTTTCAAAGCTGTCAGAGTCCAATGGTTTCTTCAGTTTCCAAAAGCCTGGAGAGCACTGATTAATCCATATCCAACACTAAGGTATTTTGCATATCAATCTTGGATGATTGTCACAGCTGCTGCTATTACGTAATCCCCAGAAAATGACTGGAGGACCATTCAGCGTTTTAAACTATTCCGTTTCTTCATATGAGTCAATTCTTCAGTGAGAAAACAATTGCAAGATTTTAACAACGTTTATCAAACTGCGCAGAAGGATCTAATCCAAGACCTGTCTGGCAGACAAACTCTGGCTAAACTAAAATAAGCCTTGTAGTGGCACAGATATACATAGGCTACACAGTATACGTAGCATACACAAGCCAAGCGTGACTTGGTTTAAACCTTTGGCAAATCAGGTGGCTTTTTAAATTTGTGTTCATTTTTACCTGTACGTGTTTGGACAACAGAGCTTCAGTTGTGGTGGATGGCTTTGGTCAGTCTGTGTGTCTTCAGGTGGTGAGTACTAACCACAGTGGTGTGTGACTCTCACTCCAGGAGGATTTCACCCCCACCCCTTCATGAGATAGGAGGGGTGATGTGATCTGATAGCCACATAAAAAAAAAAAAAAAGGTGTTTTTTTTCTTTTAGAACATTGCAACTAGAGTTGTTCCGTTGTTCAGTATCGGAAAAGCTGCCGATACTGCCTAAAAATTCTGCCATCGGCGAGTATACCAGTCTATGCCGATCCGAAACTACGTAATTTATCACATGCTGATATTTAATTTACAGTTATATCTTGATTGCTTCAGTTGATGTTGCATGACTCTTTTATACTTTTACTGTACTATTTACATTATTATTTTACTAACTTGTAGCTGCACATTAACAATTATTAATAGAATTGTTATTTATTCCTAGATCAGTGGTTCTCAAAACCTTTAATCACAAGGACCCCATAACTCTGAGAGTATACAAATGGAACCAAATGGACCCCTAAAGGTCCATTTGATTCCATTTGTACACAGAGTTACAGACCTGTAAGGGTCCATTTGGAACCCCCTCAATGAACCAGTTGGTCCCTGGGCCCCACTTTCAAAGATTTGTTTAAATTACTCACTGGTTTCGGATCAGTACTCGGTATCGACCGATACGCAAGTTATGGGAAATGGTATCGGGAAGGAAAATCTACAGATCTACAACCTCGTAATGCGTAGCTGCGTGTTGTGAGCTTGTAGATTGGCTTTTTGCATTTGATTGTAGATTGTTGTTTTGTTTCATGTAAAATACTTCAACATTTCAGACCAAAATAGTTCAACCTGTGACATGTGTCACTGCCTGGTGTTCATGTGACAGAAATCCACACTGTGATTTGCAGCGAATGCAAATTTCTATTCTCTTGCGGTCCCAGTTGTCTGAGCTCATTTCCATTTCGTGTTGGGCAGAAACCTCTTATCTCCATATTCCAACTTTTTGTGTTTTCTGCAAATTAACGCCCTACTTGATCATACTACAGCGTCACACAAAAGAATTAAAAATAGCAGATACACAAGCTTGAAACGCGGCGCAAAGCGACACATTTTGAGCTTGTAGATCTCCTACTTTTGATACTTTTGAAGTAGAATCCTGCAAAAGTAACAGTAACACTTTGGTCTCACCGCTCTATTAAAAGACAGGCGTTGTGAAGTGAAACAGGGTGTGACAAGAAGGACACAGACCCATATCAATCATACTCATAAAAGTTGTAATTTATTTATATTATTTAAATTAATAATATAGGCCACAATGCACAATTCATACAAGTATTTCTCAAACTATTTTGTGCCAAGGACCCCCAAATTGATAATGCTGAGGGCATTGTATTTTATGGAGTGACGTGGTTGCAGAGTGCAGACATACTGTATAGGCCTAATGGTTGAAGACAGAGAGGCTTCCCATGTTACCTGTGCAGATTTTAGGTTGCAGGCTCTGTCCAACATTTTCTTTTATGTGCAGTGCTGCCATTTGAGCTGGTTAGGTGATAGGTCAAATGTAGGCCTAGGTGTGGATTTTGACTGACACCATGCATCTTTTCATTACTAGCTGGCCTTTGTAATTAATCTCACACCAAGCATCGTTGGTTCCAATCTTATTATACTGCATTTTTGTTGTATGCAACATGTGCTTACTTCTGTGAGCTTTTGGTGGCTGCTGAAAATCTAATGTTGCTTCAAAACATCAGACTGAGAACATTGTTTAATTAAGTACTCCTGTCAAGCTCACATGAAAGGTAGGACACAAAATGCAAAGAAGAGAACAAACAAGGTTGTAGGCAAAAGCTGGAAGTCTTTACTGACATAAACACTCACAAGTGCACCTCACACAACTGAACACACTGAAACTGAAAATCCCGTAATATGACAAATTGGCAGTCCTAAATACCAGAACACTCAGTTAGAAACAAACTCAAGCATCTTCAGCTGGGTTGCCCAGATGGAATTCTCTCAATCTCTCAATCCGGACAAAGAAGGGGAGAGGGAGAGGGACGGGGACATGCAGGGATGTTCCTCTCACATGAAAAACTAGTCAATTGTTTTCAAGGAATGTTTTAGTGTTCACTTGTTTTCCTAGATTCTACAAAACCATATCCACATCAACCACATAGAATTACTTAAGCAAATTGTATGGGACTGTGTGTGTCCAATAGTGTTAACTCAAATTCCAACCAACAAAAGCCTTCACATAAAGAAACACAAAACTATGAAATATTGAGCAATTTCAACAAACATTTATGTTACTGTCTACAACATGGGTCTCCAACAAGGGGTCCAGGACCCCTAGGGGGTCCTCAGAGATACTGCAGGGGGGCCGCCAAAACTTTGTGTGATAGGGACTTTATTAAAAAAAAAATATTAACCACTTGAAACCTCACATCACTATTCTGGGGGGAGCATCAGATGAAAATAGCAAATCTACAAGCTCACAATGCGACGCGTTGTGAGCTTGTAGATCGGCTATTTTCGGCAAAGAGGTTTGGTGTACAAGGGAAAAATAGCAGACCAAGCCAAAGGTCAAGTTTACAAAGTATTGAGGGTTTAAGTCGTTAAATGTCTAAAAACTCACATTTAACATGAATCCAATATGTAGTGGGGGTCCCTGCTTCATCTCTCTCTCAGCTAAGGGGTCCTTGGCCTGAAAAACGTTGAAGACCCCTGGTCTACAATAATGGGTAACAAACAGTGGTCATCTACATATTATCAGCTGCATATGTGCTGGCCCAGATACCGATGATGGTAATGAAGCTGACTGATATGAAGATGATGTAGAAGATGAAGAGCAGGCGGTCAATGATGAAACCCACCTGGACCCACTCCTCAGAGCTCTGGTTCCCTGTCAGCTGCTGGTCAACCTGGAGGCGGATGGCCTGGAGGTCTTTACCCAGCCTCCTCATCTCCTCCAGGGCCTTATCCTCCACCTCTGGCCCCCTCTCCTCTGGAGCTTTCTCATCAGCCTTGTCCTCCACTGCCACCAGAGGGCAGGCTTTCACTTCTAGGAAACAGGTATGCACATGACATTAGTGTAAAATAGCTGGGCATGGGAGTTAAATAGATCACTGGCTTTGAGTGAACGGGGTGTATAGAAACGGCAAAGTTCTGAACTGACATCATCTGGCCCTTCTGGCACATGCAGGTACACTAGGCCTACTCCTAATTCAGTGCATGTATGGTCAGCTAAATGTACTTGGTTATTTCCTTTCATTGGATGCTATGCATTGTGTTGTTTTTATGAGAGGAGTTTGTTAACGTCGCCGTTCCATTGGGGATGTAACATAATCAGATGTATATAGGAATGTGGACTTGGTTAGGGTGCTACAGTGGAATAAAACCTATATTTAATTATTATATAACTCATACAGTACCATATTATTCCCATACCTGAGTTAGTTTTTTCTCTGGGTTTTGGAGGAAGGCCTACAAGAGGGCCCAGGATATGTAGGACCAACACCTGGACCCATCGGGGGACCGGAGTGATGTTCCAACTGGAGTCACACAGGAGATTGGTGATGAGGATGGTCTCTAGTAGGCTGGCCACCATCAGAGCCAGGCAGAGACAGAAGAACACATCTGGGAAGAGAGAGATAAAAGGGAGAGAAGGAGAGTAGAGGGAGTGATGGAAGTCAACATGGCATTGTTCTCATGCAGCACATCTGAAAGGTTATATTCCCAACACACACTCACAGAACAATAACAGACTAGACAGCATTGTTATCAAAGTGATTTAGGAACCATTTCCTTCTCTAATCACCTGTGTGATTTGTGGAAGTCATTCTTCAGGATGACATTACATGAAGTCCTTGTGCCATCTATAGTGGTAATAATAGGGTTGCCAGCTACCTGAAATTCAAATACAGGACAGCCGGCTGGGTGTATTTTTCCAAGAAATAATAAGGGACGCCCAGGAAAAAAATGTAATCTCACTGTATATATAGTTTTTGTGTATTATCCACTTGAACCCCAGCATGCATAATTCTGCGGGGAACGTCGATCTTATGAACTGTTTGAACTTGTAACATGTGTGTCTTTGATTGATTCCCACAAATAAGGAACAAAGTGTGTCCTTTTATCAGTTCAATAAGGGGACACGTCTTTTAGTGTCCATATAAGGGACGATTCTGTATCTCAAGGGACGGTTGGCAACCCTAACGTACACGCGCACACAATCCATGGTCCTTCAGAAACATGACATTTCAGTTAAGCCGTACAGAAGGCTACAGCTAGTCCTCTGGCCTTTACGCCTGGACAGCTTGTACTACTGACTTATGAGAGGTATGCTGCTTCCAGTGACCGGCAGCAGGTCGTTCATCATGAGGAGGAAGACGGTGTAGCCCAGGATGAGGGTCATCTTGAAGGAGGAGCGGTCGACGCTCTGGGGAGGAAGCAGGAAGCTGAAGAGGTCCACTGTGATGAGGAAACAGCTGGGAAGGATGAGGTTCACCACATAGAGAGTAGGCCTGCGTCTCATTCTGATCTACAAGGGACAAGAACAAACCATTCCTAGGTTCACTGTTTCTGGGTTCAGGGTATTATTACTACAATCAATATCTGCTATCAGTATATTCCATAGATTATGTTTAAGATTTTAGATTTAAAGTGCTCGGCTGGCGCAGTGGTAAAGTGCCTATTTAAGATTTAAACTTACATGGAATGCTAGCTCATCGATGCCACCAACCATAGTAAACTGCAGGATATATTTAGTGTATGTGATGTCCATCAGCTCCCACTCTCCGTTGGCTGACATCACCTCCTTGGAACGCTTCAGAATAGCCTCTAGTGATTTCCCAAGATTCAATCTCACCTCATTCTCTGAGAGGAGAAGAGGGACCAAAGGAGAGATTATACAAGGAAATAAGAAGAAAAAGGTAAGTTATGATGTCGGGCAGAAACCTCTCATCTCCATGTTTTAACTTTTTGATTTTTTTTAGTAAATGAACGCCCTACTTGATCATACTACAGGGTCACACAAAAGTAGCAGATATGGGCCCGGACGGCTAGGGTAGCAGTCCGGGCACTATAGGCTGCTGATGCAGCTTGGCAGCGTGTCGAGGGTTTGATTCCCGATCCCTACGACCTTTGCTGCGTGTCACTCCCCAACTCTCTCTCCCCATTTCCTGTCAGTCTACTATACTATCAATAAAGGCAGAAAAAATACCCCCAAAATACCCCCCCCCCCAATTTTTTTTTAAGTTATAAAACAAACAAAAAAAGTAGCAGATCTGTATGCTCGAAAAGCGTTTTGAGCTTGTAGATCTGCTACTTTTGATCTAAGAAATGTCCATCTAATGTCCATATAATTTCCATTATTCTATCCATTATTAGCAGTATTCAATTTCAAAGCACATGTGAGGGAACAACCAAAAACTATTTGTATCTGAAACAAAACTAAATGTGACATTTGGGTGCTGAGGAGGAGCCCTTCTTGAGCAAAGCGGTGCACCTCACCGAGGTACATGTAGGAATTGAAGGTGAGAGTGCAGTTCTGGACGTCAAAGGGGAAGGTGTAGATGTCAAGGTTGCAAGAGCTGACTACTCTCATGGGCAGCGAGTTTTTTATCCGGCCGCGGTGATTGGCGGTTACGTAGGGGACAGACGGGGCGTCGTTCTTGTCCATGCTGCAAGACGGGAACAAAGCAGAACAGCAGACTGATGTCATACAGCTCTAGAATGACCTTTTTGTAAAGTATTTTAAAGTCATTCCTCGTGTTTAACCCATCATCAGGACATTAGCCTGGTATTAGCTAGACTTATCACGTGGGTTCACTGGCCAATGCCAGGCTATAATGCCGAGTACTGATCCGATACACCAACGCGTAATAAAATAACAATCTTTAGGAATAAATAACGATTCCATTAATAATAGTTAAAGTGCAGCCACAAGTTAGTAAAATAATAATGTAAAGAGTATAAAACAGTATTGCAACATCAACTGAAAATAATTCAGTGCAAATGAAAATATCATATTATAAATTACGTGGTATCAGATTGGCATAGACTGGCATCATTTTTGGGCAGTATCGGCAGCTTTTCCAATACTGGTATCGGTATTGGAACGACTCTACTTCAATCCTGTATAATTTGCAAAGAATGCCTATACACAGCATACCCAAAGTAAATTGATTCTTGAACCATTTGGAATAAATGCGTGGGCATGGTCTCATTTTGAAGGTAAACACTTTAAAGTTTTTCCCCAGCAAAAACAATCTACTCTATGTGCAAATGACATTGAGTTATACAAGTTTGAACTTACTGGAATAGAAGGTTTTAAATTTTCACCTGAATATTTTCTATAAATAGAGGCCTTTATAACACCGCTATTATCATTTGAGCTGGAAAACACAATGTGGCCACAGTATGAAGCCTTACCCAGCCCATGACCATAAAACATTTGATTCTGTGAAAAATCAAATGTGTTATGGTCATGATTCACCAGTAGCCTGGATGGCTTGATTCTAGGCTTAAAATAATTGATATGTTTTTGGAAATTACTATGGGAAAACTTAATGGCCTTTTTATTTTGTGGAGCCACTGCTATGCCCTATGGGGGTTTCTGTGGGGTTTGGACATTATACTGTATATCACTTAATCACCTCGAAGGAAGAACATAATTTTTGTGGAAATATGTCATATTGGCGGAGTAGAATTCAACTTTCAACAAGTCGCTGCAGCTTTGTGAATGTTTGTTTGTTTGTGTATGTCAGAGTTCGGCGTTGATTGTAGCGTCAGTTTTGATGCTATCTTGGTACATTTTGCATCCTTCTAATCACAAGACCTGTACCTTTAAAATGGTATATAACTTGCCAAGGTAGGTGACACACAATTATGTACAGTTCACTTGTTTGTTTGTCTGAAAAATGCAAAAACAGCCGCGGGCCGCAGAGTGTTATCAGGTTAAGAGACAATCATGTAGTACATGTAACAGAACTCACAATTCGTTGATCACTACATCTGGAACCCAAAACTTTGTTCTGGGTAGACCAATCTTGTCGGTGCCACACTGGACCGGGTCCCAGCTGAAGAACTCATTCATCCAGTACTAAAACAACAAACAAGTGTTATTGAGCTGTACACAAAGCAGGCCTGCAGTGGGATATATGTACAGTGGTAGCCAGTTGAGATCATCACATTGGGTACCCACTAGATCAGTACCTCTCAGGTACCCATCAAAGCCACACCCCTCTGGGGGGGTGGTTTTGCCTTGGAGGGAGGAGTTTAGCATTATTTTTTTTCCCACCGTGCAATACAGTAAGTGGACAGTAGATGGCAGGGCCGAGCAACTATTGGTACTATTCTAAACCAAGTCCTATTTGCACTGCATTTTTTCTTGTTAAAGAGACAATTTAAAAAACACGTGTGTGTAAAGGGTTTACACACACATTTCAATTTGTATTTAAAGTGAAATATCCCTTTAACTATATTCTACAGTTTAACCCAGTGATTCTCAACCTTTTTCATTTCAATTTCATTACAGTATGTATTTCATATCTATTGCTTTATTTAGGCATTTTGTATCACAATATATATATTTTCTTTTAATAAGGGTAATAATAATAATAATAATAATAATAATAATGACTCAAAATATATATACTGTAGGGCTGAAGTGGTTAGTGTGTTCTGTAATTGTAATCAAGATCTACAAAGTAATGTCTCTGTCATTTTAGATTTATTTGGCTATTCAAAAATAGCAACTCAAACTACAGTAATACTCCAGTAAAGTAAAAAACACCATCATTTTTCACAAGGCTCTAGGCCAGAGGTCTTCAACAGGGGGTCCGTGACCCCTAGGGGGTCCCCGGAGGTACTGCAGGGGGTCCGCGAAATTGTTGTTTGATTAAACAATATTTTAGTTTGAAAAAAAAAACATTTGTTTGAAAAAAATAAAACATTTATTTTTCTTTTTTCACCCAAAATGTCAAATTGTCTTTAAACATAACATGAATCCATAGCAAACAGATAAATGGAGGCACAATGCACACTAACATGGTATGTTTATACATATTTTGTAGAGAATTTTTATTTTGTACGCCTACTGGGGCAGGTGCGTATAGGAGCAGGCAATATAAAACACAATTGTATACATGAATATACAATATATGTGGTAGCCCCCCCTACCCTACGAGGTAGGGGGTCCCTGCTCCATCTCCCGATCAGTTTGGGGGTCCCTGGCCTGAAAAGGTTGAAGACCCCTGCTCTAGGCGACCCAAGTAGGAATCGTACCCTGACCTCCAACTTTGCAGATCCTTTTCACTAACTAATAGGGAATAAGCTTGTAGATGAGCTATTTCCTCTGCTCTGGGGTTTGACCTGCTTGTCCTGCAGTTTTAACACAATGAAACAGGGACCCCTTAACACAGAGAGAGAGAGAGAGAGAGAGAGAGAGAGAGAGAGAGAGAGAGAGAGAGAGAGAGAGAGAGAGAGAGAGAGAGAGAGAGAGAGAGAGAGAGAGAGAGAGAGATCTCTAAGCTAAGGGGTCCCTGCTTCATCTCTCTCTCAGCTAAGGGGTCCCTGCTTCATCTGTCTCTCAGCTAAGGGGTCCCTGCTTCATCTGTCTCTCAGCTTGAAGAATAGCTATTTTCAAGTAACCTCAGCTGAGAGTCTGTGTGTATGTGTCTTGTGTGACTTCCTGCGTCAGCCAGTGACATTGACATGCAAATCTGTGCCCTGCTTTTGAACAAAGAAGTAGCAGCCACGTGGGGGGTTGGGGCTTGTCCCTAGCTATTTCCTCTGCTCTGTAGATCTGTAACTGAATCAACTGATTCAATCATTTAGCTGGGGACCCCCTGGAGCCCCTGGGGGTCCCCAGACCACACTTTGAGAACCACTGATCTAGACACTGTTTCTCAACATCAGGTCCGGGGCCCACTAGGGGTCCATATGGACTCTTACAGCAGTGGTTCTCAAACCTTTTCAAGTCAAGGACCCCCAGATTAATATGTGTTTGGGCTGCGGACCCCCATCTGAAAAAGTGTTGTGCCAGGGACCCCCATCTGAAAATGTATTGTGCCAGGGACCCCCATCTGAAAACATGTTGTGTCAGGGACCCCCATCTGAAAATGTGTTGTGCCAGGGACCCCCGTCTGAAAATGTATTGTGCCAGGGACCCCCATCTGAAAATGTGTTGTGTCAGGGACCCCAGAGGAGAAGAAGTATGTTTGATTTTGTCTCTGAGCCAGGCTTGTATGTGACCACATTAACTGAAAATTACAGAAAATAGCACATCTACAAAGTCTCATTGTGATGTGTTTTCACCTTGTAGATTTGCTATTTTTGGCTAATGTTCCCCTAAAGTTGTAGTGGGGGGGAATAAGCTTGTAGATGAGCTATTTCCTCTGCTCTGGGGTTTGACCTGCTTGTCCTGCAGTTTTAACACAATGAAACAGGGACCCCTTAAAGGAGGAGTTCACCCAAAGAATGATTTATTTTCTATCAATTGCGCACCCCATGAAGCCTTGAATACATGGATTTATTTAGTTTTTTGTCGCATTCCTAAGCCAATAATTTGATGCCCGGGTGTATTTCCGGTAGGAGACACAAATAATCTACTTTGTGTCTCCTACCGGATACATTAGCCGGTAGGAGACAGGAATAAAATTATTAGCTTAGGAATGCGACAAAAACACAAATAAATCCATGGATTCAAGGCTTCATGGGGCGTGCAATTGATAGAAAATAAGTCATTTTTTGGGTGAACTACTCCTTTAACTGAGAGAAAGAGAAGAGAGAGAGAGAGAGAGAGAGAGAGAGAGAGAGAGAGAGAGAGAGAGAGAGAGAGAGAGATCTCTAAGCTAAGGGGTCCCTGCTTCATCTCTCTCTCAGCTAAGGGGTCCCTGCTTCATCTGTCTCTCAGCTTGAAGAATAGCTATTTTCAAGTAACCTCAGCTGAGAGTCTGTGTGTATGTGTCTTGTGTGACTTCCTGGGTCAGCCAGTGACATTGACATGCAAATCTGTGCCCTGCTTTTGAACAAAGAAGTAGCAGCCACGTGGGGGGTTGGGGCTTGTCCCTGGCTATTTCCTCTGCTCTGTAGATCTGTAACTGAATCAACTGATTCAATCATTTAGCTGGGGACCCCCTGGAGCCCCTGGGGGTCCCCAGACCACACTTTGAGAACCACTGATCTAGACACTGTTTCTCAACATCAGGTCCGGGGCCCACTAGGGGTCCATATGGACTCTTACAGCAGTGGTTCTCAAACCTTTTCAAGTCAAGGACCCCCAGATTAATATGTGTTTGGGCTGCGGACCCCCATCTGAAAAAGTGTTGTGCCAGGAACCCCCATCTGAAAATTACGCAAGTACTGTGCTTAAGTACAATAATTATTTTGAGGTACTTTTACTTTACTGGAGTATTTAATACTTTTACTTCTACTCCACTACATCTCAGAGGAAAATATTGTACTTTTACTCCACTACAATTAAATGAAAACTTTTGGTTACTACTAGTTACTTTGTAGATTTTGATTACAATTACAAAACACACAAACCACTTCAGCCCTAAATATATTTCAGCCGATTGAAAATAGCAGATCTACAAGCTCACAGTGAGTTTGTAGATTGTAGATAAATGTGGAAGGAGATACAGTCACTGTGATGGTGCTCAGTGTGAACGCGCCACCCTGTGGCTGAATGGCCACACTACATGTTGAAATTAGATACAATACATCTGGGGGGCGTGTCTGAGAATCTGGGGGTGTGGCCGAAAAAGGTACCTGGGGGTGAAAAAGGTACTGGTTTGAAAATGGTGAAGAAACCAACTGGCTACCACTGTATACTGAGTTAAAGGAGTAGTTCACCCAGAAAATTGCTTATTTTCAATTTCACACTCCATGAAGCCTTGAATTCATGGAGATTTTTTTGTTTTTGTCTCATTCCTAAGCCAATAATTTGATGAGCGGCAGAGACTCAAAGAGTCAGTCTCCTACTGAGTCTCCTACTGACCGATGACCCGGTCATCAAATTATTGTTGTCAGAATGTAGAACAGTGAAAGAAATGAAGTAACATCCAATTAGTAGTCAGCCACAAGTAATTGTTTTACATTGTTTACGATCAAATACTCACAAAATCGAGCCAGATGAATGTAGTCAGAAGCTGAGATTTTTCATCCTGTTTTTTGTTTTTATGCAAAAAAAAATAAAAACAAATAAAGAAATATATAATTCTTTACATGGACCTATTATTTTACAGAGATTAAACTACATTTTTCTCAATTGACAATTGAAAGTCCAGACTGCATAACACAACTAAATGAAATACTATAAACCGCTTGTCTGAGTGACAAGGGGTTACTTAGGCACGGGTGTCAACATTGGCACAGGGAGAGGTGATCACTGGCACATGCTGGCATAAGTGTGAGACAGAGGATTTCTGGTTTAAAATAAAATAAAATATATATTTTAAATGTAGTCAATTAAATTAAGTCCCCTCACATTTGTATGTAAATTACATCCTGCACATAATTCTACATTCATTCAAACCCTGAACTCTGACTGGGGAGTGAGTCTGGGAGATAGGTTGGGGTCTAATGACAAAATGTCCTGATGTGAAAGAAAATAATAATAATGAAAGAAAAGGCTGTTGTATTTATGGACTGTCAAAATCTGTTGGAAATGGTGTTAATGTTGATATGGCACACTGACTATCAAGAAAATAAAAACATGGCACTTCATGTCAAAAAGGTTGCTGACCACTCTGTAATAACTATGTTGTGGAGAACAGAATGTTCACTGATTCTCCAAGAGGACGTACCACGCCGAGAATACCGTACAGGGTGAAGGATGCGTTGACATAGGTGGGAGTCGACATGTTCATGACGGGCCGTATGGCGCTCAGCTTGAAGACAGGTCCCAGAGCCTCCAGGAGAGCAGGGGGATCCGGACGCGTACAGTTCAATACAATGGCACCATCACATGGAGCTGTGGGACGACGCTGGTCATGTTATGGTTATTTGTTATCTTACAGACTTTAAGTTAACTCATTAAAGGTACGGTAAGTGATGTTGTTTTTGTAAAAAAGGTTAAAGTACTATATTTTGATAGTAATCATTTCTATAGAGCGTTTGTTCGGTCACAGGGGTCTCTCCAGCTCTTTAGTAAACAGAATATAGTACATTTTCAGGTGACAACATTTGAGCCAATCAGGAGAGAGCACTGAAAATGCATTTTCTGTTTAATAAAGACCTATAACGAGTACTATCAGAACATAGACCCATTTTGCAATTATTTGAATAATTGCAAATCAATTACCCTACCTTTAACCACTTAAACCCTGTATAACTTGTTATACAATGAACGCTGAATATAGCCAAAATACAAACACACAACATGGTGAATTGGGACACATTGTGAGCTTGCTTTGATATATCATGTTATCATTCAGGGGTGGGCAACCTTAGGCATGGGTGCCAACATTGGCACAGGGCAAGGTGGTCACTGGACACTGGCACACTGCCACAAGTGTGAGAGAGGATTTTCTTTTAAAGTTAAATATTTAAAAGAATGTAGTCAATTAAATCAAGTCCCCTCACATCTGTATGCAAATTACATCCTGCACTTAATTTTACATTCATTCTGAACTCTGGGTTGTATAATCCTGAAAATATTTCAAAAGAAGAAAAATAAATAAAGGTTGCTATGTATATGGACAATCAAAATCTGAAATATTCTATTGTGATGTGGTGTCATCATTCTTAATGTTTATATGGCACACTATCAAGAAAATAAGTCCCAACAACATTCCACTGCTTTATAAATACTAAATATAAGTTAGTGGCAAATAAAACCACCTTGATTCTTGATTCTTGTAGATATGCTATTTTCTCTATTTCTGAACATTTTCATACAGAATTAGAATTAGAGAGAATTAGAGTGGATGCTGGGGTGGTGGTTGGAGCAAGATAACAAAAAAAATTAAGCATCAATATTAAAAGACCACTCCTTACCTTTCATGACACTGATGGTAAGGATGCACAAAATCACAAAGGGCTGGACTGATGGCTGGAGCAGCTAAAATTGACATTAGCAAGATTAAGTAATATAATCAACAGTTAAAAATGACAGAACTAGAAGTGTTTATCACAATCAGAGCTTAATCCAGTTTTTTTGTCTTACAATTAACCTACACATGAGACATGACAGTATGCACCATGAAAACACAATTTACCTTCAGTTTAGAATTCTTGTCAGCCATCACACTGTGATTTCAACGCTGTCAGAGTGTAATGGTTTCTTCAGCTTCCAAATGGCTGCAGATCACAGATTAATTTATAACCAATGCAAAGGTATTTTACATAAACAATCAATCTTGAATGATGTGTGGGGACTGTGGATGGAAATGAGCTTCCAGCTAAATCCGCCATGTTTACATGAGATACTTTTCATCTTATTGAATTCACATTCATGTACTGAATGTTCATTGGTCCTGTCCAAATAAACAATAAAGCAAAGTAACAGTAATATTTCCCCAGAAAATTACTGGACCATAGTTCTTCTTAAGTATTCACTTTCTTCATATTAATCAATTGTTCAGAGAGGAACGATTGCAGAATTTTAAGACGTTTCTAAAACGGTGCAGAAGGATCTAATCCAATACCTACTTGCAAACTCTTGCTAATCCCAAATTAACCTTGTGTCAGTAGGCTTAATCCCAAATAAGACATGCAGTGGCACAGACAGCATAAAATAAGCCAAGAGTGCCTTGGGAAAAACCTTCACCAAATCAGGTGGCTTTTTACATCTCTGTTCTGTTTTGCCTATACGTGTTTGGACAACAGAGCTTCAGTTGTGGTGGATGGCTTGGTAAGTCTGTGTGTCTGTAGGTAGTGAGAACTATAACCACAGTGGTGTGTGACTCTCACACCGGGGGGGGGGGGGGGGGGGGGGATACCGATACAAAAGTATCGGTATCAAAATATACCTAAAGTACTCAAAGTAAAAGTATCCATTGTGCAGAATGCCCAGATCCACAAGTTCAAAATGTATAAAAAATCTTCAGTTTTCATATAATTGTATTAGAGTAAAAGTACATTCATTTCCTATGAGATGAAGTGGTGTAGAAGTAAAAGTATTGAAAATTGTAAATACTGAAGGAAGTAAAAATACCTAAACATTTTACTTGAGTACATGTACTTAGTTACTTTAGACCACTGGATTTCACCCCCACCCCTTCATGGTAGGGGTGACATCTGCTGGCCACATAAAAAAACAAATGAAGAATACAAAAAAAGGTTCTACTTTGCTTTCTGCAAAAGGATTAAAAACAGTCTTTAGTCCTTTTTCAACTTTGAGAAATGTATGTCTGTCTGTCTGTCTGTCTGTCTGTCTGTCTGTCTGTCTGTCTTCGGGTTTCACTACTGGGTTGCTTTCAACTGTTTTACTTTTGTGTACACTTTAACCCTTGTGTCCTTATTTTTGACATGTTTAAAAAAACATTTCAAAGCCAACAAAAATAGCAGAGCTCATAATGCGACCTGTTGTATTGGGCTTAAGTGGTTCATCTTGTTTGACATTTGGTTGTGTTGTTGTTTTGTTTCATGCAAAACACTTAAAACATTTCGGACCAAAATAGTTCGACCTGTGAAAAGTGTTGCTGATGTTAGTGTGCTAGAAAGCCGCAGCGGGCAGCGAATGCAAATGGCTTTCTCTTGTGGTCCCAGTTGTCTGGGTTTATTTGCATTTCATGCAACATATCATGGAGTGCTGCCTCTGTGGCCTCACCGCTCTATCAAAACAAAAGACTTCATGTCGCGAAGCAAGGTGTGACAAGGAGGAGACATACCCATATTAATCATATTCATAAAAGTTGTCATTTATTTATTTAATTTGAATGGAGAATATAGGCCACAGTGCAGAGTATATATATAACAAGGCCTAACATTCATATGCATACAGTATGACAAATGAGAAGGCTAGCACAAGAGCAGATTTATAAATAGGGTTAGATTTCTGAATGACTCAAGGGATGACTTCTTAAAAATAGATTCATAAGTTCAAGCCTGATAACATGGTGGTCAAGTCCTGGGTACAGATGCCCTGCATGCAGGCTTCACAGTGGGCAGCCTCATGGGGTCCTCTAACTTCCACGTTACGAAAGGTCCTGTTCCTTTCGCCCACATATTCACCGTAGCACTTTTCCCTGATCTTCTCCATCAGCTTCTCCAGGAGAACTTCAATGTTCTCTGAGGGGACCGTGGGGTCCTCCATAGGGGCTTCATTGCACCGCCTGCATTTCTGACGAAAGCGTTTCACCTTAACGGTTCCCTTCCCCGCCTCCAGGCGCATGTGGAAGAGCACCATCACCCTGTTGGAAGGCCAGCCTTTCTTACACTTGGAACACTTGAACCTGCATAATGAAGACAGTTATTATTATTATTATTATTATTACAATTTTATATACACAGTAAAACCTGGAGTGTTAAAAGACGACTTCACCCATTTTCAACCTGTTCATATCATGAGCATATAATGCTCATGATAAAATTGTTTAAAAAACATCTACTCTGTCTGTATTTTTGTCTCATATAGGGCTGTGGAAACCCGTCTACCAGTGACATTCATGGTAGGCACAATTTTTTTTCTTCAAATTTTTATTTTTATTATTGCAAGAACAATTGGGCAATCATCTCTTCCAATTTCACTTTTTACCAGCTGCTTGCAAAGCAGCGCAGTCTATAAAGAGACAGACCTCATCATCATTATTCGAAATTTGCATCGAGATGTCCTTTAAGCCAATGGGGAGACCCTGCTGCCTCATTTGCATCATGTTCGAAATTTGCATCGAGATGTCCTTTAAGCCAATGGGGAGACCCTGCAGGAAACACAGCTGTGTTCCCCCCCCCCCCCACACACACACACACACACACACACACACACACACACACACACACACACACACACACACAGGCTACGCAGAGAAAAAAGAGAGAAGAGAGAGAAAGTGCAAGCAGTATTTGAGTAAATATACTTAGTTACTTAACGTGTGGAGATGGTTCTCTCTCTGCTGCTAACCCCCCCTCCCCCCCCACACACACACACGCAGGCTACGCAGAGAGAAGAGAGAGAAAGTGCGTGGGCAAATGTGCCCATGCTAGTATGGGGGAAGTGGAAGTACTCGAGTAAATGTACTTTGTTACTTTACACCACTGCCTGGTCTTGCACATTGACTGGCGCGTGACGTGTGAATAACAGCTCCGCTCCGAAACTTTCGGGGCTGCTGGAGCTACGTGGTGTGTCTCTCTCACACACACACACACACACACACACACACACACACACACACGCACACACACACACACACACACACACACACACACACACACACACACACACACACACACTTCATCTTCATTAGTAGCAGCTGTGTTTGCCCTACGTGCCATCTAAACTGGCTTTGGGAGACACCATCGTCGTAGGTTCTCAAGTGCACGGCGTGCGTGTGTGCTAAAACTACATTCGGGAGACAGCATGCACGTAAAGACCTCCTGGACGAAGCCTACGTAACGCCTATGTAAACTACGTAGTGCTGTCCTACACTACACAGCAGTTTAAACACCCTTTGCGAATATATACAGTGAAATGGATCATAAAAATACCAGAGCCAACTGTCAGATGTCCTGAAGCAGTCCACTCCAAATACAACTTTTGAATAATATATTTATGAATTAAATTACAGCGTTGAGGTGACATCTGCAAGTTAAATAAAACACAAAAGTGTCCCCATTATGCAAGTAAATTAAATATACTTAAAATACCAAAAGTAAGGGTATGCAGAATGTCCCATTTCCCAAATGTAATATGTAATAAAATATTTTGAAAATAGCAGATCTACCAGCTTGTGAGGCGTTGTGAGCACAAGCTCGCAACGCCTCACAAGATGGTAATAGATATGCTATTTTCAAAAGATTTTTTAAACATTCATAAACATGGCGAGCGCAACAGCTGTCACTTTGTGAGAGGAACTGGGGACTTTCATCATAACGTTTAACTATAAAACTTGTATGTCCATCCTTCAGTCCGGACGTTACAAGGCTAATGCCGTATCAGTGAAAGTAATTAAGTAAATTTACTCAAGTACTGTAGCCTACTTACGAACAATTCTGAGGTATTTCTTACTTTACTGGAGCATTTCCGATTATAAATAACTTTACTTCTACTCCACTACATCTCAAATATTGTACTTTTTTACTCCACTACAATTTTTTAAAACTTAAGTTACTAGTGACTTTTGTAGATCTTGATTATTATTACAAAACATACATTAACCACTTCAGACCATTGCGGCCAAAACGTCTCATGACGCATTGTGAGCTTGTAGATCTGCTATTTCCGTGCTCTAACAGCAGGCTATGCATACAAGATCAACTTCACTCCATCGCCAGTAGTGCGTCGCGGCTCGTTTTGTTTTTAATGCCACACGTTTTGCACCTTTGTTGGATAAGCATAAGATAAAGTTGAATAAAGAAACATGACATCACTGCAAGAGCTACTAGTGTCTACCAAACTGTGGATACACTTGGCAACTGGAGGGACTGGACTGCTACTGTACCCTGGACGTCACGAGTCACGACATGTCTCCAGTGAGTCCAGTCCAATCTAACAGTCCAACTCTAAACAAACTACATAAATGAACTCACCAATAGTAAGTAAACTATTTACACACACTACATTTCTGCCATGCGTGCTGCTGTTTCAGCGCCCCACCTACATTGAGTGACGGCACAACCTCACATACTGTATGAAATGATTTGACAATCAACCATGAATGGATTAGGAGATTCAACACCAGAGCTCACAGCTGCTTGTCTGCCGTAGAGAAGCCCCTGCTAAAACAAATCTAAACTAGATAAAGTGCTCCTCCGCCAGGTCAGGTAGGCTATTGTGGCCTCCTGGTGGCGCTATAATAGGCCAATGTGAAAAGGGTGCCATTTCTTCTTAGGCCTTGCACGACAATCGGACAATGACTGCATTCATGATTTGAGGCATTTTGTTAAAAACATTTGTTTTGCTAAATTAGACCTGCTGGTGGCGCTATAACAGGCCAATGTTAAAATGGTGGCATTTGTTCCTCAACAAAGTGTGAATGTGTGTGCAAAGTTTGACCACAAGGCAGATGTGAAAAATGCAGGGCAAATGTTTTTCCTTGATTGATTGATGATTGATGTAGTTTATTTAGTAAGACATGAGAATAGTACATGACAGTACATAACAGTACATGGAAGTACAAATTCACAATACAAGGTCTACTAAACTGGAACTCTCATTAAGCACTAAGCTTGTTTAAGATGAGAACCCCATGCACACAAATCATGATGATATATAAGAGGCAGATAGATATACACACTACTATACAGAATGTCATACAATCAGCTTTCAGGTTACTGGTATGAAGAGAGAAAAAAAAATATATATATACAAAAGAGGAAAATGAAGGAGGGGGGGGGGGGGGTAGGTTAAGACTTGGACAGGGGCCATTTTCGAATTGCAGCCTCCTGAAGGTGTATCTTTAGGGCAGTTTTGAAAGTGAGTAGGGTTTTACACTCCTTTACTCCTTTTGGTAGGGCATTCCACATTTTTGATGAATAGCATGAGAACGAGTTCATTCCCTTAATTGAGCCAAATCTGGGTTGAACATGATTTGTGGAGCTGCCTCTGATGTTATGATCATGGACTTCATTAACATTTTGGAAGTATTTTGACAAATACAGGGGGATCCCAATGTTGTGGTGTATCTTGAAGACCAGGCCCATAGCAAGTTGCTGTACTCTGTCCTCAACCCTAAGCCATCCAATCCTAGCAAAATGAGCAGGGGTTAGATGGGTTTTGTGATTGAGGCCAAGAAGTAGCCTTACAAGTTTGTTTTGGGATGTTTGGAGCCTTGTTTTTAAGGCCTTGGAGGTGTTGTGATACCATGAAGTGCATGCATAATCATAATGACCTTGAATGAGGGCCCCTGCAAGAATCTTCAGAGTATTCTTACTGACTAGACGATCAATCCTCCACAAATAGCGTGTTGTTTGGTTGACATTTTTGATCACTTTTTCGGCGTTTTTGTTTCCAGAGAGGTTTGCCTCCAAGATGGAGCCCAGGTAGGTAATTTCATCCTTTCTTTGGATGACATCATCACCCACTTTGATCGTGAAACTCTCTGCCTTGCTAAGGTTAGGACTGGACCCAAAGAGGATGGATTCAGTTTTACCCAGGTGTAATGAAAGCTTGTTGTCAGAGAGCCAGATGCAGATCTTGTCGAGTTCGGAGCTGAGAGTTTTCTCAACCTGCAGCCTGTCCCTGTCCGAGACTAGCAGGGCCGAGTCATCTGCGAACAGGAACAGTTTGCAGTCGCAGGCTGATGACATATCATTCACATATATCAGGAACAGTAAAGGTCCTAGTATACTTCCTTGTGGGACACCACAAGTCACAGGGAGGGGGGGGACTGGGTGCCGTTTACTTCCACCACCTGCTCCCTCCCTTCCAGGTAGGATCTCATCCAGTTCACTGACGTATCATCAAATCCTATTGCTTTGAGCTTATTGATCATAATTGGGTGATTAACGGTGTCAAAGGCCTTCTGGAGGTCCAGCATGACCATGCCGCAATATTTGCCCTTGTCGACATCTTGTTTGATAGAGTCGTTCAAATAGAGAAGGCATGTGTCAGTGGAGTGGTTTGTTCTGAAACCAGATTGGAATTTGTAGATTAGATTTTTCTCGTCATAGACTATTTTTTCCATGACTTTCGAGATAGAGCTAAGAATAGAAATAGGGCGGTAGTTGCCAGGGTCTAATTTGTTTCCTTTTTTGTACAGAGGGGTCCCCCTTGCTTTTTTGAAATCGTTAGGGACCCGTCCCTGTATGATGGAGAGGTTTATTATGTGGGTAATGATTGGAGCAATGGAGGCGGCTGAGTCTTTTAGAAATTTGGCGGGGATATTGTCGAGGCCTGTGGCTTTGTGTTGATGAAGAGCACTCAATTTTTTAAACACCTCTTCTGTTTTCACAGGGGAGAGTTTAAAATCGTCTTTGCGTACACCCTGTTTTTCGTAAAATGAGTCAACATACTCTTCACCATAGCACCCAGAGTGAGGGGGTAGTTTTTCAACCAAATCTGAGGTTATGGTCGTGAAGAATATGTTGAGGATTTTACTCACTTCATGTTTGGATGTGATGAGAGTGTCATTCACCTTGAGGCTTATGTTTGTAAACCTGGTTTTCAATTTCTTGCTGCAGCCTAGTAGGTTGTTGAATAGCTTCCAAAGCTCTCGTGGTTTGCTTTGATTTTCCTCAATTTTGTCATCGAGGAAGCTTTTTTCTGCTAATAGGAGCATGCCATTAACCTTGTTTCTTAGCTTGTTTCTTTCTTTTTCAAGTTTAGCTACGTGGGATTCGAGACCTTTGTTAAAACACTTGGCGAGTTTGATCCTACCTTTATGAAGCTCAAAACATTTTTTGTTTCTGACTTTCATGGCAGTAAGGATGTCCGAATTCATCCATGGTACCGAGTGGGTTTTGACCCTGATGGTTTTCATGGGAGCCATACTGTCCAAAATTTGAATGAATTTGGTTTTGAAACCAAGCCAAGATTCGTCTACCTGTGTGCTGTTTAGTATGTCGGACCAGTCCAGTTCCTCTAGCCTGTGATCTAAGTCCTCACTCTTATAGTTTTTGAGGTCTCTGATCGTGACTGATTTGTGGTAACCGGTCTTAGGTTTACGTTTCTTTCTGGTGCAGAAGATCATGTTATGATCAGATATGCCACAGGTAGAAACACCACTATTGAGGATTTTGTCCTTGTCCGTTGTTAGAATGAGATCTATGGTAGTTTGAGTGGAAACACACAGCCTTGTGGGCTGAGTGATCACCTCTAGGGACCTCTAGGGAGTGTGCATACAAAGTGTGCATACAAAGTTTTACACAGATCGGTGCAGTTATAGGTAAAAACATGAATCGGCATGTTATAGCGCCACCATGAGGCTGATTTGAAAATGTTCAAATGGCATTTCTTTCTCGGCCTAGTGGGAATGTGCGTGCAAAATTTCACGGAAATTGCATCCTGTGTTCATGATTTGAGGCATTTTGTTCAAAACGGAGCACTCCTGCAAACTTTGGAAGACATTTTTAGCCAATCAGGATGGAATATGAAAAATCTGAAAGACCTGTTTCGTTTAATGACTATAGAGATATTGTGTACCGATTTGTGGGATTTTTGGACAAAATCTGTAGGAGTACTGTAAAAAAATATGTTTTGCACAATTCGGCCTCCTGGTGGCGCTATAAAAGGCCCATGAGAAAAATTTGGGGCAGAGGTTCTGAATTGGCATCCAGGGAGTGTGTGTGCACAGTTTCGCTATGATTAAGCCAACGGTGCCGGAGATAAGCTAGTGACAGACGGACGGACACACACACACACGGACGGACGGACGGACGGACAGGGGGAAAAACACTCTCTCGCCATGCCTTTCAGCCTGGCGGAGGCAATAATCATTAAAAAAAACGTAATAATATTAAAAATACTATCAGAATAATCGCCGTTGGTGTACAACGGCGAATAGTGGCTTTGATATTCGAATATTCGACTATTCTGTGAATGCCCTAATAGTCCGTGATCCAGGACCCCAAAAATGGGGTCATCATTACCATCTGGGGTGATTAATTCTCATAGTGATTTTTGGGTAGGTATACACCCCTAGAGCTAGGAAAAATGTGATAGCCTTGCATCGGTGGTAGCTATCTGTGTGTTATCACTCCTTTTATAACCACAAGCCAAAACACAGTTTTCAAAATCCGAATGAAGCATTCTACTTCAAACTGATGGTTCTCTCTTATTATTGACCCTCTCTCTCTGAAAAATGGTTGGGATAAAGCTCAGACTATATATTGTCCAGAAAGGTTGTTAAAATTTGCATATCTAGAATATTTTTCTGTTACAGGCAGTGACAACATAGTGACTATATGTGACATAAGATGTACTTTGGTTTTAATGAAAGATGGAACACAAAGGGTTCCTTTGTAAATTACCTATAGATTTAAAACCATGTTTACATACATAGATTCTAAGGAAATGTATTATGAAATTCAATAAACAGAATATAGTGCAATGGGTAAGAAAATATCCAAAATGGCCACTAAACACACGCCTGGCAATTTTTTACTTTTAATCCGCTTGTCTTAGAATACCTCTGTTTAATACCTCTTTTTTAGGGTTTCATATGTAGAATCCATTCCTGATGTTATTTTTTTAATATCAGGTCAATCATGTCAAAGGTCAGGTCAAGGTTAAAATTGACCTCTGGGAGAACAACAAATGGAAACAACTTGATGAACATTCATGGTTCACTATTCATGATTTTGTTTTGTGAAAAGTGTCATTAACATGTCACAAGAATTGGTATTCATAATAACATGAATGTAAAATGATATAATCTAATGTCAAATATGTATCTTTTGCAACTACATCTGTATTCTCCAACCCACATCCTGTTCTACCTCATCCTTACAAGTATCCTCCTTATTAACATCACTCCTCATCTGTAGCTTGAACATATCATCAGTAACCATCTTCACCAGAGCAGTTACAGTACATCAGTGATGTACTTCTCACTCTCTGTGCCCTAAATTGATATTGCACCATGTCACATAGCTCTGACGGTGGGGTCACCCTTAGCAATGACAGGAACAAGAATATCCTAGATCTCCTATCCAAATTTTGTGACATCAAACGACTTGTCAGGTGGGGCTTGGTGGTCTGCCACTTTCCACAACATCACTTGTAAATAAATGAGCCCACATGTGGTGCAACAGGTTGGTCGGTGTTGGAGGAAGGGCCATTGACTTGTGGCACCCACCTCACCCAGCACATCAGGGTAGCCTGGGAAGTTCCCTGCCAGCAAAGTGTAGTGTGCTCTGATCTTGCCTTTGTCATACATATAAGACTGTCCCATCCCAATGCTCCATCTATACTTTACACTGTAGGTCCACCTGATACACCCCAATACACAGCATACAACAGGACAAGAACATCAGTGTAATCACTGAGCATGTGTATCACACCCTTTCCAGAGATGGCTGCATCAGGGATATAGGAACTCATGGTGATGTCTGCCTCATCATGACTAAATGCAGTATCTATCGTCAGCACTGAAGGTGTACAACATGCTCAACGGCTTCTGCTTAATGTTCTTACTCTTCATGATGACATCTCATGTGGGTAAAGGACATTACTATTCACAACAGCATGGGGGCAAATTAGCCAAGGATGGGATTGAAGAGATGATCTTTCTGTGTGTGAGGAATCCTACACCCCAATATTTTATGACCAAGACACACCAGTGCTTCAACTCTCCCTCTGTTTCTGCACATTTTGGGGAAGGCTTCAGTCCACTCCACTCACATGCATCATGACAGCATCTTTCCTGATCGTTATGGCAGTCTGCTCCCCAGACTGGTCAGCAGAGACAGTGATCCAGAATCCATCATGGTGCCGACAGACAAGGTCTAGCTTAGCCTCTGTGCTATGGCATGGAGCACATGCATCTTCAGCAGGCACTGGGTTAGATATCAAGCACACTGCACATGGCCAGCATGGAAGAAGTGCTTCAGTCATGTGCTTCATGAGAGAAAAGGTGAAGTTAATGTCAATGTGTCTCCCTGCGCATTCAAACTGGTGGATGTGAAGTGTAGGAAGAAGTTGTCTACCCACTGTCAGCCAGTAGGATGGAGATGTGCAGTGTCCAGGTAGGCTACTGCTGTATCTGTTCAAATGTCTTTGGCCAAGTTGATAGAAACCACTTCAGAGTGCTGCTGATACACTCAGGACTGACCACTGAACTTGCCTGTCATGTTCTGCAACCACATGCATTTCCACTTCCAGTGCTGAACCTTGCATCAGTTTTGCAATGCAGCTGAAGAATATAAGATGCTTATATACCTGCAAGGTGTCAACAAACGGCTCCATGTCAATTGTGAGGTGAATAGGGCCTGCTGTACATGTCAACCAGTGACCATATCTGCTGCCTGCTTGGACACCTGGTTGGACGATAAGGTGTGAGAGAGACCTTGACCTGACCTTTAGCACATAGGCCAAAGACTGACCAGCAAGTCAAAATATAACATTAGAAATAGATTCTACACCTATGAATGCCCCCCCCCCCCCCAGGTCCCCATATGAATCACGTTCACGAAGTTCACAGATTCCCTCACACAACTGCAATATTTTGTTGTTTTTAACATAATTTAGTACAATGGAACATCACCATGGGATGGACACCATCTTTGATTTGGCAATACAAAATTAACTGATGGTAGTTTCACTGATTCAGCCATATTTCTTGAACCCTAAGACCTAGTTTTAGACACCAAAACCACCTTTCTAGGTTGAACAGTATCATAAAGCCATTTAAGCTCCTGGCAGTCATATTGGACGCCATCTTGAAAATGATGGCTTTACGAGAAATATAATTTCCTAGATTTTTTTGTATGTTCTTAAGCATGCCTAGACGTACCAGAATCAATTGAAAAACCTTTTGTATATTTTTTTGGGGGGGGTTAATAGTATGTTTTCATATATTGACCCATGTAATTTTCGCCTAGTGTTATAACATAAAATGCATGATAGCACTCATAAAGCTACCATTGGTGCAAGGCTATCACATATTTTCTAACTCTAGACATGCATACCTTGACAAAAATCACTATGAGCATTAATCACCTCAGATGGTAATGACCAACCCCCCTGGCTCACGGACTATAACACACACACACACACACACAGAGAGAAAGAATACAGCATTGTAGCCAAACCGAGAGCAGTACTGGCAGCGGACGTAGGGGGGTTTTCCGGGTTGAATGGGAAACATGGCCACAGGCTGACTAAATAAGCGATTTAAACGGGTAGTTTCGCTCCGGACCCAAAATATTATGCCCCGGACGAAACCTTAAACATCTGTGCGGCGTGGAATCTACCATTAGTTTTGGGATACGATGTTGACAAAAGGGTAAACGGCGGAGCCTTTGCGGCCGTTCCACCGATTCTGGGTGACATCCACATAGAACCTCATCTCGGAGCTGTATAGCGGAGTGAGAGGTTCTTAATGGAGCTAGCAGCTGGTAATAATATGAATTTCAGTCACTTGTTTATCTTGTCTGAGTTCTCTATCCTGATTGGATAAAATTTGTATCCTGACCTGAAAATGCATTTTCTGTTTATTAAAGAGCTGGAGAGACACAGAGACTCATGTTACGGCGCTTTCACACTATGGTCCCGGGTGCGCACCCCGGACCACATGGCAGATGTTGTGGTAGTGTGAACGTAGCGAACCGTTCCCCGTAACGCATCACCGTACCGTACCCGAAACCACCTTGGGAGGTAGTCTCGGGTCCGATTGCTGCGGAGTCGGGAACGGAACGCGGCAGTGTGAATCCATCCGTTCCAAGAGAAGGAAGTGGACTGCTAATCATATATCATTTATATATTTTTTATAATGACACATTATTTTAGCTGGGTTATACCTTCTCATAGTTCTACTTGAATGTTGACAAGAAATAATAATCCCGCTAGTGTTTGAGTAGCGCGAGCCGTGAAAAATAATAAACAAAAAACACATGTGTGGTTGCGTGATTTGTCCTATGTGTAACCAAGCTGACAGAGATAGACGCTGACGCCAGCTGCTCCTCTACAAACAGGCTCCTTTTATCATTTTAACACCGTAACTTTTATCCACCTTTTTACTTTGGACCTTTATTCATTCATGTTCACATGGCCATTGGATTTTATTGATTGGATACGCTGATATTAGTGTATTTATGTCACTAGTCGGATTGCAAGCAGTAGCCAGTGGCGGGTTTTGACAGCTGTCACTCTCTGCCTGATCCTTCCTGCACTGACGATCGGATGCACTGCTTTGGATGTGTATTGTTGATCTGTTGTTATTATAACCCAAGACAACGTCAGGAACACAGTCAAACTTTATTATTCACTCTAGAGTGACTTTTCTTCTGTGAATGACATTCGCTCTCCCAAAGCCCCATAGTCAACAGCGTCCCCATGAGGCACATATTTACCATTACTGTTCAATGAAAATGGTCTCGAGTGCGTTAGAATCTTGGCCAGTGTGAATGCTGGCCAGCCAAGCGTACTCGGGAACGGTTTGATTCAAACGAACCCAGTCTGAAACCGCCCTTACTGAACAAACACTCTATAGCAATGAGTACTATCAGAATCTAGTTATTTAACACTTATTTTAACCAAAGAAAATCACTAACCCTACCTTTAATGCTGTAGTCCTTAAACTATATCTGAAAATCAAGAATGGAAATCTGTGGCTGTTTGTGAAGACATTTGCTCAATTTAGTGCCAATATTATTTTGTACTTGTAAAAAGATTTTGTATTTGTAAACACATTTTGCATTCGTAAAAAAAAAGATTTGTATTCGTAAAAATAATTTGTACTCGTAAAAAAAAGATTTGTATTCGTAAAAAAAAGCTTTGTATTCGTAAAAATAAATTGTACTCGTTAAAAAAAGATTTGTATTCGTAAATAAAAGATTTGTATTTGTAAAAAAAAGTTTTGCATTTGTAAGCAAACTATTTTTATGTGTCCATAAAAAAAAGATTTTAAACTTTTTTGCTATATATATTTTTTGGTGTGTTTGTAACATGTGTTAAACATGTTGTAATTGTAGAATTATATTTACAATGAACATTGTGACCAGAAAAAAATTACTTTCTACAGATTGCAAAACTTTCTACAAGTTGCAAAACTTAATTTTTTGCACTCTGCACTTCCGGGTCTGAGCCAATCACGTGAGGCCTTTCCCACTACCCAATCATAAAGCTCCATAGGTCTCCATGGCAACATGGCAAACGGGGTTGCCATGTTGCAACCCCAAGAGTTTTAGCTACAACATAATTCCATTGCTCAGGAAATAAACAACGGATTACAATAATATATAATTCCCTATAATCAGTAACATGTAGGTGATACCTATTGTCAAGTCAAGACTCAGAAAGGGAGCTTTGACTTAGTGCTGAGAGCCTAGTGCCAATCCTCTTCCTCCTGGCCCATGTATAGTCAAAACTACACCCCTGCTCTACACTACTGCCCTGCTCTACACTACATTTCCCAGAATGCAGCAGCAAAATGGCCGCTCATTACCTGATCAGAAACACCTGAAAAGGAATGGAGGTGCTCAGTCATTAGACAAACACACTTCAGAGAGGAGAGAAGGAAAACTCAAGTTCTACCAAAGAAGTTCAGCCCGAAGAACTGGTTTTATTTACTTTGTTTTGCAATACTGCTTATGTGTTTAAAATGTGGCTTACAATGTGTTCATGTTTAACTGGTTAAGGTTAAATCAAGGAACACATTGCAGCATTGCACACACATGAAGTAACATTGTCCTCTTTTTGTGTTTGGAAAGAGAAGTGTGAAATGCAAAATAATACAAAGTTAAAAAGGTTAAAAATTCTGTTAATGATTTAAAACTCTTAAAATGTAGAAAATTCATGAAATTACCATGTTATGGTTTATTTGAGTTAAGACTACTAAAATGTGGAGTTCATGAATTTGACATGTTAAAAGGCTTAAAATGCTAAGTGAAAAAGAGCTGATCTACAAGCTTGTGGATCAGCTATTTTTCCTAAGATGTCTTTATTCCATTTAAAGGACTTAAATGGTTGATTCATTTAGACTGGTTAATTCATTTAAAATGTTTAATTAAAAATATTGACTTTAATAACTTGTTTAAGGCATTAATTGGTTAAAGACACTTTTGTTTGGCCTAAGGGCTTTAATTGTTTTAGGACATTTATTGTTTTAAATAATTTAATGTTTGAAACATTTATTGTTTGAAACCAGAAGTTTGGGAGATATGAGTTGTTTAAAAAATACCCTGATTTGTTGTAAAACGGCAATGTTGTTAAACCTTGTTTTTTCTGTCTTTAAGGTTTACAACCTGACTATGATGACCAATCAACAAAAAGAAACCAACAAATGAAATATAAGAGTTGGAAAAAATAAAAGGAGTTGATTGAGTTTAAGACTGAGTTGTGTCCTTGTCTTGGGTTTGGAGCTGAACTGTGAAAGAACTTGACAGTTGTAAACCAGCAGCCCAGCAACAGGACAAGAAGATAAAAGGCTTCAGAAAGTCTAGCAAAGGGAGCTGATGAAAAGTGTTGCGGAAACAACTAAGAAACCTGTGAAAGTCAATACTCAACTTCCAGGATAAAGAGACAAACAACCTGAAAAGGAAGGAAACCTCTCACTGATCAAAAATGGCGGAGGACGCGCTTGGCAAAACAATGGATCAGTTAAAGAAGGAGAGGACTGTCGCAAAAAGCTGCTTCACCAGGCAGGCCAACTACCTCAGCAGGAAAGCAGACAGTTTAAATGAGTTAGAGCTCAGAGAAGAATATGCAAAGCTATCTGCTGATGCACAGAGGGTCATTGAAGCTAATGATGATTTCAGGTCTGGGCTACTAGCAGAGGTTGAAGCCAAGGCAAAGGAGGGTGAAGTGGCACAACTTGACGAAGATAAGGAAGAATACCTTGAGAAGGTCACCAGCGACTGTGAGAGAAGGTTGGATGAAGTAAAAAGGCTTGTCCAAACCAACATCTGGACCAAGTACGGACTAGATGAGATGGACGCTGCATTCAGAGAAGCTGACAAGGCGTGTGCATATGCATTCACAATACCAGTGGAAAGCATTAATTGTGAAAACTTTGAAGTCTATCTACTTTTAATCGAGAGACTAATCAAAGGGGCATCTAAAACTTTGTCAGACTGGGAGCCATGGATCCCCACAGTAGGAGGCAGTGACTTCAGGAAGAATATCAAGGACCTGAAAAAGGCCAGCAATGATCTCGAAGCTAGAAAAGCTGAGTTTGCCAGAGCACGGACGGTTGAAAGGCAGGCTCCAGCAGCCCCCACGGTGAAGACAGAACCAACCGGGCATTTTATGCCGCTTGTGAAAATGAAGCCAACTAAACTGCCTACCTTTAGTGGCTGCAAAAGAGATTTCCACCGCTGGAAGAAAGACTGGGAGAGCCTGCAAAGGCAGGGAGAGCCGACTGGTTCACAGGAGGTCAAAAAGGTCCAGCTCCTTGACAGCATGGATGAGAAGATGGCCAAAGACCTCAGACTGTCGACCTACAACACAGCTGAAGACATATTCAGAGTGCTGGAAAACAGGTATGGAAATAAGTCCACCATTGCTGTGGAAATCATTGAAGAGCTGGAGAAAATCCCACCTGTGAAAGGAAACCAGCCGAGGAAAGTGGTAGACCTAATCCAGACAGTAGAGAAAGCCCTCTCAGACCTTACTGATCTTGGAAATACTGGTGCCCTCAAGAACCCACTTGTGGTAAAGTCCATTGAGAGCAAGCTTCCTGAATTCGTGAAGAGAGACTGGCTTGTCTTCATGGTTGATGCCAACAATAATGTCACTCAAGATAACCATTTCGACATGTTGCTCACATTCCTCAAGAAGCAGGAGGATATCTTTGAGAGACTGGATCACCTGAGGATAGTGGACAAGTCCGAAAGATATGATAAAGCAGAATGGAAAGGTAACAGGAAATATGCCTCCACCAAAACCACAAAGAAAGATGACACTGAAGATGGGTGTATTATCTGTGGAGAAGAGAAGCACAGAGACAGGATTTTCTTCTGCAAGAGATTCAAAGGACTGAGGCTGTCAGAAAAGGAGACGGCTCTTAAGAAGATTGGTGCATGCAGGAAATGCTTGGGGTGCCACAAGAGGAATGATGATGGCTGTAAAGATTATTACCTTTGCAAAAACAAAGACTGCAGAAGGGATGGCTCCTCAGATCACCACTTCTTTCTCTGCCCAAACCCAAGAGGAGAAGCAAAGAGAGGCGACAATGAGAAGCCACAGAAAGACAACAGGAACAAGAATGACCTAACAGAGGAACAGGAAAGGTTCTTGAGCGAACTCTCCCCGGAGGTAGCAGAGAGGTGCAGGAAGGCGTTCACCAACAAGACCTCCAAGGGAACTTCTACAAAGGACCAGATGGGTCTTCTAAAGGAAAGTGGACTGCAAGAGCTTCCTGTTTTAATGATGTTGATGGAAGTGACTGCTAATGCAGGCCAGAAGATTGGAACCCTGGTGGACCTGGCGTCAGACACCAACTACATAACCCATCAAGCAGCCGACAGGTTGAAGCTGAGGAGTGAAGAGATCACACTAGTTGTGCATGGAGTCGGTGGCATGACGACTAAAGTAGCCACAAAGAGATATCTTCTCAGGATTCGAGTCAAAACCTCCAAGGGAACAGAGAGGGCTCATGAACTTGTGTGCTATGGCCTAAATGAGATTGCAAAAGTTCACCGGGTAGTCAGACCTGAGCAGCTTAAAAGATTCTTCCCAGAAGTCGCACTTGAGGAGCTGAAGAGACCTGAGGAAATTGAGTTGCTCATCAGTCACAGAGAAGGAAGACTTGCCCCACAGAGGGTGAGAGCTGTGGGGGACCTTGTCTTGTGGGAAAGCCCTCTAGGAAAACCTGTGGGCGGAGCACACCCTGATCTTTTTAAAGAAAGAAATGTGGCTGCAAATAAGTCAGAGACTCATTTCGCTCGTTCTATGAGAACAGCTGCTGTCGAGTATGAGGAGATCCCTGCTAAAGGCCCCTTCAAAATAGAGACAGTTCACCTAGATGACGCCATGGTTGAGGCCAAGTACACAGCTGCCAGTCACAGAGACTTCCTAGAGTGGTGGAAGTGGGACAGCATCGACAAGCTGCAGAGAAAAGCATTTTCAGCAGTGGTGACAAGAGCCCAGGGAAAAAAAGGCCGTGGAGTCGCCCCTCAGGATCATCCCAAAGTTGAAGAGCCTGAGGCAAGAAATATTGCTGACCTGAGTCACTCTGTTCTCCGCTCAGACACATCTGAAGAATCTGATGAGACCTTACAGGGAAGAGTGCGTACTGGCTCCGTTGCCAAAAGCCTTCTGGATGTGAAGAAGTTCAGCAGTTTGTCCAGACTGGTTGGAGTCATAGCCTGGGTCCAGCGAGCTGCTTACAAATGGTTGGACCTGAAGATCCAGGCCACAAAGCAGGCAAAGTGGGAGGCAAAACCTTCAAGTGAAGAGCCTAGAGCGCAAGATGTCACATTCCCTGACACAACCCTCAACCGACTAGTCGTATTCAAAGACAAAGAGTCTGGACTTCTCGTCTGTGGAGGCAGGATCCAGTCCTTCAGTGAAGATAAAACTGCAGTGCCTGTTCTTCCGTGTGAAGCATGGATATCTACACTGCTAGCTCAAGAGGCCCACAATGTGAATCATGAAGGAGTGGCAGGAACTCTCTTGAGGATGAAAAGGAAAGCCTGGGTGATTAATGGTCGAAGACTGGCCAAGAAAGTAATAGATGGCTGTGTGACATGTCGAAAAGCAAGAGCGAAGCAATGTCAACAGATAATGAGTGACCTCCCACCAGAGCGGGCAGAACCAGCTCCATTTGAGTTCACCGCCATGGACCTGTTTGGGCCCTGCGAAGTCAAAGACGAGGTGAAGAAAAGAGTGAAGCTCAAAGTCTGGGGAATTGTATTCAGCTGCATGGCGTCCAGAGCCATCCATGCTGATATTGTCAGAAGCAAGTGGCACACAAGAGAGAGGAATGTTGCTGTTGGGGACATTGTTTGGCTAGCTGATCAAAATGCCTTGAGAAGTCAGTTCAAGTTGGCCAGAGTAATCGGTGTGAATCCTGACAAGGAAGGCATTGTTCGAGACGTCAATGTCAGGACATTTCCCAGCTACCCGGTTATGATTAAGAAGCAGGAAGTCATGAGCAAGAGGACCAAAGCTGAGAAGACGACCACCAAGATTCCTGCCACAATTCTCCACAGAGATGTCAGGCGTCTCGTTGTCCTGATTTCAGTGGACGAGCAACATGGAGGAAAGGTGACAGTCTCAGGGGAAGGATGAGGTGACCTCCTTGGGTTCAGTAACCAGGAGCTCAAGTGGGAGGTGTCAAGTCAAGACTCAGAAAGGGAGCTTTGACTTAGTGCTGAGAGCCTAGTGCCAATCCTCTTCCTCCTGGCCCATGTATAGTCAAAACTACACCCCTGCTCTACACTACTGCCCTGCTCTACACTACATTTCCCAGAATGCAGCAGCAAAATGGCCGCTCATTACCTGATCAGAAACACCTGAAAAGGAATGGAGGTGCTCAGTCATTAGACAAACACACTTCAGAGAGGAGAGAAGGAAAACTCAAGTTCTACCAAAGAAGTTCAGCCCGAAGAACTGGTTTTATTTACTTTGTTTTGCAATACTGCTTATGTGTTTAAAATGTGGCTTACAATGTGTTCATGTTTAACTGGTTAAGGTTAAATCAAGGAACACATTGCAGCATTGCACACACATTAAGTAGCATTGTCCTCTTTTTGTGTTTGGAAAGAGAAGTGTGAAATGCAAAATAATACAAAGTTAAAAAGGTAAAACAAAAGGTGAAAATTCATGAAATTACCATGTTATGGTTTATTTGAGTTAAGACTACTAAAATGTGGAGTTCATGAATTTGACATGTTAAAAGGCTTAAAATGCTAAGTGAAAAAGAGCTGATCTACAAGCTTGTGGATCAGCTATTTTTCCTAAGATGTCTTTATTCCATTTAAAGGACTTAATTGGTTGATTCATTTAGACTGGTTAATTCATTTAAAATGTTTAATTAAAAATATTGACTTTAATAACTTGTTTAAGGCATTAATTGGTTAAAGACACTTTTGTTTGGCCTAAGGGCTTTAATTGTTTTAGGACATTTATTGTTTTAAATAATTTAATGTTTGAAACATTTATTGTTTGAAACCAGAAGTTTGGGAGATATGAGTTGTTTAAAAAATACCCTGATTTGTTGTAAAACGGCAATGTTGTTAAACCTTGTTTTTTCTGTCTTTAAGGTTTACAACCTGACTATGATGACCAATCAACAAAAAGAAACCAACAAATGAAATATAAGAGTTGGAAAAAATAAAAGGAGTTGATTGAGTTTAAGACTGAGTTGTGTCCTTGTCTTGGGTTTGGAGCTGAACTGTGAAAGAACTTGACACCTATGTCTATCAAAAAATGAGGCGCAGTTTACGGAGCTAGTTCAGGCCAGGCAACTCAAGGGATTGTGCTAACCGATCAGGTGACTAAGTCACATGCACTCTTCTCCTGGTCGGTGGGTTATAAGTAATGCTCTGCCTACCTGTTCAGTCTGGTTGCGCTCTTCTGCTGTGATGACGTGCCGACGCTGATGCTGCTCTGCTGCTGAGATCCTGCCGGATCTGCTGCCCTTGCTTGCCTACGTATGCTGCTGACCATGAATAGTCTCATCCCACCGCCTCCCCGGCATCCACCTGTAGGCTCTGTTTCTAGATCCCCGTGGGGGTCTTTATTCATTCCCTGTAAATGCTATTTGGCATGTAACATTTATTAAAATGTTATTCTTACAGGGAGTGAATGGATTCAGATCCTGACGCCAAACTATGCTTCTTTATGCTTCCTATATCTATGCTCAAGCTTGCTCAATAAATATATATTCTAATCCAATCCAAGAGTTGTCTGACTGAAATGGTTTTATTGAAAGGCAATCAAAGGCTAGATTGAGTTTAGAAAGCAAACATCGGGTAGAATGTCCGGGGGCCTCAGTGCGGCTGCAGAGTTTGATTGAGTGTGAGACTAGGACACTCATTATCCCACATGCCATATGTCAAAATGACCGGCTTCACCGGGAATCGTGCGCGCGTATTTTTGTGAAATTTGGACAGAATATGTGGGAGGAGGAGCTAAAAGTGTGTTTTGAAGAAAATTCAAAATGGCGGAAAATCTATCCTGACGCAAATGGGCGTGGCTTATATGGGGAGTTGCGTCATGACCCATGGAATCTAGGGGGAAAAGATTTTTATTTTACGACCTACGGTTCAAGAGTTATAGACCAAAACGTAAAGGGGGCTTTTATAGCACCACCATGAGGCCAACTGGTGTACTTTTTTAAAATATAATTTCGGACTAAATTATGAACCTCCCCTCCAAGTCTTGTAACTCTAGCCCTTACAGTTTCTGAGAAAAAAATACTTGAAATCGAGTTTTTTTATTTTCCCATTAAAGTGGATGGGGAAATTTAATGCACTAATAAATTAATATCAATTAAACTATGTAACCAATCTCTTAGCAAAATACACGCGCACGATTCCCGGTGAAGCCGGTCATTTTGACATATGGCATGTGGGATAATGAGTGTCCTAGTCTCACACTCAATCAAACTCTGCAGCCGCACTGAGGCCCCCGGACATTCTACCCGATGTTTGCTTTCTAAACTCGATCTAGCCTTTGATTGCCTTTCAATAAAACCATATTTGATCGACATAGGTATCACCTACATGTTACTGATTATAGGGAATGTTATATTATTGTAATCCGTTGTTTATTTCCTGAGCAATGGTCAATGGAATTATGTTGCAGCTAAAACTCTTGGGGTTGCAACATGGCAACCCATGGAGACCTATGGAGCTTTATGATTGGGTAGTGGGAAAGGCCTCACGTGATTGGCTCAGACCCGGAAGTGCAGAGTGCCAAAAATAAAGTTTTGCAACTTGTAGAAAGTTTTGCAATCTGTAGATACAGTTATTTTTTTCTGGTCACAATGTTCATTTTAAATATAATTCTACAATTACAACATGTTTAACACATGTTACAAACACACCAAAAAGTATATATAGCAAAAAAGAATAAAACGAATTAAAATCTTTTGCTTACAAATACAAACATTTTTTTACGAATACAAACTTTTTTTTACAAATACAAATCTTTTATTTACGAATACAAATCTTTTTTTTTACGAGTACAAATTATTTTTACGAATACAAAGCTTTTTTTTACTAATACAAATCTTTTTTTTACGAGTACAAATTATTTATACGAATTCAAATCTTTTTTTTACGAATGCAAAATTTGTGATGTACCCAAAGAACATTTCCAAAGTAACATTCCTTTGATAAACAACAACAAAGCAGACTAACCTTGCCATTGTATTTTTGATGTACTGTTTCCAGCCATTGCTCAGACTATCTTTCACAATAGAATTACTAAACTCTAAAGTCCAAGAATCATCGGGTCGATTCAATTCCTCGATTTTTGTATTAAAAATTCTCGTCCACTCCTCCAGTGCCATCGTTGATGTCTGAGAGACTGAAGAATCCCTTCAACTGATGAATGCAGAGTACTGGAGCCTTGTTTATACAGAAGCCTTTTATATCAACCTGCTTCTGTTATGGAGGAAATGAAACTTAAGAACTCTAGAAGCAGTGTTGCCAGATTTAGCAAGAGAAACAAGGTTCAAGGTTGTGCTTTATTGTTACATCTTGTGTACAGGTACACAAGATAATTTTTGTTTGGCTTCCTTCAGAGAATGCAGAAGCATTGGTAGTTATAATAATAATAATAATAATAATAAAACCGTAACAAGATTTAAAAAGCAGACAGGTCTACAAAAACAAGCCCAAAAGAAGGCTGCATGATCACACACTCACAGGGGGGTCCCCAGCATAAAATGACTCAATATAGCATCAAAATCAGTTGAATTACGTTAACCATATATACATCAGCTATTTAAAATAGCTGATATACAAGCTCACAACACGTTGCATCTTTTTTTTATATTGGAAAAGAAATTGGATTCGAACTAAACAGATCTTGTATCCATGGGGGTCGGGTCCCTGTCACAAAATATTTTCAGATGAGGGTCCGCAGACAAAAATAATACATATTAATTTAGGGGGTCTTGTCATGAAAAAAACATTACAAAGGAAGTCCAAATAAGCAACTAGACTTTAGAAACAAGCCCAAATAAACACACAACTACCAATATTTACAAGAGACTTTACAGCAAAACAAGCCCAAATAGTTGCTTATAATATGCAGACTTGGCAATATTGTGTAGACTAGAGGCACCTCAAACTTTTCAGTTTCAGTTTCAGTTCACAGGACCAGTGAGTAGGGGATGGGTCCATTTGTTTTGTTGCCAGATTGACAGCAGACGAAACAAGCAACATGACTCATTAGCAGTGGTGTAAAGTACATTTACTCAAGTACTGTACTTTGTAGATTTTGATTATTATTACAAAAACACTTTTTTAAAATGTATCTCTGTATACACGAAGACATGGTAATAATAATAAAACATTGCATGGTAAGAGGGTTTAAACTTACTATGTTAAGCACAATCAAACAGAACATTTTATACATTTGAAAACTTGTGAAATGGGACCTTCTGCATAATGAGTACTTTTACTTAAGAACATTTTGATGCCTATACTTATTTACTTTTACTCAAGTTAATTTCAGATCATGTCACAAGGCCATATAAAGTTCATATTTGATTGAGATCTTTGACTATAACTGATAAACAGGTATGATTCAATTTGGTGGTAAAAGGTCAAGGCCAAGACAGTCAGTTATTGATTAACACAACATGCAACTTCATAACTATCTATGGTGGCTCAATTATGCACAACTATTTAAAGGGGCAAGACCACTTTGGTAGAGGTTTGGGTTGTGTAGTTACCTTGCCAATTATTCATTATTAATATATGCTATATAAAAATACACTCCTCATTGACTTACATTGTACGGTAAAACAGCTCTCAAAGTCCCTCTTATAGCCTGTAAACAAAGCAAACAAAGTTGATTCAGACAATATGGATTAGAACATCACCGAACCCAGTAGCCTACTGTTTATTTTTTTCAATAACAATGTTAACTTCCTGTTGATTTGCTATATATCATCCAAATTCTGGCCAAAGGTGATAACAGGTGTTTACAGTGAACATATGTTAAGAGCAAACTGTTCTACAACAATATTTGGAACGGGCTCTGGTTTCATACAATGGGGCTTGTCAGGGTGAGGCGGATTCAGACTGGGTCCGATTGATTCGAACCGTTCCCGAGTACGATTGGCTTCTCCCAGCTGGCCAGCATTCACACTGGCCAAAATTCTTCCGTACTCGGTACATTTCATTTAGCAGTAATGGTAAATATGTGCCTCATGGGGGCGCTGTTGACTATGGGGCTTTGAGAGATAGAGAATGTCATTCACAGAAGAAGAGTCACTTGCCAGAGTTTAGAGTGAATAATAAAGTTTGACTGTGTGCCTGACGTTGTCTTGAGTTATAATAATAACTGAAAAACAATACACAACCAAAGCAGTGTGTGCATTGGTCTTTGAAACCTCAAAATGTAACGTCGTCTCTCGCGTCTCTGTTATTATCAATATGATCGTGACGTCACTGATGCATCCTTGGTATTTTAGCAGTGACGTCACGGGCTAATCCTTGGTATATTTATCCTTATATAGGCCTACACGTTCACTACACATGTGTTTTTTGTTTATGTTTTTCCACGGCTCGCGCTACTCAAACACTAGCAGGATTATTATTTCTTGTCAACATTCAAGTAGAACTATGAGAAGGTATAACCCAGCTAAAATAATGTGTAGTTATAAAAGATATATAAAGGATAAGATTAGCAGTCCACTTCCTTCTCTTGGTACGGATGGATTCACACTGCAACGTTCCGTTCCCGAGTCCGCAGCAATCGGACCCGAGACTACCTCCCCAGGTGGTTTCGGGTACAGTATACAGTGATGCGTTACGGGGAACGGTTCGCTACGTTCACACTACCACAACATCTGCCATGTGGTCCGGTGTGCGCACCCGGGACCATAGTCTGAATCCGCCCTAATAAATTGCATACACAAATCTGGAGCACGCTGTAAGAAAATCTATGCATTAATTATTTCTTCAAGGAACACATGTTCTATAGACACAGGGGCATGGTCAGATGGAATTTCATGTGGTTCACTTCAAAACTTTTGACACACTTTATATAACGAGCAGTGATTAAACAGTAGTGTACTTCAGAAATCAATTTCTCTCTCTTGCGGTAGGTTAGGGACCTAGGAAAGGAGTAAGACATGGAATGCAAGTTGTTCACAACGAGCAGGTTATTATCTTTGCAAACTTAAATAATACTCTTTTCATTGGTGTTTACATTTACTTATAGTATATAAGTATAGTATATAGTAGTATATATATATAGTAGTTTTATTTATTTATAGTACTTGTCATTGGTACCTTCAGCAGCTCTTTCATCTTGTCTCCACACCAACGGCCCTATTCCGGACAGAAGTTGCTAAAGCCACTAATATCGTATTTAGGACTAGGCAAGGGGCGTTCCCCCGCAAAATTTGCTATTCTGGGACACCTGCTTTACCCACAAAACACCTGCACTACCTATTACATTATGCATAGGTGTGGTTTGGGTGTTACACTGATAAAACCAATCACCGTGCCAGATGCCATTACCTTAAAGAGAAGACTGCGCTAGCCATAATCCCCAATCCAATCTTACGCTCTCCTATCTCCCTGCCTGCAGTGTTGCCTGGTCTGATTATTATAAGCCACATTGGGCTTGTTTTTCTGAAGTTGCTTGTAAATAATGGTAGAACGGTTGTGAGCTTGTAGATCGTCTATTTTCAAATAGCCAACATATATAAATAAATAGCAGCTCACACAGCTTGTAGATCGTCTATTTTCAAACGGCCGAAATGTACAGGGCTGAAGTGGTTAATGTATGTTTTGTAATCAAATGTAACACGACAGAACACACTGAAACTGAAAGATAATAATCCCGTAATATGACAAATTGGCAGTCCTTTAAATACCATAACATTCAAGCATCATGAAGAAACAAACTCAAGCATCTTCAGCTGGGTTGCCCAGGTGGAATCAATCTTTCAATCAACGTCGGGACAAAGAAGGGAGGGGGAGAGGGAGAGTAACAAAGACATGCAGGGAGTTCTAGCCTGGTAAAGCCCCTCCCTCCGGAAAATCTCATTTTCATTTGATTTCAGGAAGGAGTTTGGCATGAGAGCCTGTGTGTGTTTTTGACTGTGGGCTGGATTTGGGCAGGAGTAATACCGTTTACTGACAACTGTGGTATCTGAACCAATGACTTCACTAGGTTTTGGTAAAGGTTCTACTGCACTTTTAGTGCCAACAACGCCATATTGTAGTTAGTTTGATGTTCCAGAGATGTGTATGAATGGTTGAAGAATGGATTGAGGCATCACTCCAGTCAGTGAGGTTACTTGCTTCCAGTTTATTTCATAGTACAACAGAGTTCCTATGGACCCTGAGGTCCCTCAGCCATCTCCACAGCCTCACGGCTTGGAGTGGCACACACACACCAAGTTACTTTTCAGTCTATCTTTATAGCCCACATTTAGAACAAGAGGAGGTACATGTGTGGGTGTGTCAGCCTTGAAAGGTGAGACCCCACCCCCTGGCCCACTACATTTGCAACTGTAAGAGGCAGGAAGGGGGGATGGGAGACACATGCCTAGAATCTGTCTCCCAGGTAAAACAAAGAGAATGCTAAGTGTACCCCCCACCCAGGTCACCTCTCTGTCTGAATCCACTCTCCTCCTGCAGCCTACTTGTGAAGTGAACATATGACTTTAGATTTGTATGTATGTTATATGAAATATACAGCACAACCCCTTCAGCCAATCAGCAGTTGTTCCCCTTCAGCCAATCAGCAGTCAGTTTTTACCACCTCCAGACCAATGTGACGCAACGGGACTTTTGAAAGGGCCATGCCCAAAATAGGTTGCCTTATTCGGATACATGCGTGTCACTGCCTGCCCCTGCCGGTTCTCTGAATTTGTATTTTTAAATAGGCTCTGTCATGATTAATTGACCACATAATATGAAGTTAAACAACTAAATTCTATCCGAACGATATCTTAAAAGTAAATTCCGTGCATCAAAAAAGAAGTTTGAGAGCGTTTTAAAATTTTAAAACCGAAACCAAAAACACCGGATAGAGAACAATGGCTGCCGTCGGATGCACTTGGATCTGACTCGGATCCATTCGGGTTCACTCGAACTGATTGGCTAACTTTCGCTGTCAATCACAGAACGATGGGCTTTACCAGGCTAAGGACGCTGATAGGCTCGTCCACTTGGTGGACGGTGACAAAAAGCCAAATAAGCCCTCATGCCAGACTCCTTCCTGAAATCAAATGGAAATTAGATTTTCCGGAGGGAGGGGCTTTACCAGGCTAGGGACCAGACTTTTTGCCAGACCCAAGGGGTCGGGCTTACATGAGGCTTTGTACCTGTTTCGTCCATACATGGGCATGGTCACTTTGTCCTCCGGCCCCAGCCAAAAAAAATATGTCACTTTGTCCTCCGGCCCCAGCCAAAAAAAATTCTGTCCCCCAAAAAAGTCTGTCCATACATGGGCATAGAAGGGACACACGTCGTGCGAAGCCCGGCCATTCAGATTTCGACCCCTAGACCCAGACTTCATTCTGGGTCTGGCAGAACCAGGTCTCCTGGTCTTGTTTAGTGTTCACTTGTTTTCCTAGATTCTGCAAAAGCATATCCTCATCAACCACATATAATGACTCAAGCAAATTGTATGGGACTTTGTGTGTCCATTAGTGTTAACTCAAATTCCAACCAACAAAGCCTTTACATAAAGAAACGCAAAACTATGATTGAATACTTGAATACTTTATTTAGAAGTTTGCAAAGAAAAAAGCACATGGAAGTACAGTTCAAAATACAAGGTCAACTAAAAAGGATGAAAAGCCCAAATCTTGAGCAATTTCAACAATTTATTTATGTCACAACATGGGTCTTCAACAAGGGGTCCAGGACCCCAGGGGGTCCTCAGAGATACTGCAAAGAGGTTTGTTGTACAGGGAAAAAAGAGCAGACCAAGTACAGAGCCAAAGGTCAAGTTTACAAAGTATTGAGGGTTTAAGTCGTTAAATTCTCGCTAAAAACTCACATTTAACATGAATCCAATATGTAGTGGGGGTCCCTGCTTCATCTCTTTCTCAGCTATGGGGTCCTTTGGCCTGAAAAACCTGGTCTACAATAATGGGCCTTGTAACAAACAGTGGTCATCTACATATTATCAGCTGCATATGTGCTGGCCCAGATACCGATGATGATGGTAATGAAGCTGACTGATAAGAAGATGATGTAGAAGATGAAGAGCAGGCGGTCAACAATGAAACCCACCTGGACCCACTCCTCAGAGCTCTGGTTCCCTGTCAGCTGCTGGTTCACCTGGAGGCGGATGGCCTGGAGGTCTTTACCCAGCCTCCTCATCTCCTCCAGGGCCTTATCCTCCACCTCTGGCCCCCTCTCCTCTGGAGCTTTCTCATCAGCCTTGTCCTCCACTGCCACCAGAGGGCAGGCATTCACTTCTAGGGAACAGGTATGCACATAACATTAGTGTAAAATAGCTGGGCATGGGAGGTAAATAGATCACTGGCTTTGAGTGAACGGGGTGTATAAAAATGGCAAAGTTCTGAACTGACATCATCTGGTCCTTCTGGCACATGCAGGTGCATTAGACCTACTCCTAATTCAGTGAATGTGTGCACAGCGAAATGTACTTGGCTATTTCCTTTCATTGGATGCTATGCATTGTTTTGTTTTTATGAGAAAAGTTTGTTAACGTCGCCGCTCCATTGAGGATGTAACATAATCAGATGTATATAGAAATGTGGACTTGGTCAGGGTGCTATAGTGGAATAAAACTCATATTTTTTGATTATATAACTCATACCATATTATTCCCATACCTGAGTTAGTTTTTTCTTTGGGCTTTGGAGGAAGGCCTACAAGAGGGCCCAGGATATGTAGGACCAACACTTGGACCCATCGGGGGACCGGAGTGATGTTCCAACTGGAGTCACACAGGAGATTGGTGATGAGGATGGTCTCTAGTAGGCTGGCCACCATCAGAGCCAGGCAGAGACAGAAGAACACATCTGGGAAGAGAGAGATAAAAGGGAGAGAAGGAGAGAGAAAGTGATGGAAGTCAACATGGCCTTGTTCTCATGCATCACATCTGAAAGGTTATATTTCACACACACTGTGATAACAGACTAGATAGCATTGTTAACAAAGTGATTTAAGAACTTTCCCTAATCACCTGTGTGATTTTTGGAAATCATTCTCCAGGAGGACATTACATGAAGTCCTTGTGCCGTCTATAGTGGTAATAATCACACGCACACACACTAGGGTTGCCAAGGGTATTTTTAAGAAAGAATAAGGGACGCCCAGGAAAAAAATATAATCTCACTGTATAGTTTTTGTGTATTATCCACTTGAAACCCAGCATCCATAATTCTGGGGGGAACATAAGCCGATCTTGTAGATTGATTATTTTTGGCAAAGTGATTTGGTGTAGACTGGAAAAAAAAACTGTCCAAGTACAGAGACAACTCAAGTCTATAGGGTTTAGTGGTTAACAACCTGGATTATAGTATACTGTACGTATGTATATGAGCTGTTTGAACTTGTAACATGTGTGTCATTGATTGATTCCCACAAATAAGGAACAAAGTGGGTTCCTTATCAGTTCAATAAGGGGACACGTCTTTTAGTGTCCAAATAAGGGACGATTCTGTATCTCAAGGGGCAGTTGGCAACCCTAACGCACGCACGCACGCACGCACGCACGCACGCACGCACGCACGCACGCACGCACGCACGCACGCCTACTTTTGATGCTTTTGCATTTTAATTCTGAAAAGTCAAATTTTACCCAAACATACATAATGTCCATTATTCATTATTATCCATTATTAGTAGTATTCAAAGCACATGTGAGGGAACAACCAAAAACTATTTGTATCTGAAACAAAACTAAATGTGACATTTGGGTGCTGAGGAGGAGCCCTTCTTGAGCAAAGCGGTGCACCTCACCGAGGTACATGTAGGAATTGAAGGTGAGAGTGCAGTTCTGGACGTCAAAGGGGAAGGTGTAGATGTCAAGGTTGCAAGAGCTGACTACCCTCATGGGCAAAAAGTCTACTATCAAGCCGTTGTGATAGGTGATCACGTAGGGGACAGACGGAGCGTCGTTCTTCTCCATGCTGCAAGACGGGAACAAAGCAGAAGAGCAGACTGATGTCCTACAGCGCTAGAATGACCTTTTTGTAAAGTATTTTAAAGGGGTCACACCATGAATTTCATTTTTTTGGGGGCGGGGGGTATTTTTTGGGCTCCCCAGTGTCTCTTGTACCCCAAAACATATTTTTTTTTAACATTCAGTCATTCATTCTCATTTCAGAGATTTTCAGAATGGGCGTGTCTGAACAGGCCATTTCAGAATGGCAATGCAAGTGACATCACTTGCCTTGCCATTGCATTGATGATGGCCAGACAGAATTGCTCAGTAGCCCCCCCCTGCCCAAAAGGACGTTTTGGTATTGCAGCTGAAAGTGCTGTATAAGCCAGAGACAATGGACCCTTCGCTAAACCCCACCCCAAAAGCGATTGTCCAATGCCAGCTTAGCGACCGTTGTTAGCCTGGCACAGGTCTGGCAAGCTTTCGTCACCTGCCATAGCTGTCAATGTTATTTCGGCCGCACACACACACACACACACACACACACACACACACACACACACACACACACACACACACACAATAATTTGCAACATAATAGCAAGAACAGGAATAATACCACGATAACGCAATGGTGACTATGAACCAGCAACAGATTCCACGTACCCAAAACCGTTGGAGGGTTATTTTCCCAAGCTGAAATCTGCGTTTAAACTGCAAGGCTGCATGGCTGTGTTGTTGAACACATACACAGCTTAACGTCAGGAAAGTTACACGACTCACTCGCCCAGATGGTGTCACTAATCACCGTAATCGTAACAAAATTCAGAATCACAGCACTGCCTGTTTCGGATTCCGCACGTTAAAGTATATTCATTCATTTGTTCGTCTATTTATTAACTGCTACTGTAGTCTTACCCTGCGGTACATGAAAACTCCTGTTACAGTCATGGATCAACTTCAACCTGGTGTTTGCACTTTCTCCATTTACGGTCCGTACATCTATATAAACGTTCAGATTTCAAATATAAATTGCTTACCCTATGGCCACGGATGTTAAAATGATGCACGGGACTCTCAAAAGTACCCATATATTCTGTATTGTTCAATAAAAAGCATTTTAATCCGATCGGTGGCCATTTTCTCATAGAGTTATAATGTATCAGAGTGCAATACACCTACCAACCGATAGGGTCACTTAGTTGAAAGCATATGGAGAAAATGGCCACCGATCAGATTAAAATGCTTTTTATTGAACAATAGGGATGATACGGGTACTTTTGAGAGCCCGTACATAAATGTAACATCCGTGGCCATGGGATAAGCACTTTATATTTGAAATATGAACGTTTCTGTAGATGTATGGGCTATTAATGGAGAAAGTGCAAACACCAGGTTGAAGTTCATCCATGACGAGACAGACGACCGTCGTGAATCCATGGCTATTACTCCCTCTAACATTTCCCGTGTTTTTAGTTTATTGAAATAATGTCATGCACATTTGTCCAGTGCATAGCCTACTGCAGGCCTTGTTGACTAGATTTAGAAGAGATTTTGAAGCTATTGCTGCTGAAATGATCGATTATTTTTAAGGGGAAAAGCCGTCATTTAACATGCAAGTCAATGGGTGAGAAGCAGAGATTGCCAGGCGCTGCCAGGCCTGGGTGTGACTAACTTCGCACCACCAGTCACAGAGTGGAGTGGGTGGGGCTTAGCGAAGGGTCCATTGACTTGGGATGAGTATATCTGAGTGATGATTTAGGCTCAAACCTTTTGAAAAAGGTTTGAGGGACATACACCATATGATATTAAATATCAAATATTTTTTTTTAATTCATGGTGTAGATCCTTTAAAGTCATTCCTCATGTTTAAACCATCCTCAGGACATTAGCTTGGCATTAGCTAGACACGTGGGTTCACTGGCCAATGCCAGGCTATCATGCCGAGTACGCGTAATAAAAGAACAATCTAGGAATAAATAACAATTCCATTAATAATAGTTAAAGTGCATCCACAAGTTAGTAAAATAATAACGTAAATAGCAGAGTAAGAGTATAAAACAGTATTGCGACATCAACTGAAAACTAGAAAGTACTGTTCCTGAAGAAACAGTGTGGGATCGCTAAGAATTTTGATGGTATTGGTAAAACAGTGATTGGCAAAATAGGATATAGGGTCTAATAGGTAGTTTCTAGGGTCTAATAGGTGGTTGCTACGGTCTGATAGCCAGTTGCTAGGGTCTTATAGGCAGTTGCTAGGGTCTGATAGGTGGTTGCTAGGGTAAAACAGGTGGTTGCTAGGGTAAAACAGGTGGTTGCTAGGGTAAAACAGGTGGTTGCCAGGGTAAAATAGGTGGTTGCTAGGTTCTAATAAGCGGTTGCCAGGGTCTAAAATGGGTTTGCTAAGGTCTAATATGTAGTTTATATGGTCGAATTTGCGGTTGCTAGGGTAAAACTGGTGGTTGCTAGGGTAAAACAGTGGTTGCTGGGGTCTAATAGACGGTTGCTAGGGTATAATAGGTGGTTGCTAGGCTCCAATATGGTGTTGCTAGGGTCTAATACACAGTCGCAAGGCTCCACTGTAGCTAAATGGCATTTCCCCATTGAAATTAATGTTTTTTTTTAAGCAATTAAAAGTGAAATATCTCCAAAAAGATCGCCTTAGCGATCCCACAATAATAATAAAGGAATAGTGAAGATAACATTAGTATGATTGCCCTAACGCACTGGCAGATACGTCTGGTCCAAGGCTATATCAGATTGGCATAGACTGGCATACTCGCTGATACTGATACCAGTATTTTTGGGCAGTATCAGCAGCTTTTCCGATACTGGTACGGGTATTGGAACAACTCTTGTTAAGAGACAATCATGTAGTACATGTAACAGAACTCACAATTCGTCGATCACTAAATCTGGAACCCAAAACTTTGTTCTTGGTAGAGTAATCCTGTTGGTGCCACACTGGACCGGGTCCCAGCTGAAGAACTCATTCATCCAAGACTAAAACAACAAACCAGTGTTACTGTGCTGTACACAAAGCAGGCCTGCAGTAGGTTATATGGATGCTGGGTTAAAGGAATAGTTAATCCAAAAAATTACTTATTTTTTATCAATTTCACACCCCATGAAGCCTTGAAACATTGAGATTTTTCTGTTTTTGTCACATTCCTAAACCAATAATTTGAACCAAATTATTGGCTCAGGAATGCGACAACAACCTTAAAATCTCCATGAATTTAAGGCTTCATGGGGTGTGTAATTGATCTAATATAAGTACTTTTTTTGGGTGAACTACTCCTTTAATAATGAAGTCATAGACAATGCAGATTATTTGTATTGTCATTATTGAGTTTTGGACGCACGGAAAAAACGGACAATATTATTTTTTTAATGAACACATGGTTCTCAATGACCTCATGCACACCGGCTCCGAATTTACCGTGCGGCGATGCGATGCGGCGATGCGTTTTTTTTTAAATCGAACCCATTTCGATTTGTGCGTCTTTTCGCATGCGGTAAAAACTGATTGACTAATTCACCCTGTCTGCAAAGGCCTTTAAGATAAAATACTCACAGAACTGAGCAAGATGTATGTAGTCAGAAGCTGAGCTTTTTCATCCTGTTTTTTTTTTTATAAAAGAGAATATAACTAGAAAAAGTGCTCCTCGGAGCACAGGTCTCCGCCAGGTCAGGTAGGTTATTGTGGGCCAGCAATGTTCAGAATTTGCCAGTCAGGATGGAATATAAAAAATCGTACAGAACCATCTTGATCACTTGCCTAAAGAGATAATGTGTACTGATTTGCATGATGTTTGGACAAATTTTTTAGGAGTAATATAAAAAAGAAAAATCGGCCTCCTGGTGGCGCTATAATAGGGCAATGTTAAAAGGGTGGCGTTTGTTCTTCAACGTAGTGCAAATGTACGTGCAAAGTTCCACCGCAATCGGACGCTGCGTTCATGATTTGCGGCATTTTGTTCAAAACGGGCCACTCCTGCAAACTTTAGATGTCAATGTTAGCCAATCAGGATGGAATATGAAAAATCAAACAGATCCATCTTGATCACATGACTATAGAGATCATGTGTACCGATTTGCGTGACATTTGGATAAAATCTGAAGGCTTAATCTCAAAATATGTATTTTACACAAGTCGGCCTCCTGGTGGCGCTATAAAAGACTAATGTGAAAAATGCAGGGCAGATGTTTTTCCTTGGCCTCTAGGGAGTATGCGTGCAAAGTTTCACGCAGATCGGTGCAGTTACAGTTAAAAACACAATTTAGAGAGAGATGGAATAGATTGAAGAGAGAGACGGAATAGATTGCAGAGAGAGACGGAATAGATTGAACAGAGAGAGAAAGAGAGAGAAACAGAATAGATTGAAGAGAAAGAGAAAGAGAGAGAAACGGAATAGATTGAAGAGAAAGAGAGAGAGAGAGAGAGAAACAGAATAGATTGAAGAGAAAGAGAGAGAGAGAGAGAAACGGAATAGATTGAAGAGAAAGAGAGAGAGAGAGAAACGGAATAGATTGAAGAGAAAGAGAGAGAGAGAGAGAGAAACGGAATAGATTGAAGAGAAAGAGAGAGAGAGAGAGAAACGGAATAGATTGAAGAGAAAGAGAGAGAGAGAGAGAAACAGAATAGATTGAAGAGAAAGAGAGAGAGAGAGAGAGAGAATCGGAATAGATTGAAGAGAAAGAGAGAGAGAGAGAGAATCGGAATAGATTGAAGAGAGAGAGAGAGAGAGAGACTTGGAAACGGAATAGATTGAAGAGAGAGAGAGAGCGAGAGAGACATGGAAACGGAATAGATTGAAGAGAGAGAGAGAGCGAGAGAGACATGGAAACGGAATAGATTGAAGAGAGAGAGAGACATGGAAACGGAATAGATTGAAGAGAGAGAGACATGGAAACATAATAGACTGAAGAGAGAGAGAGATGGAAGCAGAACGGATTGAATGGACATCTCAGCCTATTGCCATTAACAGGAATCGAACCCTCAACCTTCGGATTGACAGGCTGCAACACTACCTATAGTGCTATAGCTTTGTCTAGGCTGAGGTTGTCTGTTGAAGATAAAATTGAACCAGTGAAAGCAGCCGATCTACAAGCTCAGAAACACGTTGCTATCTGAAAAGTTTTGAGATTGTAGATCGGCTATTTTCAGAATGAAGTATGTCATACATTGAAAAGACATACTCTCAAATAAGCATTTCAGGTTATCTTTAAAGTAATACTAGGTAACGTTTTCAACAAAACTAAAGTTAAATTGTATATCTTTTGCGAGTGGCAAAAGTTTCACAACACCCACTCCGTGAATTTCACCCCCGGAAGCCTTTTATTTATATATTTTCTATTGAACGTGTACGGGGGGGACTTTCCCGGGAAAATGACGTTCCTGGCCAACGTCATGACGTCGTGGCCGACGTCCTCAGGAACTACCGCAACGGTTTCCTGTTTGGCCAGGAACTACCGCGCTATTAACAAAAAGGAACCTCACGCTGATTTTAAGATAATGTAGGATTGGAAGATCGAAAAAGAACAGAAAAAGAAAGCACAGCTCATGGTAACTAATGCTCCACTGGCTAAGAGAAACGATCCATAGATAGTATAAAACAATTAAAAGATCGCTTTTTGAAACGCTTCCGGCTTCCGGTGAAAACGAATGGAATTCTGGGTAATCGAGGACTAGGGAAATTGTATGCAGTGACGGTAGTGACCAGCAGAGGTTGCTAAAAATCGTTATTTGTGATTCTGCATTGTACAACTTTAACAATTGCACTTGCATTAATTGACACAAGTAAGACGCGCGAACGCTGGAAGCGAACGCAGATTGACTGAGGCTGCTATATTTCAACCACACTGTAGTAGTGCACTCTGCCGCACTCTGCCGGCTGTATACAGGCAGTGCAGCTGCTGGCATTTCAGCACGGAGTTTCGAGTCACATGGGGGCGCGAGCCAATGAGAGCGTGAACACACGCTGTATACAGGCAGTGCAGCAGCTGGCATTTCAGCACGGAGTTTCGAGTCACATGGGGGCGCGAGCCAATGAGAGCGTGAACACACACGGAAAGACCATAAATAAGGGACAGACACACACACACACAACCCAAGCACGTGATATAGTAAGCTCCACTTGGTCGGAGGCCTCCTTCCGCTTTCGCAACAATCATGTTGTGTGCAATGCAACTTAAATGAAGTCTGCATCAAGTGAGGCTTGAACTGGCAACCTTGAGGTTTTAAGGCACACACTTAAGCAAGAAGCCATTGGAACAACAGACCTGACCTGGTGAATAAGAGACAGAGAGAGAGAGAGAGAGAGAGAGAGAGAGAGAGAGAGAGAGAGAGAGAGAGAGAGAGAGAGAGAGAGAGAGAGAGAGAGAGAGAGAGAGAGAGAGAGAGAGAGACGGAATAAATTGAAGAGAAAGAGAGAGAGAGAGAGAGAGAGAAACGGAATAGATTGAAGAGAAAGAGAGAGAGAGAGAAACGGAATAGATTGAAGAGAAAGAGAGAGAGAGAGAGAAACGGAATAGATTGAAGAGAAAGAGAGAGAGAGAGAGAAACGGAATAGATTGAAGAGAAAGAGAGAGAGAGAGAAACGGAATAGATTGAAGAGAAAGAGAGAGAGAGAGAGAAACAGAATAGATTGAAGAGAAAGAGAGAGAGAGAGAGAGAGAATCGGAATAGATTGAAGAGAAAGAGAGAGAGAGAGAGAATCGGAATAGATTGAAGAGAGAGAGAGAGAGAGAGACTTGGAAACGGAATAGATTGAAGAGAGAGAGAGAGAGCGAGAGAGACATGGAAACGGAATAGATTGAAGAGAGAGAGAGAGAGAGCGAGAGAGACATGGAAATGGAATAGATTGAAGAGAGAGAGAGACATGGAAACGGAATAGATTGAAGAGAGAGAGAGAGAGAGACAGACATGGAAACATAATAGACTGAAGAGAGAGAGAGATGGAAGCAGAACGGATTGAATGGACATCTCAGCCTATTGCCATTAACAGGAATCGAACCCTCAACCTTCGGATTGACAGGCTGCAACACTACCTATAGTGCTATAGCTTTGTCTAGGCTGAGGTTGTCTGTTGAAGATAAAATTGAACCAGTGAAAGCAGCCGATCTACAAGCTCAGAAACACGTTGCTATCTGAAAAGTTTTGAGATTGTAGATCGGCTATTTTCAGAATGAAGTATGTCATACATTGAAAAGACATACTCTCAAATAAGCATTTCAGGTTATCTTTAAAGTAATACTAGGTAACGTTTTCAACAAAACTAAAGTTAAATTGTATATCTTTTGCGAGTGGCAAAAGTTTCACAACACCCACTCCGTGAATTTCACCCCCGGAAGCCTTTTATTTATATATTTTCTATTGAACGTGTACGGGGGGACTTTCCCGGGAAAATGACGTTCCTGGCCAACGTCATGACGTCGTGGCCGACGTCCTCAGGAACTACCGCAACGGTTTCCTGTTTGGCCAGGAACTACCGCGCTATTAACAAAAAGGAACCTCACGCTGATTTTAAGATAATGTAGGATTGGAAGATCGAAAAAGAACAGAAAAAGAAAGCACAGCTCATGGTAACTAATGCTCCACTGGCTAAGAGAAACGATCCGTAGATAGTATAAAACAATTAAAAGATCGCTTTTTGAAACGCTTCCGGCTTCCGGTGAAAACGAATGGAATTCTGGGTAATCGAGGACTAGGGAAATTGTATGCAGTGACGGTAGTGACCAGCAGAGGTTGCTAAAAATCGTTATTTGTGATTCTGCATTGTACAACTTTAACAATTGAACTTGCATTAATTGACACAAGTAAGACGCGCGAACGCTGGAAGCGAACGCAGATTGACTGAGGCTGCTATATTTCAACCACACTGTAGTAGTGCACTCTGCCGCACTCTGCCGGCTGTATACAGGCAGTGCAGCTGCTGGCATTTCAGCACGGAGTTTCGAGTCACATGGGGGCGCGAGCCAATGAGAGCGTGAACACACGCTGTATACAGGCAGTGCAGCTGCTGGCATTTCAGCACGGAGTTTCGAGTCACATGGGGGCGCGAGCCAATGAGAGCGTGAACACACACGGAAAGACCATAAATAAGGGACAGACACACACACACACAACCCAAGCACGTGATATAGTAAGCTCCACTTGGTCGGAGGCCTCCTTCCGCTTTCGCAACAATCATGTTGTGTGCAATGCAACTTAAATGAAGTCTGCATCAAGTGAGGCTTGAACTGGCAACCTTGAGGTTTTAAGGCACACACTTAAGCAAGAAGCCATTGGAACAACAGACCTGACCTGGTGAATAAGAGACAGAGAGAGAGAGAGAGAGAGAGAGAGAGAGAGAGAGAGAGAGAGAGAGAGAGAGAGAGAGAGAGAGAGAGAGAGAGAGAGAGAGAGAGAGAGATGAGAGAGAGAGAGAGAGAGAGAGAGAGAGAGAGACGGAATAGATTGAAGAGAGAGACACGGAAACGGAATAGATTGAAGAGAGAGAGAGAGACACGGAAACGGAATAGATTGAAGAGAGAGAGAGAGACACGGAAACGGAATAGATTGAAGAGAGAGAAAGATGGAAGCAGAATGGATTGATTGGACATCTCAACCTATTGCCATTAACAAGAATCGAACCATCAACCTTCGAATTGACAGGCTGCAACACTACCTATAGTGCTATAGCTTTGTCCAGGATGAGGTTGTCTGTTGAAGATAAAAGTGAACCAGTGAAAGCAGCCGATCTACAAGCTCAGAAAGAACGTTGCTATCTGAAAGGTTTTGAGATTGTAGATCGGCTATTTTCAGAATGAAGTATGTCATACATACTTCATACCCTCTCAAATAAGCATTTCAGGTTATCTTTATCAATTGCATATGTATTAATTGACACAATTACTGGTAGTGTCTGTTGATATTTATAAGTATTTCCGTCCATTATGAACCAAGCCTCTGTGTCCCGAACTACTCTAGATCACTGGTTCACAAACCATTTACCAATAAAGGCATTTTTGTGTCTCCTCGGAACGAAAACTAGTGAAAGTAGCCGATCTACAAGCTCACAAAACGTTGCTATCTGAAAAGTTGTGAGATTGTAGATCGGCTATTTTCACAATGAAGTTTGTCATACATTGCAAAAACATACTCTCTCCAAGAAGCATTTCATGTTACCTTTAACAGTTGCACATGCATTAATTGAGAGAGAGAGACATGGAAACATAATAGATTGAAGAGAGAGAGAGATGGAAGCAGAATGGATTGATTGGACATCTCAAACCTATTGCCATTAACAGGACTCAAACCCTCAACCTTCGGATTGACATGCTGCAACACTACCTATAGTGCTCTAGCTTTGACCAGGCTGAGGTTGTCTGTTGAAGATAAAACTGAACCAGTGAAAGCAGCCGATCTACAAGCTCAGAAACACGTTGCTATCTGAAAGGTTTTGAGATTGTAGATCGGCTATTTTCAGAATGAAGTATGTCATACATTGCAAAAACATACCTTCTCAGATAAGCATTTCATGTTATCTTTATCAATTGCATATGTATTCATTAATACAGTCTTGTTGTTTGCAATGCACTTTAAATGAAGTCTCTACCAAGTGAGGCTTGAACCGGCAACCTTGATGTTATGAAACATTCACTTAAGCGGGAAGCCATTAGACCAACAGACCTGATCCAGTGACCAACAGACCTAATCCAGTGAAAACGGAGGTCAGACAGATGATACCATTTCACGCAAATAACTGAAAAATCCTGGGTTTAAGTGTTTTTCAAACTGCTCAAAATTGCGGACAATCTAAGGGCGGAGAGAGAGACATGGAAACGGAATAGATTGAAGAGAGAGAGACATGGAAACAATAGATTGAAGAGAGAGAAAGATGGAAGCAGAATGGATTGATTGGACGTGTCAACCTATTGCCATTAACAGGAATCGAACCCTCAACCTTTGGATTGACAGGCTGCAACACTACCTATAGTGCTATAGCTTTGACCAGGCTGAGGTTGTCTGTTGAAGATAAAACTGAACCAGTGAAAGCAGCCGATCTACAAGCTCAGAAACACGTTGCTATCTGAAAAGTTTTGAGATTGTAGATCGGCTATTTTCAGAATGAAGTATGTCATACATTGCAAAAAACATACCCTCTCAAATAAGTATTTCAGGTTACGTTTAACAATTGCACATGTATTAATTGACACAATCATGTTGTGTGCAATGCAACTTTAATGAAGTCCACATCAAGTGGGGCTTGAACTGGTAATCTTCAGGTTGTGAGGCACACGTTTAAGGGAGAAGCCATTGGACCAACAGCCAAGAAACTGTGAAAAAGGAGATCACACAGATGATACAGTTTCACGCAAATAGCTGAAAAATCCTGGGTTTAAGTGTTTTTCAAACTGCTCAAAATTGCGGACAATCTAAGGGCGGAGCTTACTGGTCAACGTGATACATGTGTTCCTCATGAGTCAAGGCACATGTGTAAGCAGGTTTAATGGCTGTCGGCCAAACGAGGCATGACTTTTGCCTGTTTAAAGTTTGCACTTTCAAAAAATCGCTATAGCGCCCCCCTTTGACCAATTGGAGTAAGATTGGTTTCAGTAATATTTGGAATGACCCTCAACATTAACGCAAAGTTTCAAAGAAATGTGAGTCTGCATGTATGTGTTAGGGGCAGATGAATAATTGTCATAAAACTGCAATATTCATTGGCTCATTAAAGCTTCATTTTTTCACTTATGGAAAATCTTTTGTATAATTTTTTCGGCATAGGTCCAAAGTTCATGTGTAAAACGTTTCGTGCAGATTACTCAAAAATCCCAGGAGGAGATGGTGGGAGATCTAAAGGTCAGAGGTCAAAAGTCAGAGGGTTAAAGTTGTTCATCATGAGTAGACGCATATGTGTATTGAAGTTTCATGGCTGTAGGTCAAACAGGGCATGAGTTGTACCTGTTCAAAGTTGGCATTTTGCTATAGCGCCACCTTTTGACGAAAGATTGTGAGATTTATTTCTTGATAGTTTTTCATGACCATCTACCATATGGCCGAGTTTCGTAAAAAGCGACAGCACGGTTCAGCCAGAACTGCGAAAAGTGGCGGAAACAGAATACCTACAATAATAAGACAGGTCCAGAGCTGAGCTCTGGCCCCGTAATAATAAAAAGAAGAAAAAAACACATAAAAAAAACAGTCCAACTACAGCTGTTCAAAGTCAGTAGAGGCTGTTACGCCAATGTCTCCATATCATGGAAGAGAACCGAGTAGAACTCTTGACAGGGTTAATTAAAATCTTAATAACATGATTTTCAGACTTTTCAAGACGACATATGAATTTGTACATTACATTTCTTAACAGGGCTTGACAGGTAGGTACCCCCAGGTTTACAAACAACTGGCTGGCACTGTGCCATCTTGGTACCCTCACTAGCAACCGTAGAGCATCATTATATGCAACTTTTAGTTTTCGCATGCTGCTAGCTTTGTAGTTACTCCATAAGTGAGCCGTATACAATGGTGTACAGAAGGCTTTAAAGAGTGATACCTTGACATGTACAGAGCATTTGTGAAATTTCCGCATTAGTATGTTTGCCTGGGCATACAATTTGCATCTTTGCCTATGGATGTCTTTGTCATCAGAGAGATCATCGGATATACAGTGTCCAAGGTACTTAATCTCACTGCACACAAGTAGTATGTTGCTACTGAGGATAAAATTAGGAAATACTGCCTTTTTATCATCTTTACTTCGTACAATCATGATGCTACTCTTCTTGGCATTATACTTAATGTTAAAGTCAATGCCATACTGGGAGCAAACCCTGAGAAGCTGTTGTAAGCCTGCACTGTACGGGGAAAAGATAATTAAATCATCCGCATACATAAGGTGGTTGACTACAGCATCACCTATGACACATATCGAAGATGTTGACAAAGTCTAGCTCGACAAAGTCGCTCCTTCTCAGCCTGGCTTGGCGTTCGTGGAACGTAATAAACCAGGCTGTAGCAGACTTTGTCAAACCTGGATTTGGCTTAAATCCAGGCTTATTGTCTCCGCCAGGCCGAATGATATGGCGAGAGAGTATGTTTTCGCCCCTGTCCGTCCGTCCGTCCGTGTGTCCGTCCGTCCGTCCGTGTGTCCTGTCTGTGTGTTACCACCAAATCTCCGGCACCGTTGGCCCGGTCGCTGCGAAACTGTGCACACACACTCCCTGGATGCCAATTCAGAACCTCTGCCTCTGCCAATTTTTCACATGGGCCTGTTATAGTGCCACCAGGAGGCCGATTTGTGCAAAACCCATTTTTTCCCATTACTCCTACAGTTTTCAACCAAACCTCATGCAAATCGGTACACAGTAACTCTATAGTCATGTGATCAACCCTGATCTGTCCGATTTCCCATATTCCATCCTCATTGGCTAAGGTTACCATCCAAAGTTTGCAGGATTGGTCCGTTTTGAACAAACTGCCTCAAATCATGAACGCAGCTTGCCATTTGCATAAAATTGCACACGCACATTCCCACTAGGCCGAGGAAGAAATGGCACTTAAAACTTTTCACATCAGCCTCATGGTGGCGCTATAACAGGCCGATTTACATTTTTAACTATAACTGCACCGATCTGCGTGAAACTTTGCACGCCTACTCCCTAGAGGCCAAGGAAACACATCTGCACTGCATTTTTCACATCTGCTTTTTACAGCGCCACCAGGAGGCCGACTTATGTCAAATACATTTTTGGATATTAATCCTTCAGATTTTATCCAAACATCACACAAATCGGTACACAGTATCTCTATAGTCATGTGATCAAGACACATCTGTCCGATATTTCATATTCCATCCTGATTGGCTAAGGTTGACTTCCAAAGTTTGCAGGATTGGTCCGTTTTGAACAAAATGTCTGAAATCATGAACGCAGCGTGCGATTTCCGTGAAAATTTGCACGCACATTCCCACTAGGCCGAGGAAGAAATGCCACCCTTTTCACATTGGCCTATTATAGCGCCACCAGGAGGCCACAATAACTTACCTGACCTGGCGGAGACCTGTGCTCCGAGGAGCACTTTCTCTAGTTTAATTCTGCTTTCGTGAAAAAGGCCCCTGGTCGAGCTTGTAAATCTGCTATTTTTGTTGTTTATGAAATGTTTTTCATGTCCAAAATAAGGAAACAATAAGGGTTAAAGTGTACACAAAAGTAAAACAGTTGAAAGCAACCCAGTAGTGAAACATGAAGACAGACAGTTTTCAGTCCATTTTCAACTTTGAGAAATGCATCAATATCTGTCTGTCTGTCTGTCTGTCTGTCTGTCTGTCTGTCTGTCTATTTTTAATGCTTATGTAGAAAACAAAGTAGTACCTTTATTTGTAATTGTTCATTTGTTTTTTATGAGGCCATCAGATGTCACCCCTACCATGAAGGGGTGGGGGTGAAATCCAGTGGTGTAAAGTAATTAAGTACATGTACTCAAGTAAACGTTTTAGGTATTTTTACTTTCTTAGTAGCCTATTTACACATTTCAATACTTTTACTTCTACCCAACTTCATCTCAGAGGAAAGTATTGTAGGCCTACTTTTACTCCAGTACAATTATATGAAAACTTTAGATACCAGTTACTTCGAAGATTTTGATTATTATTACAAAACACACTAACCACTTCAGCCGAATATATATTTCGGCCATTTGAAAATGGCAATGTGAACACAATGCTTGTAGATCGGCTATTTTCAAAAGATTTTTCATACATTTTGATCTTAATACCGATACTTTTGTACTTTTACTCAAGTACATTTTGAATACGGAACTTCTACTTGTATTATCTACATTGCAGTATTGATACTTTTACTTAAGTAAAACATGTGAGTACTTCTCCCATCACAGGTGAAATCCCCCCTGGTGTGAGAGTCACACACCAATGTGGTTATAGATTTGGTGAAAGTTTTTACCAAGGCACTCTTGGTTTATCTTATGCTGTCTGTGCCACTGCATGTCTTAATTGGGATTAAGCCTGGTGATTTAAGGTTAATTTGGGATTAGCAAGAGTTTGCAGGTATTGGATTAGACCATTTCTGCAGTTTTAGAAACGTTTTAAAATTCTGCAATCGTTTCTCTCTGGAGAATTGGTTAATATGAAGACATTGAATAGTTTAAAAAAAACTATGACCCAGTAATTTTCTGGGGAAAGTTTACTGTAACTTTGCTTTATTGTTTATTTGGACAGGACAATGTAGGTTAATTTACATTCAGTACATGAATGTGAATTCAATAAGATGAAAATGATCTCATGTAAACATGCCGGATTTAGCTGGAGGCTCATTTCCATTTAGTCCTGTTTATGTAAAATACCTTTGCCTTGGTTATAAATTAATCTGTGATCTGCAGCCATTTGGAAGCTGAAGAAACCATTACACTCTGACAGCGTTGAAATCACAGTGTGATGGATGACAAGAATTCTAATGGTGCATAGCTGTCAGTACATACTGTACATGTCTCATGTGTAGGTTAATTGTAAGACAAAAAAACTGGATTAAGCTCTGACTGTTGATTATTATATTATATTATAATCTTGCTAATGTCAATTTTAGCTGCTCCAGCCGTCAGTCCAGCCCTTTGTGATTTTGTGCATCATTACCATCAGTGTCATGAAAGGTAAGGAGTGGTCTTTTAATATTGATGCTTAATTTTTGTTGTTATCTTGCTCCAACCAGCATCCGCCTGTGGGCTCTAATTCTGTATGAAAATGTTCAGAAATAATAGCATATCTACAAGAATCAAGGTGGTTTTATTTGGTTGGCAACCTTTATGACATGAAGTAACATGTTTTTATTTTCTTGATAGTCAGTGTGCCATATCAATATTAAGAATGATGACACCACATCAACATAAAATATTACAGATTTTGATTGTCCATATACATAGCAACCTTTATTTATTTTTCTTCTTTTGAAATATTTTCAGGATTAGACTACAACCCCATCCACCTCTCCCCGACTCCTTCCCCAGTCAGAGTTCAGAGTGTGAATGAATGTAAAATTACATGCAGGATGTAATTTGCGCACAGATGTGAGGGGACTTGGTTTAATTGACTAATTTAAAAAATATATTTAACTTCAAAGAAAGTTCTCTCTCACACGTGTGGCAGTATCCCGGTGTGACCACCCTGCCCTGTGCCAATGTTGGCACCCGTGCCTAAAATGAAAATGAAATAATAACATGATATATTAAAGCAAGCTCACAATGTGTCCCAATTCACCATGTTGTGAGCTTGTATATTGGTTATATTCAGCATTCATTGTACAACTAGGTATACAGGGTTTAAGTGGTTAATGAGTTAACTTAAAGTCTGTAAGAGAACATATAACCGAAACATGACCAGAGTCGTCCCACAGCTCCATGTGATGGTGCCATTGTATTGAACTGTACGCGTCCGGATCCCCCTGCTCTCCTGGAGGCTCTGGGACCTGTCTTCAAGCTGAGCGCCATACGGCCCATCATGAACATGTCGACACCCACCTATGTCAACACATACTTCACCCTGTACAGTATTCTCGGCGTGGTACGTCCTCTTGTAGAATCAGTGAACATTCTGTTCTCCACAACATAGTTATTACAGTGTTGTAATCAGCAACCTTTTTGACGTGAAGTGCCATGTTTTTATTTTCTTGATAGTCAGTGTGCTCCCAGACTCCCTCCCCAGTCAGAGTTCAGGGTTTGAATGAATGTAGAATTATGTGCAGGATGCAATCTACATACAAATGTGATAATTTAATTGACTAAATGTTTTTAAATATTTCATTTGAAACCAGAAGTCCTTTGTCTCACACTTATGCCAGTGCCGGTGATCACCTCTCCCTGTGCCAATGTTGGCACCCGTGCCTATAAGCTTGCCTACCTCTGATGTGGACCATTCACTTCAGACACCCAGACAAGGGGTTTATAGTATTTCATTTAGTTCAAGTATTGTTATGCAGTCTGGACTTTCAATTGTCTATGCTAGTTTGTCTTTAATTGTATTGTTATACATAAGCCGTCTAAAAGTTTCCGCAAAATAATAGGTCCTATTGTAAAGAATTATATATTTACGGGGCCAGAGCTCAGCTCTGGACCTGTCTTATTATTGTAGGTATTCTGTTTCCGCCACTTTTCGCAGTTCTGGCTGAACCGTGCTGTCGCTTTTTACGAAACTCGGCCATATGGTAGATGGTCATGAAAAACTATCAAGAAATAAATCTCACAATCTTTCGTCAAAAGGTGGCGCTATAGCAAAATGCCAACTTTGAACAGGTACAACTCATGCCCTGTTTGACCTACAGCCATGAAACTTCAATACACATATGCGTCTACTCATGATGAACAACGTTAACCCTCTGACTTTTGACCTCTGACCTTTAGATCTCCCACCATTTTGAATTATATGAAAAACAGTTAAAACCTATCTCCTCCTGGGATTTTTGAGTAATCTGCACGAAACGTTTTACACATGAACTTTGGACCTATGCCGAAAAAATTATACAAAAGATTTTCCATAAGTGAAAAAATGAAGCTTTAATGAGCCAATGAATATTGCAGTTTTATGACAATTATTCATCTGCCCCTAACACATACATGCAGACTCACATTTCTTTGAAACTTTGCGTTAATGTTGAGGGTCATTCCAAATATTACTGAAACCAATCTTACTCCAATTGGTCAAAGGGGGGCGCTATAGCGATTTTTTGAAAGTGCAAACTTTAAACAGGCAAAAGTCATGCCTCGTTTGGCCGACAGCCATTAAACCTGCTTACACATGTGCCTTGACTCATGAGGAACACATGTATCACGTTGACCAGTAAGCTCCGCCCTTAGATTGTCCGCAATTTTGAGCAGTTTGAAAAACACTTAAACCCAGGATTTTTCAGCTATTTGCGTGAAACTGTATCATCTGTGTGATCTCCTTTTTCACAGGTTCTTGTCTGTTGGTCCAATGGCTTCTCCCTTAAACGTGTGCCTCACAACCTGAAGGTTACCAGTTCAAGCCCCACTTGATGTGGACTTCATTAAAGTTGCATTGCACACAACATGATTGTGTCAATTAATACATGTGCAATTGTTAAACGTAACCTGAAATACTTATTTGAGAGGGTATGTTTTTGCAATGTATGACATACTTCATTCTGAAAATAGCCGATCTACAATCTCAAAACTTTTCAGATAGCAACGTGTTTCTGAGCTTGTAGATCGGCTGCTTTCACTGGTTCACTTTTATCTTCAACAGACAACCTCAGCCTGGACAAAGCTATAGCACTATAGGTAGTGTTGCAGCCCGTCAATCCGAAGGTCGAGGGTTCGATTCCTGTTAATGGCAATAGGTTGACACGTCCAATCAATCCATTCTGCTTCCATCTTTCTCTCTCTTCAATCTATTGTTTCCATGTCTCTCTCTCTTCAATCTATTCCGTTTCCATGTCTCTCTCTCCGCCCTTAGATTGTCCGCAATTTTGAGCAGTTTGAAAAACACTTAAACCCAGGATTTTTCTGTTATTTGCGTGAAATGGTATCATCTGTCTGACCTCCGTTTTCACTGGATCAGGTCTGTTGGTCCAATGGCTTCCCGCTTAAGTGAATGTTTCACAACATCAAGGTTGCCGGTTCAAGCCTCACTTGGTGGAGACTTCATTTAAAGTGCATTGCAAACAACAAGACTGTATTAATGAATACATATGCAATTGATAAAGATAACATGAAATGCTTATCTGAGAAGGTCTGTTTTTGCAATGTATGAAATGCTTCATTCTGAAAATAGCCGATCTACAATCTCAAAACTTTTCAGATAGCAACGTGTTTCTGAGCTTGTAGATCGGCTGCTTTCACTGGTTCAGTTTTATCTTCAACAGACAACCTCAGCCTGGTCAAAGCTATAGCACTATAGGTAGTGTTGCAGCCTGTCAATCCAAAGGTTGAGGGTTCGATTCCTGTTAATGGCAATAGGTTGACACGTCCAATCAATCCATTCTGCTTCCATCTTTCTCTCTCTTCAATCTATTGTTTCCATGTCTCTCTCTCTTCAATCTATTCCGTTTCCATGTCTCTCTCTCCGCCCTTAGATTGTCCGCAATTTTGAGCAGTTTGAAAAACACTTAAACCCAGGATTTTTCAGTTATTTGCGTGAAATGGTATCATCTGTCTGACCTCCGTTTTCACTGGATCAGGTCTGTTGGTCTAATGGCTTCCCGCTTAAGTGAATGTTTCATAACATCAAGGTTGCCGGTTCAAGCCTCACTTGGTAGAGACTTCATTTAAAGTGCATTGCAAACAACAAGACTGTATTAATGAATACATATGCAATTGATAAAGATAACATGAAATGCTTATCTGAGAAGGTATGTTTTTGCAATGTATGACATACTTCATTCTGAAAATAGCCGATCTACAATCTCAAAACCTTTCAGATAGCAACGTGTTTCTGAGCTTGTAGATCGGCTGCTTTCACTGGTTCAGTTTTATCTTCAACAGACAACCTCAGCCTGGTCAAAGCTAGAGCACTATAGGTAGTGTTGCAGCATGTCAATCCGAAGGTTGAGGGTTTGAGTCCTGTTAATGGCAATAGGTTGAGATGTCCAATCAATCCATTCTGCTTCCATCTCTCTCTCTCTTCAATCTATTATGTTTCCATGTCTCTCTCTCTCTCAATTAATGCATGTGCAACTGTTAAAGGTAACATGAAATGCCTCTTGGAGAGAGTATGTTTTTGCAATGTATGACAAACTTCATTGTGAAAATAGCCGATCTACAATCTCACAACTTTTCAGATAGCAACGTTTTGTGAGCTTGTAGATCGGCTACTTTCACTAGTTTTCGTTCCGAGGAGACACAAAAATGCCTTTATTGGTAAATGGTTTGTGAACCAGTGATCTAGAGTAGTTCGGGACACAGAGGCTTGGTTCATAATGGACAGAAATACTTATAAATATCAACAGACACTACCAGTAATTGTGTCAATTAATACATATGCAATTGATAAAGATAACCTGAAATGCTTATTTGAGAGGGTATGAAGTATGTATGACATACTTCATTCTGAAAATAGCCGATCTACAATCTCAAAACCTTTCAGATAGCAACGTTCTTTCTGAGCTTGTAGATCGGCTGCTTTCACTGGTTCACTTTTATCTTCAACAGACAACCTCATCCTGGACAAAGCTATAGCACTATAGGTAGTGTTGCAGCCTGTCAATTCGAAGGTTGATGGTTCGATTCTTGTTAATGGCAATAGGTTGAGATGTCCAATCAATCCATTCTGCTTCCATCTCTCTCTCTCTTCAATCTATTCCGTTTCCGTGTCTCTCTCTCTCTCTTCAATCTATTCCGTTTCCGTGTCTCTCTCTCTCTCTTCAATCTATTCCGTTTCCGTGTCTGTCTCTCTCTCTCTCTTCAATCTATTCCGTTTCCGTGTCTCTCTCTCTCTCTTCAATCTATTCCGTTTCCGTGTCTCTCTCTCTCTCTTCAATCTATTCCGTTTCCGTGTCTCTCTCTCTCTCTTCAATCTATTCCGTCTCTCTCTCTCTCTCTCTCTCTCTCTCTCTCTCTCTCTCTCTCTCTCTCTCTCTCTCTCTCTCTCTCTCTCTCTCTCTCTCTCTCTCTCTCTGTCTCTTATTCACCAGGTCAGGTCTGTTGTTCCAATGGCTTCTTGCTTAAGTGTGTGCCTTAAAACCTCAAGGTTGCCAGTTCAAGCCTCACTTGATGCAGACTTCATTTAAGTTGCATTGCACACAACATGATTGTTGCGAAAGCGGAAGGAGGCCTCCGACCAAGTGGAGCTTACTATATCACGTGCTTGGGTTGTGTGTGTGTGTGTCTGTCCCTTATTTATGGTCTTTCCGTGTGTGTTCACGCTCTCATTGGCTCGCGCCCCCATGTGACTCGAAACTCCGTGCTGAAATGCCAGCAGCTGCACTGCCTGTATACAGCGTGTGTTCACGCTCTCATTGGCTCGCGCCCCCATGTGACTCGAAACTCCGTGCTGAAATGCCAGCAGCTGCACTGCCTGTATACAGCCGGCAGAGTGCGGCAGAGTGCACTACTACAGTGTGGTTGAAATATAGCAGCCTCAGTCAATCTGCGTTCGCTTCCAGCGTTCGCGCGTCTTACTTGTGTCAATTAATGCAAGTGCAATTGTTAAAGATAACCTGAAATGCTTATTTGAGAGTATGTCTTTTCAATGTATGACATACTTCATTCTGAAAATAGCCGATCTACAATCTCAAAACTTTTCAGATAGCAACGTGTTTCTGAGCTTGTAGATCGGCTGCTTTCACTGGTTCAATTTTATCTTCAACAGACAACCTCAGCCTAGACAAAGCTATAGCACTATAGGTAGTGTTGCAGCCTGTCAATCCGAAAATTGAGGGTTCTATTCCTGTTAATGGCAATAGGCTGAGATGTCCATTCAATCCGTTCTGCTTCCATCTCTCTCTCTCTTCAGTCTATTATGTTTCCATGTCTGTCTCTCTCTCTCTCTCTCTTCAATCTATTCCGTTCCCATGTCTCTCTCTCTCTTCAATCTATTCCGTTTCCATGTCTCTCTCGCTCTCTCTCTCTCTTCAATCTATTCCGTTTCCATGTCTCTCTCGCTCTCTCTCTCTCTTCAATCTATTCCGTTTCCAAGTCTCTCTCTCTCTCTCTCTCTTCAATCTATTCCGATTCTCTCTCTCTCTCTCTTTCTCTTCAATCTATTCCGATTCTCTCTCTCTCTCTCTCTCTTTCTCTTCAATCTATTCTGTTTCTCTCTCTCTCTCTCTCTTTCTCTTCAATCTATTCCGTTTCTCTCTCTCTCTCTCTTTCTCTTCAATCTATTCCGTTTCTCTCTCTCTCTCTCTTTCTCTTCAATCTATTCCGTTTCTCTCTCTCTCTCTCTTTCTCTTCAATCTATTCCGTTTCTCTCTCTCTCTCTCTTTCTCTTCAATCTATTCCGTTTCTCTCTCTCTCTCTCTCTCTCTCTTTCTCTTCAATCTATTCCGTTTCTCTCTCTTTCTCTTCAATCTATTCCGTTTCTCTCTCTTTCTCTCTCTGTTCAATCTATTCCGTCTCTCTCTTCAATCTATTCCGTCTCTCTCTTCAATCTATTCCGTCTCTCTCTTCAATCTATTCCGTCTCTCTCTCTCTCTTCAATCTATTCCGTCTCTCTCTCTCTCTCTCTCTCTCTCTCTCTCTCTCTCTCTCTCTCTCTCTCTCTCTCTCTCTCTCTCTCTCTCTTTTCCCTGGCCCCGCTTATCGCTGCTTGCAGCTATATTTTTAATACTGTGTGATTGTCATCTGTTGTATGGACCCTGAGTCTGAAATAAAGATTGAATTGATATATGTATATATACATATATATATATATATATATATATATATATATATATATATATATATATATATATATATATATATATATATACATATATATATATATATATATATATATATATATATATATATATACACTTAATATGCATATTAACAGAGTGACAATGGCATATCAAATAAGTCATTGTGAAACAGTTATGATTCATGGTCACACACTATTTCAGTAATATAATTAAATTGATTATATCTCATTGTATTTATTTAATTTTATTTGAAGGCAGTGTTGGTTTACGATTGGAGTCATTGGACTAACAGCTATTTCACAAAACTTGAAGAACAAGGCACTGGATTAATAAAGCTTGACTGTTAGCCTGGTCCGGACCAGGCTAACTTCACAGCTACATTTCTATGGTAAACTAATGTAGGATTGCTTTCATGAAACCGAGTCATGGATAAACGTATTCAGGGTTATCTGGCTAAATTAATTAATTAATCTGGCAAGATAATTCAGCTTTCATGAAACCGACTCATGGCTAATCCTGGATAGATTAAGCCAGGCTTAATCTCTAATTCTGCTTTCGTGAAACAGGCCCCTGTTGTATTGGGCTTAAGTGGTTAATCTTGTTTGATATTTGATTGTGTTGTTGTTTTGTTTCATGCAAAACACTTAAAACATATCGGACCAAAATAGTTCAACCTGTGAAACCTGTGAAACGTGTTGCTGATGTTGGTGTGGTAGAAAGCCGCAGTGTGATGAGCAGCGAATGCAAATGGCTTGCTCTTGTGGTCCCAGTTGTCTGGGTTTATTTGCATTTCATGCAAATCATGGAGTGCTGCCACTGTGGTCTCACCGCTCTATCAAAACAAAATAAGACTTCACGTCACGAAGCAAGGTGTGACAAGGAGGAGACATACCCATATTAATCATATTCATAAAAGTTGTAATTTATTTATTTAATTTGAATGGAGAATATAGGCCACAGTGCACAGTAAAAACAATATATATATATATAGTATAACTAGGCCTAACATTCATATGCATACAGTATGACGAATGAGAAGGCAATCACAAGAGCAGATTTATAAATAGGATTAGATTTCTGAATGACTCAAGGGATGACTTCTTGAAAATAGATTCATCTTCCTAAGTTCAAGACTGATAACCTGGTGGTCAAGTCCTGGTTACAGAGGCCGTGCTTGCAGGCTTCACAGTGGGCAGGCTCGTGGGGTCCTCTAACTTCGGCATTACGAAAGGTCCTGTTCCTTTCGCCCACATATTCACCGTAGCACTTTTCCCTGATCTTCTCCATCAGCTTCTCCAGGAGGACTTCAATGTTCTCTGAGGGGAACCTGGGGGCCTCCATAGGAGCTTCAGTGCACCGCTTGCATTCCTGACAAAAGCGTCTGACCTTAACGGTTCCTTTCCCCGCCTCTAGGCGCATGTGGAAGAGCACCATCACCCTGTTAGAAGACCAGCCTCTCCTACACTTGGAACACGTGAAACTGAATAATGAAGACAGTTATTATTATTATTATTATTATTATTACAATTTTATATACACAGTAAAACCTGGAGTGTTAAAAGACGACTTCACCCATTTTCAACCTATGTTCATATCATGAGCATATAATGCTCATGATAAAATTGTGCTATTTTTTCCTACTCTGTCAGTGTCTTATAGGAGAGCTGTGGACACTTCAGAAAGCCGCTGATCAGTGACATTCATCGTAGGCAGGATTCTTTACCCAAATGTTTTATTTTTGTTATCGCCTTTTGAATGGCCTCCATTATAGCATACTAACTTTCCAGGAAGAGAAAGCCTACCATTTCTATTAATTAGCTTAGATTCCCCATCGATGATGTCACTGGTGGGCGGGTTTCTGAAGTGTCCACAGCCCTCCCCTGAGACACAGACCCAGTAGACAAAGATTCTATCATATTATCATTAGCTTTAGTGAGGACCAGTTTTATGAAAATGGGTGAAGTTGTCCTTTAAATTCACCCTTAAAGTCAATGGAAAAAAAAATAGCATAAAAGACAAAAGGTCTAAGTGCATTGTATAAAGGTCTTTATACAATACATAATCCGGTCTCAACATATTTACATGCCATACACAGACACTCTACTGATTTGGATGACTAAATCCTGCATGCATTCCCTTTAAGCCGTAATTTAACATTAGTCTAACCTCACTGTAATTCTAAAACTAGCCTTAATGCTTAATACTATTTTCCTTAAAGGGATAGTATGGAGTTACATAAAGACACAAATGTAACTCCATAGGATAGTTCACCCAAATTCAGCCAATAATTTTATGTACGGTAGGCAGCGGTTCCGGTAGGAGACACAAAGGAGACTCTCTGTGTCTCCTACCGGAACCGCTGCCGGTCATCAAATTATTGGTTTAGGAATGCGACAAAAACTAAAAAATATCAAGTCTCCATGGGGTGAATAATCGATAGAAAAAACGTTATTTTGGGGGTGAGATGTCCCTTTGAACTATAACTGAAAATCAAGGACGGACATCGGTGGTTGTTTGTGAAGACACTTGCTTTTCACAAGGATCAAAGCTAATTAGTACAAAGCTAGAACAAACTGTGCACTCTCTCACTCACTCACTCACTCACTCACACACACACACACACACACACACACACACACACACACACACACACACACACACACACACACACACACACACACACACACACACAAACATCCCTTCAACAACAAAGCAGACTAACCTTGCCATTGCACTTTTGATGTACTGTTTCCAGCCATCCCTCTGAGTAGCTTGCACAATAGAATTACTAAACGCCAAATGCCAAGAATCATCGGGTCGATTCAATTCCTCGATTTTTAAATTAAAAATACTCGTCCACTCCTCCAGTGCCATCGGTGATGTCTGACAGAGATACAGAAGAATCCCTTCAACTGATGAATGCAGAGTACAAGTGACTTAATTGTTCACACAGAAGCCTTTTATATCAACCTGCTTCTGTTTTGGAGGAAATGAAACTTAAGATAGAACCTTCTCTAGAAGCAGTGTTGCCAGATTTTGCAAGAGAAACAAGGTTCAAGGTTGTGCTTTATTGTTACATATTGTGTACAGGTACACAAGAGTAAAACATATTTGTGTTAAGCCTCCTTCAGACAATACAGCAGCATAGGTAGTAATAACAATAATAATAAAACTGTAAAAATATTTAAAAAGCAGGTCTACGAAAACTAGCCCAAAAGAAGGCTGCATGATCACACACACACACACACACACACACACACACACACACACACAGGGGGATCCCCAGCAAGAAATTACTTAATGTAGCTTAAAAATCACCTGCTATTAAAAAGAAAAAGTATTGGAAAATAAATTGGATTTTAACTACACAGATCTTGTATCCATGGCACAACATATTTTCAGATGAGGGTCCGCAGAAAAATACATATTCATTTAGGGCGTCCTTGACATGAAAATGTTTGAAAACCATCTGAAACAACATTAGAAAGGAAGCCCAAATAAGCAACTCAGAAACAAGCCCCCCCAAAAAACAACCCACAAATACCAATATCCACAAGCAAATTTACAGGAAAACAAGCCCAAAGTCGCTTAGAACAAGCAGACTTGGCAACACTGCCTAGAAGCCCCTCTTTTTTTTTTTTTACTTAAATTTTTATCCCACGATTTTGTAACCCTATTTTTTACACCCAGTGCTAATTGTCTATGTAATCCTGGGCACTACCTTCCCTCTGCCAACCTAGGGAGGCCAGGGCCAAGCTCATGCCTCCTTCAATGCATGAGAGCCAACTGACCTTCTTGTCACCTGACAGGGGAGAGTTTCCCTGGTTGGACGTAGCGCGTGGAAGGAACACGTTATTCCAACCAGTTCCCTTCCCCTCCATCAGGCGCCCCGGCTGGCCAGGGGGAGGCAGTATAGTGACCAGGATTACTGCATGTTTTTGTGAGGGTACCTACCCTAGGAGACACGGGGAGAACATACAAACTCCACACAGAAAGGCCCTTTCGCCAACCCCACCTAGGGTATGGGCACTGATGACGCGGAGGAGAGAACACGCCCCCAGCGCCCACAGCGTCCCCTGCGGGAATCGAACCCAGGACCTTCTAGCTGTGAGGCGACAGCACTACCGACTGTGCCACCGTGCCCCTCTGCCTAGAAGCCCCTCTAACGTAAGTTTCAGTTTCTGTGTGTATGGGATGGGTTGAGTTGTTTTGTTGCCAGATGAACAGCTGACAAAACAAGCAACATGACTCCATTATTTGAGAGCTTGTGAAATGATGATGAGGCAGTCTGTACTGTATGTATGTATGCCACTGCATTCTGCCAGCAATGACTCAATGCACTGTCAGCAAATCACATCAGAAGGCCTTAAAAGATCATATTTGATTGAGATCTTTAACTCTATAACTGACATACAGGGATGATGCAATTTGGTGGTAAAAGGTTGAGACAGTCAATTATTGATTAACACAACACACAACTTCATAACTATCTACAGTATGGTGGCTCAATGATGCACACCTACTTAAGTGTTGTCTATTTGTTTTATTTGGTGTTCATTTCATATTCATATTTATTTTTTAAATTACTTTGTTTAAAGGCAGAAGAAAATGAATTAGACACATCTGTTTATCTGTTGAATGTGGATGTATTTATATCACATTACTATGCACATAAGACAGTGAATATGAAAATGAATAACAGCAAGTCAGCTCATGCACATAATATCTTTTAACTTCTTATTATATTGTACAGCATTAAACTAGATAGCCACAATAATTCAAACAAATACTTAAGCTTTCTTATAAAATAAATAAATAATAAGGAACAATAGAAATAGTAAGCAGGCTTATAAAGTGCAAGGTAATTCGGTACAGTGTAGAACACACTTGGGCAACATACGGCCCGGGGGCCGAACATGGCCCTTTGTCCATCTCAATCTGGGCTGCCAAGTCCAAAGAAATATATAAAAAATTACCACCACAAAGAAATCTACATTCTAAAAGGCTGCAATATGTCAATGGTTTTGAGACAAATTAATTTAACTCAACTCCAATTAATAGTAATTAATATTTACCATTTAAGTGCATACCTGCATTCCTCCATCCGTACTAAAATATTTTGTCTATAATGTAACAGTGAAACAGTCTGCCTTGAGTCCATATTTATAACATATAATGCAATGTGTTTTATCAGTGAACTATGGAGTGGTGCATATCAGATAAGATAAGATGCTGTATACATTTATATGCTCATTTAAAAGTTGATACGGCAATGACGTGGATTGTTTTATGTAAGTAATCTTTTCATTGTAACCTTGTACAGAGTACATCAGAGTGATACAGTACACTACAGCTGTAAAAAAAAAAAAAAAAAAAAAAAAGCTTTCACAAAAATTCTTGTTGTGAAAGCAAGGACCTTGTTGTAAAGTAGCCTGGCCTCTCTACCAAATCCATGCAGTTTTATCATAATTCAGTGTTTCAAGTGTCAATTCAATTGTACAATGTGTGGCCCTTCACTCAGTTTATCGAAGTCAGGAAATAAATGCTGCCCACCCCTGGTGTAGAACATAAGTAGGTAATGACACATTGAAAAGATACTGTCATGTAACAGATATTCACAAATGCAAAGGTAGCGTAACAAGTACTCACAATGTTGGTGAAAATCATTAAGGGGAGCAAATATTGTGATCTTGGGCCTTCATCAGCGAACAGTTTTTTTGTGGTTTTCGATTCAGTTATTTGTCATGGAGATTTTTTTTGTCCAATCTGTATGGTAGAGTATGTTAATCCTCCTATAATTTGACAAACCTTTGTAACCGTCGTGTCAGCAAAACTGTGTGCCCCTCACTTCTCCTCACTGGCTGGAGCAATTGATCTCAATTTCATCAAATCTCAGCTGTTTATTAGCGTTTAAAAAAACAACGAGAGATCACTTAATCACGACAGGACACGCAATAATCCCACGTTTGCAACTACTTTTGCCTGCGCACTTCACCGGGTATGGTCTAGTATAATATAACTTATACAATTGGGGTGGTTGTATTTGGTCTCCCTGCTCTTCTATTGAGACATTTAGATCCTGTGTCTAGGTTAGACATGACCTTTGACCTGATCCTGTTTCTGGTTTGACACCAATTCTGACCTGTCGAGATTCAATTTGTCCCCTGATCAAGCAGGCAGGCTCTATTAGCTCAATGGTAAAACAAAACAGCACTTTCCTGTTCAAATTATCTGTTTTCATCAAATTTTCTGTTCAAATCTGGGGTAGAACAGAAAGGTTACATAGTGCAGCTTTAAGATATCAGGCATCAGGTCCTAGTTCAAAAGTCCTAGTTCAATTTAGCCCACAATTTAGGCATTTAGCAGATGAGGGGCCACACATGGGTCCCACACAGTGGAACAATTTTGGGACCCAGCTTTAAAGCTACGGCTGCTTATCTTATGACATTCAGAATCTCTTCCGAAGAAGCCTCTTCCACCACGTACACACACCCTGCTTACAAGCCTCACAGTGGGACGCGTCATGGGGGCCATCAAGCTCTTTTTTAAAATACTTTTTGTACTCTTTTTGGCCGGCATTTCATTGTAAGACTTGACCCAGATCTTCTCCATCAGATGATCCAGGAGGATGTTGATCTCGGTGGAGGAGAAGCGGGCCTCCTCCATCAGGGCTTCGCTAAACTGTTTGCAGTTTTGGCGTAAAGACCTCACCTTGAAGACAGGGTTAAAGGTTCTATGACATTCATTTTCACTTTTTAATTTTTTTATGTTTTTTGGGGGGTTTTATGACCTCAATTACACCCCAAAAATCTGAACTTTGAACATTCAGTGGATTTTCTGTGGTCTGGGGTTTTCTGAATAATTAGCCTGAAAAGTAATCTGAGTTTGGCCCTTCGGCAGTGAGGTCACAGTCGATTAATCCCGCCCACTCTCCTCCTCGCCCCTCCCCTCCCCTATCCTTTCCTTTGGGGGGGGGGGCGGAGCAGAGGCGATGATTGACAGGCAAAATCCCTCACCAGCGACACCCGCAGGCAAAGATTTATTTTTTCATTGCAGTTGAAAAGGCTTTAGAAATGTGAGAGAAAAACACCTGCCATGGATCAATGGAGTGGATTTTTTTGTTAAAACTTTCTATACACGTTTGAAGGACCATGACAAAGACTTTTAATGTGTGGTAAAACTGAACGTCATGAAACCTTTAAGCAAATATCACTGGGGTTGGAATTTAAGATAGTGAAGCAGTCCGTTTTTACCACCTCCAGACCAATGTGACGCAACGGGACTTTTGAAAGGGCCATTCCCAAAATAGGTTGCCTTATTCGGATACATGCGTGTCACTGCCCGCCCCTGTCGGTTCTCTGAATTTTTAAATAGGCTCTGTCATGATTAATTGACCACATATATGAAGTTAAACAACTAAATTCTATCCGAATAATATCTTAAAAGTAAATACCGTGCATCAAAAAAGAAGTTTGAGAGCGTTTTCAAGTTTTCAAACGAAAACCAAAAACAGCGGATAGAAAACAATGGCTGCCGTCGGCTGCACTCGGATCTGACTCGGATCCATTCGGGTTCAGTCGAACTCGCCACCTGATTGGCCAACTTTCGCTGTCAATCACAGAACGATGGGATTTACCAGGCTAAGGACGCTGATAGGCTCGTCCACTTGGTGGACGGCGACAAAAAGCCAAATAAGCCCTCATGCCAGACTCCTTCCCGAAATCAAATGGAAACTAGAAAAAGTGCTCCTCGGAGCACAGGTCTCCACCAGGTCAGGTAGGTTATTGGGCCTCCTGGTGGCGCTATAACAGGCCAATGTGAAAAAGGTGCCATTTATTCTTAGGTTGTTCACGGCAATCGGACACTGCATTCATGATTTGAGGCATTTTGTTCCAAAAATTTGTTTAGCTAAATTAGACCTGCTGGTGGCACTATAATAGGACAATGTGAAAAAGGGTGGCATTTCTTCCTTGGCCTAGTGGGAATGTGTTCATGATTTGAGGCATTTTGTTCAGAACGGATCAATCCTGCACATTTTGGAAGCGAACCTTAGCCAATGAGGATGGAATATGGGAAATCGGACAGATCCATGTTGATCACATGACTATAGAGATACTGTGTACCGATTTGCATGACGTTTGGATAAAATCTGTAGGAGTAATGTAAAAAAATTGGTTTTGCACAAATCGGCCTTCAGGTGGCGCTATAACAGGCCCAAGTGAAATATTTGAGGCAGAGGTTCTGAATTGGTATCCAGGGAGTGTGTGTGCACAGTTTCGCAGCGACCGGGCCAACGGTAACAGAGATTAGCTGCTAACACACAGACAGGACACACGGAAGGACGGACGGACGGAGGGTAAAACATACTCTCTCGCCATGCCTTTCGGCCTGGCGGAGACAATGAGATTTTCCGGAGGGAGGGGCTTTACCAGGCTAGGGATGTTCTTCTCACATGAAGAACTAGTCAATTGTTTTCAAGGACTTTTTTAGTGTTCACTTGTTTTCCTAGATTCTTCAAAAGCATATCCACATCAACCACATATAATGACTCAAGCAAATTGTATGGGACTTTGTGTGTCCATTAGTGTTAACTCAAATTCCAACCAACAAAGCCTTCACATAAAGAAACGCAAAACTATGATTGAATACTTGAATACTTTATTTAGAAGTTTGCAAAGAAAAAAACACATGGAAGTACAGTTCAAAATACAAGGTCAACTAAATCTTGAGCAATTTCAACAATTTATTTATGTCACAACATGGGTCTTCAACAAGGGGTCCAGGACCCCTAAGGGGTCCTCAGAGATACTGCAAAGAGGTTTGTTGTACAGGGGGAAAAAAGCAGACCAAGTATAGAGCCAAAGGTCAAGTTTAAAAAGTATTGAGGGTTTAAGTCGTTAAATTCTCGCTAAAAACTCAAATTTAACATGAATCCAATATGTAGTGGGGATCCCTGTTTCATCTCTCTCTTAGCTATGGGGTCCTTTGGCCTGAAAAAACCTGGTCTACAATAATGGGCCTTGTAACAAACAGTCATCTACATATTATCAGCTGCATATGTGCTGGCCCAGATACCGATGATGGTAATGAAGCTGACTGATAAGAAGATGATGTAGAAGATGAAGAGCAGGCGGTCAACGATGAAACCCACCTGGACCCACTCCTCAGAGCTCTGGTTCCCTGTCAGCTGCTGGTCCACCTGGAGGCGGATGGCCTGGAGGTCTTTACCCAGCCTCCTCATCTCCTCCAGGGCCTTATCCTCCACCTCTGGCCCCCTCTCCTCTGGAGCTTTCTCATCAGCCTTGTCCTCCACTGCCACCAGAGGGCAGGCATTCACTTCTAGGAAACAGGTATGCACATGACATTAGTGTAAAATAGCTGGGCATGGGAGGTAAATATCAATGGCTTTGAGTGAACGGGGTGTATAAAAACGGCAAAGTTCTGAACTGATATCATCTGGCCCTTCTGGCACATGCAGGTGCATTAGACCTCCTAATTCAGTGCATGTGTGCCCAGCGAAATGTACTTGGCTATTTCCTTTCATTGGGTGCTATGCATTGTGTTGTTTTTATGAGAAGAGTTTGTTAACGTTGCCCCATTGAGGATGTAACATAATCAGATGTATATAGAAATGTGGTCTTGGTCAGGGTGCTATAGTGGAATAAAACTATTTTTTTAAATTATATAACTCGTACTATATTATTCCCATACCTGAGTTAGTTTTTTCTTTGGGCTTTGGAGGAAGGCCTACAAGAGGGCCCAGAATATGTAGGACCAACACTTGGACCCATCGGGGGACCGGAGTGATGTTCCAACTGGAGTCACACAGGATATTGGTGATGAGGATGGTCTCTAGTAGGCTGGCCACCATCAGAGCCAGGCAGAGACAGAAGAACACATCTGGGAAGAGAGAGATAAAAGGGAGAGAAGGAGAGCAGAAGGAGTGATGGAAGTCAACATGTTATTGTTCTCATGCAGCACATCTGAAAGGTTATATTTCACACACACTGTGATAACAGACTAGAGAGCATTGTTAACAAAGTGATTTAAGAACTTTCCCTAATCACCTGTGTGATTTGTGGGAGTCATTCTCCAGGAGGACATTACATGAAGTCCTTGTGCCGTCTATAGTCGTAATAATCACACGCACGCACACTAGGGTTGCCAAGGGTATTTTTAAGAAAGAATAAGGGACGCCCAGGAAAAAAATATAATCTCACTGTATATATAGTTTTTGTGTATTATCCACTTGAAACCCAGCATCCATAATTCTGGGGGGAACAGAAGCCGATCTTGTAGATTGATTATTTTTGGCAAAGTGATTTGGTGTAGACTGGAAAAAAAACTGTCCAAGTACAGAGACAACTCAGGTCCAGTTTACTAAGTCTATAGGGTTTAGTGGTTAACAACCTGGATTATAGTATACTGTACGTATGTATATGAGCTGTTTGAACTTGTAACATGTGTGTCATTGATTGATTCCCACAAATAAGGAACAAAGTGGGTTCCTTATCAGTTCAATAAGGGGACACGTCTTTTAGTGTACAAATAAGGGACGATTCTGTATCTCAAGGGGAGGTTGGCAACCCTAACGCACGCACGCACGCACGCACACACGCACGCACACACGCACGCACGCACGCACACAATGACAATCCATGGTCCTTCAGAAACATGACATTCTAGTTAAGCCGTACAGAAGGCTAGCTAGTCCTCTGGCCATTACGCCTGGACAGCTTGTACTACTGACTTATGAGAGGTATGCTGCTTCCAGTGACCGGCAGCAGGTCGTTCATCATGAGGAGGAAGACGGTGTAGCCCAGGATGAGGGTCATCTTGAAGGAGGAGCGGTCGACGCTCTGGGGAGGAAGCAGGAAGCTGAAGAGGTCCACTATGATGAGGAAACAGCTGGGAAGGATGAGGTTCACCACATAGAGAGTAGGCCTGCGTCTTATTCTGATCTACAAGGGACAAGAACAAACCATTCCTAGGTTCACTGCTTATGGGTTAAGGGTATTATTACTACAAATCATAAAATATCTGCTATCAGTATATTCCATAGAATATGTTTAAGATTTTAGATTTAAAGTGCTCGGGTGGCGCAGTGGTAAAGTACCACTGCCGCGAAGGTTTTGAGTTCAAATTCACCGTGGTACATCCGGCTTTGTCGAGCGTCTACACGAACACAATTGGCCCGTGTTCGGGGAGGGAAGCCGGGGCGGGGAAGATGATATTTGTCACTGCACGTATTCCTACGGGCTGGGGGCAGCACCTGTCGGGAGGGAGTGCTTGGCGGGAGGAGTAGAATGAAGGCCCTACGTCCTCCCGGTTGGGGCTCCCCGCTGGCAGGTGAGTCAGTAATACAACAGCAGTGACAGCACACAATTGTCCGTGGGGAGGAATTAATTGGCATAACGACTAAATTGGAGGGGAAAAAAGCAACAAAGAAAAAGATTTAAGATTCAAACGTACATGGAATGCAAGCTTATCGATGGCTCCGTCAGTATACATCGCAATGTTTTTAGTGTATGTGATGTCCATCAGCTCCCACTCTCCGTTGGCTGACATCACCTCCTTGGAACGCTTCAGAATAGCCTCTAGTGATTTCCCAAGTGTCAATCTCACCTCATTCTCTGAGAGGAGCAGAGGGACCAAAGGAGAGATTATACAAGGAAATAAGAAGAAAAAAGATAAATTATGATTTGTTCCTGTCGGGCAGAATCCTCTCATCTCCATGTTTTAACTGTTTGTCTTTTTTTGCAAATTAACGCCCTACTTGATCATACTACAGCGTCACACAAAATAATCAAAAGTAGCAGATCCACAAGCTCAAAGCACGGCACAAAGTGTTTTGAGCTTGTAGATCTGCTACTTTTGATGCTTTTGAATTTGAATTCTGAAAAGTCAAAGTTTACCTAAACATACCTAATGTCCATTCAAGAAAGAATGTCGTAAAGCTGAGCGAATTTGGAGAAAAAACAAACTCACTGTCCACCTAGAGATCTTTAAGAAGTCAACAGTGGCCTATAACAAAGCACTGCGCTTGGCAAGGCAGGCATATTTTTCACGCATTATCAATGACAACAAGCAAAATGCCAGAGTCTTATTCTCTACCATTGAACATCTCTTAAACCCCCCCCAGGCTTACAAGGAGTCGCTCCCTGCTTCTAAAGCTAAGTGTGATGAGTTCGCATCCTTTTTTGAAAACAAAATTTCTAGCATTCGAGCTGGTATTATGAATGCTGCTGCTAGCACTGCAAATGCGGCAAATGGTGCATGGTGCAAAAATGTAGATCCCTCCAGAGGAAGCCTAATATCATTCTGCGCAATTAATGAAGAGGAACTCCGTAAAACTATATCACAGATGACATCATCATCTTGCTCACTGGATGTAGTACCCACCCCGTTTCTCAAAGAGGTTTTAGACAGTGTTATTGGAGATATCCTAAGAATTGTAAACAGCTCTCTACTTTCAGGCGTCTTTCCAGACTCACTGAAAACGGCTGTAGTCAGGCCGCTACTCAAGAAACACAACCTTGATCCATTGGTGCTGGGTCATTATAGACCAATCTCAAATCTGCCATTTTTGGGCAAGGTCTTAGAAAAAACTATCTTTCATCAACTGGATGTGTTCCTACAGAACAATAAGGTTCATAACAAATTCCAATCTGGCTTCAGGAAAGGTCATAGTACAGAAACAGCACTTGTAAAAGTAATTAATGATCTTAGGGTGTCCGCTGACGACAAAAATGTATCTGTTCTCCTACTCCTTGACTTAACCGCTGCTTTTGATACGATTGATCACACAATTCTACTACAGCGTTTGGAGTACTGGATTGGTTTGTCAGGCACAGCCTTGTCTTGGTTTCACTCTTACCTAACAGGCAGAAGCTATTTTGTCAGTCTAGCTAACTTTGACTCAGACAAACACAACATCTGTTCTGGTATTCCACAGGGCTCAATTCTGGGTCCCTTATTGTTCTCCCTGTATATACTACCGCTGGGAGAACTCATCGCCGATCACGGAGTGAACTTCCATTTCTATGCTGATGATACCCAGCTGTATCTTTCAGTAGCTCCAGACGACCCCTGCGCTCTAGACCCATTGTTGACCTGTCTGTCCAGTATAAAATGCTGGATGAGTGAGAACTTTCTTAAGCTAAATGAGGATAAAACAGAAGTTCTCATAATTGGTTCCAGTGAGCAGAGAGAATCAATAACAAGTAGACTTGGTAACCTGGCTGTAGAAAGTAACACCACAGTAAAGAACCTGGGGGTGATTATCGATTCTGAATTGAATTTCAATACACACATTAATCATGTCACCAAGATTGCTTTCTTTCATCTTAGAAATATTGCGCGAATTAGAGACTATCTGTCGTTAGACGATGCAAAAACGCTGATCCACGCTTTTGTTTTCTCTTGGCTTGATTACTGCAACGCACTCTACTCTGGCCTGCCAAAGAAAACAACTGACAGATTACAACTTGTTCAAAATGCGGCAGCCAGAATTTTAACTAAAACCAGGATGAGAGAACATATCACTCCAGTTCTAGCTTCACTACACTGGCTCCCGGTTGTTTTTAGGATTGATTTTAAAATTCTTTTATTAGTTTATAAAGCTCTAAATGGTCTGGCACCCTCCTACCTCTCTGACTGCCTAGAGAGATATGTTCCAAACCGGGCCCTCAGGTCTTCAAGTGCTGACCTGCTCGAGGTGCCTACAATGACATATAAAAAATACGGTGAAGCAGCATTCTGCTTTTACGGACCGACAGTGTGGAATAAACTCCCATTACACTTAAGACAGGCAGCCTCTGTCGATAGCTTTAAAGCACAGCTCAAGACCTATTACTTCACTCTTGCTTTTAGCTGATTCTTTGGTTGATTTTTAATTCCTCACTGTATTCCCTATTTTAATGTTGTTCTATGCCTTTGCTTTTGCCTTTGCTTTTATTTTATTTTATTTTTGTTTGCTTTATTGTTAAATTGGTTCTAACTGTAATTGTATTCTTGCTATGTAAAGCACTTTGAGCTGCATTTCATGTCATGAAAGGTGCTATACAAATAAAGTTTATTATTATTATTATTATTATTATTCATTATTATCCATTATTAGTAGTATTCAAAGCACATGTGAGGGAACAACCAAAAACTATTTGTATCTGAAACAAAACTAAATGTGACATTTGGGTGCTGAGGAGGAGCCCTTCTTGAGCAAAGCGGTGCACCTCACCGAGGTACATGTAGGAATTGAAGGTGAGAAGTGCAGTTCTGGACGTCAAAGGGGAAGGTATAGATGTCAAGGTTGCAAGAGCTGACTACCCTCATGGGCAGAAAGTCTAATATCAAGCCGTTGTGAAAGGTGATCACGTAGGGGACAGACGGAGCGTCGTTCTTCTCCATGCTGCAAGACGGGAACAAAGCAGAACAGCAGACTGCTCTAGAATGACCTTTTTGTAAAGTATTTTAAAGTAATTCCTCATGTTTAACCCATTCTCAGGACATTAGCCTGACATTAGCTAGACTTATCACGTGGGTTCACTGGCCAATGCCAGGCTATCATGCCGAGTACTGATCCGACAGAGTACCACCTGGTAAAACAGGTGGTTGCCAGGGTAAAACAGGTGGTTGGTAGGGTCTAATAAGCGGTTGCCAGGGTCTAAAAGAGGGTTGCTAAGGTCTAATATGCAGTTTATATGGTCTAATATGCGGTTGCTAGGGTATAACTGGTGATTGCTAGGGTAAAACGGTGGTTGCTGGGGTATAATAGGCGGTTGCTAGGGTATAATAGGTGGTTTCTAGGCTCCAATATGGTGTTGCTAGGGTCTAATAAGCAGTTGCAAGGCTCCACTGTAGCTAAATGGTATTTCCCCATTGAAATTTTAAGCAATTAAAAGTGAAATATCTCCCAAAATATCGCCTTAGCGATTCCAAAATAATAATAAAGACATAGTGTGATTGCTTAGCGATCCCACAATTGTTCAGTGCAAATGAAAATGCCATATTATTAATTACGTAGTATCGGATTGGCATAGACTGGCATACTCGCTGATATTGATACCAGCATTTTTGGGCAGTATCGGCAGCTTTTCCGATACTGGTATGGGTATTGGAACGACTCTACTTGTTAAGAGACAATCATGTAGTACATGTAACAGAACTCACAATTCGTTGATCACTAAATCTGGAACCCAAAACTTTGTTCTGGGTAGAGTAATGCTGTGGGTGCCACACTGGACCGGGTCCCAGCTGAAGAACTCATTCATCCAGGACTAAAACAACAAACCAGTGTTACTGTGCTGTACACAAAGCAGGCCTGCAGTAGGTTATATGGATGCTGGGTTAAAGGAGTTGTTCACCCAACAAAATACTTATTTTCTATCAATTTCACACCCCATGAAATTTTTGGCTCAGGAATGCGACAACAACTTTAAAATCTCCATGAATTTAAGGCTTCATGGGGTGTGTAATTGATCTAAAATAAGCACTTTTTTTGGGGGTGAACTCCTTTAATAATGAAGTCATAGACAATGCAGAATATTTGTATTGTCATTACTGAGTTTTGGACTGTTGCATTGTTGTCAGAATGTAGAATAGTGAAAGAAATTAAATAATTGTTTTACATTGTTTAAGATAAAATACTCACAAAACCGAGCCAGATGTATGTAGTCAGAAGCTGAGCTTTTTCATCCTGTTTTTTTTTTTATAAAAGAGAAAATAATAATAATTAAGAAATATATAATTCTTTACATAACGACCTATTATTTTGCTTTTAGAAGGCTTATGTATCACAATACAATTAAAGACAAACTACCATAGACAATTGAAAGTCCAGACTGCATAACAATACTTGAGCTAAATGAAATACTGGAATGAATGGTGAATCAGAGGTAGGCAACCTTATAGGCACGGGTGCTGTTGGCACAGGGAGAGGTGATCACTGTTACATGCTGGCATAAGTGTGAGACAGAGGATTTCTGGTTTAAAATAAAATATTTAAAAACATTTAGTCAATTAAATTAAGTCCCCTCACATTTGTATGCAGATTACATCCTGCACATAATTCTACATTCATTCAAACTCTGAACTCTGACTGGGGAGTGAGTCTGGGAGATAGGTTGGGGTCTAATGACAAAATGTCCTGATGTGAAAGAAAATAATAAATACAAAAAAATAGGTATTATGGATAATCAAAGTCTGCTGGAAATATTTTAATTTGATGTGGTGCTAATGTTGATATGGCACACTGACTATCAAGAAAATAAAAACATGGCACTTCATGTCAAAAAGGTTGCTGACCTCTGGTCCACACTGTAATAACTATGTTGTGGAGAACAGAACGTTCACTGATTCTACAAGAGGACGTACCACGCCGAGAATACCGTACAGGAGGAAGGATGTGTTGACATAGGTGGGTGTCGACATGTTCATGACGGGCCGTATGGCGCTCAGCTTGAAGACAGGTCCCAGAGCCTCCAGGAGAGCAGGGGGATCCGGACGCGTACAGTTCAATACAATGGCACCATCACATGGAGCTGTGGGACGACTCTGGTCATGTTATGGTTTTTTGTTCTCTTACAGACTTGCTCGCTTTTATATGTCATGTTATTATTTCAGGGGTGGGCAACCTTAGGCATGGGTGCCAATGTGGTATCTGAACAGTGTGCAAGTCAAAACATATAAAGAAATGATACTAAAGTAACCTAGTAATAATAATGTGTTGTAGACAGACTGTCTGCATTTTGGCCTATTCAAGTGACCTGTTGTTTAGGAGGGAGCCTAGCCTGGCTAGGTGTGAAGGGTGATTTACATCTTCTATTGTTAAACTGAGAGACTTCACTCCCTTCCTCCAGGCACTTGCAAATGAAATCAACAGCCGTTCCTTGATCTTCGCTGTTGGGGGCTCTCATTGACCCCCACCCCACATGCATTCTAATGTGTATAAAACAGTGTCTCTAAAATGATTAGACTAGTACTGCCAGGCCGTTAGGCTGTGTGGAGCTCAGGGCTCTGCCCCTGGTTCTATGCTGCTTATTGTGGTCTTTATGGAATAAATGAATGAGTTGGAAACCTGGTCCCGACTCTCTCTTCTCCTCCACTTCTTAATACAACCACAAGCCTGCTAACCTGCAGTTTAATGCCTCATAATATACGACATTTGGCGAACCAGCGGCTATTGTTGCAGTTTAATGCCTCATAATATACGACACCAACATTGGCCCAGGGCAGTATAGTCACTGGAGACTGGCACACTGCCACAAGTGTGAGAGGATTTTCTTTTAAAGTTAAATATTAAAGGAAATGTAGTCAATTAAACCAAGTCCCCTCACATCTGTATGCAAATTACATCCTGCACATAATTTTACATTCATTCAAACTCTGAACTCTGACTGGGGAGGGAGTCTGGGAGAGAGATGCCTGGGGTTGGAGTCTAATCCTGAAAATATTTCAAAAGAAGAAAAATAAATAAAGGTTGCTATGTATATGGACAATCAAAATCAGAAATATTTTATGTTGATGTGGTGTCATCATTCTTAATGTTGATATGGCACACTGACTATCAAGGAAATAAAAACATGGCACTTCATGTCAAAAAGGTTGCCGAGCCCATTGTGATTGTAATGTGCGGAACCGGTCCCAACAACATTCCACTGCTTCTACTATAAGTACTAACTATAAGTTAGTGACAAATAAAACCACCTTGATTCTTGTAGATATTCTATTATTTCGGAACATTTTCATACATAATTAGAGTCCACAGGCGGGATGCTGGGGTGGTGTTTGGAGCGAGATAACAACAAAAATTAAGCATCAATATTAAAAGACCACTCCTTACCCTTCATGACACTGATGGTAATGATGCACAAAATCACAAAGGGCTGGACTGATGGCTGAAGCAGCTAAAATTGACATTAGCAAGATTAAGTAATATAATCAACAGTTAAATATCACAGAACTAGAAGTGTTTATCACAATCAGAGCTTAATCCATTTTTTTAACCTACAAATGAGACACATGTAGGCCTACAGTATGCACCATGAAAAAAATATTTACCTTCAGTTTAGGATTCTTGTCATCCATCACACTGTGATTTCAACGCTGTCAGAGTGTAATGGTTTCTTCAGCTTCCAAATGGCTGCAGATCACAGATTAGTTTATAACCAAAGCAAAGGTAGTTTACATAAACAATCAATCTTGATGAGGACTGCGAATGGAAATGAGCTTCCAGCTAAATCCGGTATTTACATGCGATAATTTTCATCTTATTGAATACACGTTCATGTACTGAATGTTCATTGGTCCTGTCCAAATAAAGTAAAGTAACTTACTTTAGTAATTTACGTAAATTACTGGATCATAGTTTTTTTAATGTATTCAATTTATTCATATTAATCAATTCTTCAGAGAGAAACGAGGGCAGAATTTTAAAACGTTTCTAAAACTGTGCTGAAGGATCCATGGATTAAAGTTCTCCGTAACTCCTTTGTGGCGACGGATTTCCTTTGTGAGGATTCTATAGGGGCTATTTATGAGATCTCTTTAGATCTGCAAAAAATAATAAGGTGGGAGGGGGGGTATGTGTAGTGATGGCCGCGGTGTCAATGACATGACTGAAGTCGTCAAAATGTAGCATGCCAGTCAAAATGATCTCCAAACTACAAAGCATCCATCCCCAGCGATCTATTGATTGAATTAGTAGGCAGAAATGTAAAACAGCACAGTTACATTTAAAATACCTTGTACACTAAGGTCAGATGCTTTCGTCAGAAATGCAAGTGGTGCACTGAAGCCCCTATATGGAGGACCCCAGGTTCCCCTCAGAGAACATTGAAGTCGTCCTGGAGAAGCTGATGGAGAAGATCAGGGAAAAGTGCTACGGTGAAAATGTGGGCGAAAGGAACGGGACCTTTCATAACCCCGAAGTTAGAGGACCACACAAGCCTGTCCATCTGTAACGTTACCCAGGACTTGACCACCATGTTTTCAGAATTTTCTATTTGAACGTACACATCTATTTTCAAGAAGTCATCTCTTTCGAGTCATTCAAAAATCTAACCCTATTTATAAATCTGCTCTTGTGCTAGCCTTCTCATTTGTCATGCTGTATGCATATGAATGTTAGGCCTAGTTATACTTTAGATATATTTTTTAAACTGTGCATGTGGCCTATATTCTCCATTCGAATTAAATAAATAAATTACAACTTTTATGAATATTATTAATATGGGTCTGTCTCCTTCTTGTCACACCTTGCTTCGTGACATGAAGTCTTTTGTTTTGATAGAGCGTGAGACCACAGAGACAGCACTCCATGATACTTTGCATGAAATGCAAATAAGCCCAGACAACTGGAACCACAAGAGCAAGCCATTTGCATTCGCTGAAAATCACACTTGCTTTCTACCACACAAACATCAGCAACACTTTTCACAGGTTGAACTATTTCGTTTTTTTGGAGAAGCTGATGGAGAAGATCAGGGAAAAGTGCTACGGTGAATATGTGGGCGAAAGGAACAGGACCTTTCATAACACTGAAGTTAGAGGACCCCACGAGCCTGCCTACTGTGAAGCCTGCAGGCAGGGCATCTGTAACGTTACCAAGGACTTGACCACCATGTTTTCAGAATTTTCGATTTGAACATACAAATCTATTTTCAAGATTCATCTCTTTTATGAATCCACTCTTGTGCTTGCCTTCTCATTTGTCATACTGTATGCATATGAATGTTAGGCCTAGTTATACTATATATATATTGTTTTTACTGTGCACTGTGGCCTATATTCTCCATTCAAATTAAATAAATAAATTACAACTTTTATGAATATGATTGATATGGGTATGTCTCCTCCTTGTCACACCTTGTTTCGTGACATGAAGTCTTATTTTGTTTTGATAGAGCGGTGAGACCACAGTGGCAGCACTCCATGACACTTTGCATGAAATGCAAATAAACCCAGACAACTGGGACCACAAGAGAAAGCCATTTGCATTCGCTGCTCATCACACTGCGGCTTTCTACCAACATCAGCAACACGTTTCACAGGTTGAACTATTTTGAAATGGTTCGAAATGTTTTAAGTGTTTTGCGTGAAACAAAACAACAACACAATCAAATATCAAACAAGATTAATCACTTAGGCCCAATACAACAGGGCCCTGTTACACGAAAGCAGAAATAGAGATTAAGTCAGCTATCCTGGCTTAATCTATCCAGGATTAGCCATGAATCGGTTTCATGAAAGCTGAATTATTTTGCCAGATTAATTTAGCCAGTTAACCCTGGATAAATTTATCCATGACTCGGCTTCATGAAAGCAATCCTACATTAGTTTACCATGGAAATTTAGCTGTGAAGTTAGCCTGGTCCGGACCAGGCTAACAGTCAAGCTTTATTAATCCAGTGCCTTGTTCTTCAAGTTTTGTGAGCTGTTAGTCTAATGACTCCAATCGTAAACCAATGACTTTTTCGACAGTTAATTCAACACCTATGTTTGTATATGGACTCATTTTAATTACCCTGCCTTCAAATAAAATGAAATAAATACAATAAGATATAATCAATTTAATAGAAGATCTACAAGCCCGAAAAAACTTGCCTTTTGGCAGCCGGGGATCCATGCGGGTCCCCGTGGACCCCCGTTGACCCCTGTGGTCCGGGGACCCCCGTGGACGGACGGCACTTTAGATATATAGATAGATGGATTCCATGTAATGTCAACATTGCATGGCGCATATAATATAGCATTGTACATTAGTAGGCGATAATTCCAATACTCACTTAAACTCCTCATGTTTAAGCCTATACGGAATTATATATTTATGGACTTGTATATAAATTGTAAATTATATATTTGTGGACGACTTGTGCATTTTATTTGTCAGCAATACTTTGCCACCTTTCTCCCTGGATCTATTTATTGCGGCCATGTTTCCTTTCTTGCTTATTATACATTTTACTTGTAAGTAGTGGTGCTGCTGTTCAGCCACAGAGAAGAACTCTGCTCTGGTTTTGGGCTCCAAGATTGGTCAAGTCGATTGCAGGAATCTGCAATCGAGTTCATGGTCTTTTATAGGAATACATGAACGTGCATTCATTCTGGCTTTACCGTCCTGGCTCAACACAGTCTGGTTTGACAAAGTCTAGCTCGACAAAGTCGCTCCTTCTCAGCCTGGCTTGGCGTTCGTGGAACGTAATAAACCAGGCTGCACGGAGCACTTTGTCAAACCTTGATTTGGCTTAAATCCAGGCTTATTTAATGCTTTCGTGAAACAGGCCCCTGGTCGCATTATGAGCTTGTAGATCTGCTATTTTGGTTGTTTTTGAATAGTTTTTCCATATCCAATATAAGGAAACAAGGGTTAAAGTGTACACAAAAGTAAAACAGTTGAAAGCAACCCAGTAGTGAAACATGAAGACAGACAGTTTTCAGTCCATTTTCATCTTTGAGAAATGCATCAATGTCTGTCTGTCTGTCTGTCTGTCTGTCTGTTTTTAATCCTTTTGTAGAAAACAAAGTAGTAACTTTTTTTAATCGTTCATTTGTTTTTTTATGAGGCCATCAGATGTCACCCCTACCACGAAGGGGTGGGGGTGAAATCCGGTGGTATAAAGTAATTAAGTACTGTACTCAAGTAAAAGTTTTAGGTATTTTTACTTCCTTAGCATTGACCTTTTTGAACAAAGCAGAATTAAATAAGCCTGGATTTAAGCCAAATCAAGGTTTGACAAAGTGCTCCGTACAGCCTGGTTTATTACGTTCCACGAACGCCAAGCCAGGCTGAGAAGGAGCGACTTTGTCGAGCTAGACTTTGTCAAACCAGACTGTGTTGAGCCAGGACGGTAAAGCCAGAATGAATGCACGTTCATGTGCTTCAGATCGTTTCAAAGGTATGCAGCTTTAGCCCCGCCCCCTATTTATATGAGAAGGAGTGAACGCCCACAATTCAACGTCACAGCCCCATTTGAGCCAGAGACAGACAGACAGTCGGTTGTGTGCTCGTCGCTCCCAGCAGAGAGACAGAGAGAGACATGCAATGTGTTGTATTAGTGGCGCTATATAACTATTAGTGTTTAAGTAAATTAAATACAGCCTACTTATAAACTACCAAAAGTAATGCTCTCTCTCTGTAACGCGCTGGCTGTTTCTACAGGCTGCAGCGCCTAAATCCACCTCTCACCCTCTCCCCCTTTACACTCACTCACACACACACACACACACACACTGGTCGTCAACGTTGTAAAACATCTTGGTTAGAGGACTGGAATAATAACTGATCATCATACATCTCAAATATAGGTCTACTACTAGCCTTTGCTTTAGAGAGTTGCTCCAACTTCCTTGGATTAGATCAGAGTGATCAGATGTGTGCGTTTTCAACACAAATGCGCACATTATTGCCAGTCAGCTGTGTAACACTAGCAGGTTAACGATGTTTGACCACATAGCAATCAACAGCACTAATTAATGTCAGCTGTGTCTTGTCTGTCGTGTGTGTGTGTGTGCGTGTGCGTGTGCGTGTGTGTGTGTGTGTGTGTGTGTGTGTGTGTGTGTGTGTGTGTGTGTGTGTGTGTGCGCGTGCGTGGTGTGTGTGTGCGTGTGTGTGTGTGTGTGTGTGTGTGTGTGTGTGTGTGTGTGTGTGTTTAATATCCAACTGAATGTATATCAAGTAATTCACTGTAGAGCAGGGGTCTTCAACAGGGGGTCGGGGACCCCTAGGGGGTTCTCAGAGTTACTATAGGGGGGTCTCCAAATCTTTGTGTGATAGGAACTTTTTCTTTTATTTACATTAACCACATGAACCCTAATATCGCTATATTCTGAGGGGAACATCAGAAGAGGTAGACACGACGGTGTCGCGCGCCTAAAATAGCAGACCTACAAGCTGACAATGCGTCGTGGATGCGACGAATTGTGAGCTTGTAGGTCTGCAAATTTTTTTTTACTTTATAAACTAGAAAAAGTGCTCCTCGGAGCACAGGTCTCCGCCAGGTCAGGTAGGTTATTGTGGCCTCCAGGTGGCTCTATAATAAGGACACTGCATTCATGATTTGAGGCATTTTGTTCCAAAAATGTGTTTTGCTAAATTAGACCTGCTGGTGGCGCTATAACAGGCCAATGTGAAAAGGGTGGCATTTTTTCCTCGGCCTAGTGGGAATATGTGTGCAAAATTTCACAGAAATCGCACGTTGCGTTCATGATTTGAGGCATTTTGTTCAAACGGACCTATCCAGCAAACTTTGGAAGCCAATGTTAGCCAATTAGGATGGAATATGAAATATCGGACACTTCCATCTTGATCACATAACTATAGAGATACTGTGTACCGATTTGCGTGATTTTTGGACAGATTCTGAAGGAGTAATAGCAAAACATTTGTTTTACAAAAGTCAGCCTCCTGGTGGCGCTCTAAAAGGCAGATGTGAAAAATGCATGGCAAAGGTTTTTCCTTGGCCTCTAGGGAGATTGCGTGCAAAGTTTCACACAGATCGGTGCAGTTATAGGTAAAAACGCAAATCGGCCTGTGGCTGATTTGAACATTTTCAAGTGGCATTTCTTCCTCAGCCGAGTGGGAATGTGTGCGTGCACAATTTCACGGAAATCGCATGCTGCGTAGATGATTTGAGGCATTTTGTTCAAAACAAACCAATCCTGCAAACTTTTCAGAAACAGAGGTTCTGAATTGGCATCCAGGGAGTGTGTGTGCACAGTTTCGCAGCGAGCGGGCCAACGGTGCCGGAGATTAGCTGTTCACAGACAGATGGACACACGGACACACGGACACACGGACACACACGCACACACACACGGACGGACAAGGTGTAAAACATACTCTCTCGCCATGCCTTTCGGCCTGGCGGAGACAATAAAAAAATCACACCCAGTGTGAAGTGGGCGGTGTGGTCATCACAGTGGTCATCATAGTGATGGAAGCTCACTTAAAAAAAATAGATTTTTTGAAGTGCATAATCCTATTTCGCTAGCCAATCACAGTGCTGAATAGAGTCAGCCAATAGAGTCAGCCAATCACAGTACAGCTAGGGGTGTACTAATGAGCCAATCACAATACAGCTAATGAGGTGTCCCAACCCCACTTATAGGGGCGGCTACACCGCCCAAAAATAGCATACTGAATAAAATGTATATAATAATAATACAGTCCAGGTCCAGGGTCTTCAACGTTTTTCAGGTCAAGGACCCCTTAGCTGAGAGAGAGATCAAGCAGGGACCCCCAGTAGGCTACATAGGCTTGTATAAAACTGTGTTGCAGATTAATCTTTCTTTCGTTTAGGCTGTTTTTGTAACCTCAAGAGGACACATATGGAACCAAATGGACCCCGACGTGAAATAGGGCGCTAAATTCGCCTATAATAAACGTCAGAAAAGATCAGCATTCATTTTATGTTCTACTCCTAGTGTTGGTGTCAATATTAAAAATAAAAAAATCACACCCAGTGTGAAGTGGGCGGTGTGGTCATCACAGTGGTCATCATAGTGATGGAAGCTCACTTCCAAAAATATAATCCTATTTATAGGTTATTAATGTCATCATGTGTCTCGCTAGCCAATCACAGTGCTCAATAGAGTCAGCCAATAGTCAGCCAATCACAGTACAGGAAAGTGGGCCAAGTGGGCCAATCACAGTGCAGGAAACTAATGAGGTGTCCCCAACCCCACAAATATGGTTTATTGGGTGGGGGGGGGCATGCATTTTCCTCCAATCACTCGGGGGGGGGGGGGGGCACATATAACCCCCCCCCCTCAATTACAGTACATTTACGGCCCAATACAGCATATTTGAATACATTTAGGAGTAAATGACAGATTTCTTTATATATCTATCTATATATATATATATATATATATATATATATATATATATATATATATATATATATATTTATATATATATATATATATATATATATATATATATATATATATATATATATATATATATATATATATATATATATATATATATTCAATTAAATCTTTATTTCAGACTCAGGGTCCATACAACAAAACACACACAGTAAAAGCAATAAAATAATAAAAAGAAGAAAAAAAACACATAAAAAACAGTCCAACTACAGCTGTTCATAGTCAGTAGAGGCTGTTACGCCAATGTCTCCATATCATGGAAGAGAACCGAGTAGAACTCTTGACAGGGTTAATTAAAATCTTAATAACATGATTGTCAGACTTTTCAAGACGACATATGAATTTGTACATTAAATTTCTCAACAGGGCTTGACAGGTAGGTACCCCCAGGTTTACAAACAGCTGGCTGGCACTGTGCCATCTTGGTACCCTCACCAGCAACCGTAGAGCATCATTATATGCAACTTTTAGTTTTCGCATGCTGCTAGCTTTACTCCATAGGTGAGCCGTATACAATGGTGTACAGAAGGCTTTAAAGAGTGATACCTTGACATGTACAGAGCATTTGTGAAATTTCCGCATTAGTATGTTTGCCTGGGCATACAATTTGCATCTTTGTCTATGGATGTCTTTGTCATCAGAGAGATCATCGTATATACAGTGTCCAAGGTACTTAATCTCACTGCACACAAGTAGTATGTTGCTACTGTGTGTATATATATATATATATATATATATATACACATATAATATCCATATTTATATTATATATATATACACACATATAATATCCATATTTATATTATTTATATAAATTACACACATTCCTACAATCTCATCTATATGAACTCTTCTTTCTTTTCACTTGCAAGCATCATTTGCTTCCACGCATTTCACTCGTTTCCATTTCCTATCCACTCATCTGCACTACCATCATTTGCTCACATTTACATACATTCCCAAACTATGTTATAACTACCAATGCCAACCACATCGATCACCTACATAGCAGAAATCACACACATCACACAGACCAACAATCCACCACATGCCATAATATGGCCTGCCCTCACAAACCCGCATCCCACACACATCCAGCGACTGCCAACTCTCTGTTCACCATGACAGTATGTCATTCATTCTTGTTTCAATATGTTTACTTCTACCCCACTTCATCTCGAGGAAAGTATTGTACTTTTACTCCAATACAATTATATGAAAACTTTAGTTACCAGTTACTTCGTAGATTTTGATTATTATTACAAAACACACTAACCACTTCAGCTGAATATATAGACCATTTATGTGTTTACCAACATTGAGACTGGACGCACAGGTGATTGTTTCATGCAATCAATTCCCAACATATTGTTTCGGGGTGCGCTGCTTTCAGTACATTCAACCTTTTTTCATACATTTTGAACTTGTGAAACGGGACATTCTGCACAACTTTTACTTTTAGTACTTTAAGTATATTTTGATACCGATACTTTTGTTCTTTTGCTCAAGTACATTTTTAATACGGAACTTCTACCTGTAAGAGAGTTGATCTACATTGCAGTATTGATACTTTTACTTAAGTAAAACATGTGAGTACTTCTTCCATCACAGGTGAAATCCCCCCTGGTGTGAGTCACACACCACTGTGGTTATAGTTCTCACCACCTGCAGACACACAGATTTACCAAAGCCATCCACCACAACTGAAGCTCTGTTGTCCAAACAGGTATAGGCAACAGAACAGAACAGAAATGTAAAAAGCCACCTGATTTGGTGAAGGTTTTTCCCAAGACACTCTTGGTTTATCTTATGCTGTCTGTGCCACTGCATGTCTTATTTGGGATTAAACCTGGGGATTTAAGGTTAATTTGGGATTAGCAAGAGTTTGCAAGTATTGATTAGATCCTTCTGCACAGTTTTAGAAACGTTTTAAAATTCTGCAATCGTTTCTCTCTGAAGAATTGATTAATATGAAGAAATTGAATAGTTTAAAAAAAACACTATGATCCAGTAATTTTCTGGGGAAAGTTTACTGTAACTTTGCTTTATTATTTATTTGGACAGGACAATGTAGGTTAATGTACATTCAGTACATGAATGTGAATTCAATAAGAAAAAAAAAGAAAATTATCTCATGTAAACATGCCGGATTTAGCTGGAAGCTCATTTCCATCTTTAGTCCTGTTTATGTAAAATACCTTGCTTTGGTTATAAATTAATCTGTGATCTGCATCCATTTGGAAACTGAAGAAACCATTGCACTCTGACAGCGTTGAAATCACAGTGTGATGGCTGACAAGAATTCTAAACATAAGGTAAATTATGTTTTCATGGTGCATACTGTACATGTCTCATGTGTAGGTTAATTGTAAGACAAAAACATGGATTAAGCTCTGATTGTGATAAACACTTCTAGTTCTGTCATTTTTAACTGTTTATCATATTACTTCATCTTGCTAATGTCAATTTTAGCTGCTCCAGCCATCAGTCCAGCCCTTTGTGATTTTGTGCATCATTACCATCAGTGTCACGAAGGGTAAGGAGTGGTCTTTTATTATTGATGCTTAATTGTGGGATCGCTTTAGCGATCACACTAATGTTATCTTCACTATTTAATAATATTTATTATTATTCCCCCTGTTTTTTGGGTCATTTCAATGGAGAAATGCCATTTAGTGACGTCATAATGCATAATGCCATTCTAGTGAATGGTAATGCCAATCTAGTGACGTCATAATACTGATGTCATTGTATTATGACCCTACTATAACACTACTAACACTATCAATACTCAATACCAGCAACATTCTTAGAGATCCCACACTGTTTCTTCAGGAACAGTACTTTCTAGTTTTTGTTGTTATCTCGCTCCAACCACCACCCAAGCATCCGCCTGTGGGCTCCAATTCTGTATGAAAATGTTCAAAAATAATAGCATATCTACAAGAATCAAGGTGGTTATATGTGTAATTTACTGTTAAGGAGACAGACCCATATCAATAATAATCATAAAAGTTGTAATTTATTTATTTAATTTGAATGGAGAATATAGGCCACAGTGCACAGTTTAAAAAATATATATAAAGTATAACTAGGCCTAACATTCATATGCATACAGCATGACAAATGAGAAGGATAGCACAAGAGCAGATTTATAAATAGGGTTAGATTTTTGAATGACTCAAAAGAGATGACTTCTTGAAAATAGATGTGTACGTTCAAATCGAAAATTCTGAAAACATGGTGGTCAAGTCCTGGGTAATCTCTCAAGAACAGATTCTGCTCTGCGTTTGAATCTGTCGGGGAGGTTCGTCATAACATGTACGCAGTAGCCTACACGTGGGCGTGCCTTCAGATCAGGAAGCAGGCCGCGCTTTACCCAATCAAATGTAGGCCGGGATTCACGTGTCCGTCGATCCTTCCCCACTCGAAACAAACCGACACTCATTTAACAATAGCGTCCACGGAGCAGACAAAACCACGGAAAGATATTCACATTTTAACTTGCTCTTTCATCATAGAAACAAGTGGGCTTATAACCAAAACGGTCCATGTTCTCTGGGAGAAGTGGTGTTAGTGTTCCGTGTAGAAATATTGTTAGTGGGAATGAAAACATAGTCGCACCACCGGAAGTGATGCGCTGAAGGCAAACCAAAACCCCGGTTTCCTTGCGCACGGGTGCTACGTTTTCTTCCTCCCAGAGCCAACTGAGATAGTCAAAAACAGCAGAGGGCGCTGTTTTTCCTTTTCATTTGGCGCTGGGTTCCCAGATTGAGTCCTGGGTAACGTTACAGATGCCCTGCATGCAGGCTTCACAGTGGACAGGCTCGTGGGGTCCTCTAACTTCAGGGTTATGAAAGGACCCGTTCCTTTCGCCCACATTTTCACCACTTTTCCCTGATCTTCTCCATCAGCTTCTCCAGGAGGACTTCAATGTTCTCTGAGGGGAACCTGGGGTCCTCCACATAGGGGCTTCAGTGCACCACTTGCATTTCTGACGAAAGCGTCTGACCTTAGTGTACAAGGTATTTTAAATGTAACTGTGCTGTTTTACATTTCTGCCTAATAAAATATTCAATCAATCAATCAATAGATAGCTGGGGATGGATGCTTTGTAGTTTGGAGATCATTTTGACTGGCATATGCTACATTTTGACGACTTCAGTCATGTCATTGACACCGCGGCCATCACTACACATACCACCCCCCCCCCCCCCCCCCCCCCCCACCTTATTATTTTTTTGCAGATCTAAAGAGATCTCATAAATAGCCCCTATAGAATCCTCACAAAGGAAATCCGTCGCCACAAAGGAGTTACGGAGAACTTTAATCCATGGATCCTTCAGCACAGTTTTAGAAACGTTTTAAAATTCTGCCCTCGTTTCTCTCTGAATAATTGATTAATATGAATAAATTGAATACATAAAAAAAACTATGATCCAGTAATTTACGTAAATTACTAAAGTAAGTTACTTTACTTTATTTGGACAGGACCAATGAACATTCAGTACATGAACGTGTATTCAATAAGATGAAGATTATCGCATGTAAATACCGGATTTAGCTGGAAGCTCATTTCCATTCGCAGTCCTCATCAAGATTGATTGTTTATGTAAAATACCTTTTCTTTGGTTATAAATTTCTGTGATCTGCAGCCATTTGGAAGCTGAAGAAACCATTACACTCTGACAGCGTTGAAATCACAGTGTGATGGATGACAAGAATTCTAAACTGAAGGTAAAAAAGAAATTCATGGTGCAATACTGTACATGTGTCTCATTTGTAGGTTAAAAAAATGGATTAAGCTCTGATTGTGATAAACACTTCTAGTTCTGTCATATTTAACTGTTGATTATATTACTTAATCTTGCTAATGTCAATTTTAGCTGCTCCAGCCATCAGTCCAGAACTTTGTGATTTTGTGCATCATTACCATCAGTGTCATGAAGGGTAAGGAGTGGTCTTTTAATATTAATGCTTAATTTTTGTTGTTATCTCGCTCCAAACACCACCCCAGCATCCGCCTGTGGACTCTAATTATGTATGAAAATGTTCCGAAATAATAGAATATCTACAAGAATCAAGGTGGTTTTATTTGTCACTAACTTATAGTTAGTACTTATAGTAGAAGCAGTGGAATGTTGTTGGGACCTGTTCCGCACATTATGCTACAATCACAATGGGGTCGGCAACCTTTTTGATATGAAGTGCCATGTTTTTATTTCCTTGATAGTCAGTGTGCCATATAAACATTAAGAATGATGACACCGCATCAACATAAAATATTTCAGATTTTGATTGTCCATATACATTTATTTATTTTTATTTTTTTGAAATATTTTCAGGATTAGACTCCAACCCCAGGCATCTCTCTCCCAGACTCCCTCCCCAGTCAGAGTTCAGAGTTTGAATGAATGTAAAATTATGTGCAGGATGTAATTTGCGTACAGATGTGAGGGGACTTGGTTTAATTGACTACATTTCCTTTAATATTTAACTTTAAAAGAAAATCCTCTCACACTTGTGGCAGTGTGCCAGTCTCCAGTGACTACCCTGCGCTGGGTCAATGTTGGCACCCGTGCCTAAGATGATATATAAAAGCGAGCAAGTCTGTAAGAGAACAAATAACCATAACATGACCAGGGTCGTCCCACAGCTCCATGTGATGGTGCCATTGTATTGAACTGTACGCGTCCGGATCCCCCTGCTCTCCTGGAGGCTCTGGGACCTGTCTTCAAGCTGAGCGCCATACGGCCCGTCATGAACAGGTCGACAACCACCTATGTCAACACATCCTTCACCCTGTACGGTATTCTCGGCGTGGTACGTCCTCTTGTAGAATCAGTGAACGTTCTGTTCTCCACAAAATAGTTATTACAGTGTGGACCAGAGGTCAGCAACCTTTTTGACATGAAGTGCCATGTTTTTTTTTTCTTAATAGTCAGTGTGCCATTAAAACATTAAGACCACATCAAATTAAAATATTTCCAACAGATTTTGATTGTCCACAGATACCTATTTTTTTTTTCACATCAGGACATTTTGTCATTAGACCCCAACCTGTCTCCCAGACTCCCTCCCCAGTCAGTTCAGAGTTTGAATGAATGTAGAATTATGTGCAGGATGCAATCTGCATACAAATGTGAGGGGACTCAATTTAATTGACTATTTTTTTTTATTTATAATTTTTTAAAAACCAGAAATCCTCTGTTTCACACATGCCAGCATGTGCCAGTAATCACCTCTCCCTCTGCCAATGTTGGCACCCGTGCCTATAAGGTTGCCTACCTCTGATGTGGACCATTCCACTCCAGACACCCAGACAAGAGGTTTATAGTATTTCATTTAGTTCAAGTATTGTTATGCAGTCTGGACTTTCAATTGTCTATGGTAGTTTGTCTTTAATTGTATTGTGATACATAAGCCGTCTAAAGTGACACAATGATGTTTAATTTCCACAAAATAATAGGTCTTAAAGAATTATATATTGCTTAATTATTATTTTCTCTTTTATAAAAAACAGGATGAAAAAGCTCAGGTTCTGAATACATACATCTGGCTCTATTTTGTGAGTATTTTATCTTAAACAATGCAAAACAATTACTTGTGGTTGACCACTATTTGGACTTTACTTAATTTCTTTCACTGTTCTACATTCTGACAACAATGCAACAGTCCAAAACTCAGTAATGACAATACAAATATTCTGCATTGTCTATGACTTCATTATTAAAGGAGTAGTTCACCCAATTTTTATTTTATTTTATATCAATTACACACCCCATAAAGCCTTAAATTCATGGAGATTTTATAGTTATTGTCGCATTCCTGAGCCAATGATTGGATGACCGGGTCAGTAGGAGGTCATCAAATTATTGTTTTAGGAATGCGACAAAAACAAAAAAAACTTAATGAATTCAAGGCTTCATGGGATGTGAAATTGATAGAAAATAAGTAATTTTTTGGGTGAACAACTCCTTTAACCCAGCATCCATATGACCTACAAAGACCTACTTTGTGTACAGCACAGTAACACTGGTTTGTTGTTTTAGACCTGGATGAATGAGTTCTTCAGCTGGGACCCGGTCCAGTGTGGCACCAACATGATTACTCTACCAAGAACAAAGTTTTGGGTTCCAGATGTAGTGATTGAAGAATTGTGAGTTCTGTTACATGTACTACATGATTGTCTCTTAACAAGTAGAGTCGTTCCAATACCGATAACAGTATCGTAAAAGCTAACGATACTGCCCAAAAATAACGTAAATTATGATATCTTCATTTGCACTGAAAATTTATTTTCAGTTGATGTTTTAATACTGTTTTATACTCTTACTGTACTATTTACATTATTATTTTACTAACTTGTGGCTGCACTTGAACTATTATTAATGGAATTGTTATTTATTCCTAGATTGTTCTTTTATTACGCGTTGGTACTGTATCGGATCAGTACAGAATCAGAATCAGAATCAGAATCAGTTTTATTGTCACATCACAGGTTTACAAGGTAAAAAAGTGGGTGAAATTCTTTTTTGTACATCGTTCCCATCGCAACGTTAGTTTCCATAGAAAGAAGAGGGGGGGGGGGGGAGAAGAAGAGGGTGGGGGGCAGGTGGGAAGGAGATCAAAAACAAGAGAGCAACAGAAGGCCAGACAAGTTATCTACATATTTACAAAAACCTGAGATAATAAAAAAACTAAAAAACTAAACTAAGGTGCCTGAGCATAGCAGCAATGTATTGTATACTGTGCATGTTATACTTATACTGTGCATGATAGACAAAGGACGTTAAGGTGCTTAGAGGAAAAGGAGCACAATAAAAAGACCCAAAAAAAGTCAGTGCGTTATACAAGGGATTAAGGTGCAAAAGGTCAGTGCGTGTCCACCTAGAGTGGACTGACCCTAGTATAATCCGCATGTAGCTCCATGAGGGAGTGCAACAAAAAGTCATTTGTACCTGGTGTAGTCCACAGGTGTGTCCGAGGGGGGGCTAAAGTCCAAGTCATTGTCCCTGGTATAATCCACAGGTGTGTTCAGGAAGAGCCAGAAAAGTCTGCGCCGCCTGCTGTCAGGCTGCTGAACTCATCCAGGCTTATGCCCCATTCAGCATTCTGACAGCAGCTGGATTGAAACTACACCAAAATCTGGTGGTGGAACTCTTGATACTGCGGTAGAGCCCCTTGCCCGGTCGCGGTCGTTGTAGGGGGTTGAACAGTCTGTGACTTGGGTGGTGCTTGTCCTTGATGATGCGCTTGGCTTTGACCACGCACCGCTTTTTGTACAGTTCCTGGAGCGCTGGGAGCTCGATTCCCATTATCCGCTCTGCCGATCGCACTACTCGTTGTAGGCTGACCTTTTCTCGGGCAGTGCAGTTCCCGTACCAGGCCGTGACACAGCCTGTTAGGATGCCTTCAACAGAACTGTTGTAGTACAGCCTGAGGATGCGACGTCCTACTCCGAGCTTCTTCAGGCGGCGGAGCCAGTACAGTCGCTGCTGAGCCTTTTTCCTCACGTGTGTGGAGTGCGTCTCCCATTTGAGGTCCTCCTCGATGTGTACTCCGAGGAACTTGAACTCGCTGACCCTTTCCACTGCAGCACCGTCGATGAGGATGGGCGCATGGTCTCTCCGCGGCCTCCTGAAGTCCACGATCAGTTCTTTGGTCTTGTCGACGTTAAGAGAGAGGTTGTTCTCACGGCACCAGTGTGCCAGTGATTTGATCTCCTCTCTGTAGTCAGACTCGTCGTTGTTGACGATTCGGCCTATCACTGTCGTGTCGTCCGCGTACTTTATGATGGTGTTGGAGACATGTGTGGCTATGCAGTCATACGTGTACAGGGAGTAGAGGAGAGGGCTCAGCACGCATCCCTGGGGTGCTCCGGTGTTGAGGTACTCAGCATGATAGCCTGGCATTGGCCAGTGAACCCACGTGATAAGTCTAGCTAATGTCAGGCTAATGTCCTGATGATGAGTTGAAAACAAGGAATGACTTTAAAATACTTCACAAAAAGGTCATTCTAGAGCTGTATGACATCAGTCTGCTGTTCTGCTTTGTTCCCATCTTGCAGCATGGAGAAGAACGACGCCCCGTCTGTCCCCTACGTGACCGCCTATCATGACGGCTTGATACAAGACTGGCTGCCCATGAGGGTAGTCAGCTCCTGCCACCTTGACATCTATACCTTCCCCTTTGACGTCCAGAACTGCACTCTCACCTTCAATTCCTTCTTGTACCTTGGTGAGGTGCACTATGAATATTACTAATAATGGATAATAATGAATAATGGACATTAGATATGTTCAAAACTTTGAGTTTTCAGGATTCAAATTCAAAAGAATCTACAAGCTCTACAAGCTCAAAACACTTTGTGCCGCGCTTTGAGCTTGCGGATCTGCTACTTTTGATTATTTTGTGTGACCCTGTAGTATGATCAAGTAGGGTGTTAATTTGCAAAAAAAAGACAAAAGGTTCAAACGTGGAGATGAGAGGTTTCTGCCCGACAGGAACAAATCATAACTTACCCTTTTCTTCTTATTTCCTTGTATAATCTCTCGTTTGGTCCCTCTTCTCCTCTCAGAGAATGAGGTGACATTGACACTTGGGGATTCACCAGAGGCTATTCTGACAAGTTCAAAGGAGGTGATGACAACCATGGGAGAGTGGGAGCTGATGGACATCACATACACTAAAAATATCCCTGAGCTTGCATTCCATGTACGTTTAAATCTTTAAAAATAATGTGTTGTTGCTTTTTTTCCCTCCAATGTTGTCGTTATGCCAATTAATTCCTCCCCACGGACAATTGTGTGCTGTCACTGCTGTTGTATCTTACTGACTCACCTGCCAGTGGGGAGCCCCAACCGGGAGGACGTAGGGCCTTCATTCTAATCCTCCTGCCCAGCACTCCCTCCCGACAGGCGCCCCCAGCCCGTAGGAATACGTGCAGCGACAAATATCATCTTCCCCGCCCCGGCTTCCCTCCCCGAACACGGGCTAATTGTGTTCTTGTAGACGCTCCCGGTGGTGGGAAGGCACTTTATCACTGCACCACCCGAGCACTTTAAATCTAAAATCTTAAACATATTCAATGGAATATACTGATAGCAGATATTATGATATGTAGTAATAATACCCTGAACCCAGAAGCGGTGAACCTATATGGTTTGTTCCTTGTCCCTTGTAGATCAGACTGAGACGCAGAGCTACTCTCTATGTGGTGAACCTCATCCTTCCCAGCTGTTTCCTCATCACAGTGGACCTCTTCAGCTTCCTGCTTCCTCCCCAGAGCGTCGACCGCTCCTCCTTCAAGATGACCCTCATCCTGGGCTACACCGTCTTCCTCCTCATGATGAACGACCTGCTGCCGGTCACTGGAAGCAGCATACCTCTCATAAGTCAGTAGTACAAGCTGTCCAGGCGTAAAGGCCAGAGGACTAGCTATAGCTTTCTGTACGGCTTAACTGAAATGTGTGTGTGTGTGTGTGTGTGTGTGTGTGTGTGTGTGTGTGTGTGTGTGTGTGTGTGTGTGTGTGTGTGTGTGTGTGTGTGTGTGTGTGTGTGTGTGTGTGTGTGTGTGTGTGCATCCCTTGAAATACAGAATCGTCCCATCATAAGGAACCCACTTTGTTCCTTATTTGTGGGAATCAATCAATGACACACTTGTTACAAGTTCAAACAGTTCATATAGATACGTACAGTATATAGTATAATCCAGGTTGTTAACCACTTAAACCCTCTAGATTTAGTCAACTGGACCTGAGTTGTCTCTGTACTTGAACCGTTTTTTTCCCTCCAGTCTACACCAAATCACTTTGCCAAAAATAATCAATCTACAAGATCGGCTTATGTTCCCCCCAGAATTAAGCATGCTGGGGTTCAAGTGGATAATACACAAAAACTATATATACAGTGATTTTATTATTTTCCTGGAAAATATAGATACTGACATTGGACAAATTCTCAGTGGGCTGGAGCTTTTCCCATCGTCGTACATACCGGGAGAAAAGTAAGGGAACACTCTCTCAGTGAATCTGTCTTTGAATGTATACATTGGTGTTGAATCGGTAGCATTGATGAACACCACCTTCCCCTTGTCATAGTCCTGGAAAAATCCTTCCAGGAAAAATACGCCCAGCCGGCTGTCCTGTATTTGAATTTCAGGTAGATGGCAACCCTAGTGTGCGTGTAAAGGTAAGTCCCCACCAGACCGACTGGTTCAGACTATTTCAGACTACTTCAGACTGCAACAGACTGGTATTTGGTTGGCAAAAGTTGGCATTTAGTCTGTCAACCGACTGGGAACCAATCGCCAAAAGAAAAGGAAAAACAGCGCCCTCTGCTGTTCTTGAGAGAGCATAGCCTGCCAGCTTTGCCAGGTCTGCTTATTATAAGCGACTTTGGGCTTGTTTCCCTGATGTTCCCAGCGTTTTTTCTTTTTTTCTTCACTGACGTGCAGTGGTGTAAAGTAACTAGTACATTTACTCAAGTACTGTACTTAAGTACAATTTTGAGTTACTTTTACTTTACTGGAGTATTTCCAATTGTCTATACTTTTACTCCACAACAATTATTTGAAATGTTTAGTTACTAGTTACTTTGCAGATATAAATCATTATAAAACATACATTAACCACTTTAGCCCTATTTTATACCTATAAGCTATTTGAAAATAGCAGATCTACAAGCTCACAATGTGTTGCGATGCACGCGTTCTGAGCTTGTCGATCTGCTATTTTCAAACATTTTAGTACTTTTACTTTTGGTACTTTAAGTACATTTTTATACCAATACTTTAGTACTTTTACTCAAGTAAATGTTGAATTCCGGACTTTTACTTAACAGACTCAGAGTACATCTATTGCATTGATACTTTTACTCAAGTAAAACATTTGAGTACTTTTTCCACCACTGCTGACGTCTACACAACATTTTTGAAAACGGTTATTCGAATAATCAAAAATAAATACATTAATTAAAGGTAGGGTAAGTGATATTTTTTGGTTAAAACAAAAAGTATTTTGTTAAAAGGTTAAAATACTATATTCTCATAGTAATCATTGCTATAGAGTGTTTTTTCAGTAACAGATGTCTCCCTGTCTCTCCAGCTCTTTAATAAACAGAAAATACATTTTTCGGTAGGTGTCAAAATCTCAGCCAATCAGGAGAAAGTACCCATTTTTAAGCTGAATTTGTATAGTGTTCCAGTTCCAATTTTGTCTGCTCATTTCTTAGTGTCATCACTTCCAATTTCACTTGTTTAATCTGTATCTTGATTGAGTTCTCTGTCCTGGTTGGATAAAATTGGAAATGAAACTGAAACTGAAACGAAAATGCATTTTATGTTTAATAAAGAGGTGGAGAGACAAGGAGACTCCTTGTCTCTCCACAGCCGACTGTAAATACTATTTACTCTATATATGCTTCCTTTAGGTGAGATAATTAGGAAACACTCTATAAATTTCCACTGTTATGCAGATGATACACAATTATATCGATGAAGCCAGATGAAACAGATCAACTGGCTAAACTTCAAGCTTATAGACATCAAGAGTTGGATGACCCGTAATTACCTACTCCTCAACTCGGACAAAACTGAAGTTATTGTACTTGGCCCTAAGCACCTCAGAGATAAACTAGCCGATAAGAATTTTAACCTAGATGGTATTACCTTGACCTCCAGGGCCACTGTAAAGAATCTGGGAGTCACGTTTGACCAAGATATGTCCTTTCAGTCCCACATAAAACAAATTTCAAGAAATGCCTTTTTTCACCTGCGTAATATTGCAAAAGTTAGGCACATTCTGTCCCAAAACGATGCAGAAAAACTTGTCCACGCATTTGTTACCTCTAGGCTGGACTATTGCAACGCTTTATTATCAGGCTGCCCAAGTAAGTCCCTAAAAAGCCTGCAGCTAGTCCAAAATGCCGCTGCGCGCATACTGACAGGAACCAGAAGAAGAGATCATATCACTCCTTCATTGGCCTCGTTGCACTGGCTCCCGGTTAAATACAGAATAGAGTTTAAAGTTCTCCTCCTCACATACAAGGCTCTCAATGGACAGGCACCAGTATATCTCAAAGAACTCATCAAGCCCTATAAACCAGCCAGAACACCATTGCGTCCACAGTATGAAAAAATGCTTACAGCTCCAAGAAACCCCAAAAAGATTAGAACAGGAGGTAGAGCATTTAAGTTTCAGGCACCTCAGCTGTGGAACCTTCTCCCAGTCTCAGTCCGTGAAGCAGACACACTCTGTACATTTAAGACTAGACTAAAAACCTTTCTCTATGATAAAGCCTATAGCCAAAGTGTATAGACTCAGTCACCCTATAGTCATCCTCTCCTCCCCCCCCTTTTCCTCTCTCCTCTCGTCCTCTCCTTTCTCGTCCTCCCTTTGGTTGTGTGGGTTTGTGTCCCATTGGTACAATTGTAATTAACCCTGTACAGATTCACGCTCTAGTAAGGCCTGCCACTAATTCTACAACCGGGGACCTGCTCCCCGGAGTTTCTTTTATTTCCCACGTCGCAGGTCCATGGACCCCCAGCTGCAGCTCAATACTGTGACTGCGGACCGGGCCTCTCCATGGAGCACGACCGTGGATTTCTACTACATTACACTATACCACTACACTATACTGTATATTATCTTAACATTCTTTTATTATACCATTATATACTGCATACACACTATTGCTGTACTATATTATTTTATTATATTATATTATCATATACTATCTTACACTATTATATTTGCTGCTAGTGTTATTGTTACTACTTGCACTGTATCTCTCTTTCTGTCTCTCCTCTGTCTGTCTCTCCCTCTCTCTCTTCTTTCCCCCGACACGGTCGAGGCAGAAGGCCGCCACCCTAGAGCCTAGGGTCTGCCTGACGTTTCTTCCAGTTAAGAGGGAGTTTTTCGTTGCCACTGTCGCAAAATTGCTTGCTCAGGGTGGGATGTCGGGTCTCTTCTCTACATGTAAAGTGTCTTTAATAAAATTGAATTGAATTGAATTAATACTGAACAAACACTCTATAGCAATGAGTACTATCAGAATATAGAGCTATTTACCACTTATTTTAACCAAAGTAAATCACTTACCCTACCTTTAATTTATTGAAATTAACACCAAGAAAATAGCCAAAACTGAGCACATTTCGATCTATCAGGCCAAATCTAATTTGAAAAAAATATATTAAGAGTATATGAAAGCCAATTAAAATGTTTATACTATGGAATCTTACACACCTGCTCCCAATAAATTACGTCATCACCACAGCGCAAAAGTAGGTCAAATCAATCAATCTCTCTCTCTGGGAGCAACAACGAGAAACAGTGAATGTAGGTTTTCATAGACATGGTCGCTTGTTTCTCTCACATAATCTGGCAACACCGACAGCCCTTTGTTGTCACGTCTTCTCTGCTACATAGCTACTCCCAGTCGGGCAAAGAACTGAACATGTTCGGTCGGCTCTGGGTCGGCCGAAAAGGTCCTGACGGACCACCCGACGGACCCCTAACCGACTGGACGACTATATAGAACGCTTCCCGACGCCAAGTTGGCCCAAAGTCGGTCTGGTGGGGACTTACCTTAACAGAACTCTCTCTTCTCAGACGTGTTCTTCTGTCTCTGCCTGGCTCTGATGGTGGCCAGCCTACTAGAGACCATCCTCATCACCAATCTCCTGTGTGACTCCAGTTGGAACATCACTCCGGTCCCCCGATGGGTCCAGGTGTTGGTCCTACATATCCTGGGCCCTCTTGTAGGCCTTCCTCCAAAGCCCAAAGAAAAAACTAACTCAGGTATGGGAATAATATGGTATTAGTTATATAATCAAAGAATATGAGTTTTATTCCACTATAGCATTTGTTCTCAAAGTGGGGTCCTTGGGGGGGTACCAGGGGGTCCCCAGCAAAATGTGTTATCATAGCGTCAATCATTTTAACCACTTCAACCATATTTTATACTTTAGTTTGACTAAAGTATAAAATAGAGTGCCGCACTATGAGCTTGTAGATCTGCTATTTTTTTTAAATTGCGACAATTTTGCGACAATTTTGCGACAATTTTGTCCACATTTCTATATACATCTGATATACATCCTCAATGGAACAGCGACGTTAACAAACTCTTCTCATGAAAACAACACAATGCATAGCATCCAATGAAAGGAAATAACCAAGTACATTTAGCTGACCATACATGCACTGAATTAGGAGTAGGCCTAATGCACCTGCATGTGCCAGAAGGGACAGGTGATGTCAGTTCAGAACTTTGCCGTTTTTATTCACCCCATTCACTCAAAGCCAGTGATCTATTTACCTCCCATGCCCAGCTATTTTACACTAATGTCATGTGCATACCTGTTTCCTAGAAGTGAATGCCTGCCCTCTGGTGGCAGTGGAGGACAAGGCTGATGAGAAAGCTCCAGAGGAGAGGGGGCCAGAGGTGGAGGATAAGGCCCTGGAGGAGATGAGGAGGCTGGGTAAAGACCTCCAGGCCATCCGCCTCCAGGTGGACCAGCAGCTGACAGGGAACCAGAGCTCTGAGGAGTGGGTCCAGGTGGGTTTCATCGTTGACCGCCTGCTCTTCATCTTCTACATCATCTTCTTATCAGTCAGCTTCATTACCATCATCGGTATCTGGGCCAGCTCACATGCAGCTGATAATTATATGTAGATGACCACTGTTTGTTACAAGGCCCATTATTGTAGACCAGGTTTTTCAGGCCAAAGGACCCCATAGCTGAGAGAGAGATGAAGCTGGGACCCCCACTACATATTGGATTCATGTTAAATGTGAGTTTTTAGACATTTAACGACTTAAACCCTCAATACTTTGTAAACTTGACCTTTGGCTCTGTACTTGGTCAGCTCTTTTTTTCTCTGAACAACAAACCTCTATGCCGAAAATAGCCGATCTACAAGCTCACAACGCGTCGCAGGCGCGTTGTGAGCTTGTAGATCTGCTATTTTCGTCTAATGTTCCCCCAGAATAGTGATGTGAGGTTTCAAGTGGTTAATAAAAATAAAAATTTAAAAAGTCTTAGCCTAGTCTAAAAAGTTTTAGCGGCCCCCCTGAAGTATCTCTGAGGACCCCCTAGGGGTCCTGGACCCCTTGTTGAAGACCCATGTTGTGACATGAATGTTTGTTGAAATTGCTCAAGATTTCATTTGGGCTTTTCATCCTTTTTAGTTGACCTTGTAATTTGAACTGTACTCCCATGTGCTTTTTTCTCTGCAAACTTCTAAATAAAGTATTCAAGTATTCAATCATAGTTTTGTGTTTCTTTATGTGAAGGCTTTGTTTTAAGTGTCCTATGCCACTTAAAAGGCATCGAATATGGTGAGATTGATGATACAATTACAGCCTTGTTTATGTTGGAGCCTTATGTTAAAATGAATGATGGCAGTGATTTATTATGTATCACCATCAAATAAAACAGCTATGGCATTGTCATATATATCCTTCATATTTGCTACAGCTGCTTTAAAGAAACAAGCATATATTCAGTGTTTAGCCTATAGGCAGTGGTGGAAAAAGTATTGACATTTTTTACTTAAGTAAAAGTATCAATACTGCAATATAGAAATACTCTGTTACAAGTAAAAGTCCGGAAATCAAAATGTACTTGATTAAAAGTACAAAAGTATTGGCATCAAAATGTACTTAAAGTAACAAAAGTAAAAGTACTCATTATTTCCCATTTCAAGTTTTCAAATGTATACAAATCTTTTGAAAATAGCAGATCTACAAGCTCAGAGCTTGTAGATTGGCTATTTTCAAACGGCCAAAATGTATATAGGGCTGAAGTGGTTAATGTATGTTTTGTAATCAAAAGTAAGTAAATACCATGACACTCAAGCATCAAGAAACAAACTGAGGCATATTTTATTTATTTTTTAAAGACTTTATTTTTCATTTTTTTAACTTTGTCATGTGGACAGCAAACGACAGTGCTGTCCTCAATCTACAACCCCACCTCCGCCCCGCTCACCCCCACCCCCACCAAGGCACAGTACAGGAGCTTGGCACATCCACCTACACTTAACTGAACAAAACAAAAATAAAGCGAGACAAAAACAAAGGGAGGGGAGGGAAATAAAATAAAATAATAATAATAATAATAATAATAATAATAATAATAATGAAATAAAAACGCACATGAGAGGCACAACACCGACCGTGCTACACATACAGTAGAGCCAATATCAGTCTCCGTAATAACGGCCACACTCACATACATTTATATATATACATATATATAAGTAGAAATAATTAGGTGGTAAACCCAACCTCCTGGCACTGCCGCTGGCCCAAGATCCCACCATAGGCCACCTAGACCTGTTTATGTCAAGTGAACGTCAAGTTTGTGACATAATTTATAAATGGAGACCAAATGAGATTACATTTAGTTAATGACCCATATGTAGTGTATCTAATCTTCTCCAATGGTAATAATTTCATCATCTCCTCAATCCAAACAAGGAAGGAAGGTGACATTGTAGATTTCCAATTCAGAAGAATGAGACGTCGCATGACTAGTGAGGCAAAGGCAATAACATTTGATTCATGCTTTGAGGACTTATGTTCGATGGGGAGTACTCCAAAGATGGCAATATATGGATTAGGGTTAATAGTTTTCTTGAAAATATGTGAAAATGTTTTAAAGAAATTATTCCAGATGTCTGTCAACGATTGACAGGACCAGAACATATGTCCTACGGTTGCGGGGCTGTGGCTACATCTTGGGCACTTAGAATCTATGTTTGGATACATTTTAGCCAGTTTCTCCTTTGAGTAATGTAATCGGTGAAAGACCTTGAACTGGATGAGACCATGTCTTATACAAAACGATGAGGAGTGAATACGTTCAATACTATGGTTCCATACAGCATCTGGGATCTCTATGCCTATGTCCTGCTCCCATGCCAACTTTACACCCACCCAGGATAGGGGGTTCAGGTTTTGAATCGCATTATATAGCCTTGAGATGGTGCCTTTCTGTGAAGGATTCCGAATTAAACATTCATCAAACTTTGACTTGGCCGTAAGGTGTGGAAATGAGGGGAGGTGTTGTATCGCAAAGCTACGAATCTGAAGATATCTGAAAAAATTAGTATTAGGAATATTATAATTTTCTGTAAGTGTAGAGAAGGCAACAAAAGTATTATCCACAAAAAGGTCACATAAAAAGTTCAAACCGTTTCTCCTCCAGAGCTGGAATGCAAAGTCGGACTGTGATGCAGGAAAAAGATGGTTGGAAACCAATGGGAAGAGATAGCTTATCTGAGTGAGATTAAAATGTTTCTTAAATTGGAACCAAATTTTTATGGACTGTTTAACAATGGTATTGGGGATTTGGGTGCCAGGGCCAGAGGGAGAACATGATAGGGACACGGGGAAGTTGTTCTGTCTAATTGGAGTTCCATACGAGCCCACGTTGGAGCATTTCTATTATTTTTAAAAGTGGAAATCCAATATATGCATTTATGTATGTTTGCTGACCAATAATAGAAAAGAAAATTAGGGAGGCCCAGTCCACCGTCATTTTTGCGTCTTTCTAAAAATGACTTTCTAATTCTTGGATGGGTATTATTCCAGATGAAAGAGGAGATATAAGAATCTAATTGTTTGAACCATGATTTTGGTATAAAGACCGGAATCATCTGAAATAGATAGAGAAATCTTGGCAACACTGACATCTTAATAGAGTTTATACGGCCCGCTAGTGAGATGGGAAGGGATGACCATCTTGTTAGATCTAGCTTTGTACGATCTAATAGTACCTTAAAATTTGCTTGGAACAGATCCTTGAAAGAACGAGTAATTTTAATACCTAGGTACGTGAAAGCCGTTTTTTCTATTTTGAAAGATGATTGCTCAAACTGAGCATCATCTAAAAACTGGGTGATAGGGAAAAGCACACTTTTCTTCAAGTTAAGCTTATAGCCGGAGATTTTACTGAAAGACTGTAATATCTCTAAGAGGGGGGGTATAGATTGCAATGGCTCAGCTAAATAGAGTAGGAGGTCATCAGCATATAAGGAGACCTTATGGGTGATTTCCCCCCTAATTACGCCCCTAATTCTCTCCTCAGCCCGTAAGGCAATAGCGAGGGGTTCTATAGCTAAGTTGAATAGGAGAGGTGAAAGGCTGCAGCCTTGTCTAACCCCCCTATGCAGACGGAAGTAGTCTGACGTGTTGCTATTGGTGCGTACCGCAGCCACTGGGGTAGAGTATAAAGTCTTAATCCATGAAAGAAAGTTTGGACCAAATCCAAAACGTTCTAGCACCGCAAATAGGTAACGCCACTCAATCCGGTCGAAGGCCTTCTCCGCATCAAGCGAGATAATGACCTCCGGAACCGGGATTGAGGTTGCAGAATAAAGAATATTAAACAGTCTGCGCATATTATAGAAAGACTGTCTATTAGGAATGAAACCAGTCTGATCGGGATTTACTATGCCAGAGATCACCGACTCTAATCTGTGTGACAACATTTTTGTGAGAATTTTATAGTCGCACCCTAACAGGCTTATGGGGCGATATGAACCACAGTCTAATGGGTTTTTCTCTTTCTTTAATAAGACTGAAATAGTTGCCTGAGTGAATGTCTGGGGTAATTTCTGGTTTAACAGAGTTTTGCCAAATACTGAGTAAAGACATGGGGCTAGTTTAGAGGAGAAAGTTTTATAAAAATCAATGGGGAAACCATCAGGTCCTGGAGCTTTACCGCTCTGCATTGATTGGATGGCCTGAGTTATTTCCGCTAGGCTAATTGGGGCATCAATGGAAACCTGAAGTTCCGGTGTCAAGCTAGGGATGACTAGCCCCTCCAAAAAGCCCTGGATCCTAGATAGATCAGGAGATAACTCAGTTGAGTATAAAGAAGAGTAAAATAATTTAAACTGATTATTAATGTCTATTGGGTTAGTAGTAATGGACCCAGATAAAGTACCAATTTTTTGTATTGTACTATCGGCGGAGGATTGGCGCAGTTGATGTGATAGCAGTCTGCTAGCTTTCTCCCCATGTTCATAATGCGTTTGTCTTGACTTAAATATAAGTTGTTCTGCCCTTTTGGTTGAGAGCGTGTTAAATTCTGATTGTAGTAGGAGTCTCTCTTTATAGAGAACAGGAGATGGGTTAGCCGCATGTCTGCCATCTATCTCTAGAATAAGCGGAGACAATTCTTTTAACCGTTTATTGCGAACTTTATTTTCATGTGCGACAAATGAAATAATTTGGCCTCTTAAATATGCCTTCAGTGATTCCCAGACTGTAGTGTGGGATACTTCAGGCGTCTGGTTAATCTCTAGGAACATGTCAATTTGGGTTGATATATACTGTTTAAATATATTGCAAGACAGTAGCAATGGATCAAAACGCCATGTGCGTTGGGCGGTAGTACTTTCCGGAAAGCATATATCCAGTTGGACCGGGCTGTGATCTGAAATTACTATACTATGGTACTGGGTATTATGTCTGAAAGGGAGCATTCTATTATCCAGTAAAAAATTATCTATACGACTATATGATTGATGGACTGGGGGAAAAAAAGAATATTGTCTAGCAGTGGGATTGTTCGTTCTCGAAGGATCTGATAGCTTGTATAATTCTGTGAATGAATTTATTACTACCGCAGATTTTAAGATTGGTCTGTTAGGCTTAAAATTTGATCTGTCCAGCGGATGTAGAGCACAATTAAAGTCACCAGAAAGTAAAAGAAGGTGGGAGTCTAAGTCTGGGAATTTGGAAAAAAAGTTTGAGAAAAATTGGGGGTCGTCACAGTTGGGTCCATATACATTTGCTAGCACAATATTTATATTATATAGTTTTCCTGCTACTATAACATATCTACCATTGGAATCCAAAATTATTTTAGAGGGGATAAAAGGTATGCCTTTTCTGATCAGTATAGTGTCACAGTCTGACCTAGGAGTGGGTGTGTCTGGATCAGTGTGACCACCTGCATACACTCACCTCCAATCATGCCCACAGTATTTAAGGCCCAGCCTCTCTGCAGGCCTTTGCCAGATTGTCTTGTTTTCAAGCTGTCAAGCATTGTACTAGAGCCTAGTTTTCAAGCCAAGTTTTTGCTGTTTTTCTGATCTCTGCTTTGTCCCCTAGACCTCGTTTTTGCCCAGTCCCTGCCTGTACCTTCGCCCTCGTTGACTGCCCCCCCTGGATTCGACCCCCGCTTTCCACTGTTTATTCTCTGCCTGCCCCTTGCCTGCCTTGGAAGTTTTTTGTGAATAAAGCCTGTTTTCAGTGCCTTCTGTGTCTGCATTCTGAGTCCTTCCATGTGCGCCTGACATTACAATCTGGCCATTATGGACTCAGCAGACCTGAAGGCCCTGCAGGCGGCAGTGAGTGAACATGGAGCCTTGCTGGGAAATCAACAACAGGGAATACAGAAGATTGACCAAAACCTGACCACTTTGGCTAATTCTTTCCATGCACTCAATACTCAATTGCAACAGCTGAGTGTGCAGGCTTCCTCTGCTGCACCCGTCCCCGCCCCTTTTAGTCAGCCTGACGCTCCTCAGCCTGCTGCCAGAGAACCCAGACTGCCCCCACCTCAACCTTACAACGGTGAGCCCGGAACCTGTCGTTCCTTTTTGTCCCAATGTTCATTGACTTTAGAGCTACAGGCCTCAGCTTTCCCTACACAGCGTTCACGTGTGGCCTATATAATCACCTTACTCACTGGCAAGGCTCGGGAGTGGGGAACAGCCATATGGGATTCTGATGACCCTATTTGTGGTAACTACAGGGACTTTACCAGTGAAATGAAGGAGGTTTTTGACCGCTCTGTTTCGGGCAGGGATGCTGCCAGACAGTTGCTACAGCTCAAGCAAGGCAGCAGGTCCGTTTTTGACTATGCCATTGATTTCCGTACCCTGGCTGCCTCGTGTGCGTGGGGAGACACCGCCTTGTCTGATGCCTTCTTGAGTGGTCTGTCAGATGCTGTTAAGGATGAACTGGTGTCACATGAGCTGCCGACTGAATTCCATGAGTTGGTGAAGCTGTCCGGCAGGATCGACGCTCGACTCAGGGAGCGGCGCTATGAGAGGGGTTTGTTCCGCCCTCGCCCACAGCCCACAACTGCTTCTCCGCCTCTCCAGGAGGCAGCCCCCCCTCCAGAGCCTATGCAGGTCGATCGTGCCAAGCTGTCCCCCGAGGAGCGCATTCGTCGCCGCCAGGAGAATGCCTGTTTCTACTGTGGCCAGATGGGTAATTTTAGCCTCAAGTGTCCACTAAAAGGCGACGCCCATCATTAGAAGCAGGGCTTCTGGTGGGCACTGCTCAAGGTAATTACCCTGCCAAACGTTTTTTATTACCCATTATGCTGTTGCTGTCTGATGGTACTCACCCCCTCACAGCTCTCATAGATTCCGGGGCAGATGAAAGTTTCATCTGCGCGGCCACAGCCCGTCAGTTGAAAATTCCTGTGCTTCCCCTGAAGCAGCCCTTATTGACTAGTGCCATTAATGGACGGAGTCTCATGCGTATCACTCATGTCACAGAGCCCGTTGGGGTGCGAGTTTCCGGTAATCATTCCGAACGCTTATCTTTTCACGTAATGGAAAACCCTCATGTCCCCATTGTCCTAGGCTTTCCCTGGCTGTCGGTCCACAACCCTCATGTTAACTGGGCTGATAGCACAATTATGAGTTGGAGTCAGTTTTGCCACTCTCACTGCCTAACCTCAGCTGCCATTTCTCTCTCTCTGGAGCAAGACAGGACTGAGGAATTCCCCGATTTGTCCTCTGTCCCTCCTGAGTACCTGGACTTAAAGACTGTTTTTAGTAAGTCCCGTGCTGTTTCCCTGCCGCCTCACAGGCCATATGACTGTTCGATTGACCTCCTGGAAGGAGCCATGCCCCCCAAGGGGCGCCTTTATTCTCTCTCACCTGCAGAGACTGAGGCGATGAACAAGTACATCTCGGAATCCCTGGCCGCAGGCATCATCCGCCCATCGTCCTCCCCTGCTGGTGCTGGCTTCTTTTTCGTTGGCAAGAAGGACGGTTCCCTAAGGCCATGCATCGATTACAGAGGTTTGAATGATGTCACTGTCAAGAATCGTTACCCTTTGCCACTCATGTCTACAGCCTTTGAACTATTACAGGGGGCACATGTCTTTACTAAACTTGACCTACGCAATGCCTATCACCTTGTGAGGATAAGAGAGGGAGATGAGTGGAAAACTGCCTTTAACACATCCACAGGGCATTATGAATATCTAGTTTTTTTGACTAATGCTCCTGCTGTTTTTCAGGCCCTAGTCAATGACGTGCTGAGAGACATGGTCAACCGCTTTGTTTTTGTTTACTTGGATGACATATTAATTTTTTCTCCCTCTCTTAAGGAGCACAGACACCATGTCAGGCAGGTTCTCCAACGACTCCTGGAGAACCGTCTCTTTGTAAAGGCAGAGAAGTGCGAGTTCCACCAGAGCACAGTGTCATTTTTGGGGTTCATTGTGAGCTCCGGCCAACTTCACGTAGATCCCTCCAAGGTAAAAGCAGTCACTGATTGGCCCAGGCCAGCCACAAGGCGTGATCTCCAAGGTTTTTTAGGTTTCGCCAATTTTTATCGCAAGTTTGTACGCAACTACAGTACTGTTGCTGCCCCACTCACAGCTTTGACCTCGTCTAAGATACCTTTCCGCTGGAATCCTCAGGCAGAGGATGCCTTTTCCAAACTCAAGTATTGTTTCACCACTGTACCTGTCCTAACTGTCCCTGATCCCTCTCTGCAGTTTGTTGTGGAGGTTGACGCCTCAGAGACCGGAGTCGGTGGTGTGCTGTCCCAGAGATCCCCCAAGGACAATAGACTGCACCCCTGTGCCTACTTCTCTCATCGTCTGTCTCCTGCTGAGCGCAACTACACCATAGGAGATCGTGAACTGCTGGCAGTGGTGCTAGCTTTAGAAGAGTGGCGGTGTGTCTGGATCAGTGTGACCACCTGCATACACTCACCTCCAATCATGCCCACAGTATTTAAGGCCCAGCCTCTCTGCAGGCCTTTGCCAGATTGTCTTGTTTTCAAGCTGTCAAGCATTAGTTTTCAAGCCAAGTTTTTGCTGTTTTTCTGATCTCTGCTTTGTCCCCTAGACCTCGTTTTTGCCCAGTCCCTGCCTGTACCTTCGCCCTCGTTGACTGCCCCCCCTGGATTCGACCCCCGCTTTCCACTGTTTATTCTCTGCCTGCCCCTTGCCTGCCTTGGAAGTTTTTTGTGAATAAAGCCTGTTTTCAGTGCCTTCTGTGTCTGCATTCTGAGTCCTTCCATGTGCGCCTGACATATAGCAGTCCCTCTGGCCCTGGCCCCGAATTTAGAATGGAAAATTTGGTCGACCCACCTTACTTTAAGCTTAGACTGGTCGCTAGGTTTTAGATGGGTCTCCTGGAGAAAAACAATATCAGAGTTCAGTGCTTTCAGATGTGAATATACTTTGCTGCGTTTAACAGGGTGATTTAGTCCCTTTACATTCCAGGTAATGAAAGTTGTGGAACCAGGCAGGCGTGTATCTATGCTAGGCATTATAATAGGAAATCATAGTATTTAAATAAGTGGCCGTGGAGATGCTGTGCCAGGAGGTTGGGATACAAAAACAAAATAAAAGAGACAAAAAACTACCACAGAAAATACTGAACACAAAACTAAAATGACTACACAACCAAAGACGTGGACATACGTGCCCCAGTACCGGTCTTGGACCCCTAAGCTGGCCAACCCATATATGGGAAGCTGCTTCTAAATCGCCTAGACAGGAGTACCCTATCAACATGCTAGACTAAACCTAAATGTGTCCCAATCAAAGGAGACCTAATTAAATGCACATGGGGCAGGCTGTAAGGGGAGCAATTACTTCCCTTACAGCCCACCCCATGTCAAACCATGTCAAACCCATCAAGAGCAAAAGCAAAAAATAATAATAATAATAATAATAATAAATATAGCTGCAAGCAGCGATAAGCGGGCCAGGGAATAGAGAGAGAGAGAGAGAGAGAGAGAGAGAGAGAGAGAGAGAGAGAGAGAGAGAGAGAGAGAGAGAGAGAGAGAGAGAGAGAAAGAAAGAGAGAGAGACTAATGAGGAGTGAGTGAGGGCAGGTGTGATTATGGATTGAGAGGGAATGACAGCAGGTGAGGTGGGTAGATCCAATCCATGGGAATAGGCCAGGTGGACTGTTGCTGTTGGTCACTTTCTAAAAGAACATAATTATGAGAAAGAGAGAGAGAGAGAGAGAGAGAGAGAGAGAGATAGAGAGAGAGACGGAATAGATTGAAGAGAGAGAGAGAGAGACGGAATAGATTGAAGAGAGAGAGAGATAAACGGAATAGATTGAAGAGAAAGAGAGAGAGAGAGAGAAACGGAATAGATTGAAGAGAAAGAGAGAGAGAGAAACGGAATAGATTGAAGAGAAAGAGAGAGAGAGAGAAACGGAATAGATTGAAGAGAAAGAGAGAGAGAGAGAAACGGAATAGATTGAAGAGAAAGAGAGAGAGAGAGAGAGAGAGAGAATCGGAATAGATTGAAGAGAGAGAGAGAGAGAGAGAGAGAGAGAGAGAGAGAGAGAGAGAGCGAGAGAGAGAGATAGAGAGAGAGAGAGAGAAAAGGAATAGATTGAAGAGAAAGAGAGAGAGAGAGAGAGAGAAACTGAATAGATTGAAGAGAAAGAGAGAGAGAGACTTGGAAAAGGAATAGATTGAAGAGAGAGAGAGACATGGAAACGGAATAGATTGAAGAGAGAGACATGGAAACGGAATAGATTGAAGAGAGAGACATGGAAAGATAATAGACTGAAGAGAGAGAGAGATGGAAGCAGAACGGATTGAATGGACATCTCAACTTATTGCCATTAACAGGAATCGAACCCTCAATCTTCGGATTGACAGGCTGCAACACTACCTATAGTGCTATAGCTTTGTACAGATTGAGGTTGTCTGTTGAAGATAAAAGTGAACCAGTGAAAGCAGCCGACCTACAAGCTCAGAAATACGTTGCTATCTGAAAAGTTGTGAGATTGTAGATCGGAGAGAGACATGGAAACGGAATAGATTGAAGAGATAAGGATAATTCCTTTAACAGGTCTGTTCATGAAAGTCCTTGCGGTCTTGTTTCCAATGAGGGCCTGTGAGCAATTAGGGGTTAAGAGTCTTGCTCAGGGACAAATTTAATTTGCTGGCCTGGCCTGGAATCGTACCTGGGGCAACTAGGGCCTCTGGCTCCCTAGGCTGGCTCACTAACCACTCAGCTATGGCCGCCCCTCAAAAGAGAGAGAGAGAGAGAGAGAGAGACATGGAAACGGAATAGATTGAAGAGGGAGACATGGAAACGGAATAGATTGAAGAGAGAGAGAGAGAGAGAGAGAGAGAGACATGGAAACAGAATAGATTGAAGAGAGAGAGAGACATGGAAACAGAATGGATTGATTGGACATCTCAACCTATTGCCATTAACAGGAATCGAACCCTCAACCTTCGGATTGACAGGCTGCAACACTACCTATAGTGCTATAGCTTTGTCCAGGCTAAGGTTGTCTGTTGAAGATAAAAGTGAACCAGTGAAAGCAGTCGATCTACAAGCTCAGAAACACGTTGCTATCTGAAAGGTTTTGAGATTGTAGATCGGCTATTTTCAGAATGAAGTATGTCATACATTGCAAAAACATAACTTCTCAGATAAGCATTTCATGTTATCTTTATCAATTGCATATGTATTCATTAATACAGTTTTGTTGTTTGCAATGTACTTTAAATGAAGTCTCCACCAAGGGAGGCTTGAACCGGCAACCTTGCTGTTGTGAAACATTCACTTAAGCGGGAAGCCATTGGACCAACAGACCTGATCCAGTGAAAACGGAGGTCAAACAGATGATACCATTTCACGCAAATAACTGAAAAATCCTGGGTTTAAGTGTTTTTCAAACTGCTCAAAATTGCGGACAATCTAAGGGCGGAGAGAGAGACATGGAAAAGGAATAGATTGAAGAGAGAGAGACATGGAAACATAATAGATTGAAGAGAGAGAAAGATGGAAGCAGAATGGATTGATTGGAAGTCTCAACCTATTGCCATTAACAGGAATCGATCCCTCAACCTTCGGATTGACTGCAACACTACCTATAGTGCTATAGCTTTGTCAAGGCTGAGGTTGTCTGTTGAAGATAAAATTGAACCAGTGAAAGCAGCCGATCTACAAGCTCAGAAACACGTTGCTATCTGAAAAGTTTTGAGATTGTAGATCGGCTATTTTCAGAATGAAGTATGTCATACATTGAAAAGACATACTCTCAAATAAGCATTTCAGGTTACCTTTAACAATTGCACTTGCATTAATTGACACAAGTAAGACGCGCGAACGCTGATTGACTGAGGCTGCTATATTTCAACCACACTGTAGTAGTGCACTCTGCCGCACTCTGCCGGCTGTATACAGGCAGTGCAGCTGCTGGCATTTCAGCACGGAGTTTCGAGTCACATGGGGGCGCGAGCCAATGAGAGCGTGAACACACGCTGTATACAGGCAGTGCAGCTGCTGGCATTTCAGCACGGAGTTTCGAGTCACATGGGGGCGCGAGCCAATGAGAGCGTGAACACACACGGAAAGACCATAAATAAGGGACAGACACACACACACACAACCCAAGCACGGTGATATAGTAAGCTCCACTTGGTCGGAGGCCTCCTTCCGCGTTCGCAACAATCATGTTGTGTGCAATGCAACTTAAATGAAGTCTGCATCAAGTGAGGCTTGAACTGGCAACCTTGAGATTGTAAGGCACACACTTAAGCGAGAAACCATTGGAACAACAGACCTGACCTGGTGAATGAGAGAGAGAGAGAGAGAGAGAGAGAGAGAGAGAGAGAGAGAGAGAGAGAGAGAGAGAGAGAGAGAGAGAGAGAGAGAGAGAGAGAGAGAGAGAGAGAGAGAGAGACGGAATAGATTGAAGACAAAGAGAGAGAGAGAGAGAGACATGGAAACGGAATAGATTGAAGAGAGAGAGAGAGAGAGCAAGAGAGCCATGGAAACGGAATAGATTGAAGAGAGATAGAGAGAGAGACATGGAAACGGAATAGATTGAAGAGAGAGAGACACGGAAACATAATAGATTGAAGAGAGAGAAGCAGAATGGATTGATTGGACATCTCAACCTATTGCCATTAACAGGAATCGAACTATCAACCTTCGAATTGACAGGCTGCAACACTACCTATAGTGCTATTGCTTTGTCCAGGCTGAGGTTGTCTGTTGAAGATAAAAGTGAACCAGTGAAAGCAGCCGATCTACAAGCTCAGAAAGAACGTTGCTATCTGAAAGGTTTTGAGATTGTAGATCGGCTATTTTCAGAATGAAGTATGTCATACAGTACATACTTCATACCCTCTCAAATAAGCATTTCAGGTTATCTTTATCAATTGCATTATGTATTAATTGACACAATTACTGGTAGTGTCTGTTGATATTTATAAGTATTTCCGTCCATTATGAACCAAGCCTCTGTGTCCCGAACTACTCTAGATCACTGGTTCACAAACCATTTACCAATAAAGGCATTTTTGTGTCTCCTCGGAACGAAAACTAGTGAAAGTAGCCGATCTACAAGCTCACAAAACGTTGCTATCTGAAAAGTTGTGAGATTGTAGATCGGCTATTTTCACAATGAAGTTTGTCATACATTGCAAAAACATACTCTCTCCAAGAAGCATTTCATGTTACCTTTAACAGTTGCACATGCATTAATTGAGAGAGAGAGACATGGAAACATAATAGATTGAAGAGAGAGAGAGAGAGATGGAAGCAGAATGGATTGATTGGACATCTCAACCTATTGCCATTAACAGGAATCAAACTCTCAACCTTCGGATTGACAGGCTGCAAGACTACCTATAGTGCTATAGCTTTGTCCAGGCTAAGGTTGTCTGTTGAAGATAAAATTGAACCAGTGAAAGCAGCCGATCTACAAGCTCAGAAACACGTTGCTATCTGAAAAGTTTTGAGATTGTAGATCGGCTATTTTCAGAATGAAGTATGTCATACATTTCAAAAACATACCTTCTCAGATAAGCATTTCATGTTATCTTTATCAATTGCATATGTATTCATTAATACAGTCTTGTTGTTTGCAATGCACTTTAAATGAAGTCTCCACGAAGTGAGGCTTGAACCGGCAACCTTGATGTTGTGAAACATTCACTTAAGCGGGAAGCCATTGGACCAACAGACCTGATCCAGTGAAAACGGAGGTCAAACAGATGATACCATTTCACGCAAATAACTGAAAAATCCTAGGTTTAAGTGTTTTTCAAACTGCTCAAAATTGCGGACAATCTAAGGGCGGAGAGAGAGACATGGAAAAGGAATAGATTGAAGAGAGAGAGACATGGAAACATAATAGATTGAAGAGAGAGAAAGATGGTAGCAGAATGGATTGATTGGCCGTCTCTACCTATTGCCATTAACAGGAATCGATCCCTCAACCTTCGGATTGACAGGCTGCAACACTACCTATAGTGCTATAGCTTTGTCTAGGATGAGGTTGTCTGTTTAAGATAAAAGTGAACCAGTGAAAGCAGCCGATCTACAAGCTCAGAAACACGTTGCTATCTGAAAAGTTTTGAGATTGTAGATCGTCTATTTTCAGAATGAAGTATGTCATACATTGCAAAAACAGACCTTCTCAGATAAGCATTTCATGTTATCTTTATCAATTGCATATGTATTCATTAATGCAGTCTTGTTGTTTGCAATGCACTTTAAATGAAGTCTCCACCAAGTGAGGCTTGAACCGGCAACCTTGATGTTGTGAAACATTCACTTAAGCGGGAAGCCATTGGACCAACAGACCTGATCCAGTGAAAACGGAGGTCAGACAGATGATACCATTTCACGCAAATAACTGAAAAATCCTGGGTTTAAGTGTTTTTTCAAACTGCTCAAAATTGCAGACAATCTAAGGGCGGAGAGAGACATGGAAACGGAATAGATTGAAGAGAGAGAGACATGGAAACAATAGATTGAAGACAGAGAAGGATGGAAGCAGAATGGATTGATTGGACGTGTCAACCTATTGCCATTAACAGGAATCGAACCCTCAACCTTTGGATTGACGGGCTGTAACATTACCTATAGTGCTATAGCTTTGTCCAGGCTGAGGTTGTCTGTTGAAGATAAAAGTGAACCAGTGAAAGCAGCCGATCTACAAGCTCAGAAACACGTTGCTATCTGAAAAGTTTTGAGATTGTAGAACGGCTATTTTCAGAATGAAGTATGTCATACATTGCAAAAACATACCCTCTCAAATAAGTATTTCAGGTTATGTTTAACAATTGCACATGTACTAATTGACACAATCATGTTGTGTGCAATGCAACTTTAATGAAGTCCGCATCAAGTGAGGCTTGAACTGGCAACCTTCAGGTTGTGAGGCACACGTTTAAGGGAGAAGCCATTGGACCAACAGACAAGAACACGTGAAAAAGGAGATCACACAGATGATACAGTTTCACGCAAATAGCTGAAAAATCCTGGGTTTAAGTGTTTTTCAAACTGCTCAAAATTGCGGACAATCTAAGGGCGGAGCTTACTGCTCAACGTAATACATGTGTTCCTCATGAGTCAAGGCACATGTGTAAACAGGTTTAATGGCTGTCGGCCAAACGAGGCATGACTTTTGCCTGTTTAAAGTTTGCACTTTCAAAAAATCGCTATAGCGCCCCCCTTTGACCAATTGGAGTAAGATTGGTTTCAGTAATATTTGGAATGACCCTCAACATTACCGCAAAGTTTCAAAGAAATGTGAGTCTGCATGTATGTGTTAGGGGCAGATGAATAATTGTCATAAAACTGCAATATTCATTGGCTCATTAAAGCTTCATTTTTTCACTTATGGAAAATCTTTTGCACAGGTTTGTCGGCATAGGTCCAAAGTTCATGTGTAAAACGTTTCGTGCAGATTACTCAAAAATCCCAGGAGGAGATAGGTTTTAACGTTTTTTCATATAATTCAAAATGGTGGGAGATCTAAAGGTCAGAGGTCAAAAGTCAGAGGTTGAAAGTTGTTCAGCATGAAGAGACGCATATGTGTATCCAAGTTTCATGGCTGTAGGTCAAACAGGGCATGAGTTGTACCTGTTCAAAGTTGGCATTTTGCTATAGCGCCACCTTTTGACGAAAGATTGTGAGAATTATTTCTTGATAGTTTTTCATGACCATCTACCATATGGCCGAGTTTCGTAAAAAGAGACAGCACGGTTCAGCCAGAACTGCGAAAAGTGGCAGAAACAGAATACAGGCAATATTAAAACAGGTCCAGAGCTGAGCTCTGGCCCCGTAATAATAATAATAATTAATTTAAAACAAACAAAAAAATATATATATATATATATAAATAAGATAGCAATAATAATAATATTCTAGTTAAATAATATTAATGATAATAGTGGATAAATGAAACATAGAACATAGACAATAATAATATGTTGTTTCATTACACTCTATTTGTAAACATTACATACAACATGATACTACCAGTCAGAACCCTCTACCTATATCTCCCTCCTCATTAGTAAGGTCGTACCATTTTTTTTTTTCTTTAATAGGTAGTCCGACCCCCCCCCCCCCCACACACACACACACACACCCCAATTACCATCAGACAAATATAATAGCCCCCCGACCTCCATAGTCCCGTAAAAAAAAAAAAAAAAACTAAACGAGAAGAAAAACAGCCGATCCGTAAGCCCATGTTACGTGTATTTGTAGAGCTAAACTTATAAAGTCATATAAACTGAGAGCACCAACACATAGATCAACTGTATTATGTGGTTACGTATAATTACAGTAGTTCTCCTTCTCACTCTATTTATTTAGATAGCATTAAACTTACTAAAAATAAAGAGAAAAAATATTACACCCACGAGGGGGGGGGGGGGGGGCACAATTATTACAGGGACATAGTAGATGGGTAAGAGAGGTAGAGTGGGGAAGAGAGGGGGGAGAAAAAGAGAGGAGGAGGGAAGTTAATTAAGTGAGTAGCTGAAATAATAATACAATAAAGTGATAATAAAGAAAATTATCATAGCAGTCCCCTCAGTAATTAACATAAACCATAAACTATTCATTTAAATGGAACTAATGTTTAGTATTTAGGGGTTGTTAGTGCCAATTGGCCCAACTAGACCCCCTTCTGTCCTGTTGAGTCCATTGAGGCGAGTGTAACTACGTTGTGTAACCTTTATTTTGAAACCTACTCCGGAAGTTGCATTGCAGCACAGTACGGTTCGCTTAATAATAGTAATCTTTTATTTTGAAGGCTGCCCCGGAAGTTGCATTACATCACAGTATAGTTCGCTTAACGAAGCTAGTGATCTTTTATTTTGAAAGCTGCCCCGGAAGTTACATTACATCACAGTAAAGTTCGCTTAACGGTACTAGTGATCCTTTATTTTGAAAGCTGCCCCGGAAATTACATTATAGTACAGTGCTGTTCGCTTTACGATGCATGTGGTCTTTTATTTTGAAAGCTACAAACTGAGGCATCTTTGATCGATCGATTGAATACTTTATTTAGAAGTTTGCAGAGAGAAAAAGCACATGGAAGTACAGTTCAAAATACAAGGTCAACCAAAAAGGATGAAAAACCCAAAGAAGCCTTTAGGCTTGATTCAACAGGGGTCCTCACGTACTCAATTCATAAGACAATAAATGACCGACAGATATACACTACTATGCAGAACATCATATAAACAGTTGAAAGGTAAAACATATATGTACAGTAAACAGTTCAAGGCTGGGGGGCTAGGTTATGACTTTTACCAGGGCCCGTTTTGAATTGCAGCCTCCTGAAGGTATTCTTTTAGGGCAGTTTTGAAAGAGAGTAGGGTTTTACACTCCTTCACTACTTTTGGTAGGGCATTCCACATTTTTGTTGCATAGCAGGAGAACGAATTCAACCCCTTGTTTGTGCCAAATATATATTTATATTATATATATATATATATAATAATGGATGGTAGCTTGTCAATGATACACTTCAACAGCAGAAGTCTCCATAAAAACTTTAAAGACATTAAGGACTTTTTATCAAAGTTTAGCAAGTTCAGTGTCATTGCCATATCGGAATCCTGGCTCACAAAAGTCACGGAGGCCGAAGTGCAACTTGACCATTATGAACTATTCACAATTAACAGAGCAAACAACAGATATGGAGGTGTTGCCTTGTATGTACATAACGACTTTAAATGCAAAATAATTGAAACAATGTCATTAATTGTAGAAAACATAATGGAAATTATTACAGTGGAAATATATGTGGAAAAATCAAAGAGTTTAATAATAAGTAGTGTATATAGAACTCCCGGATCATGTCTTGACACGTTCAGTGATAAGATGACTGATTTATATGGTAAAATCATTGAAAGAAAGACGGTGTATGTATGTGGTGATTATAATGTAAATCTTTTGAATTCAAAGGAAAACAAAAAAACTAGAGACTTTGTGGACACAATGTATAGCTTAAGCCTATTTCCTGTTATTTTAAAACCAACAAGAATAACTTGTAATAGTGCTACCTTGATAGATAATATTTTTACGAATGACATTGAGAGCAAAGTAGTAAGTGGAATTTTACTAAATGACATCACTGGCCACCTTCCTGTTTTTGCAACCTTTCACAACTCTATTAAGACAAAAACCCAAAGTTATCATGAAAATCAAACATTTATTCGCAAAAAAACATCAGAAGCTGTAGATGCTCTAAGGGAAGACCTGGGGAAGCAAAACTGGAATGTGGTCTATACACACGATGATCCAAATGAGGCTTATGATGGATTCCTCTCTATTTTCACTGCCTTATATGATAAGCATTGTCCATTAAGATTACAGAAGAAACACAAATTTGTGGAGAAGCCTTGGATGACTAGAGGCTTAGAAAATGCATGTAAAAAGAAAAATATATTGTATAAGCTGTTTTTAAAGAATAGAACTAAGGAAGCTGAAAATAAATATAAAAAATACAAAAATAAATTAACTAACATAATGAGACTTAATAAAAAGGAATACTACAATAAACTGCTGCAACAAAATAGAGATAATACACAAGGTACATGGAACATTCTAAACAGCATAATTAAGAAGGGCTTAAAAAAATCTGATTATCCTGATCACTTTATCACAGAAAATAAATCAAACATATCTACAGCCAAGGAGATTGTAAATTAATTTAATGATTTTTTTATAAATGTAGGTTCAAATTTGGCAAATGAAATTGTTGACCCAATAATTAAGGACGGAATAGATGAGAATATTATTAACAACAACCCCAATACTATATTTTTAACGAAAATTGAGGGGAATGAATTAATTGAAGTGGTAAATAAATTTAAAAATAAACGATCTACTGATTGTGATGATATAGATATGAGCCTAGTTAAAAATATTATAATATATATTGCAAAACCACTGACTCATATCTGCAATCAGTCACTTCAAACAGGAATATTTCCCAATAAAATGAAGACAGCTAAAGTAATTCCAATTTTCAAAAATGGAAATAAGCATATATTTTCTAATTATAGGCCAATTTCCCTTCTCCCTCAATTTTCAAAAATACTAGAAAAACTTTTTGCACATAGGTTGGAGCACTTCATAGAAAAACAAAATCTATTGAGTGACCAACAATATGGATTTAGATCTAACCGATCTACAACCATGGCTGTTATGGAACTTATAGATAAAATATCTACAAACACTGAAAATAATGAATACACTGTGGGACTATTTATAGATTTAAAAAAGGCATTTGACACTATAGACCATAGATTATTATTGAAAAAACTAAATAGATATGGTATTAGAGGGGTAGCTAATGTATGGATTAAAAATTACCTAGAAAATAGATTCCAATATGTACAAATAAATAATAATAAGTCTGAATTATTGAGGGTCACATGTGGGGTCCCACAGGGATCGGTCCTGGGGCCAAAGCTTTTCATCTTATATATCAATGATATATGCAATGTATCCAGGAAGTTGGACTGTGTCTTGTTCGCTGATGATACAAATTTGTTTTGCTCTGGTAAAGATCTGAGGCATCTTCTGGATACAGTGGAAATGGAACTAAAAACAATAAAACGATGGTTTGATGCAAATAAATTATCATTACATTTAAATAAAACAAAGTTTATGGTATTTGGAAATAGACAAATTGAACAAAATATACAAATTATGATAGATACAGTAAAAATAGAGAGAGTCTATGACAACAAATTTCTTGGAGTGGTTATTGACCATAAGTTGAGCTGGAATCCCCATATAAATCAATTAAAAACAAAAATATCAAGGGCCATTGCAATACTGCATAAAACAAAAGACATTCTCTACACAAATTCATTACATATTCTGTACCAATCCCTAATAATACCACACATCACATATTGTGTGGAAGTCTGGGGAAACACTTTTAAATCAATAAGTAACCCAATATACATACTCCAGAAAAAAGCAATAAGAATTGTTAACAAAGTGGATTACTATGAGCCAACCAACACTTTATTCATAAATTCAAACAGTCTCAAATTCAGAGAACTAGTGGACTTTAAAATCTCTCAACTCATGTACAAAATCAATAACAGCATGCTCCCGGACAGTATCCAGAAGATGTTTCATAAAAGACAAACGAAGTATAATCTCAGGGGTACATGCATTTACTCAAAAGAAAAAACAAGAACAAATGCAAAACAAAGATGTACAACATTCAAAGGAGTAACTCTGTGGAACAGCCTTGATAAAGATCTGAAATTGTGTAGCTCATTAAAAATATTCAAAAGATTACTTAAAAATAAGATGATAGATAATTATAAAAAAACATAAATGGCATGTGCCTTCTGTATGACTTTATTTATCATAGCATATATACAAATACTTGTACAGTACAGCAAACACGTACATGTACAGAAAAGTATCTTGTCCTTGTACCTTGTTTCCTTTTTTCCTTTGGTTGTTTTTTGTTTTTTGTTTCTTTTTCTCTCTCCATTTTGACTTTCATTTTTTCTTTGTTTTGTAAAAGGGTAGGCGTAATAAGCAATGCTTCAGCCTATACCTTTTTGGTCAGAAATGTGGGTATCTTTTCTTGTTAACATTTATTTTATTTTATTACCTACTGTAATGTTACCACAAATTGACTGACTGAAATAAACTAAACTAAACTAAACTAAACTAAATCTGGGTTGGACGTGATCAGTCGAGCTACCTCTGGTGTTGTGATTGTGGACTTCATTTAAAATGTTTAAGTACTTAGACAGGTACATGGGTATCTTAATGTTGTGGTGTATCTTGTAGACCAGGCCCATTGCAAGTTGCTGTACTCTGTCCTCAACCCTGAGCCATCCGACCCTAGCAAAATGAGTAGGGGTTAGGTGAGTTGTAGGTTTAAGGCCAAGAAGTAGCCTTACCAGTTTTGGGATGTCTGGAGCCATGTTTTAAGGCCTTAGTGGTGTTGTGGTACCATCAAGAGCATGCAGAGTTGAAGTGACCTTGGATGAGAGCCCCTGTAAGAATCCTCAAAGTATTCTTACTGACTAGAAAGGAAATCCTTTACAAAAAACATGTTCTTGACTTTGGTTGACTTTTTTGATGACTCTTCAACTGGGTTGCCCAGGTGGAATCAATCTCTCAATCAACGTCTGGACAAAGAAGGGAGGGGGAGAGGGAGAGTAAGGGCCCGTACACACTGTAGGAGATTGGGTCCGAGATTGCTGTCGCCGACATTTTTTGGCGCTCGCCGACAAAACCTCCCGATCTGACGCAGATCGGCCTTTGATCTGCGAGATAATGCTCGCTCTGTGTGAAAGGTTCCGCGAGACGATGTGGCCGCGATTATCCGCTCTGCGACGGCTTTCCGACCGTTTTCAGATAACTACCATGTTAGATATTCAGCTCTGTCCCAGACAGGAGATCGGACAGTATCATACATTATGAAAGGGTCTGCGAGGAGATCCACGCTACAGCCAATGAGAGCACATTACAGCCACCGTGGCCAGGGGAGCGTCGCTGGATCTGACCACAACAAACAGTCCCTACCGCAATATTACCGTCCAGTCCTGTATTAAGTTAACATTATAAAACAAAATGAGAGAGTGAGCGAGCCTGGTGGTGGGCTGTTTATTTTAGAGGAATTGTACAGAGAGAGAGAGAGAGAGACAGACAGACAGAGAGAGAGTGAGAGCAAGAGCGAGCTCTGTGTGTGTGTGTGTGTGTGTGTGTGTGTGTGTGTGTGTGTGAGTGTGCAGCATGTGCACGCTGTTATGAACAGCGTTGCCAGATGTTGCGAGAGAAATAAGCAACCAGGTCTATGAAAACAAGCCCAAGAAAAGGCCACTTGAGCACTTTAAACCTATTTACAAATACATTGGATATTTGAAAATAGCCGATCTACAAGCTCACAACGCGTCGCAGCTATTTTCAAATAAAAATCTTGAGAAAATTGTGGAATATTTTCCAAATCCACACAAATCTTGTATGGGGGTCAGTGATGGCACAACATATTTACAGAAGGGGGGTCTGCGGACAAATACATATTATGTGTTGTTTAAACCACTGGTTTAAACAACATTAGGAAACAAGGCCAAATAAGCCCAAAAAATGCACCCCGCAACAACCAATATTTACAAGCAACTCTACAGAAAAACAAGCCCAAAGTCGCTTATAATAAGCGGACATGGCAACGCTGTCACTGACGGCTTCTGCGCACTTGACTGCGAGAGGGTGCATACACACATGATGGGGTGGGATGGGATAGACGGGCGGAAGTCCCATACACACCCATGTTAAGTTTAAAACCGACAAGACGGTCGCGATCCGCGTCCGGGAAAACACATCCGGGTTCCGCTCAAGAAACGATCACCCGGAAGTGATAGACACCAACCAATAGGACAGATAAGTCCTGTTTTTCCTCCACTGGGCGGGTTAGAGCTTGTAGTTTTCTCCTTCCACAGAGCCAAACCCCGAGTCTGGGAGGGACTTGTGAAGCAAAATATGACGATGGATACAGGATAGGTGGGCACTTGGGACATCTGGGCACCTCGAAGTGAAATTGGCTATTCTGTCCAAAATGTTCAAAAATAAAACATTTGAAAAATGGTGTGAAGTAATGTAAAGTATACATGATGTGAACAAGCACGGTACCTCATTATCAGACTTAATTTCCTTCCTTCCTTCAACTTCTTGTTTATGCCCCAAAATGACTGGGTATACAGGGTTTGTTAGACCCCAATAGACGGATTTTAAAGCATGTTTAATCGTGTATAGATAGATAGATAGATAGATTTCTTTATTTCTGTGTCATGCACCAAAGGTGCCCAGCCCATGGACTTACAGGACACAACATATAAATCATTGCATAGATGATAGGTGTACAATATAAAACAAAATAAAAACTATTTTTTCAAACTCCACTTCAAAACATACAGAACATTCTGTCTGTTCCCTCAAGTCTTACACACGAAATCTGCCAAAAAGAAAATACCTTTCCTAAAACACAATTCAAGTCTTTCATAATCATCTAACACAAATAGTTGACATTTTACAAAATAATAAATGTCTTTCATCATATGGGCAATAAAACCAAACATCACTCAATGTCCTCCAAATCACATGACAAACAGACTCTATCCTCCTCAGGAGTAGGCCTACCAAAGAATCTACCTGTTTCTATGGCTAATGGTAAGGTCCCAGAATGTTCTGTGCACAAAATGATCTTTGACTTTAATAGATACATTCTGCGTGACATAAGGTTCAGGACCATAATTATTCTTAATAAGACCAGTCAACAGACCATCTCTCTTTATATTTAAGGAACATATAATTCTGCATTTGATTATTGTAATGATTATTACAATATAAACTATTTAAATAAATAAATGATGAATTATTCATAAACAATAAAGATTTCACTTCATTGGCCCATGGGTAACCATTGTAAATGTCCCAGTTAAAAATCGTTTTAGTTAATCTGTCATCAGGCATGCTAACGCGTCTATTCCAAAGTCTCAACATCTCACCGGACCTTGTATTGTGAATTTGTACTTCCATGGACTGATGTTCTCATGTCTTACTAAATAAAGTACATCAATCAATCAACCGTTCTGTCTGATATTTACAGCCATCCATCCCATATCTCTGCTAATAGGACTCCAAGAAATGACTGTATGGCTGTATTTGTGTTACAACTTACATTTTCATGGAAACCCCATTCACCAGAAGCATAATCTGGAACAGGACATACACAAGATTGATATAATGAATTGTGGATTATGTATGATATCCTCAATGTGGGAACCCAGGGTCCCAAAAAGGAAAAACAGCGCCCTCTGCTGCTTGAGAGATTATGATATCCTAAATCTTTACAATCTTTCACTTTATTCAGGACTGAGTGACCCCAAAGCTCTACCAGCTGAATCAGTTAAATCCTGTATGCTTCCCTTGACGTTCATATGCTTCTGCTCATATACAGATTTGTATATTTTACTCAAATTTCTTCCCCCAAAAAAACTTTTTTGGTGCCCACTCTTCCTTGGTGCCAACCTATCCTGTTACCTTGTCAAGTACTGATTTTGTCAAGTCTGGCAGTGATTTGTACATTATTGTATATTATTGTATGTCTTTAAATGTCTTCATGAATTGAATACAAAGGACTACAATGTAAACAAGCAAGCACTTAGGGCTTTTTGTGTTGCCTTTAGCATCATTGTATAATCGTACCAGTCCACTGTACTATTTGCATTTTGCAAAATGTTAATAAAGTATTCAATCAATCAATTTAGTGTCGAGCCTGATACTGATTTTGTGTCCCCCATGTGCTATAAAATAGCTCAATTCATAAGCAGATTTAGAAAAGCAGCATGGAAGACTATAGAGAGGAAGAGGTCGATGATGAGACCCTCATAATTAGCGTCAGGGACCATCCAATGTTATATGATAAAACCAACCCATTGTTCTCGTACAAGAATAAGAGGGAAATAGCCTGGCATGCTGTGAGCAGAGCCTCCGGCATTGAAAGTAAGTAAATACAATTTGATCCATATTTCATACACAATGTGGCTACACAGATGTGTTGGTTGAATGTACTATTCTACCTCCTAATGTCATGTCACTGTCATGTAGGCAACTATATTGCTATTGTTTAGTTAGTCATTGCTGCAATGTCAAGGAGAGAAACATGTAACAATATTAGATCATGTGTTGGTGACTGTATCATTACCCAGAAAGCTTGCAAGTACACATTATAAACTATCATGTACTGTCAATGTTCTTCCTCATGAAACCAGAACACAAATGACAATGAATTGAAGACTTTTATTTCTAATACAGCAGCTGTATCACAGCAGATGATCAATTCCCAAATACTACCAGTGAATGTGTACAGTATGTAGTCAAAGATTGACCAAAAATAATACATTATACAGACATTAAATATTGCCACACCGTCTAATACAGAATACTGTCAACACACACTGCAGTGTAGCTTGAAAACTACAAACAAGTGTACTTGAGTTCATCCCGTCAAGATATAATGAAGCAGAGATGGTTGCTGTTGTAGGGTTCAGGTATCGCAAAATGGAATCTCAATCTAAGGATCTCCATGGTAGTGCCTTGGCCAAATACATTAACAATTTGAATAAGACAGAACACAAATCATTACTAATTCATCTCAAAATTATTTTGGTGTCCTCCCCATACAGTTACAAGGTGTCAAAAGAGATGGAGCCAACTCCGGGACCGCTACAGAAGATGGAGAAATAAGATCAAGACCAAGAAAAGCGGCAGTGCAGGGGGACACACTCCAAATTTTTCCTATTCCGGGATAATGTCATTCTTGGATCCACACATGGATCCAAGAAAAACAACCAGCAATTTCTGCCGTCCAGGTCAGCATGTGCTTAATGAAAGAGATAGATCGAATGTCATTGACACTGTGGGGGACATTCAGTTGTCATAGCTGTAACTAATAAATGTTTGAACCTCACTTTATAGAGAGCAGTCAGCAGGCGGCCTTTGATCCAAGTGCGGACCTGTTTGGCACTGCTGAAAGTGGTAAGAGATACACATCAGTCATGACAGTTTACAAATACAACAATCATAAAGCTGTACACAATCAATTCTCTAAACTTACTTTATAGAGAGCAGCCAGCAGGCCTCCCAGTCCAGCCAGGACTCGGAGATGTTCGACACTGCTGAAAGTGGTAAGAGAAACATATTAGACACGGCTGTTTACAAACACAACAGCAAACTATAAAGATGTACACAATAAATGTTTGAACCTTGCTTCATAGATCTCACCAGACCTTCTGCCCTTCACTTTATTGCTGAACATGGTAAGATATTCTGATGACTCACTCAGGCCAAATGACGCTTTGGTAGAGGTTTGTGTTTTGTAGTAATGTAGCTATATGCAACTCCTAAACGTATATGTGAGATATCTTCAACAGTTGCTCTGTTGCTAGATAATCCAGAATAGTCTCCCCATTTACACTGCACAAAGAAAGAGGTCTCAAATGTAGCCTTTTCACACAAGCAAATGTAAAAATGGTTATGCCAATGTCTAACATTACAACTGTTAAAGACATTCCACCAATATTTTCAAAATCCCCCATGGCAAGGTAAACTACACAACCCAAACTACTCAAGTCTAGTTGTGCTTTAAAGTTTACAAATTCACAAAACGATTGAACCCAATGTAAGACATGTTTGAATATCACCTAATAGTGACCAGTCTGCCGAGGGTGTCAGTGGCCCCAACAGCAACCGTTTCACGGCCTGTGGGACCAGCAACTTCCCCAAGTGGTAAGATATTCAGATTAGTCCTTAACGTTTATAAATCCAACCCCCAAACAAATCAAGCTCAGTATAATACTTCATTGAATCTTACACACCAGCAGCGTCAGGGTCCGGTCTGGGGAGAGCAGCAGTGGGACCTCCAGGTCCCCGAGCACCAGCTCCCATGTCGGTGCTCGAGCTATTTCATCCACACGCTTTGACAAGTGGTAAGATATTAAGAATTGACATGCAAGTTCTGTTACAATACAAATCCAGTCCAGCTCAGTATAATACTTCATTGAATCTTACACACCAGCAGTGTCAGGGTCCGGTCTGGGGAGAGCAGCAGTGGGACCTCCAGGTCCCCGAGCACCAGCTCCCATGTCGGTGCTCGAGCTATTTCATCCACACGCTTTGACAAGTGGTAAGATATTAAGAATTGACATGCAAGTTCTGTTACAATACAAATCCAGTCCAGCTCAGTATAATACTTCATTGAATCTTACACACCAGCAGTGTCAGGGTCCGGTCTGGGGAGAGCAGCAGTGGGACCTCCAGGTCCCCGAGCACCAGCTCCCATGTCGGTGCTCGAGCTATTTCATCCACACGCTTTGACAAGTGGTAAGATATTAAGAATTGACATGCAAGTTCTGTTACAATACAAATCCAGTCCAGCTCAGTATAATACTTCATTGAATCTTACACACCAGCAGCGTCAGGGTCCGGTCTGGGGAGAGCAGCAGTGGGACCTCCAGGTCCCCGAGCACCAGCTCCCATGTCGGTGCTCGAGCCATTCCTTCCACCCGCAAGTGGTAAGATATTAAGAATTGACATGCAAGTTCTGTTACAATACAAATCCAGTCCAGCTCAATATAATACTTCATTGAATCTTACTTCATAGTCCTCCGCAAGTCCAAAGCGAAGAGTTCAGGGTCCGGTCTGGGGGGAGCAGCAGTGGGACCTCCAGGTCCACGAGCACCAGCTCCCATGTCAGGGCCACGGCCTGTGGGACCAGCCACTTCCCCAAGTGGTAAGATATTCAGATTAGTCATTAACGTTTACAAATCCAACCCCCAAACAAATCAAGCTCAGTATAATTATTATATACATTACATTATTGCATCTTACTTTATAGTACCACACAACGCCACACCAAGGTCCAGTCTGGGGGTACCAGCCCTGGGACCCCGAGGTCCCCCACCACCACCAGCTCCTGGATCACACCCACGATCTGTGGGACCAGGACCACCCCCTCCTACAAGTGGTAAGACATACAGATTTGACATGAAAGTTCCGTAATACAATACAAAATCCAGTCCAGCTCAATATACTAAATGGTTGAACCTTACTAAATAGGATCCAGTCGAAGGCCCAGGAACCCTGTGGGGGGACAGGAGGAGCCATCTCAGCAGAGTCAGCTTGACCAATTTGACAATGCTGTGATGGCAGAGCTGCAGAGGGAGCGTCTAGACGGGACAGCCCATTTTGGACTCTATGTGGCCAGTCTGCTCCGGGACATGGAACCCCAACTGAAATTAGAGACAGAAATGGGCATCGTCAGTCTAATTTCACAGGCCAAATATAGAGGCGGCCAATAAAAGGCCTTTTGTTTTTTAGTTTTTTTTTATAATTTAACATTCTAATCAGTGGTGTAGAGTAACTAAGTACATTTACTCAGGTACTGTACTGAAGTACAATTATGAGGCATTTTCTTTACTTTACTGGAGTATTCCCAATTGTCTATACTTTTAATTCTACTCCACTACATCTCAGAGGCAAATATTGTACTTTTACTCCACTACAATTATTTGAAAACTTTAGTTACTAGTTACCTTGCAGATCCAAAACATGCATTAACCACTTTAGCCCATTAAAAATAGGCTATTTGAAAATAGGAGATCTACAAGCTCACCACACATCGCATCGCTTGTTTGCTATTTTCAAACATTTGGGTACTTTTACTTTTGGTACTTTAAGTACATTTGGATGCCAATACTTTGGTACTTTTACTAAAGTACATTTTGAATTCCAGACTTTTATTTCTACATTGCAGTATTGATACTTTTACTGCTATGATTTACTGATTCTAATTAAAAAAGTTTGAAGACTAGACTGTTTCAGTTGTGATTTGTTTGTGTGAAGATTGACATCAGATGTTACAAAACTGATGGGTAAGACAACAGATCATTTTAAAGGTTCTTTCTTATGTCTCAGGTCTTTACCGTTTGTCTGCTAAACAAAACCAAGAAGAACTCAGATTTATTTCTAATAGAAATCTAACCTTGAATAATATAGTGGGTGTCAACTATTGCAAATAACTCAATTGAGAGGCATTTTTCTCAATTTAGTGCTTAACCACATAAACCCTAGTCTAGACTTTGTGAACTGGACCTGGGTTGTCTCTGTACTTGGACTGCCTTTTTCTGTCAAGACCAAATGTCTTTGCCAAAAATAGCCGCTCTACAAGCTCACAACGGGTTGCATTGCAAACTTGTAGATTGGCTCTCTTTGGCTAATGTTACCCCAGACTATGGGTTCAAGTGGTTAAAAAAAGGACTGCAGTACTTCTTGTGTGGCTTGTAGGTTTCTAAACCGTTCAAACCATTTACATAGTGTAGTAGGTACTTTAAGGTAGCTTCCCCAACAGTGTTAAATTCACGCTGTGAAATGACTAAGATAACGGAATAAAATCCTTACAGTGGGAGTAAATAGCCGAACCCACCGCAGTTATGGAAATCCAAATTTGTTGCATTGGTCAGTTTTTAACAGGTCACACAGCAGACATTAGTCCATTGTAGTGAGCACATTTTCTTAATTGATTACTGATTAATTGATAGTCAATGACTTAACATTAACATCTACGAAATGTTTGGGACATGTGCGCCTCTATTTGTTGATTTTGTTGGCCCACAAGTGAGCATTCATTAATTCACTAGTACTGAGACTATTTACCAAGTGCTACAATATCAAAATTACCAAGTCACACAGACGGTGGAGCAGCTGACTTGAAATTGGAAGGTTCCCGGTTCGATCCTCCTGGCTGCATGTTGCTGTGTCGTTGAGCAAAGCACTTAACCCATACAGTAACTGCTCCCGATGAGCAGGTTGGTACCTTGAATGGTCTCCTCCGCCGTCAGTATGTGAATGTGTGTCTGAATGGGTGAATGTGTGATACTTTCTAGAGAGTTTTGAAGGGCCGGGAGGACTAGAATCGTGCTGTATGATTGCAGTCTTATACAGAACCTTGACTTGCAGGAGGGAAGCCAGGCGGAGACGGCAAATGTCTGTCACTGCACTGAGGATTGTATTTACAATGCACTTTAATGCTGTTCTGGATATACTGGAGCCTTTAGAGGCTCTTGCTAGGGATCCCGATGCGTTGCAGTAGTCCAACCTGGAGGAGACGAAGGCGTGGACAAGTTTCTCTGAATCTGCTAGCATGAGTCTGGGGCGGAGTTTTGAGATGTTTCTGAGGTGGAAGAAGGAAGCTTTGCACAGATGATTGATGTGGGACTCAAAGTTCAGGTGAGGGTCCATTTTTACTCCCAGGTTGGTGACAACTGGTGAGAGGGGTGTGGGGTGCCTATTAGAATTACTTCGGTTTTGGAACTGTTGAGCTGCAGAAAGTTATTTCTCATCCATGCCTATATCTCCTCCAGGCAGGTGGTGAGAGTGGATAAGGGCGGTAGTGATGATGAGGATGATGGTGGAGTGAAAGGGGTTGAGAAGGTTTCACAGAGGTTGTTGAGGTTGAGATGATTTTGTAGCTGTGTGGACACTTTCTCCAGAATTTTCGAGAGGAATGGGAGGTTTGAGATGGGCCTGTAGTTTGCCAGAGTGTCTGGGTCTAGGAAGGGTTTTGAGAATGGCAGTTTTTAGAGCGGGTGGAATGTGGCCGGCCCGAAGGGAGAGGTTGATGATTTCAGTGATCAGGGGATTTATTGCACAGATGTTGGATTTGACTAGGGTGGTGGGAAGGGGGTCCAGGGCACAGGTAGAGGGCTCGAGGACACGCCCCGCTGCCTTCATTGTTCTCAGCTCGCAGGCGAACCAGGGGGCTGAGCGTGAGAAAATGACTGTTCGAGTTTTGATAGGGGCGTGGAGGTCGAGGAGGTTTTGCAGGTTGGTGTTGTAAAAATCCACTGCTTCATTGGCTGATGGGAGGGTTGCAGAGGAGAGATGGTCGAGGTCTGAAGTCATGGTGTCCTGGTTGATATTTTTGACATTTCTGAATGTGATTTGGCGTTTTGGGCTTGAAAGGGAGGGAAGGGCAGCTCCATGGAGATGACCTTGTGGTCAGACACACCCAGTGTGTATAATATCAGATTACTGATGGGGGGGTGGGGGGGGAGTCAGTGATGACCAGGTCGAGTGTATGTCCCTTTTTGTGTGTGGGGTATTTACATGTTGAGTGAGGTTGAGACAGTCCAAATATTCGCCAAATATTTTGATGTTGGCAGATGTTGTGCAGAGAGTGGTGATAAGGTCCTGAATTTCTGAGATGAATGTTGAGTTTTGTTTGGGAGGCCGGTAAATGAGAAGTAGAGTCATGGAAAAGGGGGGTTTACATTTAAATGCAAAGCACTCAAATGGGGACAGCAAAGGCAAGGGGACTGGGGACAGTTCCAGATGTTTTTGTGGAAAATGGCTAAGCCACCACCAGGTGCTGCAGGCCTTCTCCTGGTAATTATAGCCCGGTGGACAAGTTCAGTTTGAATTGGTGAACTCCCCTGGTTTGTGCCAAGTTTCTGTGAGGCACATGAAGTCCCTTGTCAAGGATGTGGTCATGTATCAGGGCTGGTTTGTCTGTGAGAGATTGTACATTAAAAGGTTATTTTTTGAGAATTTGTGAAAGGGTGAATCTCTGGGATTCTAGGACTAGTATGAAAAATAGTGTGGAGCCTCTGTATTACTTGGTCATGGTGACACTGCTCACTGTCAGGTAAAGAGATTTAGACCGCGCAGGGGTCACCAATGTGTCCGTACACTGACAAATGTCTGTGGTAAGACTTTTCCATGTCCGTGGCAAATATTTTATAAAGGAATAGCCTGTATAAAGCCAGTATAGAGTGGCTGTCTTGCCAGTCTAAAATTTTTCTTCAGAATGGGGAGGACACCGATTTTTTGGGTGTGGAAATAGCCTACTATTGTTTTAAAATGTGTAGCACATTGTAATAGACACTTCGGCACATTAGGAGTCCACAAGAATACATTTAGGGTTAGTTCATGTGCTTCTGGGATTAGAATGATGCTCATTTCGTATGTCTGTGACAAAGATAAAGTTGGTACAAAAAATGTCCACCACAAACTGGCACGGTGAGGACCCCAGAACTGGTGGCATCAAGTGCTCAGGGGGCACAGCAGTGACGAGGGACTCCAATACGAGGGAAATGTAGAAGTGACAGAATGACTGGGAAGGGGGGAAAACTTGGGATGAGGGAAGACTTAAAACTAGAAAATGTGCTCCTCGGAGCACAAGTCTCCGCCAGCAGACCTGTGCTATCGTTTTTTGTCATTTAGGGATTCTTTGTCTCTGTTTAGTGTTCTTTGTCTCTGTTTCTTAGCTTTGGCCTTCTGCGCCTTTGCTTCTTCATCAGGTTTCAGACGATGATTTACTGCTTCTTCAGTTTGCGTAATGGGAGTTAGTTGCATTGTGTGATCTCAGCTGTGATCTCTGTTTGTACTGGATAGTACTGTTCCTGTCTAAGCTATTTATATATTTATATTACATGAAACTTGACCAATGTTAGGTGTTCTCAGAGGGACACACACACGCACGGACGGGTGATTTGTACTGGAAGGTACTGTTCCAATCAAGACTGATTGATCCTGTCTTACCTCACTTCAAAAAATATTTTGAAGTGACACACCTATTTATAGGAATTTATTTCGTCATGCGTCCCTCTAGCCAATCAAAAGCATTGGTGTCAACATATTGTCACGTGTCACGTGGAGCTTGACCAATGTTAGCTTGGCTAGGGGGGGGACACACACAGCGGGACGAAGCGAAAACATACTCTCCGCCTCCGGCGGAGACAATAACCAGGTGAAATGAGGGATGTCATGGTGGCTAGATTCCCTTTATGGAGGACGCCAGTGCGTTTGGGTAACGTGGGGAGACACTGTCCTTAACAGATGTCGGTCAGGATACAGTCACATGGAGTCCAAGACAATTGGGGGCCCAGGTATGCTGCAGCTTTCATCCGCCTTAGTTGGATCGCACTTTGTCTGGAACCTCCCCCTTGAGCTTTCCGCCATGGGTGACCCTACCAGGAGCAAAGCTCCAGACGGCATAGCTCTCAGGTTCATTGGAACTCACAAGCTTCTCCACCACAACAAGGTGGCGATCCGAGGAGAAGAAAAATAATATGGAGAAGGAAAATAAAATGAGACTAATGGGTAGGTGAGGATTAAACATGGGTGTCCTGCCACGACACAGCACCGGCTGGTGAACTGAAGAACTCCACGAAGGTGTTTCTCACGGAGCGAGCCTCTTCCCCAGAAGAATCACTCCCAACACCTCCAAATTGGTAGACAGAATCTGGAGTCTCCTCTGGAGTCATGTGTGATGCCTCCTGGTGCCATCTGAGGAGGTTGTGGAGGACGGTGGTTGCTCTCACAATCTTCCCCGCATTGTCAGGGCTCAGCTCCATCACTCGGTGGTAGATGCGAAACTTGGAAACCATAATGCCAAAGGCACACTCCACAACCATCCGTGCACGGGACAGGCGGTAGTTGTAGATACGCTGCGAGTACGTCTCGAGGTATCTTCCAGGGACTGGCCGCATCATGTCCCGCCGCAGGGGAAAGGCTTCATCTGCCACTAACACATACGGGACCGGCCCCAGGTGCTCGGCATTTGGGAGCGGGTCATCGTCAGGGAGGTTGAGTGTTCCCTCTCTCAGAGCTTGACCAAACTCTGAGGCCCAGAGGATGCCGCTGTCGTTGCTACACCCATAGCCTCCCACATCCACCACCCGGAATAAATAGTTGGCATCTACCACAGCCAGAAGCACGATGGAATACTGGCCTTTGTAGTTGTAGAAGCGGGACCCTGAATGCATAGGTCTCCGGATTACGATGTGTTTGCCATCAAGTGCACCCACACAGTGAGGAAAGTTCCACTTCTGACCAAAGCCATTGGCTGAAGCTTCCCAATCCTCCTTAGTTGGCACAGGCATTAACTCCGGAGCCAAACACTCCCAGATGGCTTCTGCAACAGTGGGCACAATGCCAGCCACAGTGCTACGGCCCACACGGTAATTACTGGCAATCATGCCAAAAGAATCACCATGGGCAAGGTATCTATAATAGAGGAATAGACAACAATCATCATGTTAGAACACAAGGTATCTGTAATAGAGGTATAGACAACAATCATCATGTTAGAACACAAGGTATCTGTAATAGAGGTATAGACAACCATCATCATGTTAGAACACAAGGTATCTGTAATAGAGGTATAGACAACCATCATCATGTTAGAACACAAGCTGAACTCACATGTTACAAGTGTGGTTGGTAACTAGGATTAAGGTTTATTAACCACAACTCCACTACATCTCTGAGGCAAATAATGAACTTTTTAATCCACTACAGTTAACCACTTGAACCCCAGCATCCCTATTCAGGGAAAAACGTTTGCCAAACTAGCCGATCTACAAGCTCAGAAAGCATAGCAATGTCACGTGGTGTGAGTTTGGATATCGGCTATTTTCGGCAAAGACATTTGGTGTAGAGGGGTTAAAGAGCGCAACCAGTACAGAAGATTTCAGTTTCACTGAGTATAGAGGGTCTAAGTGGTAACATTACCGGTTACTTTAAAGATTTACATTATTATAACAAAAAATACATTAACCATTTGAACCCCATTTCATACTTTCATACCTGAAAATAGCCAGGCTACAGGCTCACAGTGTGTCGTGATGCAACAAGCTTGTAGATCAGCTATTTTCAAATAGGTGATAGACACATTTGGACAAATTGGAGTACTTTTACTTAGGTACTACATATATTTGGAAGCCAATAGTAAAGATACAAACCTTTACTCAAACTGTGGAAACAGAACTTTTACTTGTGTCTGAATATTTTCTACATTGTATTACTACTACATTTATTGAAGTAAAAAATCTGAGTACTTGTTCCACAGTGTGGAAACATTAAATACAGATACTGCCGTACACCATGCCTCACAAGTGTTGTCGAGTTGAAATGATGCAGTGGTGTAAAGTAACTATAAGTACATTTACTCAAGTACTGTACTTAGGCACAATTAAGGTACTTTTACTTTGGCAGAGTTTTTCCAATTTCACTACACTTTTGCTCTACTCCACTAAATCTCAGAGGCAAATATCGAACTTTTACTCCACTACAATTATTTGAATGGTTTAGTTACTAGTTACTTTGTAGATTTGGATTATCATTACAAAACATACATTAACCACTGTAGCCCTACATATATTTCGGCCATTGGAAATTGCGACGCATTGTGAGCTTGTAGATCGGCTATTTACAAAAGATTTGTATACATTTGAAAACTTTCTTAATCTTAACAATGACTACTTTCACTTTTGGTACTTTAAGTACATTTTGATAGCAATACTTTTGTACTTTTACTCAAGTTAATTTAGAATTACGGACTTTTACTTGTAACATAGTATTTCTACATTGCAGTATTGATACTTTTACTTAACTAAAAAGTCAGTACTTCTTCCACCACTGAAATTATGTGAATACAATGCTAGGGCATATAGTCTCTCCACCTCTAGCCTTGATACAAGACATATAGTATATAGTATATGACAGTCTTGGATGATCTTCAAAATAGTGTTTGCACTTTCACATTTCAAATATAAAGTGCTTACCCCATGGCCACGGATGTTACAATTATGTACGGGTCCTCAGAAGTACCCGTATCTTCCGTATTGTTCAATAAAAAGCATTTTAATCCGATCGGTGGCCATTTTCTCATAGAGTTATACTGTATCAGAGTGCAATACACCTCCCAACCAATAGGGTCGCGGAGTTTAAAGCATACGGAGAAATGGCCACCGATCAGATTAGAATGCTTTTTATTGAACAATACGAAATATATGGGTACTTCTGAGGGCCCGTACATAATTGTAACATGCGTGGCCATGGGGTAAGCACTTTATATTTGAAATCTGAAAGTTCAAACACTATTTTGAAGATCATGACAGATGGCCGTATTGTGATCCAAGACTACTAACGACCGATCACAGTAGCAATGTAAACAACAACAGCAATGATCATAGTGGTGGCACTTACCGCAAACAGATGGCAAGACGTTCGGCCGGACTGATGGCTTCACGCCAAAAAGTGTCTTGCTTCTCAATCTGTGCCTTCACCTTATCCAGAAGCCAGTCGAACTGCTCCACAGAGAGCCTGAAGTGCTCTTGGAAGCGTTCTTCGTCCTGGCGTAGCTCCATAAAAAGGTGCCGGTAGTCCCCTTGTTCTGGCCTTCGTACAAGGATTGGATGGACCCAAAACCTCCTCCTGTCCGGCCTGTCCTCTTCACCCTCCGCTAACCTCATCAATCTCCTTCTCCTTCTCCTTCTCACCGCCAACAACGCCAAAATTCTCCTCTGTCTGTCAGTAAACATCTTCTCAATGTTACGCCCACTTCACCACAACGATCAAAGAGGACTACACGCCATTAAATACGCTTCCGTGTGCGTCTCTCCAGGACCGCCCCAAAGCCCCGGAAGATATCAAAGTAGCGCGGATCCGGAACAAGGGCTACCGTCTCGTAGCGTGCCGTCGCACGCTAGTATCCCATCATGTGTGTATGCACCCATAGAGGGAGAGAGAGAGAGAGTGAGAGAGAGAGAGAGAGAGAGAGAAAGAGCGAGAGAGGGGGGAGAGGGAGAGGGAGAGAGGCATATCACGGGATACGTCGATTAAAATGAATTGGAATAAACTCAAATGTATGTATTGGGTCTGACTCTGGAGATAGCATCCTACAGTGTGTCAGCCCTTGTCGGGGATCAATCCTGTTGTGAAGACCACAACGATATTATGACAGCCGATTTCAAGAAATAAACTCCTGCAGTGTGTAATGCTTAACGATCAGATAACCCCCCGAGCACTTTAAGGTCCTGCAATGTGTACCTGCCTTAACAAGGACATGCAGGGATGTTCCTCTCACATGAAAAGGATTGTTTTCAAGGAATGTTTTAGAGTTCACTTGTTTTCCTAGATTCTGCTAAACCATATCCACATCAACCACATCAAATTACTTAAGCAAATTGTATGGGACTTTGTGTGTCCAATAGTGTTAACTCAAATTCCAACCAACAAAGCCTTCACATAAAGAAACGCAAAACTATGAAATATTGAGCAATTTCAACATTTATGTCACAATATGGGTCTTCAACAAGGGGTTCAGGACCCCTAGGGGGTTCTCGGAGATACTACAGGGGGGCCGCCAAAACTTTATTATTTTTTATTAACCACTCACATTTCTGCGGGAACATTAGAGGAAAATAGCAGATCTACAAGCTCACAGCGCGGCTGTGACGCATTGTGAGCTTGTAGATCGGCTATTTTCGGCAAAGAGGTTTGTTGTACAGGGAAAAAAGAGCAGACCAAGTACAGAGCCAAAGGTCAAGTTTACAAAGTATGAGGGTTTAAGTCATTCCAACATGAATCCAATATGTAGTGGGGGTCCCTGCTTCATCTCTCTCAGCTAAGGGGTCTTTGGCCTGAAAAACCTGGTCTACAATAATGGGCCTTGTAACAAACAGTGCTCATCTACATAATAATTGCTAATTAATATCTTTACGTATTGAATACCGAGGACCTCAGTGGCAAGACCGCAAGGACTTTTTTGGACGGAGATTTTAGACAAAGTGTATTAGATGCATTTCTGCCTAATACAATATTCAATCAATCAATCAATCATATCAGCTGCATATGATCTGGCCCAGATACCGATGATGGTAATGAAGCTGACTGCTATGAAGATGATGTAGAAGATGAAGAGCAGGCGGTCAATGATGAAACCCACCTGGACCCACTCCTCAGAGCTCTGGTTCCCTGTCAGCTGCTGGTCCACCTGGAGGCGGATGGCCTGGAGGTCTTTACCCAGCCTCCTCATCTCCTCCAGGGCCTTATCCTCCACCTCTGGCCCCCTCTCCTCTGGAGCTTTCTCATCAGCCTTGTCCTCCACTGCCACCAGAGGGCAGGCATTCACTTCTAGGAAACAGGTATGCACATGACATTAGTGTAAAATAGCTGGGCATGGGAGGTAAATAGATCACTGTGAGTGAACGGGGTGTATAAAAACGGCAAAGTTCTGAACTGACATCATCTGGCCCTTCTGGCACATGCAGGTGCATTAGGCCTACTCCTAATTCAGTACATGTATGCTCAGCAAAATGTAAAACAATCCTTTCATTGGATGCTATGCATTGTGTTGTTTTTTATGAGAAGAGTTTGTTAACGTCGCCGTTCCATAGAGGATGTAACATAATCAGGTGTAGAAATGTGGACTTGGTCAGGGTGCTATAGTGGAATAAAACTCATATTTTTTGATTATATAACTCCTACCATATTATTCCCATACCTGAGTTAGTTTTTTCTTTGGTCTTTGGAGGAAGGCCTACAAGAGGACCCAGGATATGTAGGACCAACACCTGGACCCATCGGGGGACCGGAGTGATGTTCCAACTGGAGTCACACAGCAGATTGGTGATGAGGATGGTCTCTAGTAGGCTGGCCACCATCAGAGCCAGGCAGAGACAGAAGAACACATCTGGGAAGAGAGAGATAAAAGGGAGAGAAGGAGAGAGGGAGTGATGGAAGTCAACATGGCATTGTTCTCATGCAACACATCTGAAAGGTTATATTCCCAACACACACTCCCAGGAAAATAACTTCTACAGTATGTGATAACAGACTAGACAGCATTGTTAACAAAGTGATTTGGTGTTGTGGAAGTCATTCTCCAGGAGGACAATTACATGAAGTCCTTGTGCCGTCTATAGTGGTAATAATAGGGTTGCCAGCTACCTGAAATTCAAATACGGGACAGCCGGCTGGGCGTATTTTTCCAAGAAAGAATAAGGGACACACAGGAAGAAAAAATAAATCTCACTGTATATATAGTTTTTCAAACTTTTTGTGTATTATCCGATTGAACCCCAGCATGCATAATTCTGGGGGGAACATAAGCCCATCTTGTAGATCGGCTATTTTTGGCCAAATAAGTGATTTGGTGTAGACTGACGGAAAAAAACGGTCCAAGTACAGAGACAACTAAATCTAGAGGGTTTAGTGGTTAACAACCTGGATTATAGTATAGTATGCATATGAACTGTTTGAACTTGTAACATGTGTGTCATTGATTGATTCCCACAAATAAGGAACAAAGTGGGTTCCTTATCATGCCACACTATTCAAGTCTGTGCCGCTGTACGTACCAAAACTTTAGGTACAGCTCACTGCCAAAGCAGGGGTCCAATTCTCTCCCAACTTGCTACAAAAATCGCTCATGGCTAAGCTGACATTATCATCTACTTTCTTTTCCACCTTCACATGTGTCTCCACTTCTAAGAATCACAAAGTGTTTGCAATATGTTAGCCCAATACTTATGCAACTCACTTCCGCAAGTGCTGCAACGTCAAAATCGTCACGATTTCTTGGACAACAGATGTACAAGCTAACAACACCTTGCGCGTCGACGCGTTGTTGCCTTGCAGATCTGTGATTTTTTTCCTCACCTATCTGCCAGTAGCCTCTCTCCGTTTTACTAACTGCAACAGAGCGTGACAGAGACGGGGAGAGAGAGAGAGAGAGAGAGAGAGAGAGAGAGAGAGAGAGAGAGAGAGAGAGAGGGGAGAGAGAGAGAAGGGGACAGAGAGAGAGAGAGAGAGAGAGAGGGACGATGCTCACCATGTGTCACAAAGAACATTCTTTCAAGTATTTTTACGTTGAGAGACCAGACAAGTGTGTGTGCGTGCGTGGACAGACTTTCAAATACAGACAGAGAGGGGGAGGGGCACAAAGACAGAGAGAGAGAGACACAAAGAGAGAGAAACAAGCGTGAACGTTCAGTGTTGCCATGTCTGCAAATTATGAGCGACTTTGCCCTACTTTTATTATTAAATGGTCTCTCTCACACTGTGAGGTGCCTGTGAGGTGAATGTGCGGTGCAAAGTGGATGCTACGTCACGCTAGATGTGAGGGCCGCGCAGCGGCCCAAAAATCAGGTCAGTTCAATAAGGGGACACGTCTTTTAGTGTCCAAATAAGGGACGATTCTGTATACTAAGGGGGGGTGGCAACCGTAACGCACGCACGCACACACGCACGCACGCACGCACGCACGCACGCACGCACGCACGCACACACAGGCACGCACGCACGCACGCACGCACGCACGCACGCACGCACACACACGCACGCACGCACACACACACACACACACACACACACACACACACACACACAATGACAATCCATGGTCCTTCAGAAACATGACATTCCAGTTAAGCCTTACAGAAGGTTAGCTAGTCCTCTGGCCTTTACGCCTGGACAGCTTGTACTACTGACTTATGAGAGGTATGTGGTGTCCAGTGACCGGCAGCAGGTCGTTCATCATGAGGAGGAAGACGGTGTAGCCCAGGATGAGGGTCATCTTGAAGGAGGAGCGGTCGACGCTCTGGGGAGGAAGCAGGAAGCTGAAGAGGTCCACTGTGATGAGGAAACAGCTGGGAAGGATGAGGTTCACCACATAGAGAGTAGGCTTGCGCCTCATTCTGATCTACAAGGGACAAGAAAAAAACATTCCTAGGTTCACTGCTTCTGGGTTCAGGGTATTATTACTACAAATCATAATATCTGCTATCAGTATATTCCATAGATTATGTTTAAGATTTTTGATTTAAAGTGCTCGGGTGGTTCAGTGGTAAAGTGCCTACCCACCACCGCGAAGGTTTTGAGTTCAAATTCACCGTGGTACATTTGGTACTTTGTCGAGCGTCTACACAAACACAATTGGCCCGTGTTCGGGAGAGGGAAGCCGGGCGGGGAAGGTGATATTTGTCATTGCACGTATTCCTACGGGCTGAGGGGCGGCACCTGTCGGGAGGGAGAGTTGGGCGGGAGGAGTAGAATGAAGGCCTTACGTCCCGGTTGGGGCTCCCCGCTGGCAGGTGAGTCAGTAAGATACAACAGCAGTGACACCATACAAATGTCCGTGGGGAGGAATTAATTGGCATAACGACTAACTTGGAGGGGAAAAAAAGCAACAAAAAAAAAGGATTTAAGATTTAAACGTACATGGAATGCAAGCTCATCGATGCCACCACCCATAGTAAACTGCAGGACATATTTAGTGTATGTGATGTCCATCAGCTCCCACTCTCCGTTGGCTGACATCACCTCCTTGGAACGCTTCAGAATAGCCTCTAGTGATTTCCCAAGTGTCAATCTCACCTCATTCTCTGAGAGGAGAAGAGGGACCAAAGGAGAGATTATACAAGGAAATAAGAAGAAAAAGGTAAGTTATAATTTGTTCCTGTCGGGCAGAAACCTCTCATCTCCATGTTTTTTGCAAATTAACGCCCTACTTGATCATACTACAGCGTCACACAAAATAATCAAAAGTAGCAGATCCGCAAGCTCAAAGCACGGCACAAAGTGTTTTGAGCTACTTTCGATGCTTTTGAATTTGAATCCTGAAAGGTTTCGGACATACCTAAACATGCCTAATGTCCATTATTCATTATTATCCATTATTAGTAGTATTCAAAGCACATGTGAGGGAACAACCAAAAACCATTTGTATCTGAAACCAAACTAAATGTGACATTTGGGTGCTGAGGAGGAGCCCTTCTTGAGCAAAGCGGTGCACCTCACCGAGGTACATGTAGGAATTGAAGGTGAGAGTGCAGTTCTGGACGTCAAAGGGGAAGGTGTAGATATTAAGGTTGCAGGAGCTGACTACCCTCATGGGCAGCGAGTCTTCTATCCGGCCGTCATGATAGGTGGTCAAGTAGGGGACAGACTGGGCATTGTTCTCGTCCATGCTGCAAGACAGGAACAAAGCAGAAGAGCAGACTGATGTCATACAGCTCTAGAATGACCTTTTTGTAAAGTATTTTAAAGTCATTGCTCGTGTTTAACCCATCCTCAGGACATTAGCCTGACATTAGCTAGACTTATCACGTGGGTTCACTGACCAATGCCAGGCTATCCTGCCGAGTACTGATCCGATACAGTACCAACGCGTAATAAAAGAACAATCTTTAGGAATAAATAACAATTCCATAATAATAGTTAAAGTGCAGCCACAAGTTAGTAAAAATAATTATGTAAATAGTACAGTAGGAGTATAAAACAGTATTGCAACATCAACTCAAAATAATTGTTCAGTGCAAATGAAAATATTATATTATAAATTACGTGGTATCGTATTGGCATAGACTGGCATACTTGCTGATACCAGCATTTTTGGGCAGTATCGGCAGCTTTTCCGATACTGGTATGGGTATTGGAATGACTCTACTTGTTAAGAGACAATCATGTAGTACATGAAACAGAACTCACAATTCGTTGATCACTAAATCTGGAACCCAAAACTTTGTTCTGGGTAGAGTAATCCTGTTGGTGCCACACTGGACCGGGTCCCAGCTGAAGAACTCATTCATCCAGGACTAAAACAACAAACCAGTGTTACTGTGCTGTACACAAAGCAGGCCTGCAGTAGGTCATAATGGATGCTGGGTTAAAGGAGTAGTTCACCCAACAAATTACTTATTTTCTATCAATTTCACACCCCATGAAGCCTTGAATTCATTTATTCAAGCCTTGATTTTTTAGTTTTTGTCGCATTCCTAAACCAATCATAGTAATCTTTTGGGTGAACTACTCCTTTAATAATGAAATCATACACAATGCAGAATATTTGCCATCACTGAGTTTTGGACTGTTGCATTGTTGTCAGAATGTAGAACAGTGAAAGAAATTAAGTAAAACATTTTTTTTAAATCCAAAAAGTGATCAGCCACAAGTAACTGTTTTGCATTGTTTAAGATAAAATACTCACAAATTTGATCCAGATGTATGTAGTCAGAATCTGAGCTTTTTCATCCTGTTTTTTTGTTTTTATAAAAGAGAAAAACACATTAACTGCCAAAGACGTTTATAAACGTCTTTGGGAATTCAGCTATTGCCTGCCAAAGACGTTTAAAAACGTCCTGGAAAAAAAAAGGGAAAAAAAACTTAAAAAAAAAAAAAAAAAATTCTAAAAAGATTCTCTAATTATTTAGTGTCGACACTTTGTCGATATTCCAAACGAATAAGGAGATAACAATTTCCAAAGATTTGCTGCTCCATCCACTTCAATGTTAAAATTCAAACGGACAAACAATTCACATTGTTTTTTGGTTTGAAACTACTGGTTTTGAGCTATTTTCAAACATCAAACAACACATGACAACAAGGTCATAATGACCTCGTTGACATTTGTGAAACCACACCTGAATCTCATCTGTGATTAGAAACCATCTGGGGATCAATCATACTGGAGAAAAATATTCTGTGGCTATGCGAAAAGGTACCAAAATCGTTCAAAACCCTGGCAGAGGCTACAGACTGTTCTGAAAAAACTCTGGCCAATATATAATTCTTTACATAAGGACCTATTATTTTGCAGAAATTAAACATCATTGTGTCACTTTTAGAAGGCTTATGTATCACAATACAATTAAAGACAAACTAGCATAGACAATTGAAAGTCCAGACTGCATAACAGTAGGCCTACTTGAACTAAATGAAATACTATAAACCCCCTGTCTGGGTGTCTGGAGTGAATGGTCCACATCAGAGGTAGGCATTAGGCAACCTTATAGGTACAGGATCACTGGCACATGCTGGCATAAGTGTGAGACGGAGGATTTCTGGTTTAAAATTAAATATAAAAAAAAAATCAGTCAATTAAATTAAGTCCCCTCACGTTTGTATGCAGATTGCATCCTGCACATAATTCTACATTCATTCAAACTCTGAACTCTGACTGGGGAGTGAGTCTGGGAGATAGGTTGGGGTCTAATGACAAAATGTCCTGATGTGAAAGAAAATAATAATAAATAAAAAAATAGGTATTTATGGATAATCAATCTGTTGGGAAAAAAATAATTTGACGTGGTGTTAATGTTGATATGGCACACTGACTATCAAGAAAATAAAAACATGGCACTTCATGTTGACCTCTGTGCCACACTGTAATAACTATGTTGTGGAGAACAGAACGTTCACTGATTCTACAAGAGGACGTACCACACCGAGAATACCGTACAGGATGAAGGATGTGTTGACAGAGGTGGGTGTCGACATGTTCATGACGGGCCGTATGGCGCTCAGCTGGAAGACAGGTCCCAGAGCCTCCAGGAGAGCAGGGGGATCCGGACGCATACAGTTCAATACAATGGCACCATCACATGGAACTGTGGGACGACTCTGGTCATGTTATGGTTATTTGTTCTCTTACAGACTTTAAGTTAACTCATTAACCACTTAAACCCTGTTTACCTAGTTGTACAATGAATGCTGAATACAGCCAATATACAAGCTCACAACATGGTGAATTGGGACACATTGTGAACTTGCTTTAATATATCATGTTATTATTCAGGGGTGGGCAACCTTAGGCATGGGTGCCAACATTGGCACAGGGCAGGGTAGTCACTGGACAATGGCACACTGTGAGAGGATTCTCTTTTAAAGTTAAATATTTTAAAAAAATAGTCAATTAAACCACCCCTCACATCTGTACGCAAATTACATCCTGCACTTAATTTTACATTCATTCAAACTCTGAACTCTGACTGGGGAGTGAGTCTGGGAGAGGTGGATGGGGTTGTAGTCTAATCCTGAAAATATTTCAAAAGAAGAAAAATAAATAAAGGTTGCTACTGTATGTATATGGACAATCAAAATCTGAAATATTTTATGTTGATGTGGTGTCATCATTCTTAATGTTGATATGGCACACTGACCATCAAGAAAATAAAAACATATGCCGACCCCTGTGTGATTGTAGCACAATTTGCGGAATGGGTCCCAACAACATTCCACTGCTTCTACTATAAGTACTAACTATAAGTTAGTGACAAATAAAACCACCTTGATTATTGTAGATATGCTATTATTTCGGAACATTTTCATACATAATTAGAGCCCACAGGCGGATGCTGGGGTGGTGGTTGGAGCAAGATAACAACAAAAGTTAAGCATCAATATTAAAAGACCACTCCTTACCCTTCATGACACTGATGGTAATGATGCACAAAATCACAAAGGGCTGGACTGATGGCTGGAGCAGCTAAAATTGACATTAGCAAGATTAAGTAATATAATCAACAATCAGAGCTTAATCCAGTTTTTTTGTCTTACAATTAACCTACACATGAGACATGTACAGTATGCACCATGAAAACATAATTTACCTTCAGTTTAGAATTCTTGTCATCCATCACACTGTGATTTCAATGCTGTCAGAGTGTAATGGTTTCTTCAGCTTCCAAATGGCTGCAGATCACAGATTAATTTATAACCAAAGCATGTATTTTACATAGTTATGACTGCGGATGGAAATGAGCTTCCAGCTAAATCCGGCATGTTTGTGTAGGATAAGCCTAAGCCACCCCCATTTTATTTATTTATTGAGCTATAATTTGTTGTTTATTTCATTATAATTCATTGCTATTCAGGTTTATTGTAGATTTAATAACTGTATTTCATTTCTGTCATATTGTTTTATGTTATGTTAGTCTTCACTAAAATAGTCTGTGCTCCATTCTTGCAAGACAACACATACACTCTGAACGAAAGTAAGACCGAAGTCATCATCTTCAACAATAACCCTAAGCATATTAGCTCTGTGGTCAAGGCTAGCTTCTTTCATTAGGCTTCTAGCCAGGGCAAAGGCCTATCTGCCCCGTACCGACCTCGAGAGAGTCATCCACGCTTTTATTTCAACTAGACTAGATTACTGTAATGCTCTCTATGTAGGCATTGATCAGTCAGCTATCAGGCGTCTTCAGCTTGTTCAGAATGCCGCCGCTCGCCTCCTCACCAACACTAATAGGCGGGACCATATCACCCCAGTCCTCGCCTCCCTCCACTGGCTCCCTGTCCGCTTCAGAATTGATTTTAAGATTTTAGTGTTTGTTTTTAAAGCCCAAAATGACCTGTCCCCTCCATATTTAGCTGAATTGATCACTCCATACGTCCCAACAAGAGCCCTGAGATCGGCCAATCAGCCTCTCCTGGTTGTGCCCGACACACCAACCTCTGGAACGCCCTGCCTCTCCATGTTCGCTCTGCTCGGTCTTTGACGGCTTTCAAATCCCTATTAAAGACTCATTTTTACTCTATCGCTTTTAGTTCAATTTAATTTAAGTCTACCCATGTAGCCTATGATGTTCCCATGTACTGCTTATTGTATTTTACATTTTGCTCTCTTACATATTGAAGCAATACCTGTGTATGTTATTATGCTCTGTAATGTGAAGCACTTTGGTTCGACCTCGGTCGATGTAAATGTGCTATACAAATAAAGTTTGATTGGATTTGATTTGATTAGAGCAATAGCTCCACCGCGCCACAAGGGGACATTACACTCCAGTGAGCGCGGCAGGATTCTGTCAGTCAATGAGGAAGCCAGTACATCCTGTTATGTAATGTGAAGCAGACTGGACATAAACATGTCTAATTCATGTTTATGTGTTTTAAACTGTCTTGTTGCAGGTGAGTATCATACAGTGTTTAACTCAGACACATATAGTAGCATATGACCAGGGGGTATTTTGATGGTGGAAAAGTTGTCCGTTTGATTCCACAATGTTTGTTTTGTAGTATCGTCCCGTCCTCCTTGCTAAGCAGCTTAGCACCTTAGCTAATATGCACTGTAGTGACTGCAGAGGCCCCATGCTGCTACTATGTGACCCTGTGTTGTGAATAATTAATTAATTCTACCCCACTGTAATAGTAATACTATTTTAGAACCAGAACTATTTGGTGTCATGTATTTATGTTATTTTGTGTAAAACGGATTTTTGTTTAAATGTGATGTTATTTCTGTTTATGTATGATTCTGTTAATGTCCAGTTACAGTATAGGCTACCTGTCAGTCAATGAGGAAGACAGTACATCCTATTATCTAATGTGAAGCGGACTAGACACTGGACAGAAACGTGTCTAATTCATGTTTATGTGTTTTAAACTGTCTTGTTGCAGTTCCATGTCCAGTAAAAATGAACAACTCAAACCACACTGATATGGACTCATTCCTTCATTGAAGTGTGTAACATCCTCCTACCATAATTGGTGTGGCGGCCACACGAGTGTATGGGGCATGTATGGGGCCAGTCTCCAAGCACACACATGGCCCAACTAACTCCACATTTTCCCCCAAAATTCCTCAATATTCTAGCTGTAACACCAGCTGCTTCCCATACCGTTACTCTACTTGCACGATGTACAATTAATATGAAACGCATTATGCCCCAATACTTATGCAAATCACTTCGCCAGCTCGCAATTTACTTCCGGATGGTTCTTTTAACAGCCAATCATCATCATCTGCGACCAAAACTGAGCACCTTCGTTGCCACATCCGTGAAACGGGCAAGAAACAAGCGCTGTGGTCTATGCAAACGAGCCCCAAAAGCGCACCCAAATAAGCCCAAAATCGCTTATACAAAAGGCAGACCTGGCAACGCAGGCTACGCCAATCATGTTCGAGAGATCTACAGGCTATGGGGCAGAGACGCTATGTGCCACACACCGTATCTTAGCAACAACGAAAGCACTAGCTCTCATTGGTCTTGTCATGCTGAGGGCAGTTTCTAGATAGCATCATCCAATACTCGCTCAGACACACAACTCCCTGCCGACATCACAGACGCAGTAACGGCAGGGCTCCGTGATAGTTGGGCGAGCTGAGTTGGACAGCACAATCACCGTCATTTCTCTAATAAATCGCCCTGTCATTCCTATTGTCAAGACTTTTAGGTCACTGCAGCCTGCTACTAATGTAACGAATGTTTATGTCCACTACTGTGATAGCGTTCGTTGTATTTGAATGATTAGTGGCCAGGGGTGCTTAACATGAGCCGTTAGCATGCGGCTAACGCTAAAGCACTTTTACCGTAGCATGTAGCTAACGCTAACGTGGTTGTCGTGGCTGACGCAGCTGTGAAATCACGTTGTCAACAATGACAGTTAGTGTGGTGAATGTTACTATTCCTGCTCAGTTAGTCCATTGTAGATGGTGCGCCCACATAAGCTCAAAATCGCTTATACGACAAACAGACCTGCCAACCCTCATCGTACACACACAGCATTAGCTGCTAACGTGGCCTGCTACTTGGATTCTGTTGCTGCTGGTTGTTAATGCAGCCTGCTAATAGCGTCTAAAGCATGTATGTCAATGTTTATGTCCATTACTGTGTAGCCAAGCGCTGCCTATAATGAGCCGTTAGCGTGTAGCTAAGCTAACGAACGAGTAGCGCTAGCATGCAGCTAATGCTAACGCTGTTGTCGTGACTGAAACGGCTATGTTACACATCTTACCAACAACCTGTATGAACGTTAGTCTGGTATATGTCATCAATGCTACCTAATTAGCCCGTTGAAGAGTTTCATTTTAGTGTATTTTGTGGGTTTTTGTCACACAATGTAACGTAATGGCAGCGACGCGTTGCTGACCATCAGAGGGCATCATGGGAAATGTAATTTCTGCTAATTTCGGTTCTACTGTGTTAAGCTTGTGTTACATTACTGCTGCTTAAGGCCCCTGCATGCTACCAAATGAGGTGGTCACCCTAGCACCGTTTGTGACCACCGAAACGGGCCTTAGGTGGGCCCCACCTAGGCAATTCTATGTGGGGCCGAGGTGGTTCTTAACTGGTGGGCTATAAGTGGGTTCTCCTGGGCCCTAGGTGTATTCCAACCAACCAGAGTGCAGTGGCCATCACTCCAAATGTTGTGACGTCAGGGCTCTCAATACTGCACATTGGGGGAGGAGGAGGGGTGCAGGGCGGGCGCACAGATCGCTGAACCAATGGTAGCCCACGGATGTTTTCTCTGGAGATTTAAAATCCGCCCCTCTATGCCACATATCAGACGCGCTACAGGGTCTTTACTGACCGAGCCATGGCCCCACTGGCTACGCCACTGATATGCGCTGCCAAGTGGGCGCGGGCGCTATGTGGGCGCGGGCGCTAGAGCTGCGTGCGGCCGAAGTTCTAGTTTACATAATATGTAAATGTTAGAGATCATTTTCATCTTATTGAATTCACATTCATGAACTGAATGTTCATCTGTCCTGTCCAAATAAACAAATAAAGTAAAGCAAATTAACAGTAAACTTTCCCCAGAAAATTACTGGATCATAGTTTTTTTTAAAGTATTATATTCAATTTCTTCATATTAATCAATTTTTCAGAGAGAAACGATTGCAGAATTTTAAAATTAATTAAGGTTCTAAAACTGTGCAGAAGGATCCATGGATTAAAGTTCTCTGTCGTGGCGATGGATTTCCGTCGTGAGGATTCTATAGGGGCTATTTATGAGATCCGTGCAGATCTGCAAAAAACAAAAAAGGTGGGTTATGTGTAGTGATGGCCGCGGTGTCAATGACATGACAGAAGTCGTCAAAATGTAGCATATACTTGCTAGTCAAAATTATCTCCAAACTACAAAGTATCCATCCCCAGCGATCCATCATAAAGTTCAGCTGCTCAGAGTGCTGCGGCACGACCCCTGTAACCCGACACCGTAGTGTTTAGCCTCAGCTATACTTAGTTGTGTGGCGGTGCTGTGCGCAGTAAATAGCAGATCTACAAGCTCACAACGCGTCCAGTTTGCGTTGTGAGCTTGTAGATTTGCTATTTACGGCATGCAACTAAGTATGTTGTGCTCCGTTCCCCCTTTCTTTCTGACTTAAAGTAGCACGGATTTACCACTGAAGTTATGGATTTTGCTTTGTATGAATTGTTGGCAGTGTCCAAAAGATGATATCACAGGAATAATGGAATACACTGGAGTTTTAAATCGAAAGTGTATTACACCACGTAACAGATAGGATCTAATTATTTGTTGACAGGGAAGGCAGCAGTAATTGACAATAAACATGTGCTTACGTTCTCTTGCATTAGAATAACCAGCGGAACACTTGCTATGTTTCCCAATCAGAGATTAGAGAGGATTTCACAAAAGTCACCCATACAGGTGTCAATGCAAATACTTCTGGCGGTGTTTCACTTGGGACGGTATCATGATTGGTTTTCAAGGCAGTAGGCGGAGGTTTATCCACCGTGAATTGCATTGTTTCTCGCATTATACTCCCACGTGTGGTAGTGGTCAGTCGAGCAATAATCTTGGAGGCGTTGGTAGTAAAAGAAGGCTCGGACGTGACTGCCAGTAGGGGAATACCACTCATTTTCAAAATTGAAATGTCTTTAATACACCTTACAGCTGTTGTGTGGAAATAAGAACCCCCCCCCCCCCCTTCTATGTTGCCTAGCACTGGAGAATTGATTGTTGTTGAGGTCATGTGATCAGTGCATAGAGTTAAAAATAATAGAGAGGGCACCAGAAATCTCCTCCCATCCACTTGCATTGAGTTGCTCACCCAGCGCATGGGCCTAAATGAACCCCTTCTTCCGGGTTAAAATTTGGTGGGTGCGGCCTATTATGGGCCCAATTCGTCACAGATGTGACGCGTTTTGCGTCACAGAAGCGCGCAGCCCCGTGCGCAAGCACATGCGCACGCTCGTGAGTCGAGCCCATTGGTCGAAACCGTTTTCGCTCGTTCATGTTGAGGCCCCAGGCCTGCACTACCATGAATGGCCAGCATGTCCATTTGGCTTCAATGAAACCACTGGGTTCTGGGGGCTTGGATCAGTGACATACGTATGGTGTACTTTTGGCTCCGCCCTCTAGGCTACTGCATTCACTAGACTGGGGAATCTCACTTCCACTTGAACCAGTGCGACTTGAATATAAAGTTAAGAGTTATTAGAGCATTTTCAGCCAATTGATCTCTATTATCTACAAGTACTATGTCTTGTGAAATGTTATATATAACCATAATAATGCCATTATAAACTACTACTGTCGCAAGGAGCTGTACTTAAAAGTACAGCTCCTGCAGCAGAAGCCTCCGGGACCGTACCTATGTTCCCCAGGTCCTATGTTCCCCGGGTCCTATGTTCCCCGCTTTCCTAGGGAGAGCGGGGAATATAGGACCTAACCTAAACCTAACCCTAACCCTAACCTTAGTGGGGAACATAGAACCCGGGGAACATAGGTATGACCCCGAAGCGTCCTCTACTCCTGCAGTTAAAAGCAATGCCAGCCCTCTCACAGACCAACGACAGAGAGGGAAAAAAACTCAAAAGGATGTCTGGTGTAGCCAAACTTCAGGCTTTTGCTTTTGTTGCTAAAAAACAGAAAAGATGAATAGCATTTGTTTTCCAGTGAATTTGAATAAAGCTGCTTGTTAATTAATGCTTGATTTTGTTCTTTTTTTAATTCATTATTAATAAAGGTAAAGGTGATAATAGGGGAACACTAAAATGTTCTCCACTCAAAAGGTACTAACATGTTAGTAATTTGAGCCAAACCAAAGGGTCTTAACCAGGGGTGTATTGGTGATTTTTTTCCCCGTCCGAACGGTATTTCAATGACGTCACGCACACTGCATGCGCACACCGCGCATATTCTATTTTACCTTAAAGTAGTTTGTTTGTATAGGAAATGTTTTTTTAGCTTAGTTTTAGTCTTTTAAAACTAATACAAATTCAAGGAATGCCATGAATTATAGAGCTGAAACTAAAAGTTTGCTTTGAACAAGTATCTTTCTCTTCTTCGACGGTGGCTGAGGCATTGTTGCGTGCAGATAGGATACTGGCAGCAGCGGCTACTGAAGCCAAGATGCTGTGGTGCTTACCGGATAGCTAGGGAGTTAGTAGATGCAGGGAGTGAGGACACATTTTCACACTCACTTGTAAACCTGTTATGCAAAGTAGCCATTTGGATAGTTGGCTCGTGAATCTAGGGGAGGGGGGGGGGGCATGACACCACTGGTCTAAACTGTCTCTCTTGTAATTGACATAGGTTCTCACCTGCAACCGTTCCTCTCCCCTCATGCAAGGTGCATAATGGTTCAAATGACTACTGAAGGCTACATGGGTGTGCACCATGTTATTAATGTATGATTTATTTGTCTTACACCGACTTTTATCCCTGTCTAGGACAGGGGTAAACCGATGCAAGGTTGGGGGGTTTCCCCTTTCACAACGTTTCACAAATCACATATTGGGATATGGTCTGAAATCATTTTTGGGGTTTGGGATTTTTTTTGGCTTTAATCCCTGAGGATCTAATCCAAATTCCCAAATTAACCTTATGTCACCAGGCTTAATCCCAAATAAGACATGCAGTCGCACAGACAGCATAAGATAAGCCAAGCCAAGCCTGCCTTGGGAAAAACCTTCAGCAAATCAGGTGGCTTATTACATTTCTGTTTAGTTTTGCCTATACGTGTTTGGACAACAGAGCTTCAGTTGTGATGGATGGCTTTGGTCTGTGTGTCTGCAGGTGGTGAGAACTAACCACAGTGGTGTGTGACTCTCACACAAGGGGGGATTTCACCAGTGATGGAAGAAGTACTCACATGTTTTACTTAAAAGTACCAATACTGCAATGTAGATATACTCTGTTACAACTTATGTAGAAGTCCTGTATTAAAAAAAATATGTTTTAACTAAAAGTACAAAAGTATTGATATCAAAATATACTTAAAGTACTAAAAGTAAAAGTACTTGTAGTTTCACAAGTTCAAAATGTGTGAAAAATCTTTTGAAAATAGCCGATCTACAAGCATTGTGTTCAAACTGCTATTTTCAAATGGCCGAAATATATATTCGGCTGAAGTGGTTAGTGTAACTAGTAATTAAAGTTTTCATATAATTGTATTGGAATAAAAGTACAATACTTTCCTCTGAGATGAAGTGGGGTAGAAGTAAAAGTATTGAAAATTGTAAATACTAAAGAAAGTAAAAATACCTAAAACCTACATGTACTTAGTTACTTTACACTACTGGATTTCACCCCCACCCCTTCATGGTAGGGGTGACATCTGATGGACACATGAAAATAAATTAAAAAAAGGTTCCACTTTGTTTTCTACAAAATGATTAAAAATAGTTTTAGTCCATTTTCAACTTATCAAACATTTCGAACCAAAATAGTTCAACCTGTGTAACGTGCTGCTGTTGCTGCTGTTAGTGTGCTAGAAAACCACAGATGCTTTGCAGCGAATGCAAATGGCTTTCTCTTGTGATTCCAGTTGTCTGGGCTTATTTGCATTTCATGCAACGTATCATGGAGTGCTGACTTTGTGTCACGAAGCAAGGTATGACAAGGAGGACTCAGACCCATATTAATCATATTCATAAAAGTTGTAATTTATTTATTTCATTTGGATGGAGAATTTAGGCCACAGTGCACAGTTTAAAATATATATAACTAGGCCTAACATTCATATGCATACAGTATGACAAATGAGAAGGCAAACACAAGAGCGGATTTATAAATAGGGTTGGATTTCTGAGTGACTCAAGGGATGACTTCTTGAAAATAGATTCATAAGTTCAAGTCTGAAAACATGGTGGTGAAGTCCTGGGTAACGTTACAGATGCCCTGCATGCAGGCTTCACAGTGGGCAGGCTCGTGGGGTCCTCTAACTTCGGCGTTACGAAAGGTCCAGTTCCTTTCGCCCACATATTCACCGTAGCACTTTTCCCTGATCTTCTCCATCAGCTTCTCCAGGAGGACTTCAATGTTCTCTGAGGGGAACCTGGGGGCCTCCATAGGGGCTTCAGTGCACCGCTTGCATTTCTGACGAAAGCGTCTGACCTTAACGGTTCCCTTCCCCGCCTCCAGGCGCATGTGGAAGAGCACCATCACCCTGTTAGATGGCCAGCCTCTCCTACACTTGGAACACGTGTACCTGAATAATGAAGACAGTTATTATTATTATTATTATTAAAATGTTATATACACAGTAAAACCTGGAGTGTTAAAAGACGACTTCACCCATTTTCAACCTGTTCAAATTGTTTAAAATAAAGTACTCTGTCTGTGTCTCATAGGAGGACTGTGGACACCTCAGAAACCCGCCTACCAGTGACATTCATCGTAGGCACACTTTTTTTCCTTCAATTTTTTAAAATGTATTATTGCAAGAACAATTGCCTCCATTATCGCATGCTAACTTTCCAGGAAGAGAAAGCCTGCCGTTTCTCGATGATGTCACTGGTAGGCAGGGTTCTGAAGTGTCCACAGCCCTCCTCTGAGACACAGGCCCAGTAGACAAAAATGTTGTCATATTATCATGAGCTTTAGTGAGGACCAGTTATGAAGATAAATTCACTCTGAAAGTCAATGAAAACTAGAAAATGTGCTCCTCGGAGCACAGGTCTCCGCCAGGCGAGTACTGTTCCTGATTAATCCTGTCTTACCTATTTATATTACATATTGTAATAACACACACACACAGAGGGTAAAACTCTCCTGGCGGAGACAAAAATCACACCCAGTGTGAAGTGAGCGGTGTTATTTAGAAACAACAGTGGTCATCACAGTGATGGAAGCTCACTTAAAAGAAAATATATTTTTTTGAAGTGCGTGGTGCTATTTATAGGTTATTATTTCATCATGCGTCTCGCTAGCCAATCAAAGCAAAGGGTCTGAATAGAGTCAGCCAATCACGGTACAATATTACATATTGTCACGTGTCACGTGAAGCTTGACCAATGTTAGCTTGGCTGTGACGGACACACACACGGAGGGTAAAACATACTCTCCACCATGCCTTCGGCCTGGCGGAGACAATAAATGAATAAAATAGCATAAAAGACAAAAGGTCCAAGTGGAAAAATCTCTCTTTACAATACATAATCCAGTCTCAACATATTGACATGCCATACACAGACACTCTACTGATTTGGATGACTAAGGACCTTCATGCATCCCCTTTAAGCCATAATTTAACATTAGTCTAACCTCACTGTAATTCTAAAACTAGCCTTAATGCTTAATGCTGTAGTCCTTAAACTATATCTGAAAATCAAGGACAGAAATCTGTGGCTGTTTGTGAAGACATATGCTTTTCACAAGGATAAAAGCAAATTAGAACAGAGCCAGAACAAACACGCACACACAACACGCACGCACGAGCGCACACACCAACACACACACACACACACACACACACACACACGCACGCACGCACACACACACACCCTATGTGTACCCAAAGAACATTTCCACAGTAACATTCCTTTGATAAACAACAACAAAGCAGACTAACCTTGCCATTGCATGTCTGATGTACTGTTTCCAGCCATGGCTTAGACTATCTTTCACAATAGAATTACTAAACTCCAAAGTCCAAGAATCATCGGGTCGATTCAATTCCTCGATTTTTGTATTAAAAATACTCGTCCACTCCTCCAGTGCCATCGTGGATGTCTGACAGAGAGACAGAAGAATCCCTTCAACTGATGAATGCAGAGTACTGGAGACTTGTTTACACAGAATCCTTTTATATCAACCTGCTTCTGTTATGGAGGAAATGAAACTTAAGATAGAACCTTCTCTAGAAGTAGTGTTGCCAGATTTTGCAAGAGAAACAAGGTTCAAGGTTGTGTTTTATTGTTACAATACATCTTGTGTGCAGGTACATAAGAGTAAAACTTATTTTTGTTTGGCTTCCTTCAGACAATGCAGCAGCATAGGTAGTAATAATATTTAAAAAGCAGACAGGTCTACGAAAACAAGCCCTGAAGAAGGCTGCATGATCACACACACAGGGGGGTCCCCAGGAAGAAATGATTTAATAAAGCATCAAAAGCAGTTGAACCACTTTAACCGTATACATCAGCTATTTAAAATAGCCGATCTACAAGCTCACAACGTGTCACACCTGCTATTTAAAAAAAAGTAGTTTTGGAAAATAAATTGGATTTTAACTACACAGATCTTGTATCCATGGGGGTCCCGGGCAAAAATATTTTCAGAAGAGGGTCCGCAGACAAATACATATTAATTTAGGGCGTCCTTGCCATGAAAATGTTTGAAAACCATCTGGAGCAACATTAGAAAGGAAGCCCAAATAAGCAACTGCACTTCAGAAACAAGCCCCCCCCCCCCCCCCCAAAAAAAAAACAACAACCCACATACCAATATTTACAAGCAACTTTACAGGAGAAAACAAGCCCAAAGTCGCTTAGAACAAGCAGACTTGGCAACACTCTCTAGAAGCCCCTCTAACTTAAAGTAAAGGGATTCTAGGTAACTTCGGAGATCAAAAAAAGAAAAAACTGTTGTCAAACAGTTAGTACCGTTGACTGACAACCCCTTCAGCCAATCACCAGTTCAATCCCCTTCAGCCAATCAGCAGCTCCTTTTCCCCATCCCCAGCCAATATGACGCAGGGGGACTTTAGAAGGGTCCATGCCGAAAATAGATTGCTAATTAGAAGAAGTTTGAGAGCGTTTTAAAAACGAAAGTAAAAAGTAAAAACTGCCCACAGAAAACAATGGCGGCTCGTTCCATTTTTGTCGGCTGCACTCGGTTCCACTCGGTTTCACTCGAACAGTTCACACGGACACGGACGCGCACGGACGCGCACATGCGTGCCGTGCGTTTCATTTACGTCCCGGACACCCAGATGTCAAAACATAAACAGTAGGGAAAATACGGATTTCAGAAAGAGGACTGTGTTTCAACGCAGGAAAACACCCCAGCATCATTATATAGTGGCTGATAGAGGGGAAAAAATGCAAAATATTGATATATACATATTTTTTTAATTTTGGCTTAATGTTGCCTAGAATCCCTTTAAGTTTCAGTTTCAGTTTACGACCAGTGAGTGTATGGGATGGGTCGAGTTGTTTTGTTGTCAGATGAACAGCTGACAAAACAAGCAGCATGACTCATTATTTGAGAGCTTGTGAAATGATGATGAGGCAGTCTGTACTGTACTGTATGTATGTATGTATGCCACTGCATTCTGCCAGCAATGACTCAATGCAATGTCAGCAAATCACATCAGAAGGCCATGAAAGATCATATTTGATTGAGATCTTTAACTCTATAACTGACATACAGGTATGATGCAATTGGGGGTAAAAGGTCAAGGTCGAGACAGTCTGTTATTGATTAACACAACACACAACTTCATAACCATCTATGGTTCCCGCTCAATTATGCACACCTAGTTAAGTGTTGTCTATTTGTTTTATGTGGTGTTTATTTCATGTTCATATTTATTTTTTAAATTACTTTGTTTAAAGGCAGAAGAAAATGCATTAGACACATCTGTTGAATGTGGATGTATTTATATCACATTACTATGCACATAAGACAGTGAATATGAAAATGAATGACAGCAAGTCAGCTCATGCACATAATATCTTTTGACTTCTTATGATATTGTACAGCATTAAACTAGATGGCCACAATAATTCAAACAAATACTTCAGCTTTCTTATGAAAAAAAAGTATAATAATAAGGAAAAATAGAAATAGTAAGCAGGTTTATAAAGTGCAAGATAATGCAGTAAAGTGTAGAACATAAGTAATAACACATTGAAAAGATACTGTAATGTAACAGATAATCACAAATGTAAAGGTAGCGTAACAGGTAAAAAATCATTAAGGGGAGCAAGTATTGTGATCTTGGGCCTTCACCAGCGAACAGTTTTTCAGTGGTTTTCTATTCAGTTACTGTATTTGTCATGGAGGTTTTGAGTGTGTTTAGGTGTCATTCACCAAATTACGATGGTCGAAAGGTCGAAATTCAGTTTGTCCCCTGATCAAGCAGGCAGGCTCTATGCTCAATGGTATAAAAAGAAAATCAACACTAAGATATCAGGCATCAGGTCCTAGTTCAAAAGTCCTAGTTCAATTTAGCGCACAATTTAGGCATTTAGCAGATGAGGGGCCACACATGGGTCCCACACAGTGGAACAATTTTGGGACCCAGCTTTAAAGCTACGGCTGCTTATCTTATGACCTTCAGAATCGCCTCTTCCGCCACGTACACACGCCCTGCTTACAAGCCTCACAGTGGGACGCTTCATGGGGGCCATCGAGCTCTTTTTTGAAATACTTTTTGTACTCCTTTTTGGCCGGCATTTCATTGTAAAACTTGACCCCGATCTTCTCCATCAGATGATCCAGGAGGATGTTGATGTCGGCGGAGGAGAAGCGGGCCTCCTCCATCGGGGCTTCGCTACACTGTTTGCAGTTTTGGCGTAAAGACCTCACCTTGAAGACAGGGTTAAGCAAATATCACTGGGGTTGGAATTTAAGATAGTCAAAGAGACAGTGCACTCAGTGCCCTCAATATACCCTCATACCTGTCAAACTACTTCTCCAACACCCACAGCCACAACACCAGAGGGAGCGACCATGATCTGGCACCCCCCACATTTAGAACAAACATGGGAAAGTTCTCATTCTGCTCTGAATGCCCTGACACCATCCATTAAAGGATGCGAAACACTGGTTTCTTTCAAAATGGGCCTGACAAAACATCTATCAGGAGACCATTTGTTGTTGACAGGTATTATTGTGTTAATTGTGTATGCTATCTTGATTAATTGAATACATAGTCCACAATGGAAACAAGTCCCCAGGGCCTTTTTGTGTTATCCTTTGAGCTTTAATGTCTTACTGTTCTACGTGCTGTTTACATTTCTGACTAATAAAGTATTCAATCAATCAGTCAAACCTTGGCGGTCCCCTGGTGGCCCGTCAGGCGCATCTGGAACACCACCACGGCCCGGCCTGACGGCCAGCTTCTCCTGCACTTGGAACAGCTGAACCTTTAAAGAGAGAGGGGATGATGCATCAATGCTTTTGTTGTTGTTTCTTTATTGATTGATGTTTGTATTCAGTGGTTCCAAAACTGGGGTCGATCGGGACCCCCAAATCACTTTGGGGGGTCTCCAGATGATGAGCTTAATGTGCATAAACATTGTTTTCTCACTCAACAGCAAACAAACCAACATAGAGTATAAGTGTATACAGGGTATCTGCACATTTCTAAATTTAATGACTTTTTAGACCTCTAATGCCAAATTGGCGAAATTGTCAAATATTACATAAGAAAAAGGCAAACATTGTGAAAATAGCTGATCTACAAGCTCACAAGGCCTCTCTGTTTTTTTCCGGCGCAGTTTTTCCCCCTTTTTTTGACGACGGGTTCCCGGATTGAACTATTGAACTTGTCAGGGTGGGGGGGTCCCCTGTTAAATATGATTATTTGGGGGGGTCGTGGCCTGAAAAGCTTGGGAACCCTTGTTTTTATTGACAAAGATTTATATGACCATATATTTGTACTGTAACTGTACATATTGGCCAAAAGGATCAAACACAAAAGGAGAGCTTATTTCCATTGTGGTCCGTCCAAATGTGTATGTAAACTGAGTGCATATGTTGTTAACTTACTAGTCAAGTAAAATAGCAAAGAACAACCTGTCACTACTCAACTTTTAATGAAACCTATGCAATTTACAGTGTATCAGAGTTAAGACAGTAGGCTACTGACCTTGCGAATGCACCCTTTTGACATTGTTTCCAGCCAAAACTCGGTTTGTTCGGCACAATATTATCATCAAACTCCAAACGCCAAGAGTCACCTGGGTTGAGCTTTGCTGCTTTTGCCTGGAAAATGCGCATCCAATCCCCTGACATGATTGGCAGAGAAATAGAAAGTCTTGTGTGTGTGTGTGTGTGTGTGTGTGTGTGTGTATATAACTTCTCCAGGAGGATAATGTGCTGCCTGTGCAGTTACTGCATGGTGCATCTTATTATAAGCACATCAGGCACTCCTGAGGGCAGGGTGTGAGTGGCTGTGTTTTTTGGGAAAATGAAACTAATAGAGTTCCTTAGGTTTCTGTTTCAGTTCATGCTAGAATTTAGTTTTTTTTTTAATCTATTGCTGATAACGTCAATAAGATTAGACACTTGTCCTTGATTAAATTCATATTAAAATCGATATATATTATAAAATGATAATATATTAATTATAATATAAAATTATTATAATTAATTAAATTATGAATTATTCCTGGGACTTCGTGAGGAATGAGCAGATCATACATTTATTTTACACCTAATAGGCTATATCAGTTATATAAAGATGAAGATTTGTGTTTTAATTCAGTCCTTGCTGAGAAAAACAAGAATTTGCTCTTGACTTGAGTAGCCTATTTGACTCCCAGGGGAAAATAAACCTAAAACTGTTCCACTGTTGTGTTGAAATACTGCCACCTGCTGGAACAACTATATACTATTATGTCACCAAAATGTGGAATGCCCTACCACCAGCCATCAAAATGTGCGAATCACTACCCTCCTTCAAAACCACCATAAAAGACCTGTCTGCAATTTGCAACTGGACCTAGTCTTCCTAGTAGACTAGAAGACCTAGTCTTCTAGCTTGCCAAAAGAAATGACCCCCCACAGTTTTTCTGTAAATATATTCTTTTACTGCTCCTAGTATTGATGATTTCTTGGTAGTAGCCTATTGTACTTTTGTATATGTCTATAACATCTGTACTCTACACTTATATTTTGAATGCTAGGTTCAGGGGTAACAGGAAGGGTGGGCACGGGCACCAAAACATTCTGGGCACCAGGCGAAACTGGGCATCTAGGAAGAGTGGGCACTAGGGAAATGTGGGCACCAAAACAGAGTGGGAACTAGGCCTCGGAAAAGTAGGCACTATGGACATATGGGCACCAAAACAGAGTGGGCACCTCGGAAGAGTGGGCACTAGGGAAATGTGGGCACCAGACCTGGGAAGAGTGGGCACTAGGGGCCATCCGGCATCCGGGTACCAATATTTTTGAAGTTTTGGGGTTTGTGTCCACAGAACACGTTTTCACCAAGCCCCCAGAACAGTGAAGCTGCCTTCGCCTGGTGGTCAAATCTGGGATAGCAACACTTCCGCATTTAAAATGCTACTGCGCGTAAGTCTACCGTTAAAACCTAATAATGTCCCTTCAAAGGCTCCGTAAAGCCTAGTGCGCCTTTTCAGGACCCAATATATCGACCCAATGTATGGTAGCCTACTTCCGGGTGCTTCAAACGCCACTGAGCAACTTTCATAGAAATTAATAGCTGGGGTCAGGGCAATCCGCCCTCTAGAAATAAATCTATGATTTGCACCTTTTCATTAGCCCTTTGTTGTTTGCTTCCTATTGTGAAAGATATCACTCCAGTAGATGGCGGTAATGCAATGCCCAGTGACGACGCTGCTGTCTGAGCTACATGCTCATAAGCAACCCAGCTAAAATTACAACTTTTACAATTAAATGGCATCGAAGCAGGACCAGACTGGATTCTCTAGAATCCTGGCTGTGTAAATCAGAGAAAGATGCAGAGACAAAAACCTAGTCTAGACGCCGAGATGGAAAGTCGCACGCGAATTAGCTCTCGCACTGGATTTGCTTCTCATCTTCATCTTTCTGTGGACGACGGATTCATTCCTTGAATCTACACAGAATCTACACCTGATGGAGACATAAAAGGGGAATCCACGGGAAATGAGAAACGAAAAACACTCTGATTTCTACCTGATCGGCGCTACTGTATCAACAAAACATCTGGGATTCGCGGCTGGAGTTCTCCATACACTCCTGGCCATGAATTCGGCTAGAAAAAAGAACGCACCCCCGGCGGGACGCATGGACCGAAGATATTTAATCATCCTTTTTCTTCTCCTGTCGGGTGATATCCACGTTAATCCAGGCCCAATTACCACCAGGCAAACTTCTGCCCGTTTGGCGAGGGAGGAAAACTTTGCCAACGTTGCACGTTGCTAAAGCTGCTAGCGTTGCCAACGGCAACATCGAACAACAACAAAGCCAGGCTGCAACAAAGAGCTTCCGGATCACCGGAGCTAACGCAACCAGCGTTGCTACTGAAGCTAGCTACGTCGACAACACCAATGGCTCCCCACCAACTCAACTAGGCGAATCAACCCAAATGATCAACCGAAACACCCACGTTTTTTCCACCGCAGCCGTCGACGAGGACGCTTGAATGAATGAGTGAATGAATTTATTTATATAGCGCTTTTCCAAACAAGGTTACAAAGTGCTTTACATATAAAAGGGCAGCATAATAACCACACAGGTTAAAACAACATACATAGAAGCAACACATAATCAATAGGTCACATGATTACAACAATTAATAATGAAGAAAGAGCAATTAAAAGCTGATAATATGAAACCCAAGAGCACAAGGCAAAACAGCTAGGAAAAGGCCTTAACATAAAGGTAGGTTTTTAGAAGTGATTTAAAAGAAGACACGGATCTTGCTAGCCTCAGCTCTATGGGCAGGGCATTCCAAAGCGTGGGCGCCCGGAATGCGAAAGCCCGATCGCCCCGGGTGACGAGATTAGAATTAGGGACTGTAAGGAGAGCCTTACCTGTGGATCTAAGGCTGCGCCCAGGTACATAGGGGGCCAGCAAGTCTTTGATGTAGCTGGGGGCCAATCCCTGCCGGGCTTTAAAAGTTATCAGTAAAATCTTAAAATCTATTCTGAATCTAACAGGTAACCAGTGAAGTGCAGCTAGGATGGGTGTAATGTGATCACGTTTCTTAGTGTTTGTTAGTAGTCTTGCAGCTGAATTCTGTACCAGTTGGAGGCGGGAAATTGCTTTTTTACAGAGGCCAGAGTATAAAGAGTTACAGAAGTCCAAACGTGATTAAATTAATGCGTGAATTACCTTTTCAAGGTCTGCTGGTGATAGAAAGGGTTTAATTCTGGCAATGTTTCGTAGCTGGAAATAACATGTCTGAACAACACGTGTGACTTGTGGGTTAAAAGAAAGGTCTGAGTAAAAAATCACACCCAGGTTGCGGGCTGTATGCTTGACATTAGATGATAAGCTACTAAGCTCTGACTGGAGTGACAATGTGGAGTTAGGGGGACCAAAAATTATTCTTTCCGTTTTAGTCTGATTTAACTGGAGGATTTTTTTTGCCATCCATTCCTTAATCTCAGAGAGGCAAGAAAATAAGTTGCTCATATTGCCTGCAGTACCGGGTTTTAGTGGTATATAAAGCTGCGTGTCATCTGCGTAACTGTGGAAATTAATATGGTATTTATGAATGATATTTCCAAGGGGGAGCATGTATATTGAGAACAAAAGAGGACCCAGAATTGATTCCTGCGGGACTCCACAGGTAAAGGGGACCCGGGAGGAAGAAGCTTCCCCGATCACCACAGAGAAGCTTCTATCAGAGAGGTAGGAGCGGAACCAGTCCAGAGCTGTTCCCTCGATGCCAACCCATTTTTCGAGGCGGTCTATTAAAATTACGTGGTCGACAGTATCAAAAGCGGAGCTAAGGTCAAGGAGCATTAAAATAGAACAGTCACCGGAATCTGCATTAAATAATAAGTCATTTGTCACTTTTAAAAGGGCAGTCTCGGTGCTGTGACCTGCCCGGAAGCCTGACTGCAGCTCCTCAAAAACACTGTTAAAATTCATAAAAGAAATTAATTGAACAGAGACACTATCTTTTCTAAAATTTTTGATAAAAAGGAGAGTTTTGAAATAGGTCTAAAATTACTTAGAACCAGGGGGTCCAATGATGGCTTTTTCAGCAGTGGTTGGACCAGAGCGCTTTTGAGGCTGGAGGGAAAGGAACCAGAGGACAAGGAACGGTTCAAAATGGCCAAAATTGTTGGGCCAATAGTGTGAAGGACCTCCTTCATGAATCTGGTGGGGATAACGTCTAACGGGCAGGAGGAGGTTTTCATATGGGAAATCGTGTCCTCCAGGGTTGCCAGTGAGATAGGATTAAAATGAATAAAATGAGATGATAAAACTGGATAATCTGAGTGCTCTCTGGATACAGCAGAGAGCTGCAGCCTGATCCCCTCTATCTTGTCCACAAAGTGGAGAAGGAAGCTTTCACACATCTCTGAGGTGGCCTCAATAGGTACACTGGGAGATGGGTTGATGGCAGCCTCGATAGCCTGAAACAGCACTCTGGGGTTGTGGGGTTGAGTAGCAATAAGTTTAGAAAAATAAGAATTTCGGGCATTCTTTACAGCTGTCTGGTAGGCAGACATCAGATTTCTTAAAAACAGGTGAGAGGAGGTGAGCTTATCCTTTTTCCACTTTCTTTCTGCTCTTCTGCATTGCTTCTTAATTTCCCTAGTATGGTCATTGAGCCAATGCAGGGCGTTTGGTTTTGCATATTTACTTTTAAAGGGTGCTATGGAATCAAGGATTTCAGAGCAGGTTTTATTAAAAACACCAACTAGTTCGTCGACTGATTGCTGAGTGCCAGCCGGAATGTTGGAGGGGACAGCTAAAAAGGCCTGACGGAATTGGAGACTAGAGTTAGTTTTAAAAGCCCGAGAGCGGGAGGAAGAGCGGGGCTTGGGTGCAGGGGAAGGGAACAATGTCTGAAACAGGACAGCTTTGTGGTCCGAGACAGCATATTCAATTATCTCCATGTTATTGAGTGAGACACCGGTGGAGAGCACAAGATCAAGAGTGTGACCCTGTGAGTGAGTAGGGCCAGTGACAGACTGTACTAGATTAAACGATTCATACAAGGTTATAAAATCCCTGACTATGACAGATGAAGATGGACAGCAGATGTGAATGTTAAAATCCCCAGCCACAATCACCCTGTCATATTGGGCTATAATAAGCGATAATAAATCTGAGAATTCTTCCAAAAGACAATTTTGGAGGCCTGTAAATAATCACACATAAAAGGGGAGACTTCCCATTAAGAACAAAACTGAGAATCTCAAATGTGGAGAAATTGCCAAAGTCAACCATGGAGCATTTAAAATTGTCTCTATAGATTACTGCAAGGCCGCCACCGCGTCCTGATGGTCTGGGCAAATTAAAACAGGTAAAGTCAGGGGGGGAAGCTTCTGTAAGAGATGCCGTGACACCAGGGCCCATCCAAGACTCGGTCATCATAAATATATCTATTTTGTTTGACATTATAAAATCCTGACAAATGAAAGATTTATTTTTTAGAGCTCTGACATTTAACAGGCAGAGTACAGCAGGTGATGAGATGAGTGGAGTGGGGGTAACTGGATTCTTGTGAATAGGTCTGATTAAGTTAAGATTATTAGCTTTATGAGCAAATGGAGTGCTCAGACAGGGCCTATTCCCAATGATAACTGAAATGAGGTTGGTGTGACTGGCTGAAAGGCTCACATTAGGGGGAAGTATATGTAATGGACAGGGACGTTTTGGGGAGTCAGGAATATAACACACAACGGCAGGACCCACCAAGTTGGGGCTAAAAACTGTGGTAGGTGAGATCTGATTCGGATCATGCCGCGGCTCATATCAGGGATTAAAAGCTATGAAATTAATAAAATTCTCCTGCAGCACTTTAGTTCCCTTGCTGTTTAAGTGTACACCATAAGGATAAGGATAATTCCTTTTAACAGGTCGTTCATGAAAGTCTTTGCGGTCTTGTTTCCAATGAGAACCTGTGAGCAATTGGGGTTAAGAGTCTTGCTCAGGGACAAATTTCATATCATCGGCACATATGCTGGGATAGCCTGGAATCGAACCTGGGGCAACCAGGGCCAGCTCTGGTTCCCTAGGCGGGCTCACTAACCACTCAGCTATGGCCGCCCCATCATTTTTATACAGGTTAGACGCCAGAAATAATCAAAGTTAGAAACAAAATCGTGTCCCAAAGCATTGCAGAAATTTTTAAGCCACAGGTGGAAACTATAAAGCCTACTAAAATGTTCCGGTTTGTTGGAGAGAGTTGGAAAAGGGTCCGACACAATACAGCGTTTTCCTAGGCTTTCTATTGTGGTGCAGAGAGATTCCATGTCAGCCCTCATCTGCATAGATTGTTTACTCATGACGTCATTAGCACACACGTGTGAGATTATAGTGTTAATGGTAGGATGCAGCTCAACAAGAGTTGGAACAAGCTTTATTAGATCTACTATCTTTCCCCCAGAAAGACAGTAGGTAATAGCACCAGGGAGAGTTAAGTGCCTAACTAAGGAGTCGCCTATTATTAGAATGCCTGGGTTGCTGTTATGTTTGTTGATGCCATAACAAACCAGCCTGCTAGAAAACTGAGCTAATATGCTAGCCCGGTTAGCATTAACACTGGACGCGCTAATATCAGCATTGGAGGTGCATGCAATAGTATTGGCCATGGAGGAGATTGGGGGGTCTAATAGAGCAACATCGGCAAAAGTGGAAGTAACAGGATCAATGGTGGAGTTGGGGATTATCGGTGGAATGTCAGGCACAGGCTGTTGGGGGGACATACGAGGACGCTTGTCCCCAGGCGGAGCCGGCGGTGACTGAGAAGCGCCCGTGGGCAGAGTGGGACTCGCGGGGCGCTTTTTACCGACTGACCGCTGAGATGCGGGTGTGGAACTTTTCCTATGACCCGTTCCTCGGATTGAGTCCACCCGGTGATTCAGAGATGGAATCGGCGAGAGGACAGACCCCTGTGGAAGTTTGGCCAGAGGGGAGAAGGCATTGGAGATTTGAAAAGTGGTATCCAAACTCGCGTCAAAGAGGGGGAGAGATGCTTTTTTGGTGGTTCTGCGGCGGCCGTTCCTGACAACTGTTGCCCAGGATAGGTGGGAAGGCGAGGATCCGTTGACTGGGGCAGGCTGGGCGGTAGTCGCAGCGGCGGATGATGACTGCAGGCTACCCCCAGGTTCGATGCTGGCCAAGCGGTAGCACAGGGCTGTCTTCCGCAGCAGGAGTCCTTCGATCTGGTGCTCGATTGAACGCAGTTCCCCCTCCAACTCAGCGACCTCCATTAGTGGTGTCATTTGCTGTTAAAAACAAGAAAACCACAACCAGCGAACGGACGAAAAACTGGCACCGAGCAGTAGGGAACCAACGGCTGCAGAACAGCTGGATAGCGGGGAGCGAAACTTACTGGCCCGGGCTCCTTTCGGAGCCCGTTGCGTTGAGTCAGCGACGTTCAGTTTCCAGCCCGGAAAAGTAGGAGAGAAGGAGATAATCTTACCGTGGAGGGCCCCAGAAGGGCCCGCTGCGGTTGTATCGTCTCAGGTAAGTTCTTCTAGCCCGAGTTGGCTATCCTTGTAGAGGAGTGATCTTCAGTTTGTAGCCTACCACGCTAAGTTCTGTGCGGTTCTATCATGCGATATTGGTCATTGTCTTTGGTTGTGTTTGAATATAGGCTCAGCAACCATGTTCTAAATGAGTGTAGTTTAAAAGAGAGAAGCTTAAAAGAGAGTTAAAAACAGCATAGAGTTGTCAGGTTTGACAGCTGACAGGGCAGCAGAACTCAGAGCTCAGAGCTACCTACCACCGACGTGCCACGGCGATCAACCGGGAGATGCAGCACAGACGAGGACACGGAACCAAGGAGTCACCTAGCTGTTTTCACTGAAGCAGAGGCCCTGATGCACCGTTTTCAACCTACGGTTCGTTCCACGGCCAGGGTCCTAGCAGAGGCCGTGCTGGGGCCCCCGCGACCCATCCCCCCACAACCCCCCACAAATGGCTGCTTACGACGGAACAAAGGCTTTGATGGACGCTTACGCCTCAACACCCCCCTCCCCCCTCGATACTGCTCCTCAACGTTTTCTCTCAGTGGATAAACATCTCTCCATTGAACAAATGAACAAATCTTTTGGTGTAGGCTTGCACATGATCCACCTCAATGTGAATTCCCTTGTAGGAAACAAGCTAACACAAATCAGGCAGATGTTTTATGATGGTAAGGTTGACATTTTAACTTTCTCTGAAACTAAACTTGATCATACGATAATGGACTCTGAGATTGAAATTGAAAACTACAAACTCTTCAGAAATGATAGGAGCATTAATGGGAGAAATGGGGGTGGTGTATGCATGTATGTAGTACATAATGACAATGACTGCATCCTTCGCGAAGACCTGAAGGATAAAGCCATTGAAGCTGTGTGGGTCGAGATCATTTTTAAACATGCCAAACCTGTGCTAGTCGGTACCATATACAGACCTCCTAACCAGACTGATTTCTATGAAAGACTTGAGGAGTGTTTAGCTAAGGTGGAATATGCGGAGACGATACTTCTTGGTGACTTTAACACAGACATGCTCCGTAAGGAAGCGTCAGTGTGATGGAGCTGTTTTTCCTTATCACCCACACAAAGTACCAGACACTTTCATAAAGAGGCGAAAAATAAAAAACAGACTCAGAACACAGGCAGCCATTGGGTATAGTGAAATATCTTGTATTCAGACAGAGAGAGAATGGAATGTTACAGTGTCACAGCCAGGTATGGTAGGCATCATCGGTCGTCGTCTCTCTGAAGTTTAACATAGAAAGCACTGGACTTTAACAGCGTCCGTTAACATAAACATATGACATCATAGGATGTGACATAGATGAGTTTCCGGGCGAAGGTGGACTTCTTGGATTGGATGAGAGTGATGATTACGTCGTCGTCAGATGAGGATGATGATGGTAGATGATGAAGATGATGATGATGGTGTGACAGTTTATCTTTGGACAAACAGCGTCCACATGTCTGGGTCAACACGTTGACCTCGGCTCTGATCGGTCACTGGTCAGTGGTGATTTCGTGACACTGAAGGAAAGGTTAGCGTAGAAAAGAACACTGATAGGAAGTGTTCTCAAAACAACAGATAGCCACAGAAAGCCTGTAGCTAGTTTGACCTTGCACAGAGAGAATAGGAGTACAGAGTACATTTAACATGACTGGATTAGGCCAATATAACATCATCATATTAATTTGACATTTAAAGCAGGTTTAGGACACTAGACAAATTAGGATCAATCAAGATTAACTCTATCACAGTGTATAAGTCATTCAAGGGGTTTTGTCATCGGCACTCATTCCACCAGCTGATCACTCAGCCCACAAGGCTGTGTGTTTCCACTCAAACTACCATAGATCTCATTCTAACAACGGACAAGGACAAAATCCTCAATAGTGGTGTTTCTACCTGTGGCATATCTGATCATAACATGATCTTCTGCACCAGAAAGAAACGTAAACCTAAGACCGGTTACCACAAATCAGTCACGATCAGAGACCTCAAAAACTATAAGAGTGAGGACTTAGATCACAGGCTAGAGGAACTGGACTGGTCCGACATACTAAACAGCACACAGGTAGACGAATCTTGGCTTGGTTTCAAAACCAAATTCATTCAAATTTTGGACAGTGTGGCTCCCATGAAAACCATCAGGGTCAAAACCCGCTCGGTACCATGGATGAATTCGGACATCCTTACTGCCATGAAAGTCAGAAGCAAAAAGTGTTCTGAGTTTCATAAAGGTAGGATCAAACTCGCCAAATGTTTTAACAAGGGTCTCGAATCCCACGTAGCTAAACTTGAAAAAGAAAAAAACAAGCTAAGAAACAAGTTTAATGGCATGCTCCTATTAGCAGAAAAAAGCTTCCTCGATGACAAAATTGAGGAAAATCAAAGCAAACCACGAGAGCTTTGCTATTCAACAACCTACTAGGCTGCAGCAAGAAATTGAAAACCAGGTTTACAAACATAAGCCTCAAGGTGAATGACACTCTCACCACATCCAAACATGAAGTGAGTAAAATCCTCAACATATTCTTCACGACCATAACCTCAGATTTGGTTGAAAAACTACCCCCTCACTCTGGGTGCTATGGTGAAGAGTATGTTGACTCATTTTACGAAAAACAGGGTGTACGCAAAGATAATTTTAAACTCTCCCCTGTGAAAACAGAAGAGGTGTTTAAAAAATTGAGTGCTCTTCATCAACACAGAGCCACAGGCCTCGACAATATCCCCGCCAAATTTCTAAAAGACTCAGCCGCCTCCATTGCTCCAATCATTACCCACATAATAAACCTCTCCATCATACAGGGACGGGTCCCTAACGATTTCAAAAAAGCAAGGGTGACCCCTCTGTACAAAAAAGGAAACAAATTAGACCCTGGCTACTACCGCCCTATTTCTATTCTTAGCTCCATCTCGAAAGTCATGGAAAAAATAGTCTATGAACAGGTCGATAAGTATCTTGCCGAGAAAAATCTAATCTACAAATTCCAATCTGTTTTCAGAACAAACCACTCCACTGACACATGCCTTCTCTATTTGAACGACTCTATCAAACAAGATGTCGACAAGGGCAAATATTGCGGCATGGTCATGCTGGACCTCCAGAAGGCCTTTGACACCGTTAATCACCCAATTATGATCAATAAGCTCAAAGCAATAGGTTTTGATGATACGTCAGTGAACTGGATGAGATCCTACCTGGAAGGGAGGGAACAAGTGGTGGAAGTAAACGGCACCCAGTCCCCCCCCCTCCCTGTGACTTGTGGTGTTCCTCAAGGAAGTATACTAGGACCTTTACTGTTCCTGATATATGTGAATGATATGTCATCAGCCTGCGACTGCAAACTGTTCCTGTTCGCAGATGACTCGGCCCTGCTAGTCTCGGACAGGGACAGGCTGCAGGTTGAGAAAACTCTCGGCTCTGAACTCAACAAGATCTGCATCTGGCTCTCTGACAACAAACTTTCACTACACCTGGGTAAAACTGAATCCATCCTCTTTGGGTCCAGTCCTAACCTTAGTAAGGCAGAGAGTTTCACGATCAAAGTGGGTGATGATGTCATCAAAAGAAAGGATGAAATTACCTACCTGGGCTCCATCTTGGTGGCAAACCTCTCTGGTAACAAAAACGCCGAAAAAGTGATCAAAAATGTCAACCAAACAACACGCTATTTGTGGAGGATTGTCTAGTCAGTAAGAATACTCTGAAGATTCTTGCAGGGGCCCTCATTCAAGGTCATTATGATTATGCATGCACTTCATGGTATCACAACACCTCCAAGGCCTTAAAAACAAGGCTCCAAACATCCCAAAACAAACTTGTAAGGCTACTTCTTGGCCTCAATCACAAAACCCATCTAACCCCTGCTCATTTTGCTAGGATTGGATGGCTTAGGGTTGAGGACAGAGTACAGCAACTTGCTATGGGCCTGGTCTTCAAGATACACCACAACATTGGGATCCCCCTGTATTTGTCAAAATACTTCCAAAATGTTAATGAAGTCCATGATCATAACACCAGAGGCAGCTCCACAATCATGTTCAACCCAGATTTGGCTCAACTAAGGGAATGAACTCGTTCTCATGCTATTCATCAAAAATGTGGAATGCCCTACCAAAAGGAGTAAAGGAGTGTAAAACCCTACTCACTTTCAAAACTGCCCTAAAGATACACCTTCAGGAGGCTGCAATTCGAAAATGGCCCCTGTCTAAGTCTTAACCTACCCCCCCCCCTACCCCCCCCCCCCCTCTTTCATTTTCTTCTTTTGTATATTTTTTTGGTCTCTCTTCATACCAGTAACCTGAAAGCTGATTGTATGACATTCTGTATAGTAGTGTGTATATCTGTCTATCTCTTATATGTCATCATGATTTGTGTGCATGGGGTTCTCATCTTAAACAAGCTGCGTGCTTAACTGAGTCTTCCAGTTTAGTAGACCTTGTATTGTGAATTTGTACTTCCATGTACTGTGATTCTCATGTCTTACTAAATAAAAGTACATCAATCAATCAAAGACATCAGCAGGGGTAATGTAAGGCTGCAGGGTAACACTTCATCATAAGGTGCGCATTCATACAATATGGTTGCACTGACAGGATGAATGCAGGAAAGGTGGGCACCATTATTTGGGGGAAGAATCAAGACTGGGCACTAGGGAAGAGTGGGCACCAGAGAAATGTGGGCACTTTGGTGGGGAGAAGAGTGGGCACTTTGGGGGGAGAAGAGTGGGCACTTTGGGGGGAGAAGAGTGGGCACCAGAGAAATGTGGGCACTTTGGTGGGGAGAAGAGTGGGCACTTTGGGGGGAGAAGAGTGGGCACTTTGGGGGGAGAAGAGTGGGCACTAGAGAAGAGTGGGCACCAGGAAGAGTGGGCACTAGTGCGCTGGCGCAATGCCTGTGAGACTGCATCCCCGTGCTGTCACACACGCTCAGTAGCCTAGTCTTAGCCACAATTAAAATAACTAGAACTTCGGCCGCGCTGCGCGCGGCCTCAGCTCTATCGCCCGCGCCCACATAGCACCTGCGCCCACACAGCGATCTGTGCGCCCGCCCTGCACCCCTCCTCCACCCCCAATGCGCAGTATTGAGAGCCCTGACGTCACAACATTTGGAGTGATGGCCACTGCACTCTGGTTGATTGGAATACACCTAGGGCCCAGGTACTGCTGAGATGAGAGAGGAGATGTGTATGTTAGACACAATATGACTCTGAGCAGGCATCACAGTGTTTAAATTGCATCTGGTGAAGAAGAGACTTTATTTTCCTATGTAGGTAGTATTGTGTAAATACTGTATGTACAGTACAGTACAGTAGAGTACGTACTGTACTGTACTGTACTGTACTGTACTGTACCTGCACTGTACTGTACTGTACTGTACTGTACTGTATGTACTGTACTGTACTTGTACTTGTACTGTACCTGCACTGTACTGTACAGTACTGTACGTACTGTACTGTGCTGTGCTGTACCTGTACTGTACTGTACTGTACTGTACTGTACTGTACTGTACTGTACGTACTGTACTGTACTGTACTGTACTGTACGTACTGTACTGTACTGTACTGTACTGTACTGTACGTACTGTACTGTACTGTACTGTACTGTACTGTACTGTACTGTACGTACTGTACTGTACCTGTACTGTACCTGTACTGTACGTACTGTACCTGTACTGTACTGTACTGTACTGTACTGTACTGTACTGTACTGTACTGTACTGTACATACTGAACTGTACTGTACTGTACTGTACTGTACTGTACTGTACTGTACGTACTGTACTGTACTGTACTGTACTGTACTGTACTGTACCTGAGCTGTACTGTACTGTACTGTACTGTACTGTACTGTACTGTACTGTACTGTACTGTACTGTACTGTACATACTGTACGTGTACTGTACTGTACTGTACTGTACTGTACTGTACTGTACTGTACTGTACTGTACTGTACTGTACAGGTACAGTACGTACAGTACAGGTACAGTACAGTACTGTACCTGCACTGTACTGTACTGTACTGTACTGTACTGTACTGTACTGTACTGTACTGTACGTTACCTGTGCTGTACCTGTGCTGTACCTGCACTGCACTGTACTGTACTGTACGTACTGTACCTGTACTGTACGTACGTACTGTACTGTACCTGTACTGTACCTGCACTGTACTGTACGTAGTGTACTGTACCTGTAATGTACGTACTGTACATGCACTGTACTGTACGTACTATACTGTACCTGTACTGTACGTACTGTACTGTACTGTACTGTACTGTACTGTACTGTACTGTACTGTACTGTACTGTACTGTACCTATACGTACTGTACCTGTACTGTACGTACTGTTCTGTGCTGTACTGTACCTGCACGTACTGCACTGTACTGTACTGTACGTACTGTACTTGTACTGTACCTGTACTGTACCTGTACTGTACCTGTACTGTACTGTACCTGTACTGTACCTGTACTGTACCTGTACTGTACTGTACTGTACTGTACTGTACTGTACTGTACTGTACTGCACTGTACTGTACTGTACTGTGCTGTACTGTGCTGTACTGTGCTGTACGTACTGTACTGTACTGTACTGTACTGTACCTGTGCTGTACCTGTACTGTACTGTACCTGTACTGTACCTGTACTGTACTGTACTGTACCTGCACTGTACTGTACTGTACTGTACTGTACTGTACTGTACTGTACTGTACTGTACTGTACTGTATTGTACTGTGCTGTACGTACTGTACTGTACTGTACTGTACTGTACTGTACTGTACTGTAGTGTACTGTACTGTACCTGTACTGTACCTGCACTGTACTGTACTGTACTGTACTGTACTGTACTGTGCTGTACGTACTGTACTGTACTGTACTGTACTGTACTGTACTGTACTGTACCTGCACGTACTGCACTGTACTGTACCTGTACTGTACTGTACTGTACTGTACTGTACTGTACTGTACTGTACTGTACTGTACTGTACTGTACGGTCTGTACTGTACTGGGGGGGAGGGGGGGAGCTGTATAGACCAAGGCAGCGCATGTTTCTGTGTGCTCTGCAGGGGAACGAAGGTGCTGAGGTTTTGTGGCAGATGATGATGATTGGCTGTTAAAAGAACCCTCAGGAAGTAAATTGCAGCTGGCGAAGTGATTTGCATAAGTATTGGGGCATAATGCGTTTGTTATTGATTGTACATCCTGCAAGTACAGTAACGGTATGGGAAGCAGCTGTAAACACAGGCAGAATATTGAGGAATTTTGGGGGAAAATGTGGAGTTAGTTGGGCCATGTGTCTGCTCGGCCATGAGCCTCATACACTCGTGTACACTCCATGAGTGTGGCCGCCAATTATGGTAGCAGGATAATTATTTTAATTGGTTGGATTGACGTTTATCATGTTCTGTTCATAGACTGAACATTGCTCACCTTACCATTAACCAATAAGAAAACATGAACAATGCCTGTATGTAAACAACTGGTCATTCATTTATTGTGAATACAAATTCAAAATAGAGACCATAATCTGTACACCTGTACATACAGCACATCACCAAACATACAGTCCTGTGTGTGTGTGTGTGTGTGTGTGTGTGTGTGTGTGTGTGTGTGTGTGTGTGTGTGTGTGTGTGTGTGTGTGTGTGTGTGTGTGTGTGTGTGTGTGTGAGTGAGAGAGAGTTCGTGAGCGCGCACGTATCCGCGTCTACGTGTCTTCACGTTTATGTAAAATCAGGTTGTAGTGTGCCTTGCAAAATAATGTAGGTATGACATTTAGAACACTTGGGTCTTGTCAAGAACATGTCTTATAACAAATAAGGTAGGCCTACGAGAGGTTATTTTCAAATGACTTCATAGATGTGATCCTGTCAATATCAATCTTATAAAATATAAGATTGATATTGACACACATTGTTCCTTTTGTGGAAATGTGGACGAAACTATAGCTCATTTAGTCTTATACTGTCATGTCTTTCGGATTGACTTTAATAGGCTACAACACTGATGATACGTCCCAGGTGCATCCATGTGATGTTTTTCGTTATAGTTATTCTATTTATAGTGGCTCATAGGAATTTATAGACTACGTGACAACCAGGAATAGTTTGGTGACCACCGGAGAGACGGGTGACAGCCGGAATGTAGACGGCATCCGGGAGCAGTTTGGGTTGGCGCCCCAGTCTGTGTCTTCCGTGAGGAAGAAGCCCAACAAATCCACGGTGAGGGCTTTGGGAGGACCATTCAAGTAAGACGCAAGGGAGACTGCAGTACCACCAGCCTGCAGTACCACCAATGTGATGGTGTCACGGGCCAAGACACCATCACACCAGAATGAAATGTTTGGAGCAGGGGAGTCTGGTGCAGCGCACAGGTCCTGGACCTGGTGAGACGAAGGAGGAGCCCGGCCAGGAGACAACCCACAGAGCCTAGTCCCTCCACGTGCCAGAGCCTCCCCGAGTCCCGGCAGAGTATTTCCGGAGAAGCGGACTGAGTGGCCCTGTCTTGCCCTATAGGACTGACCGTGGGTAGCTACTGGGACGTAAGTCGGGGCTTGATCAACCCCGGCTGGGTCACCTGGGTGAGGGTGTATGTTGCGAGACCCGAAACATCCTATGACCCCAGGCTACAACACTGATGATACGTCCCAGGTGCATCCATGTGATGTTTTTCGTTATAGTTATTCTATTTATAGTGGCTCATAGGAATTTATAGACTACGTGACAACCAGGAATAGTTTGGTGACCACCGGAGAGACGGGTGACAGCCGGAATGTAGACGGCATCCGGGAGCAGTTTGGGTTGGCGCCCCAGTCTGTGTCTTCCGTGAGGAAGAAGCCCAACAAATCCACGGTGAGGGCTTTGGGAGGACCATTCAAGTAAGACGCAAGGGAGACTGCAGTACCACCAGCCTGCAGTACCACCAATGTGATGGTGTCACGGGCCAAGACACCATCACACCAGAATGAAATGTTTGGAGCAGGGGAGTCTGGTGCAGCGCACAGGTCCTGGACCTGGTGAGACGAAGGAGGAGCCCGGCCAGGAGACAACCCACAGAGCCTAGTCCCTCCACGTGCCAGAGCCTCCCCGAGTCCCGGCAGAGTATTTCCGGAGAAGCGGACTGAGTGGCCCTGTCTTGCCCTATAGGACTGACCGTGGGTAGCTACTGGGACGTAAGTCGGGGCTTGATCAACCCCGGCTGGGTCACCTGGGTGAGGGTGTATGTTGCGAGACCCGAAACATCCTATGACCCCAGGCTACAACACTGATGATACGTCCCAGGTGCATCCATGTGATGTTTTTCGTTATAGTTATTCTATTTATAGTGGCTCATAGGAATTTATAGACTACGTGACAACCAGGAATAGTTTGGTGACCACCGGAGAGACGGGTGACAGCCGGAATGTAGACGGCATCCGGGAGCAGTTTGGGTTGGCGCCCCAGTCTGTGTCTTCCGTGAGGAAGAAGCCCAACAAATCCACGGTGAGGGCTTTGGGAGGACCATTCAAGTAAGACGCAAGGGAGACTGCAGTACCACCAGCCTGCAGTACCACCAATGTGATGGTGTCACGGGCCAAGACACCATCACACCAGAATGAAATGTTTGGAGCAGGGGAGTCTGGTGCAGCGCACAGGTCCTGGACCTGGTGAGACGAAGGAGGAGCCCGGCCAGGAGACAACCCACAGAGCCTAGTCCCTCCACGTGCCAGAGCCTCCCCGAGTCGCGGCAGAGTATTTCCGGAGAAGCGGACTGAGTGGCCCTGTCTTGCCCTATAGGACTGACCGTGGGTAGCTACTGGGACGTAAGTCGGGGCTTGATCAACCCCGGCTGGGTCACCTGGGTGAGGGTGTATGTTGCGAGACCCGAAACATCCTATGACCCCAGGCTACAACACTGATGATACGTCCCAGGTGCATCCATGTGATGTTTTTCGTTATAATAATTTTATAAATTCCAAAATTGTCTCTTCTATAAAGTAGATTGAATTTTCAGCATGTATTATTTGGACTTTAAAAGAATTATAAGATAAGCCCAGACAAATTGTATGTTATCAACCTCATAAATTTCATATTCATTGTGTCAAATTTGCAAACCAACGTCCCAATACTTAGAAAATAATAATAATAATAAAACACTAAAGCTATGAAAACCAGAAGGATATTTTTCCAGTTTTGGAACAGCTGTTCATCCTGATATGTTGTATTTTGTAGGCTAATGTTTGTATTTTGTCAATACAATAAAAAAAAAACATGAGGTCAGGCAGGGCTACAGTATGTGCCAGAATTGACTGATTACTGATTACTGATTACATTAATACTTCACCATTTTTCACCTTTTTTTTCATTTTGTTACTGTATGGCAAAACAGCTTAAGCTTGTTGCAAATTTCGGGTGGTATGGCATGGGGGTTCATTCATTTTCATCCCAATCAAATGGAAAATAGAAATAGTAAGCAGGTTTATAAAGTGCAAGGTAATGCAGTTTATTTGTACAGTGTAGAACATAAATTAAATGTGTAGAGCATAAGTTTAAAAAATATTACACATAGAAAAGATACACAGACAAATGGTAGCGTAACAGGTATTCATAATATTGGTGAAAATCATTAAGGGGAGGAAATATTGTGATCTTGGGCCTTTTTCAGGGAACAGTTTTTCAGTGGTTTTCTATTTAGTTATTTATCATGGAGGTTTTGAGTGTGTTTAGGTGTCATACACCACAGTGTTAGTTTAATGCTGCAATCAACAAGCAACATATCGTCTCTGTCGGGTGGAAACCTCGTTATGTCCAAAACTGTTACTTTTCAGGATTCAAATGCAAAAATAGCAAAAGTAGCAGATCTACAAGCTCAAACTTGTATGTATGTAATAGCACAGCCATTAGGGCTAGTAAGAACCATTACATCTCCCACTGAGGCTACACACACCACAGACACCTGTGTCTAGGCTACTCATTGACTGATTGAGTGGATAACTCTGGGGTGGGCTGTGGGCAGGCTTTTCCACACAGTGGGTGGGCAGTGAGCACTATACTGTGAAAGAGTAACAGGATAGGTGGGCACCAAGGAAGAGTGGGCACCTCAGTGTTAAATTGGCTATTTTTTCCAAAATGTTAAAACATTTTATATTTGGAAAATGTTTTTAAGTAAAGTATACATCGTTAGAAAATGCTTAAACATTCGACAATTAATAGGCTATTTCTACAATTGCTCCAAATTGCAACAAAACCTGTAGGCCTATATCCAGTCATTTTGGGGCATAAACAAGAAGTTGAAGGATAAAATTAAGTCTGATAATGATGTACCGTTACTGTTCATATCATGTATACTTAGTTTACATTACTTATTTTTTAACATTTTGGACAAAATAGCCAATTTCACATTGAGGTGCCCAGATGTCCCTAGTGCCCACCTATCCTGTATCCCTGTGAAAGATATCACTCCAGTAGATGGCGGCAATGCATTGCCCATGGATGCCCAATCAATCAAGCTGTGCTGTCTGTAGGAAATCAGTTGAATCTGTTTGGAAAAGACTATTGTTTTAATAATGCCATACACCCCAGATCTACAAACTCATTAATCTACCAAGTGTCATCCCTGTTTTTGGGCGGTGTAGCCGCCCCTATAAGTGGGGTTGGGACACCTCATTAGCTGTACTGTGATTGGCTCATTAGTACACCCCTAGCTGTACTGTGATTGGCTGACTCTATTGGCTGACTCTATTCAGCACTGTGATTGGCTAGCGAGACACATGATGACACATGATGACATTAATAACCTATAAATAGGACTATGCACTTCAAAAAATCCATTTTTTAAAAAGTGAGCTTCCATCACTATGATGACCACTGTGATGACCACACCGCCCACTTCACACTGGGTGTGATTTTTCAGTTACAATTATACATAGAAAACATAATAGTATATAACAATAATACCATTTAATTATAATGTGAAATAAACATAGAATCTGAATTATTAACTCAGTGTTTCTCATATCGCTCTATGGTATCTGTCTGTGCGTCTTTATCTCGATATGCCCAAATATGGATGAGTAATGTCATGGTACTGACGTCATAGTAGGCTTCTGACAGACAAATCTTAGGTTCAGTTTGAGTAATATCATTACTGTAGCTATTCTATTTACACAATGGTGTCATCACACAATGACATCTCAACCATGTAATTGTCCTTTTGAAATGAATTGTCCAATATCAACAAAACATAAATTAGCAAGATCTGTAAAGCAAGTTAGTCTGTGAGGCTGTGGCACAGCAGATGGACTTCCAACTTCGACACTTTGACATTACTGAACCTCGAGACTCAACATTCCTAACACTTCCACTGGACTATATATAGAGTGGGTGTGGCTGACCAAGAGCCCCATATATGGAACACCTTTCAGTCTGACGTCGCGTGCTGACGCATTTGGGTCTGGTGCCATGTGGTGAAATAGTCACTGCAGCTACGCCCAAATATGGCGTGTGCCATTCTCACCGTGTCAGCATGATATCAGACCCAAGCTAACTGTGCCCATATAATGAGCTCCACGTGAACCATGACCATATATGGAGTTACGGGTCAACCATTATGTCTGAATATGGAGTGCGATGTTGCGTCTGCCATCATAGTCTGACACATTTGGGTTTGGCGTCACGGACACCAGACCGAAATGGGAGAATGAATGGCATCACTGACTGGCACCAATCGTGTTGGACCTGAACAGGAGGTTGTTCTGACTTGCACAACTGGCAAGAGAGCTACAATGTGAAAACAGAAAGAAGAGTATAATCGTGAAGTATTGTGTAGTATTATATGGCAAACAAGGAGTCCGTTTCTAGCAGCTTCTTCAGATACAATGTTGCAGTGTGTAGTTAAAATGCGTGTTCGTGCACCTAACGTGTCATTGTGTAGTATTATTCGGCATTACTGTAAGAAGGCACCGAGAAAGGTCAGAGTCACCGAAGCACTTTCAGGGACAGAACTAGTCGGAACACACATCAAAATACAGGGCTGGGTTCGGTCTGTCCGACCACAAAAGGAAAACCTCTTCTTTCATGTGAATGACGGGAGCACCTTGCAGCCTTTACAGGTTGTTGCCAGTCCTGAGCTGAATGACAAGCTGCTCACCTTTGGGTGTGCCGTTGACATCACTGGCAGCCTCGTCAAAAGTCCAAGCAGAAAGCAGTCGGTCGAGCTTCAAGCAGATCACATCCGAGTGGTGGGGGAATGTAACCCTCTGGAATTCCCCTTCAAAATCAAAGAAAGACATGGTCTTAAGTATATTCGCCAGTTTCCTCATCTGAGATGTAGAACAAACGTCTTCAGTGCTTTGCTAAGAATACGAAGTGAAGCTACTGCAGCCATCCAGTCCTATTTCAGGGGAAATGGCTTTGTGCAAATACACACTCCAGTGATCACATCAAATGACTGTGAAGGGGCAGGAGAGCTTTTTCGAGTTGAGCCCCCGGGCCACATCATGGAGAAGGAAGAGGAGAGAGATGGCCACTTCTTCTCCGTCCCAGCCTTTCTGACCGTGTCTGGACAATTGCATTTGGAGGTGATGTCAGGGGCTTTTCCTGGAGTCTACACATTTGGGCCGACGTTCCGCGCAGAGAACTCCCAAAGCAGACGCCACCTGGCCGAGTTCTACATGGTGGAGGCCGAGCTCTCCTTCACACAGTCCTTGGAGGATCTCGCCAAGGTCATGGAAGACATGTTCAAGGCTGCCACGGAACAGGTCTTGACTCGCTGTTCGGAGGACGTGCATTTATTTCACAAGCACGTAGCTGTCGGACACAGGCAAAACGTGGATGCCATGATGACCAGGAAATTCAATGTGATTTCCTACACGGAGGCAATAGATGTTCTGAAACGAAGCTCTCAGACATTTACCTTCAAAACAGATTGGGGCTGTGACCTTCAAATGGAACATGAAAAGTATCTAGTGAAACATTGTGGCAACATCCCGCTGTTTGTTACTGATTACCCGTATGACCTGAAGCCCTTTTATGCAAGAGACAACCAGGATCATCCCCAGCATACAGCTGCTGCTGTGGACCTTCTGGTTCCAGGCGTAGGGGAGCTTTGTGGGGGCTCCCTGAGAGAGGAGAGGCTAGATGTGCTTCGGGCCAGGCTGGCACAAGCTGGACTAGAAGACACATATGAATGGTATCTGGATCTGAGGCGCTTTGGCTCTGTCCCTCACGGTGGATTTGGGATGGGATTCGAGCGATACTTGCAGTGCATCTTAGGGGTTGACAACATAAAAGATGTTATTCCATTTCCTAGATTTCCCCATTCATGCCTCCTGTAAAACATCAAATTATGTATTTTGTTACTGTGTGATGATGCACTTGAAATAAACATGTACACCTGAATGATATTAACTGTGACATATTTGTAAGTGTGCTTGCACACGGGGTGTGTGATACAAATGTTCAGTAGAGGGTAGTAGTAGTGCTTGTAGTTGGTGCAGGCTGCTGGTGCTTGCTGCGTACTACTGGCTGCTTTCAGATGTTGCTACGTACCGGATAGCTGCGTAATCCATATGAAAGGTTATATTGTCTCTGTCGGGTGGAAACCTCATATGTCCAAAACTGTTACTTTTCAGGATTCAAATAGAAAAATAGCAACAGTAGCAGATCTACAAGCTCAAAACGCATCACTTAGTTTGCGCCGCGTTCTACTCTTGATGCTTTTGTGTGACGCTTTATAATGATCAAGTAGGGCGTTAATTTACAAAGAAAAACACAAAAAGTTAAAATATGGAGATGTTTCTGCCTGACAGTAACGCCATGGTATATTGTATTCAATGACTTACCAAAGAGCAAACACTCTCTGTGTACTGACATAAGACTGAAGCCCCTAAACATTTCAAGCCCTTGAAGAGGTAGGGTAAGTGTTAAAATAAATGTTAAATAACTATATTCTGATAGTGTTTGTTCAATAACAGACAATAACAGGGGTCTCCCTGTCTCTCTCTCCAGCTCTTTAATAAACAGAAAGTTCATTTTCAGGTCGGGATACCACTTTTATTTATCCAATTAGGAGAGAGAACTCATACAGGATGCAGGTTAAAAAGTGCAATTGGAAGTGATGACACAAAGAAATGAGCAGACAAAATTGGAACTGGAACACTATAAAATTTAAGCTGATAAATGGGTACTCTCTCCTGATTGTATTTTCTGTTTATCAAAGAGCTGGAGAGGCAGGGAGAGACCCCTCTTACTGAACATACAGTTCACCATAGCAATGAGTGCTATCAGAATATAGTGCTTTAACCTTTTAACAACATGTTTTGACCAAAACATATCAACTTACCCTGCTGTACCTTTAACGTCTTGATTCTGACCCCAAAACTTCAAATGGACTTTTTATTAGATGCCCGAGGGCAAATGCATTTGTATGGATGACAGCACAATTTAAATGCTGATGTTCACTGCATTTAAATTGAATTAAAGGTGGAACTGAAAGAGGTGGATTGTGTGTGACATGGCTGCTCAGTTGCAGTGGTAATGAGAGTCACAGGGTGGAGAGAGAGAGAGTTTGGTTTATGGACTTCTTGGAGAGACAAACTCACAAGCTCTTTGTCCCTTTGGGGCTGTGTGAGACTAGCCTGGCATTGCCAGACTGATTACGTGATCCCACGTGATCAGTCTGGCAATGCCAGTGAGACATAGTTTGCAACTTCCCTTACAATCAGTGGTGGAATAAAAAAACAACAACTCTGTTACAACTAAGTAGAAGGCATGTCTTAAAATATTTTTACTTGAGTATAAGTACAGAAGTATTGGCCTCAAAATATACTTACAGTACCAAAGTAAAAGTAGCCTATTACTCTCTCTCTCGATTGAGACAGCCTGACACACATGAGGCAGGTCATTCCAAAAATAAATACTAGTGTAGGCCTACATACCTGCCAACCTACAGTATCAGTATATGGCTGTAGTGTCTATATGAAAGAACTGTCCTGCCACAACCAGAGAGAGAGAGTGAGTGAGTGAGTGAGTGAGTGAGAGAGTGAGTGATAGAGAGAGAGGGGGGGAGAGAGAGAGAGAGAGAGAGAGAGAGAGAGAGAGAGAGAGAGAGAGAGAGAGAGAGAGAAAGAGAGAGAGAGAGAGAGAGAGGGGCTCAATCTAAACGTTAGAGATTACTGTTTTGCAAAACGTTACAGGCTAGAGCACTTTAATTTGTGTAGGCTTTATTTATGCTTTGGTTTCGTATGTTGCAGGGCATTTTTTTTGTGGTTTTGTATTTCATGAGTTCATGTGGTGCTGGTGCTACTCTGCTGTAATTTTTTAAACTACCTATTTTATTTATTTTTCAGGACCATGTTGAAAATAAGTGTTTCATTACACTTTGTGCGTTCGGAAATACAGCACTGAGCGCACTGGCCAATACAAACTAATAGGCGAGTGCGCTCCGGTGTGCAATATCCGAACGCACCCTATGTGTACATGATCCTGGATTGATGTTGTGTTGAAAGTTGAATTGAATTGAATTTTGCCAAAATGAAATGAAATAAAACTCTCTCTCTCTCAAGGGACCACAATGGAAATAAGCTATCGAGCTTTATTGTGTTCTGTCGTTTTTTTTTTTTTTTTTTTTTTTTTTACAGATATAGCATAGCATGCATGCATAATAAATTATGTCAGTGAGCTGGTATTGCTCGACACCGTTGTACGGTTGTACAATTTGCAACCGGAAGTGATTCCCTGCCTGGATGTGCGTGGTGCGTGACGGGAGGAGCGTGTCGTGCGTGTGTGTCAGTGTTGCCATGTCGGTTTATTATAAGTGACTTTGGGCTTGTTTTTCTGTTAAATTGCTTGTAATTGGTAGTTGCGGATTGCGTTTTTTTTGGCTTGTTTCTAAATTGTAGTTGCTTATTTGGGGCTTGTTTCCTAAATGTTGTCATTAAAATTAATATGTATTTGTCTGCGGACCCCCATCTGAAAATATTGTATGCCAATTGCCAGGGACCCCTGTATAAGATTTGTTTTGGAAAATAGCAGATCTACAAGCTCATAACGCGATGCGTTGTAGATAGTCAATGCATTTATGTTTAAAGCATGCATTACGCTTTTTGGGGGCTTTTTGTTTTCATAGAGCTGGTTGCTTGTTTCTCTCTCGAAACCTGGCAACACTGTTACCCTGCGCATGTGTGCATTTGCAAACAGATCAGTGTCTCTTCGTGTCCATAGACAGACGGACAGATTCGGTACAGTCCGTTGATTTGTCTCTGTGCATTTGGATGAATGCAGTTGATCTATTCTTTCTGAGTTGTTTGTTGAAACATCTTTATAATCATAAGTTCTAAGTTGTGGAACCTGCTGCTGGTCGACATGCTGCAGCTTGAGGAATTACAACAGAGTCACACAGCAATAATAATAACATAGACTGTAGAGGAATGCACGGTGACAGCAGGACATAATGTGCGTGGAGTCGTTGGAGATCTGATCTCTAGATATTAAGTATGATACAAATATAGTTGTAAATCAGGATCAAACGGACTATCAGTACAGAGATGACCTGGTTGGATGTAATTGAACGCACCGTCCACTGGATTAGGTTCTCTGCACTGTGTGTTTGGAGGACATGACAGCAACATTATTATTAATATTGTATATTTATATAACAACGCTGTAGGCGTCATCAACAGCATGGACTATCGAAAGAAAAAGAAGCTGACATACTTCACAATTGGACTCATCTTCCTTTTAAGTGGCATCGAATATGGTGAGATTTATGATACAATACAGCCTTGTTTATGTTGAATGTTGAAGACAGTGATTTATTTTCAAATGGCCGAAATGTATAATAGGGCTGAAGTGGTTAATGTATATGTTTTGTAATCAAAATCTAAAAAGTAACTAGTAACTAACGTTTTCAAATAATTGTAGGCTAGTGGAGTAAAAGTACAATGTTTGCCTCAGAGATGCAGTGGAGTTGAAGTAAAAGTTTTGGAAATTGGAAATACTCAAGTAAAGTACAAATACCTCAAAATTGTACTTAATTACAGTATGTACTTAGTTACTTTCCACCACTGGCCCTAGGAATCAGAAACAAAGTTTATTGTCTCATCTCATTACAAGTGAAATTGGGTGACATTCTTAATTGTGCAGGCCCATCCATGTAGTTAAAAGATAGATTGATAAAGTGCATACAAAGTGGCCAATGTGCATACTAAATGAAGAGTCATGGAATGTATGTAAAGGAGTGTCCATTTAGAACACAGATCATCAGCTCAGTTCAGTTTCAGTATGTGCAGGGGTAACAGGATGAGCGCTTATTCAGCAGTCTAATTGCTGCTAGATAGAAACTGTTCAGGAGTCTGGTGGAAATGAATGATTCATTCATTAGAATTCAGAAGAAAGATCCACTGTAGGTTATTAATTAAAGACCTGACCTGTGTCTCCCATCTAATGGGAGTCAGCAGTCAGCACCCATGTAGGCTAATTGATCTCAATAACAAATACTAGTATCAACAATTTCAGAGGTATCATTATTTGTGCCATAAAGATTGAGACAAAACTGAGATTCTGATACCTGAAAAAATAAAGTTGTTTTACCAACTGCTGTGTGAGAGATGATGATGAGAGGATTGCAAAAGAGAGAAGTTAATGTAGATTCTGGCGTGAAGGCAATTGGTACTCTCTCTCCTGATTGTGTTTTCTGTTTATTATTAAAGAGCTGGCGAGACAGGGAGACCCCATAGCAATGAGTGCTATCAGAATATAGTGCTTTAACCGTTTAACAAAGACATGGGAAAATATAAATATTTTGAAATATAAATTCTTGAGCTGTGATTCTGGATGCATTGGCCAACATTATTGTTACAGCTGTTAGCTTTCAATGAATGGGCCCTTATGTTAACCTGTCAAAACTATTAGGAAATTCTTCTGAGCATGTTAGTTCTTGGGTACCAGTGCCATTGTAAACTCAAATGGACACAGACAGTTATCTCTCTGGTTGTGAACTTGCAGTGTCATTGACTTGCAGGTTAAAGTAATGGCTCCTTCCCAAGAATGTTACCATATGACAGCCTGCTTTATTTCCATAAGTGGGTCTCTTGACCCCTGGAATTTTATTTACATTGTAGTGGCTCAGCAGAACTGCACTCTCCTCCTTTGTCTATGTCAGTGGCTCTCAAACGTTTTCGTGCGAATGACCCCCAAAGTGATATATATATATATATATATATATATATATATATATATATATATATATATATTGGCTGCGGACCCCCATCTGAAAATGTGACCTCTCAGAAGGGAAGATTTGTGTTTAAAAATGCACTTTTTTCCAAAAAAAAATAGCAGATGTACAAGCTCGAAGCGACACGCTGTGAGCTTGTATATCTGCTATTTTTGAACAGCCAACGTATAAAACATGGATAAAGGGGTTGAAATGATTGTGATGCAGTTGCTGTATTGACAAATGTAGCTGGGGACCACCTGGAACCTCCTCAAGTTCCCCTTGGGGTTCCCCGACCCCAAGTTTGAGAACCACTGGTCTATGTGATAATGGACTCATCATTGAGGGGAGTTTTCATAGTAGTCAAAAAAGTCCACTCTCACAAACAGTTTGACCCCCATTTCTGGTGTCCACTTTGACACGTGGATGTCAGGGATGCATTAGTCTAAATTCCAGTTATGCAACGTATTAGAAGATTCTACTTCTGCCCAAGTCCTCTTTAGACCAGGGGTCTTCAACAGGGTATCCGGTGATGACTCAATAACGACAACCTTCTTATTTGTATTAGTATACTTTACTCAGTCGAACTTCAGCAACACAACAACAATCTGGCCACCGCCATTTCACATAATAGACTGACTACATGGGCCCGCGCATACAGCAATGCTCGCTGGGAGGTACCGTAAACACACTATTAGAGTGGCTGAACCGTAGGTACCATAATAATGCGCAATGCAAAAATAGAACATTTACATCTGGGACCCCTAGGGGGTCCTCAGAGATACTGCAGGGGGGCTGAAACATCTGTGTGTGATAGGGACTTCATTTTTTTTTTTACATTAGCCACTTGAACCCTCACATTCCTATTCTGGGGGGAACATTAGCCGAAAATAACTGATCTACAAGTTCACAACGCGTAGCAGACCAAGTACCGAACCAATTGAAGGGCAAGTTTACAAAGTATTGAGGGTTAAAGTGTTTAAATGTCTGAAAATACACATGAATCCAATATGTACTGTAGTGGGGTGGTCCCTGCTTCATCTCTCTCTCTCTCTCAGCTAAGGGGTCCTTGGCCTGAAAAACATTGGAAGACCCCTGCTTTATACGCATGACTTTGACTATGCAGATTATTGTTGCAATCAAGCCTGGAATTTCATCTTTATAGGGGCAAGGCCACTTGGCCCTTTGGTCTTGTAAACGTTTTGAGGGCACAAAGGCCAAATGCCAGGACAGCAAGGCCATTGAATAAAACACTGATATTAAAGGAATATTTCACTTTCAAGCATATTTGGGGCACGCTGGGCAGGACCTGGCCGATTGAGTGTCTAAACGGAAGTACCGCCCAAGAAAATGACGTTGATGCTTTACAAATCTGTTAACATTCTTTGTGAATGAAACGAGTGTTACTTGTGATTGGTCGAAAAAGATTGTTTCCGGGGGAAATGGGTACAACGGAAGTTCGCAGATGAGTAGGCTGGGAACAAGGATATGTTTGGGGTCATTTTAACGTCTACTTGGGCTTTTGTGAGCTGAGATATTTGATATTCATTTTGACAGACACGCCCCCTTCCTATACAAACCCATTGTAACTTCAAACTCCATTTTAACCATGTTAGATTCATTGAAAACATCCGTCTGGTGACTGATATTGTCCTTTTAATGTGTGAGGAGACTGTTTCATCAAAGATTTTTTTGGGGGGGAAATTTTAACCACTTTAACCTTTCATACGTTGGCTATTCAAAAATAGTATATATACAAGCTCATAGCATGGCACCAAGTGCCGCACTATGAGCTTGTAGATCTGCAATAAAAAAAAAATCTTGAACATTTTAACACAAATCTTTGCTTCTGGGGGTCCTTGGCACAACATATTTTCAGATGGGGGTCCGCGGCCAAATATTTATCAATTTGGGGGTCCTTGACGTGAAAAAGTTTGAGAACCACTGCACTACAGGGTTCCATGTTGTCCAGCCCGTAGGTCTATTCACGTAGATAGATACCACGTTGGCTGCTGCTGCTCATTGGAGCGAAGCTTCAACAGGGTTGACGTATTGGTTAGTGCAAACCGTGCCTCATAGTGCATGTATGCCTATGTCTATGAGAGCAGGAGGTCTCTCTCAAATTCACAATTAAAATCAGCATAATTCTCAACCGATTTACAAGTTCAGTTTGGTTTGTTGCAAATGTTAAGACATCGTTGCTGTCGGGCAGAAAGCTCTTATCTCCATATTCTAACTTTTTGTTTTTCATAAAGTCCTACTTGATCATACTACAGCGTCACACAAAAGGATCAAAAGCTGTGAAAATAGCAGATCTACAAGCTCACAATGTGTCGCGATGTGACGCGTTGTGACTCGTGAGCTTGTGTATCTGCTATTTTCACTAGTTTGGGACGTCCCGGGGAGGCATCAAATTTCTCTTTTGCATCTCAAGCTAAAAACGTTAAGACATTTCTGTCTGGAGTGGAACTTTTATTACTGTACAACAAGTCACCCACTGTGCTGAACACGACTGAGTGAATGCCACAATGGAGTCACAGGGTTCTAATAAACAACATTGCTGACCCAGTGGAACACACATGGATGCAATAGGGACATTGTGGAGGTAGATAATTAGGTGTGTGTAGGTTAGTAGAGGCAGTCCCCTTTGGCTGGCATTCAACTCTGCTGCTTAGCAGCAGCATCGGCTAGCCTAAAATTCTGGTGACTCAGCGTCATGGAGATTAGTCCAGGGGCCAAGCCAGATTTTGGTACCACCTAAGGTGACCGTAAAGTTTTTGTATTTTTGTCTTCCTACATGTCTCTAGTTTATATTTTGGTATGATAACCCTTCCAATCTTGTAGCTTAAAGGGGTATTTCACTTTCAAAAAAACTTTTGGTCATTTTATCATCTACTCAGGCCTTTGTGAACCCCCCGGACAGTTTTTAAGTTGCTTGATTCATTATTTAGATATTTGATATTCATTTTATCAGACACGCCCCCTTCCTATACAAACCCATTGTAACTTAAAACTCAATTTTAACCATGTTAGATTCATCAAAAACACCCGTCCTTGGTTCTGGTGACTCACCCTGCCCTCCTAATGCGTGAGGGGGCCGTGTTTTTTCAATTAATTTTTTTCATTTATTTTTAATATTGTTTTTAGAAAATGAAAAAAAAAAAATACAATAAAAAATGTAAATAAAATAAATGAAAAAAGTAATCGGAAAAACACGGCCCCCTCACGAGCTTATGGAAAGCAGTCTTTTTGCAAACACCAAATATCTGAGAAGTTATGTTGCAACCAATCACAGCATGGATGAATATCCCCTGAGAACACCTGATATGTCTGAGGATTTCTTTTAAATGGTCCATGTTATACACTTTAAAACTGGCATCAGCTGGTCTTGGGACACAACTTCTCTGAATTGCACTACTGTCTGTGGACTGTGTCAACTTAAGGAATGTGACGATTCCACAATAGTTTCTTCCAGAGGAGTCAGAGAATGATGATAAATAGTGACTGCATACAACAAGTGCTTACTGCATAATGGGCTGGTTAACCTGGCTTACTGGATTACTTGACGACTTTGTGGTTAGTAATAGAAATATGCTTCCAAAAACATTTACCTTTACTTGACTATATTAAATTTGAGTTATAATGTTCATTTTCAATAACAAAATAAAAATAAGAAAGGTTAATTTGTTGTTTTTGAGTAATTTAGTAGAATGGGACACCACCTTCGGACGCCACCTTGGATTTGGCTATAAATAATTAACTGTAATTTCACAGGGTTAGACATCAAAACCACCTTTTTACGTTGAATAGTAATTGAGATATAGCCCCGGCAGCCGTCGTGGACGCCATCTTGAAAATGGCGCCTTTCCGGAATAAAAAAATTCCTTGATTGTTAGTATGCTATTTAGCATGCCCAATAGTAACATAATCCATTGAAAAAATACATTTGTATCAATTGTTTGGGGGTTCAACCATACTGACCCGTCTAATATTGGAGTTTCTGCATGCATACCGGCCACTAGTGGGCCAGCCCAACTTATATGCGGTGTTTTTTGAAAACCTTACACCCTCACCTAACCCCATGCCAAAAATCTAAAACTTGTCACTAATTGCACAATCTTTATGATGTTTTACATATTCCCTTCCAGCTATTACAACTACAGCTTGTAGCAGTTTGTCCTACTGTAGCTAATCTTGCAAACCATTGGGCCGATCCACACCAAATTGCTTGTGCACATTGCCAGTAGGTCACATATGTATCTCCACTATTTTTTTCTCACATATATATCACACTTTTTGAAATATCTAGCTGTAATTGTATTTATCATGTAATTATTCTCACAAATGTGTTCAAATATGCAAATTATCTCTTTAAATATGCACAATACCAACGTTTCCTCAGCAGACATGGATTCTACTGGTAAAATCACCTTAGAGCCAACTGTTTATAAGACCATTGCTCTCCAAAAAGTATTGTCTAGAAGTCATATAAATGATTCACATACATCACATTTCCCTATAGGGGTAGGTAGTGATAACTGCCATTAAGCTACAAGATTGGAAGGGTTATCATACCAAAATATAAACTAGAGACATGTAGGAAGACAAAAATACAAAAACTTTACGGTCACCTTAGGTGGTACCAATTAGTGAAAATATCAGTGTTGGCCCCGGGACTAGATATAGGCTTAACAGCAGAGGATATTACATGGACAACCTCAACACATAGGGCCTATGTCAGTGGTTCCTAAACTAGGGGTCGGGAGGGACCCCCAGGGGCGTCCCCAAATTATTTGGGGGTTGTCCCCAGATGATTTGCTTAAAAGGATTCTAGGTAACTTTAAGCCTAAATTTAAAAATATTTATATATATATATCTTGCATTTTCCCCCCTCTATCAGCCACTATATATAATGATGCTGGGGTGTTTTCCTTCAATGAAACAGTCCTCTTTCTGAAATCCGTATTTTCCCTACTATTTATGTTTTAACATCCGGGTATCCGGGACGTAAATGAAACGCACGCATGTGCATGTCAGTGCACGTCCGGCGAGTTAGAGTGAAACCGAATGGAACCGAGTGCAGCCGACAAAAATGGAACGGCAGCCAGTGTTTTCTCTGCAGTGTTTTTACTTTCGGTTTTAAAACTTTAAAACGCTCTCAAACTTCTTTTTTGAGGCACGGAATTTACTTTTAAGATAGCGTTTGGATAGAATTTAGTTGTTTAACTTCATATATGTGGTCAATTAATCATGACAGAGCCAATTTAAAATACAAATACAGAGAACCGGCAGGGGCGGGCAGTGACACGCATTGTATCCCAATAAAGCAACCTGTTTTCTCGCTCAACAGTAAAGAAACCAACATACAGTATAACTGTATACAGGGTATCTGCACTCTACAATGTAATTACCTTAAGACCTTTTTGATACCAAATTGTCAAATATTACATAAGAGAGTGAAAATAGCTGATCTACAAGCTCACAACGCCTCGCAGTGTGAGGCGTTGTGAGCTTGAAGATTTTCACAATATTTATCTGTGGAACCAAGTCAAACTAAATGTAATGCCTCAACTCCTACATTTCCAAGTGCTTGTCAGGGTGGGGGGTGCCCAGTTCAAATATGATTATTTTGGGGGGTCGCGGCCTGAAAAGTTTGGGAACCCTTGGCCTATGTCATAGGCTACAGTATGTTGAAATATAATTAAGTTCAGGGTCATTCATTCTGCTGTAAGGCTTGTAATCGTCACAATTTAGGCATACTGCATTTCAAATCATAAATGAACTATTAATATAATGCACAGCAGAAAACATTGGAAAGAAATTGCAAACTGGGCCTATTCCTTACTTCCTTCACAGGTCTTACCACTTATACTAATTAAGGCTAGACTGTTCCATTTAGTATAGCATGGTTCTCAAACGTTTTAATTGCAAGGACCCCCATAACATACACGTTACACACCCCTAAGGGGTGGTCAACTTGGACCACACTTTGAGACCCACTGGTGTAGCCGAGTGTTTCCAGTGAGCCAACATGCACAATAGCAGCACCCTGACTCTGTTTGACCAGAATGGAACAGAGCCTTCATTAGTATTGGTAAGACCTGTGAAGGAAGAGTATTATTAGCCTTTTAACAAAACTAATCCAAAAAACATGTTCCTCTTTTCCCCTGTCTGTCTGTCTGTCTGTGGTCTATGTCAGCTGTGATCCTGCCCACCATATGGAGGTATCTGCAGACTCTCGGGGCAGCGCCCTACTTCCTGGGTCTGGGCCTTTCGGCGTTCAGCCTGACTGGCCTGCTGACGGGGCCTCTTTTTGGCCACTGGTCCGACAAGACGCGGACCACCAAGAAGATCATTCTCTTTGCCAACATGTTTGAGATAGTCGGTGAGTTTGGGCTTCCCAATTCCACTTTATTTGCCAAAACAATATACTGTACAGTATGCACAGGCAGTTGTTCTTCACTAAAGAAAAATAAACAACATATTATAGCCTCCCACTGAGCATAAGGAACAACAGCACCTCATCTTCCTATAATTCCACAAACCTCTGAGACCAAACCTCTGAGGCCAAACCTGTGAGGCCAAACCTCTGAGCCCAAAAAAAAATCTGCCCGGTTCTCCTCAGTGCCTGGAGCTATTGATCTCAAATTGCGCACAGCCATTCACCATTACGATGTGCATCGGACTGCGAAGCCCGTTTTTCGATATCACTAAATCTCAGCTGTTTATTCGCATTTTTACGTCAAAAATTGTTCTGCCCGGTTCTCCTCAGTGCCTGGAGCTATTGATCTCAAATTGCGCACAGCCATTGACCATTACCATGTGCATGTGACTGCGAAGCCCGTTTTTCGATATCACTAAATCTCAACTGTTTATTCGCATTTTTATGTCAAAGAAAGTCGCCATGCTCGCATCTACAGCCCCCACTGCGTTACACGTGTATGCGCGGACACGCACGTGCGCATGCACGTTGGGGAGGCACGTGTCAAAATGTACATTATTTGTGTTCGACGGGGGACAGGTGTGTGTGTGTGTGTGTGTGTGTGTGTGTGTGTGTGTGTGTGTGTGTGTGTGTGTGTGTGTGTGTGTGTGTGTGTGTGTGTGTGTGTGTGTGTGTGTGTGTGTGTGTGTGTGTGTGTAACCCCACGTTTGCAACTACTTTCGCCTGCGCACTTCACCGGGTATGGTCTAGTATTATAAAACGGGACATGCAATATACTACAGTACTGTGTATGCATGACTGGGTACAAGGGGGAAAAAATGTGTTTGCAAGTAACCGTAATGACACATTTCAACTGAAAATATGTTTTTATCTCGCTCGAATAAGATGATGTATTTTGACATATCTTTTGTAGAGCATCAGCTTAATGGGTTGTGTGTGTTAAAGTATGCATTAGCCTTAACTCTTTCAGTGCCACAATACGTCAAATACGTCATGAGGCCTGACGCCCCGTGTGCCACACTACGTCAAATACGTCATAAAAAAATAAATAAAATTGCTGCTCCATTCACTTCTTGTTTAACTTTTTACTGAAAAAGGCTGTATCTCGGCTCCTAAGCACTTTTTTTTTTACAATTAATTTTGGTTGTGGCACTCAGAACCAAAATTCCATAAATAAGCATGGCATTGAAAGAGTTAACAGGAAGATACAGAAATCCTATCATCTCTACAAATAATCCTTCAGCATTATTTGTAGCATTATTTTGCACCTCATTGTTCCTATTAGGTTTTAAGTTGGAGCTTCAGATGTTTTAGATGTACAGTATAACAGTTTTATTTCAAGATATTCACAATTTAAATTGATTGTAAAACAACATATTATAGCCATATTATAGTATTCAAAAGTAGCAGATCCACAAGCTTGAAATGCGTAGCTTAGCACGTGGATGTGCTACTTTTGATGCTTTTGTGTGACGCTGTAGTATTATGAAGTAGGGGGTTAATTTACGAAAAGACACACAAAGTTAGAATATGGAGATCAGAGGTTTCTACCCGACAGCAGCAATATGAATATAGTAAATGGTGCATTTATATAGCGCTTTTATCCAAATCGCTTTACATAGATTGTGCATTACATTCACCCATTCACACGCCGATGGCGGAGGAAACCATACAAGGCACCAACCTGCTCATCGGGAGCAGGTTGGGGGTTCAGCGTCTTGCTCAAGGACACTTCTACACTAACTCTGGGGAGCCGGTATCGAACGGGGAACCTCTCGGTTCCCATCTGGCCGCTCTACCGGCCACTCTACCCCTGAGCCTCTATAGTAAAAATAGTGAAAATCTTTAATTATTTGTTTTTTTTACCTACAATGCTACTTGCTCTAAATATGGATGCCAGGGGTTAAGGTGGTTTTCAAGGTAACCATTTCTTTCCTAATGGTTTCCATCTATCTGTCTGATCTGTCTCACCCTCTCCAGGTAACTTCATGTACTTCATGGGCTACTCCAAGTGGCTGCTGTTTTCCAGTAGACTGGTATCAGGTGAGTCACTAATAAGTAACTCTTAGAGACAACCTCGTTTTACTTGTCAGATGTCCTTCTGAAGCGCAAATTATATGTACTCCATTCCGACGTCCGGGTTCGGACAGGCTTTCCGAACTATAGTTCGTAGAGTCAGGACATCTGGAGGTGCACGGGTTCCGAGGAAAAGTTCTGAGACCGACCAATCCCAAGTACGGAATGACGTCGTCAATTTGTTGTTATATCACCGCTCTTTCTGAAGAAAAGTCCAAACGTCAGAAGAAGAATGTATTTAAATGTACTTTGCCAATTGGCGATCGAAACAAACTCCACAATAAAAGGTCACGGTCAAGGACTTTCTGGCTGTGAGTGAGTAGGGTTGGGAACCGGAGGAACCGGAAGAACCGGATCGGACATCCATCACATCTGGAACCGGTTTATCACACTGTCAGAGCTGGCATGTGGACTGTCACGTCTGGCACGTCTGCTATGAGGCGCAGTTTATGGAGCTAGTTCAGGCCAGGCAACTCAAGGGATTGGGGCAACCGATCAGGTGACTAGGTCACATGCTCTTTCCTCCTGATCGGGTGGTTATAGGTACTGTGCTGTTACCTGCTCACTCTGGCTGCCCTGTCTTGCTGAGCCGACGTGCGTCGTTACTGCTGCTGCTGCTGCTTGCTGAGATCTGCTACCGCTGCTCGCTGCTTACCTGCTGCTGCCCATGAAAGTCATGGATGGATATTGCGTTGCTGCCATGTCCATGCTGCGCCAATCATAGCTACTCAGCTGTGTGCTACTGGTTCTAAACGTGGTGTTACTTTCTTTACTTAAGTTAAAAACTAAATAAAATTATGGAAAAAATCGCTTGCTAAAACGCTCAGCTCAAAAGCAGTAGCGTTCGTCATTGATCGATCTCAGTATGGTCAACTAGAGAGTGTAGAAATAGAGTAACGACACGCTTGATCCCGCCGCAAACGGGCTCCTTGCTTTAGTTCCAAACATTGGGACTGCCTCATTGAGATAGACGGAGCTTTTCCGCATTCCATTCTTAAAATGGGAGTCGACGCTTATGTCAGAACTCTCTTTATGGCACTGGGTTAAACGGTAGTTCACCAACAGTGTTGCTAAATTGCTATGTTTCTTATCGTAAGTAACGATGGGCTCGGGGTTCTGTTATGGTCCCCAGTTTAGTGTGTATTTGTTCAAAGTAGTTCTCTTTATCTCAAGATTTGGGTTTCTAGACCTGGCTGCTTGCTTCTCTCTCAAGAGATGGCAACACCAATCTGTCGATCACAGAGAAATGGATGGCGTTCGCGGTGCAGGGAGGGAGAGAGAGAGAGAGGGAGGGAGATAGAAAAGGCATGGCGTCACTTTTGTGAGTTGCTTTGCTTGTTCTGGCTCTAATGTTCAGATTATTATCTTATGTACTGGTTAAAACACGGATGTGCTCAGTTGGCTGCATCTTGCTTAATGTATAGTTTAATATATTTATGGATAGTTCAGTGCCTTCTTTAGACGGTACTCTTATTCTGAAGAGCTTGTCCACCAGATGTTGTATTTGAGGCTTATAGTTGATGACCGAACACATCTCTACCCAGGCGGATGAGAGATGAGAAACTAACTTGTGAGATAGTGTTCAAGAGTAGGTTTTTGCACTGCAGCTTAAATGTTAATGTTCAGCTGCTAGAACTCATTGAAAATGTTTTACCATTAATCTATAGGTTGTTCTGTTTCGGCGCTGGGCTGAAATGAATGAACTATTACGTTATGGGATAAAAGGGTAAGCTTTGTTCCGTATTCAGCTGTCTACTCTATGATTGGTTGATTTTCTAGTGTAAACTGGGAATTGTAGTCTCTATATTTATCATTTTATGTAGTCTGCGTGGTAAAATACATTTCAATCAGGCTGAATGGCATAAGATGGTAAGTAATTATAGTAAGCCACAGCAATTAAAGTATTATATATATATAAAAAAAAAGAAAAAAAATATATATATATATATTAATGTTATGAACTTACTTGCGACTTGCAAATGTGAGTAAAACAGCAATAATGCTTGCAAGTATCACAGTGTAGGATTAATAAATGTGCAAGTCTAGTTGGTGTTAAATATTATAGGTTACGGGTTGTTCGGATTCCAATCATCATTTAGCAGTATTTTAATCAGAAGGCTGCGAGTATGTTGTAAGGATGTGCATAGATCATTCTATGCTTAAAGCAGTCTGTAGTTGTGCAGTCTGGCATTATATTGTGTTACTTATTTATGGACAGATAATAGGGGTAGGGATGATTTATCTCCATGTGCCGATGGTGGCTATAGTTATTTACCTCTTGTATAGCTATAACTGGTATCTAATTGCAGAGTAGGAAAAATGGCATGCTAGAGTTGTTGTAGCACAGGCTAACACAGTACGTTTGCTTCTTGTGGAAGCTTTAGATTGTCGTAGCACAGGCTAGCACAGCATGTTGCTTCTTGTACGGAAGCTTTAGATTGTTGTAGCAAAAGGCTAGTCAGCATGTTTGCTTCTTATGTGGAAGCTTTAGAATGTTATAGCACAGGCTAGCACAGCATGTTTTGCCTACGTGGAGGCCGAATTGTTAGCAAAGCTATCTCAGCAGGCCTTGCTACGTGGATAGCTCTGGATCGTTCGTAGCACAGGCTAGCATAGCATGGTTTGCTTCCCACCTGGAAGCTTGGATTGTTCGTAGCACAAGCTAATTCAGCATGTTTGCTTCTCATGCGGAAGCTTGGATTGTTGGTAGCACAAGCTAAACACAGCATGTTTTGCTTCCCATGCGTAAAGCTATCAAATTGGTTGTAGCACAAGCTAACTCAGCATGCTTTCTTATGTAGATAGCTGGATTGTCGTAGCACAAGCTAAACACTGCATGCTTGCTTCCATATGGGAGGTACATGGTATATAGAAAAGTTGGTTGCCAAGTGATGTTGTCATGTTAGGAGCATCAAGATTACAGAAGTAAAGTTTGCAACAGGATAGATAGTGGGGCTTCAGTAGAGTCAAGATATCAGTCATTTGTCCATGTTGGCTGGTGCGCACCAATTAAATAAAATTAGCAATATAATAATATTGCCGCGACATATCTCGCAGGACGGATAAAAGAGGGACTCCGATGCTGGCTGCTCCTGTTATCAATAGTTACACTATGTTGATGGGCTCTTTGCTTGTCTCATGCTTATCAAAAGCTGGGTGACTGGAAGTATTTGTCCCCGTATAAAAGGCGCTGCTGTATCCGCCAGAGTGGGATGCTCACGGCATATTTAGCACCACATCACGGTGTGTTCATCACTGGTGTCGAGTGTTGCAGCGCAACCAGCAGCTTGCGGTGTGCGACTGACTGTGTCAGGATTTGAGGCCACTCTCGCACATTGACGTGCAGCATGCGTCCCCACACATCCACAAGCGAAGCACGCACGCTTCACCGGGGATGTGTGAGTGGCTTCAGGAAGTAAATTCCTGTCCCAGCGGTCTATAACGGCGTCATCTCGTCCAGGGTGGCTTACCATGGTAATTGCAAGGATAATTCTGGTTCTAGATTCCAGGTTGAGCTACCTACGCTCTTGGCGGCACTGTGCTCTCAAGGCAGCGTGAGAGAGCTGCTTGAGATGTGGGCTTCTCAATGTTCTCAGCACTATGCTGCATCATCTACTGTGCGGGCTAGCACAAGGCTCTCAAGGCAGCGTGAGAGAGTGCTTGAGATGTGGGCTTCTCAATGTCTTCTCGGCACCTATGCTGCATCATCTACTGAGCCGCCTAGCTTGCTACTAAAACTCTGCTAAATCAATTCTGCCAACCCTCTGGCGTCTGGCTCTGTTGGGCCGATCCAGACTTGCAACAGATGGCATTTTGTGCTAAATCTATTAGGCTATGGATGGAGAGGGATATCGGCGTTAGTTAATATTATTCACATGTCTAATAATCTGCGTCAAGCTCCGCAAGCTATAATTTAAGCTTGTATACTGTATTCTTTCTGCATCAACTGCTATGTTGCTAATATGCGCCACATGGCGCTTAATCAATTTAGACCGAGGCCGATTCTAAAGTCTCCTTCTAAATCTGTTCTGGAAACTTCAAATAGTTTAAAAAAATATATATATAAAATGCATGTTGCTATACGGTAAATGGCAACATGAACCCAAAATGGGTTAAATTGGTCATAGGATGGCCGGGCTAATCCAGAATTGCATAACATTGTGTTTGTCTCTCCATTGTAGGCCTAAACTCGAACTGGTTCACTGCAAGCTGCGAGAGATCTGCTCAAGCTGTGGGCTTTCTCCATCCTCCGTATTGGTGTAGCTACACCTGCAGCGCTGCTTGTCCTTCCGCTTCTCTTAAATCTATGGGGCAATGGTCCTCAGGAGCTTACGTAGATATTGGTTAATAAGGATGACATTCTGCAGGCTAAAAGCTCATGAGTATGAGCGCTCTAGCTGTTCTATCGCTAATTCAATAAATGCTGCTTGCGCATTATTGACGCTTTAATTACAACTCGGGTGGATTGCTGGGGATTTAGTTTAGTGGTGATGTCATGGCGTTAAAATGTTGGGCTATTTAAAATGTTGGGCTATTTATGACTATACAGTCAGGCTAATATTATTAGTAGTAAGCTGAGTCTATTAGTAAGTGCTGCTCAGGTATCGTTATAAAAAGCTGCTGCCGCAATATTCATTGCTTAATTTTGAGATCGGGTGGATGGCTGGGGATTAGTTATTGGTGACTTCATGGCGTTAAAATGTTGGGCTATTTAATATGTTGGGTTTTAAAATGTTGGGCTATTTATGACTATACAGTCAGGCTAATATATTATATATATAGTACTGATTCAGATGTTAAGTAAAGATAGCACGTCTTTACACACATAGTCAGTACACTTTATTTATTATGGATGATAAACAATAGTTATCATTCATCATAGGATGACTCATTTATATATATATATGTGTATATATATATAGCAGATTTCTTTGAAAAAGAAATAAATATAGAATGTCCTCTTCGAATCCGATTTGGTGCGGTACAGCTGTGGACACCATATTAGGATATCGTCTAGGACTCCTGAATTCAGGGATCAGCAGGTACCTGGATTCATCAGGCTTGTTGAACACATGGATGCATGCTGCATTTGTTTAGTTAAATTTAAAAATTAAATGATGAGGAACTCAGTCATTATATCATGTCAATTTATGGAGCTCCACCATTCTCACAGATGGTTGGTCCGGCGTCAGGCTCTGTGCTCCCAGGCGGTTTTGGGGGTTCTTGCTGTTTTGGGGGTTTAATTCATTCCCTGTAAATGCTATTTGGCATGTAACATTCATTAAAATGTTATCCTTACAGGGAATGAATGGATTCAGAGGCCTGACGCCAAACCATGCTTCCTCATGCTTTCTATTCCATGCTCAAGCTTGCTAATAAATATATATTCTAATCCAATCTAAGAGTTGTCTGACTGAAATGAGGCGCAGTTTATGGAGCTAGTTCAGGCCAGGCAACTCAAGGGATTGGGGCAACCGATCAGGTGACTAGGTCACATGCTCTTTCCTCCTGATCGGGTGGTTATAGGTACTGTGCTGTTACCTGCTCACTCTGGCTGCCCTGTCTTGCTGAGCCGACGTGCGTCGTTACTGCTGCTGCTGCTGCTTGCTGAGATCTGCTACCGCTGCTCGCTGCTTACCTGCTGCTGCCCATGAAAGTCATCCCACCCGCCTCCCCGGCATCCACCTGTAGGCTCTGTTTCTAGATCCCATGGGGGTTTAATTCATTCCCTGTAAATGCTATTTGGCATGTAACATTCATTAAAATGTTATCCTTACAGGGAATGAATGGATTCAGAGGCCTGACGCCAAACCATGCTTCCTCATGCTTTCTATTCCATGCTCAAGCTTGCTAATAAATATATATTCTAATCCAATCTAAGAGTTGTCTGACTGAAATACAATTACAAGGGCCACCATAACTCTTGAGTGTACAAATGAAGGGTCCATTTGGTTCCATTTATACACTCTCAGAGTTACAGACCTGTAAGTGTCCATTTGGAACTCTCTCAAGTAATCCAGAGCGTCCCTGGACCTCACTTTGAGAACCTCTACAGGGCCAAAATTATATCGATTTTTTTAAATACAGGAATCGTTAAAGAATCGGACCATTAGGGGGGAATTGTTAAGGAACCGAAATCGTTAAAATCCTAAAGGATCCAAACCCTAGCTGTGAGGCGTGCCTGCCATCCCATCCTTGTATCATGTTATATAATATGAATACTCTCATTGTGTACCTGGAAGGCATGTGGACCACAAACTCTACTACTGTATGTAAATATGCTTTGTTGTAAACTTGTAGATAAGAATGCTAGACACGCCCGAAATCTACCAGATGCTAGGCGTGTAGCAGTAAAAGAGTCTCCCACTCACGAGCCTCTAACATGAATAGTTAATTTAACCCATTTAGGCCTGAGGCCGAATCTAAAAACGCTTTCTAAATCCTGAAAAACTACACACAGAGGTGTTCCCGGCATGAAAGGTATAACAACGTATACAGATGTTCCAGCTCTAAATGGTTTAATGTGTGTGTTCTTCCCACACCAAAAGACATGTGTGTTAGGGACATTACTCCTGCCAGTGCTCTTGGGCAAGGCGCTGGCCTTATTAACCCTAATTTATTTTTGAAAACAAGTTCTCTGTTAGTGCGACAAAGTTCAGCCTGTAATAGGCTTTAGAGCTGGAGCTTGTCCCTGGGCGTTGCTTACTGGGCTGGCTGCCCAACTATAGTTAGGAGAGCTTTAATGCGGAGGATCACAGGCCTCAATAATAAAGAATATAAAACATAACTTATATGACATGATAATTGTAGTGCAGTTTTTCAATCTTGGAAACATAAGAGCTGTATTTTACTAAGCATGATAATTGCACCTTCAACAGGACATCCGTTGTTGTTTATTGTTTCCTCTGTCGGGTGGAAACCTCATGTCCAAAACTGTTACTTTGCCACATTTCGGGCCACGTTTCGGGCTTGTGGATCTGCTACTTTAGATGTGTTTGTTTGTGTGATGCTGTAGTATGATCAAGTAGGGCATTCATTTACAAAAACACAAAAAGTTAAAATATAGAGATACCGATAAGAGGTTTCTGCCCGACAGCAACGATATATTAATTTATTATTATTATAATAATTATTATATATCTTTTTATTCTTAGGGATTGGTACAGGTGCTGGCTCGTCCATCTTTGGTTTCCTTACCAGAAGCACCGCCACAGAGGACCGAGCCACTGTATTTGCTGCTGTTATGGCCTGTCGACAAGCTGGCCTGCTGATTGGTCAGTGCTAACGCTAATACTCGTCTGTCTGACTGTCTGTCTGTCTGTCTATAGTCTCGCTATCTCTCTCTCTAGCGTCTGTATTCTGTTTTATGGTGTGCCTTAATGTTTGTATGTAATATGAAATGTGGACATTATTAGAAACATAACAAAACACTAAATAACTTGGTTGCTACAAACCAGTATGTGTTCTGGTAGCCTGGGATCAATACCATTTTTGTGTTTCTGATCTGGTTTGGAGCTTTAGAATGAGTACCAGGCTTTCCTCCGCGGTGGAAAGCCTGGTGACACAAGGTTAGTGTTCTGGAGAACAATATATTGACACTTGTTTATAAAACCATTGTGCTGTTCTTTCGTGTCCCTAATTATCTTTGTCTTTCACAGGTCCAGCATTCAACATCTTCCTGAGACTGTGTGATTTCAATATCGGTCCTTTTGTGGTCAATAAATACACTGCCCCTGGGGTAAGGACTCAGAGTTACTCTCCTCACATCCATATAGAGCTATTAAGTGAATACATGAATACAAATGTTCCCCATTGAGTTGCATGTGTCACTGCTGCCCCCCACTGTTAAAAAAGTGAACTGACTGAATGATTTTCTTTCACACTGTGTTTGGCATAGTTGCACCTTGTCTCAAACAGTGAAAACAGCTGATCAACTGAGTTGCTATTTTTGAAAATGTGCGAAACTTTTTGCCTATAATGACATGCCCAAAATAGGTTGGAAGTATTCTCTCAATCCTCTTCCATCTTTTTCACAACCTTTGAATGCTGCAGAGCTGTGTGAATTGTACAAAACATTTCCAGACTGTGAAAATGTCCCAAGGAAGTGAAGTTGACGATGATGATGTATGTTTGCTGTTCCTCAGCTGTTCATGTGTCTGCTGTGGATCCTCCTCCAACTGGCCGTGGTCTTCATGTACTGGGACCTGCCGCCTCAGGAGAGGAGGTCAGAGTCCCGGGTCAGCGGCACCGTCACCAGCCGAGACGGCGAGGCGTCAGAGAGCGGCGGGGAGAGGGTGTAGGGCCTGTCACAATTATTATTATTATTACCAAATGTATCGAACATTAAACATTTTCGAACATTAAAAAAAAAAAGGAAATAGTTGATCGAGAAAGCTCACGACGTGACGCGTTGTCAGCTTCTAGATTGGCTATTTTCATGTTTTGAAAGTATACAATTATAATTAAGTATGCCAGTAATTTTTTCAATTAATGTAAGTTATTTGTCATATCTGGCCTGTGCAACTCCTGTTTACGAAGCCTAAAAGGAAAAAAGGAGAAATTTACATTTTATTTATAATGTTCCAACGTTCAATGCCAAAAACACAATTAAATTGTTAATCGCAATCATGTGTGTGGCAAATCTGGCAATTAATCATCAAAGTAAAATGTCATGATCCTGGCAGCTCTGATGGGGAGAGGGGGCTGGTGAAAGAGGGAGGCGAGGAGAACCGTGACGATGACGACGATGATGAGGATGATGATGAAGGCAAGCCACTTATGGGAAGCAGCCGTGAGCTCCTGGGGTCCTACGGCACCGTGGTGGTCACCCCCGACCCCCCCCAGACCCAGCACCCCATCACTGTGGTGGGCGCACCTATCGACCCATCTCAGGAGCAGCAGCAGCACCCCACCTCCGCTGTCTCCAACGGGACCCTGCCTCACATCTCCCCGCTGGCCTCCCCCACCCCCCCACTGCTGCCTGAGTCGGAGGGGGAGGGGGAGGGGTCCCCCAGTCCGTCGAAGAAGTTCAGCCTGGGCAGAGGTGTGTGTGTGTGTCATTGTGAGCTTGTAGATTGGCTGTCGGGTGGAAACCTCAAAATGTATTCTTTTTTAAGGATTCAAATTCAAAAGCATCAAAAGTAGCAGATCTGCTACTTTTGATGCTTTTGTGTGACACTGTAGAGTGATCAAGTAGGGGAAAAAACACAAAAAGTTAGAATATGGAGATAGGAGGTTTCTGCCCGACAGCGACGATATATTGCCCTGCCCTATTGGGTGGGCCGGTTTTGGTCAATGCAATAGAAAGTGCATATTCCAATTCAACACTCTCAATTTGTCTTTTATTACTGTTTTTCTGTCTGTCTTTTCTTGTTGTTGCTCTCCTTCCTTCCTGCCTCCTATATGTCTGTCTGTGTCACTTCATCAATGTGTGTGTGTGAAGAGTTCCTCAGAGAAGAGGTTGTTGTGCTGCTTGCTGCTCAGTTCATCACACTCTTCAATCAGACCGCACTGGAGGTACGGCACGCTCGCACGCACGCACGCACGCACACACACACAGTTATATTGTTGTGTGCTTGTCTGTTGAACAGACTGTGACATACAGGAATACCTCTATGGGACAATAGAGACTGATTATGACCTTTGTATGTTAACATTGGGTTATGATTATTACCTTATGAATGTTCGCATTGGGTTATGATTATTACCTTATGAATGTTCGCATTGGGTTATGATTATTACCCTATGAATGTTAACATTGGGTAATGATTATTACCTTATATGAATGTTAACATTGGGTTATGAGTATTACCTTATGAATGTTAACATTGGGTTATGATTATTACCTTATGAATGTTAACATCGGTGCTTTTGGTCCCTGCCGTCACAGACCATGGTGACCCCCATGACCCAGAAGTACTTTGACTTCGGGGAGCTGGAGAACAGCGTGATGTACTGTATCTGCGGGGTGGAGGTGATCGCCTGCTTCCTGTTTGTGCGCTGGCTGAGCAAGCGTGTGGCTGAGCGGGTGGTCCTGGCCGTGGGCCTGGTCCTCTGCAACATCTCCTGTGTGTGGTGTCTCATCTTCCTGGCCAAGCCCCTCGGTACAGTACGACCCCACCCCACTGATGCTTCTGGAATGTGGGCTGATTTTCTCTAGGCACATGTTTAGATAATCTATCATCTTCTTCCCCTCATAATGCGAGCCATACACACTGAATAAACCGATGCACGCACGCAACACAGGTTTTTCAAACGTATTGATAGATAAACATTAGTGCAAAGTAGAATTATGAGCAGCAAACTGCAATAATAGTGTTTTTACAGATCAAAGGCATTTTTGTTTGTTTTGTTTTGTCCGTGTTCAGGGCTCACTGTGAAGTGATTTTTCTTTCTCTAATGTTTTGCTCCTTATTCCCCGTAGCACTAGCCCTAGCCTTGACGACCTTGCAGGCTTATGCGAAGGTTAAAATATAATTTAGATAGAATGTTATTTAGACAGATGCCAGTTTCATTTGGTGACCTGGCATCCTATAGTTCTTGTAGTTTGAATGTACTGATTTTATTTTATTTTATATTATACTGTTTAGACTGATGATGGGTTCTTGGTTTACCTATGATCCTAGATTACTATCTCTATACAGTATTACCTTGTGTTTACCTTGCTTACTGTAAATCACTCTGGATTAAGAGCGTCTGCTAAATGTTATTCCTCTGGTAGGAGGCTTCCAGTGGCAGTTGACAGAGTTCATCATCGGGGTGTTCCTGCAGGTCATCGGCCTGCCCTTCGTAGCTGTGGCCCAGGTGTCTCTGTTCTCCAAAGTCACCGCAGAGAAAACACAAGGTTAGCAAACGGCACCATCTGGTGGACACACTGTAACATCGCTGCATGCTGTCTTTGGTATAATTCAATATCATATTATAAGGTTTTCAGAAAAGAACATAAATCACTATCTGCTTAAGTCATCTCTTTATTATTATTAATTAGCAAAATGTGTTTTCATAATTTTTCATATTTGTCATATTTTATCTGCCTTTTATTTATATCTGCCTAATTCTACTCTCCCAACACTGCTGATTTGCCAGATCAGAATGCTTGTTACATTCCAAAATCACACATCTGCCCAAAAGTCATCACACAATTTGGCCAAAATATGGCGACGTCACTACTGAAAGATCTACTAGTGAGCTTGTAGATTGCAAATTTTCAGGATTGTTTTGGCTATTTTCAATGCTGTCTTAAATTGTTTGTGTCCTCACAAGTATATTGTGGTTGTGTAGGATTCAGCCAGGGAGTGCGACGCTCTGTAGGGGGTCTGGCCACCATCCTGGGCCCGCTGTGGGCCGGAGGCCTCACTGAGAACATGTACATCATGCTGGGAGTGATGATGGGCCTGCTGGTCCTGCTCACAGTAAGTGTGTGTGTTTGTATAACTATACTTGTGAGGACCAAATGTCCCCACAAGTATAGTAGAATTTGAGAAATGGATTGTTTTCCTGTGCATTTTAAGCAGGCGTGCTGTGACACTCACTGAACACCTCCTTGGGCCTAAGCGGGCCATCAGCTGGGGACCACCAGCCATTGACGTTTCGCTCCTTTAACCCCAGTACATCTCCCGGTAGCGGAGCGATGGCAGGGATCTCTCCCTGCCACCCCCTGCTGATGCCCTAGGTGTTGTTCGGCCCCCAACTCCTATGCTTCCTCCTTAGCCACAGCCAGAAGCTGCCTCTCTCCGCTTTCATGACTTTCATGGCCCCCGCTCATGTGTATCCCATGTCGCAGAGTAGGCGAGCAGTCGAGGAACCTAACCTTACTTGGGAGAGCAATTCCCAAGTCGCTGCTCCATGTGGTGAATATGAAAAGTGCAAAAGCGCATAATAATTTTTTAGGGCTCTCCCCTGATAATCGAATGATTGATTAACCATTTAACCACCTCCAATTCTGGGGGGAAGGGTTAGGAAATTATGTGGATCTTTTCCTAGCTCACATCATGGGACAATGTTCGGTCTCAGCTCTACATGTAAAGTGTCTTGAGACAACTTGTTGTGATTTGGCACTTCAATAAAATGTAATTGAAAAAATGTTAATTGATCGTGGCATCCACATAGAAATGGTGTGGCTCCAATGTTTATCTCAGATTGTATGTGGCCAGCATGTGACATCAGTTGTCTCTTTTCTATTTTTGTCCATGAATTCTTACAAGATTATTTACAGTAGGAATTTCGATGAATTGAGTACATAGGACCCCGATGAAAACAAGCCATAGTGCTTTCTTGGGTTTAAAATCCTATTACCAGACCTTGTATTGAACTGTACTTCCCTGTGCTTGTCTTTGCAAACCGTTAATAAAGTATTCAATCAATCAATCAGTTAATCAATCAATCAATCAGTTAATCAATCAATCAATCAATCAAAAGGAAGCCAACATCTTATTCTGCCTTACGCTGTTCCTGATCTCGGAGGAAGCTGGCTTTCTTCTGGGCCACACAGTCTTTCCTCCGGGCCAGAGAGCTTCTGACGGTTCTACCTCTTCTGGACCTTGTTCTCAGGAACAGGGTTCTCACGAATGGCAGCGTGAGCTTTTTTGTACGTCTCCTCCTCAACCACCGTACCTGAGGGGGTGACCCGGTTCATGTCTGACATGCTGATGCAGCTGCTCCCCAGCTGTCTTGTCAGTCATTTCTGAGTATACTGTAGGTACTGGAAGCGTTAGGAGGTCTTGAGTCTCAAGGTCAGGTGGCAACCGAGTCAAAGGTAAAAATAAAACTGGGCTGCCTTCATAGAGACTGGCTGGGATCGCTCGTGTCATCGCGGTGAGGTCATGATGCGTCATCCATGTCCATCAACTACTATGTCAAAATATGGAGCTTGTGAGGCCTGGACTCACTTCAAACTCTCGAGTAACCATGGCGATTTATGTGGTCAAGCCCAGACCCATAGAGCGAGAGAGTTCCGTCACGCTTTGACCTCACTGCAAAGCGGGCTGCTATGGACATTGGAACTTCCTCATAGAGATAGACAGAGCATTTCCCCATTCCGTTCTTACAATGGGAGTCTATGCTAGTGTCGTCACTCTCATACTAGATCACGCTGGTCAAGCCTAGTATACTTAAAGTTCCTATTTATCAGTATCACAATGAAAACCTTTTCATGGTTATAAAGAAAAAAAATTTTCTACCTTTAAAAAAAACAATATTATTAATGGTATGTTATCAATAAAGTCTTAGTGTTTTGCCCACTTTCAATATCCGCACGTCCCCCCAGTGGGTCCCTGCCCACAGGTTGAGAGTCTAACATGTCTTCCTCCATGGTTCAGATCATGGTGTTCCTGTCCTACGAGAGGCTGGTGGAGCCCCCTGTGGTTGAACATCCAGACGACAACGATGACTGTGGTTAAAGCCAGCGTCTGTCTGCACAAAGGATGGAAATACAAGGTATGTACTGTATGTGTATATGTACAACACATAGAATACAAGGTATGTACTGTATGTGTATATGTACAACACATAGAATACAAGGTATGTACTGTATGTGTATATGTACAACACATAGAATACAAGGTATGTACTGTATGTGTATATGTACAACACATAGAATACAAGGTATGTACTGTATGTCAGGGTTTCTCAAAGTGGGTGCCATGGCACCCTTTAGGGTGCCGTGACGCCAGCCCAGGGGGCCACAGAATACATTGATAATATTTGGGATGTATTAACATCACTTCAGTTTAACCTCTTAGACCCTCTATACTTAGTAAAACAGACCTGACTTACACTGACCTCAGTGAGTTCTTTTTCAGTCGACACCAAATCTCTTATAAACTAGAAAAAGTGCTCCTCGGAGCACTGCCAGACCCCTAGTGGTTGAAATCTGAAGATCAGAGCACTACGTCACGCTAAGCTTGGCCAATCAAAAAGAGGGACAGGGAGGAAAAGAGGGACAGACCGGGAGGAAAAACGTTGACCGGGAGGAAAAGAGGGACAGACCGACAAAGCCTCATGTAGGCCGACCCCCTGGGTCTGGCAAAAATAGCTGATCAACAAGTTCACAACGGCTATTTTTGGTGAATGTTCCCTCCAGAATAACCACATTGGTTCATTACTCGAATCTTCAGTTACAGTGACCTCTCCTGGCGAAGTGCAAGACTGCAGTCAATTTAGAAACAACAGTATATTATCATCTTTCTGACTTTGTTGGTAAATGTTCCTTTTAGATTCCTTCTAAAATTTACAAGGAATGCACTGTACAAATAAAGACTTTGATTGATTCATGTTTGTATTAAAGTATTTCGGGCGGGGGGGGGGGTAAATAAATAAAATAAACATTGCAGTGTGTTTGTGCATAGGACAGACAGGGTGTGATTATGCATGTGTGATGGGGAGCACTCAAAGATTATTTGACACATTGTATTGCTTAAGTTACAGTACGTCAATATATAGTCATGTCATAATGAAACCACATTATTTTTGCATAACTTTAAACACACTACAGTAAACATTTATGTTTACTTTAGTGTGTTTAATTAATCATACGTTTAATACTTTGCATTTCACAGATTCCGTGCAAATTGCAACGTTGATAAAGTGTTGAGTAAAGAACTTGTAGTGACAAAAAGATTGGCCACCCCCCACCAGCAGAGTGTATAGTAACGTGCTGTTGTGCATACAGTACACTACAGATGCTGATGCTGCTTGCCTGTGTTGCTGTCTGTCTCTGTGTCTACCAGTGTCAAACGGAGCACTCCCTACAGGCCGGTGACGCCCCCCTGCAGGGCATCAGCGGGACCACAGGCTGAGCAGCAGGACAAAATGGCATCAACACACCTCCTCACATGTCTCAAGCTGTGGTGGACAGTAACTAAGTACATGTACTTGAATACTGTAACTTAAGTACATTTTTTCAAGCACATGACTTTCACTCTGCTATGTTTTAAATAGAAATGTTGTACTTTTGACTCCACTGTATTTCTAGGAAGGGACTCTTTGGGACCCAAACTTACAATGTATTATAAATTAACCACTTAAGCTCTATTTGAAATATAGTTGAAAATAGCCAATCCACTGTAGATCACTATTTTCTCTATTTTTTTTATTTATTCTTAAATTACTTTTTTTGAGGGGTGGAGGGGTTCTAAATGTCCATACAGCAATGTCTTGATATATTTACAAGAAAATGTACTTTGTTATTTGATTTACTTTGAGTATATACTTTACTGGTCTCAAGTGCTTCCACCTACCTTTAGTTCTCCTGATCTTTGTGCAGAGAAGACTCTCTGACATGATTGTACTAGTCTTGCGTAGCCAGACAACTATTCCACAATCTCCGAATGCTAGAGAGTTTTTGAATTCCCATTTCTGCCAAGCAGCAAGCTATATAATGCTTCGACTATTTTATATTTACTGTAGGACACATTTACGTGACTGTAAAGACGAAACGGAAGCGGGGAGGTTCCGTTTTTTTTCAGAGCTTCCATTGCTCTATGACGGTATGACGGAAGCATTTGAAAATTGTTGGAGGCAACAGTCTGGTTTGCGAGACTATGATTGTACTGATCGTGGTATGTATGTCTTTTTTTAATACATATGTTTCCCATGGAAATCATAGGATTGTGATGAGGATGTATTTCAATAAGCTCCCCAATGTCACCGGGACATATTTGCTGTACTGCTGTTGAACAGTGATGAAGTTCTGCATGTGTGGCATGCACTGAAAAAGAGCCAACAAACAAACATGTATAATTTGTGTGTATCACAAATTATACATGCAAGTATCAGCTGGAGATGGACCATATGGACACAATCAAATACCACAATTTTTTGACCAAATACCACTATTGACATTGTAATGATAATATCGTTTTGAGATGATTGTATATACATTTATGTATTCATATTTATAATCCACTGTTCCACAAACAGAAATGCACCAAGATGTGATTGGCTGCATTTGGAGAATTGTGTCTGATTTAAACGCACTGTTCTCACATGACCTTTAGAGTAAACAACACCATCATTCATTTGCCTTTATTTATGTGACAACTGACAAGATCGACTTTTACCATTTTTATTATCATCGCTGTAAGGCAGAAACCTTGTATATCACCTTATTTCAAGGTTTTATATTTTTTCTCCCCCCGTAAATTAATGCCCTAAGCCTAAGCAGTGAAAATAGCAGATCTACAAGCTCTTTTCACTATTTGAATTTAAAAAAGGGGTTTAAAAAAGGAACGGTTTTGGACATGGTTTTGGTTTCCACCCGACTTCAACGATATTCTCTTTTCTCTGTGACAAATATTGGTAAAGAATAGTTACTGTACCTCTACTGGGATTTTCTGCATTTGGAATATTATTATTGTTGGGCTATTATTTATTTCCTATTTATTTTTGACATTTTTGCAACCACCTAACCTGTGTCCATTATTAACCCTGGTTGTGCTCCCAGTTGTCAATAAGACAATATGATTAGCTGCCACACATGATAAATGATATGCTGAATAAATGTTATAACTTAAGATTTTCTGTCTTTCATTGTGTGACTGTGTGTGTTTGTGTGTGTGTGTGTGTGTGTGCGGCTTTTAGGTAAAAATATATATATATATATATGTATTTATGTATGGATGCATTATTTCAAAATAAAAAAGAACAAATAATGATAATTCTTAAATCACAACCATGCAATGGCATTCCTTTGTTTTAAAATGATATATATTGTTTTGCTTTCATATTATATGTGTACTTTTATTTTATAATTTATATCACATACACTCAGTTTAATTATTTGTACAACATATTAAATATCATATTTTCTCATGTGCTTTATACTAGTGCAGGCCATTTGTTGAACCACTTGATCCCTATTTGTATATACTTGTACGATGGTGTCGCACGAAAACAGCAGATCTACAAGCTTGCATTTAGAGCTTAAAGATCTGACAGTTTAGCTATTTAAAAATATATATATATCATTTTGAAAATGTTTGCCTATAATGATGACATGTCCACAATAGGGACTCAATGGTTGAAAGTGGTTAACTACTTGAACCCCAGCATCCCTATCCCGGGGGAAAAATGCGTCCAAGCACAGCCTGTCACAATTATTACATAATCGCCTAATTGCAATTATTTGAGATAATCGCAATTATTTTGCATAATCGTTTCCATGTTGGAAAAATACATTTTCAAATATTTTCAAAAATAGTGGAAACAGCCAATCTACAAGCTCACAACACGTCGAGATTGTAGATCGGCTGTTTCCACTATTAATGCTTTTTTTAAAGTGTTAAAAATCTATTTCTATATTTAGGTTATTTGTCATATCTGCCCTGTGCAACTTCAAAGCCTAAAAAACTGAAATGTATATTTTATTCATATGTTAAAAACACAATTACATTTCTAATTATTTGTCTGACAATTAATCGTCATGTAAAATCTCATAATCGGGACAGCCAAGTACAGAGCCAACTCAAGTCCAGGTTACTAAAAGGATTTAAGTGTTTAACGTGTGAGTATAAAACGGCAGGGCACTGCATGGGTCATGGCACCCACTCTATGTTCACTCTGTTCCCTGCACTGAAGGCCATGTCAACTTAATCAGACTTAATAATCCTTGGTGCCCTTTTAAAACATATTTCTTTTCATGGTTACTTAATTTTAGCTGAAAGCCAAAGAGGAATTGTTGTAATCAAAATGTATTTACTTTAAAAATAAAAGTCTATTGTCTATTTGTTTTATATGTGTAATAATAATAATAATTAGCCTATTATTATAATTATAAATTATAATATTCAATTATCATTATTATTATAATTATTATTGTATTTATAAGGGATTTTTTTCAGATTTGGGGATTTTCTTTTCTTTTTTTAAAAGAAATCTAATCAGATTTTGTTAAGCTTCTTTATTTAAGAAACTCAACTCAACTAAATGTTAATTGGATTACGGAAAAATTATTTCAATTTATACAATAATACTGTAGATCTCTTAAAGTAAGTTTCAAAGCTTCACCATGAACTTATGAAGTACAATTACGAGTTTCTAATATTATTCTTTCTAATATATATATTTTTTAAATCCTGGAAACAATACAGGTATTATTTAGAATAATAATAGAATAATAATGCCTCAAATACAATTTGTAAAACAAATTAACTAAAACCGTCTATACACATCCAGTATTTTTACAGTAATAAACATGTAAAATGCCACAAGCAATATGAACAGGCAGGAAAATATATGTTTTGAACATGCTTTTTTAATATATTTTTTTATGGTGCAAATTAATATTTTATTTAGTTATGTTATATTTTATTTCACTTTAATTTGTATGTATTAGTTGCTAATTTTATTAGAAATAAAAAAGCAATTAAAGTAATGATATAATGCAACGAATATAAGCCCCATGGTCACCACTAGTAATTGGTTTTGTACAATAACTGTACAATGATGTCAGATGACCTCTGCAGGTACACAATGTAGAGGGTAAATGTATGACTTATAAGATGTCATAGAAATATAACACCTTATAATTCATACATTTATCATGAGGTATGAATCATTGATATAATGTGTTAGTAATCATAACACACTCTAACACCCATGTTGAAGTGAGTACTGTATGTGAATAAATAAACTGCACACCCTTGACCCCAAGCCACAACACTGTTCAGTTGTTCAATTGTTGTTTAAATGCAATGGCAGAAAGTAACTAAGTACATTTACTTAAGCACTCCACTAAAATTACAAAAGTATGCCCATTATTTATACTTATCCACTCCACTACATCTCAGAGGCAAATATTGTGCTTTTTACTCCACTATTATTTGACAGCTTTAGTTACTTTGTAAATTATTATTAATATTACAAAATAAGTAACTGCTTGAGCCCTATTTTATACTTCAGCTATTAGAAAATAGCTAATCTGCAAGCTCACAATGTGTCGCAATGTGACACGTTTAACGAATATACATTCATAATTCATAATGATTACTTTTACTTTGGCATTGGTGTAAGTACATGTATATTTTGATGCCAATCCTTTTGTACTTTTACTAAAATAAAAATAATAACTTAGTATTTCTACACTGTGGTATTGCTACCTGTTCTAAAGTAAAAAACTAAACTTCTTTCAACACCATTGAAATGTAGCCTACATAGATTTGGAAAAATGGCCTCTGTTCTCTGTGTATGGACTACAGGGTCAACCCAGTAGGGGGTGCTGTGACCTCACATAATATTCCCGACTGAAACTGGGTTGAAATGGCGCCTTGCTGAGCGACACAATCATGACAGGGGGAGGGGCGGAGTCTTGGGCGGAGTCAGGGGCGGTCCAACCCTCGTCCCCCCCCTGATGGTGGTGGCATGTCGTCTGCTCTGTGACTCGCTTGGCGAAAAGGGCGGAGCCTCTGCCGTGAACTCTAGATGAACCTGTTGTGTGATGCGGGGAGGGAGGGGGGGGTCGGCGTTGGAAATGTTAAAGGCACGGAGCCAATGACACACATCTTTGCCAGTGGTTGGGTTTTTTTAGACCCCAGGAAAGGGACCGACCGTCACACTCTTTGCCCCCGCCAGCATTGGTCTGACCGCGCGCTGAACCCTATCGGGGTCGGAAGTTTACAAGTACTCACGTGCCGTGTTTTAGGAAGTGAAAATAAAACGTGTTTGCTGTTGGGATGTGTTAAACATAATGCCATCCTCCTTACCCACCACTGGGTATGAATGCCAACTAGATGCCAAAATTAGACTGTCACTGCTGTGTATGGGTACTGACCCTGTGAACTTCACTTGAACTGTGTTTTTTTTCCCCCTGTACTTTGCTACGTGCCGCATTGTGATGTGTCGTGAGCTTGTCAATTTGTTAATTCTGTATAATTTAAAAAAAGGAGGGATTAACCACATGAACCCTAGCATCCCTATTCTGGGGTGAACTTTCGGCGGAAATTGCAGATCTACAAGCTGTATTTTTTTGCCAAATGTTCACCCCCCCCAGAATAGGGACACCGGCCGGGGTTCATGTGGTTAATGTCCTTGTGGCTTGTAGATCGACTATTTTGGAGAAGAGGTTTGATGTAGAGGGGGTAAATAAATGTGGGCCTAGTTTAGACCCCTGGGGCACACCCCGATCAACGGAGTATGCTGTAGGGTTTACAACGAGTTACGTGTCTCGTTTTAAGAAGAAAATAATCGTGTTTATTGTTGGGGTGTGTTACGTATAATGGCATCATTACCCACCAATGAGCAGGAATGGCAACTAGGCGTCATCATAGTACAGTCACTGTATGCCATACAGTTCAACTGAAGTTCACAGGGTCAGTACAGTGAACCCTGTGAACTTCAGTTGAACTGTGTTTTCTTGGATTTATTTTTTTTCTTCTGTATTTTTCTTTGTTTAACCACCTGGCCTTAGGGTTGGGATCGTTTAGGATTTCAACAATCGAAACGCGGCGCGATTAGTTAAACCTTCGTTGATGGGGCAAACGAAGGTTTTAACAAATGTCACAGCAGTACCGCAGGTATGAAGCACATCAGGACAGATACAGAAAAAGAGATTAAAGAATAGAGAAAAGAAAATAGATTTCTGATAGATTAATCTAGAGAGACAGGAAACCAAGGGTTGAGAGAGGAGAGACATGTGAGACAACAAGACGGGAGTCGGATTCAAACTCGGGTCGTTGCGCTCACAGGGAGCATATGGTCTGTGGCTGAGCCACCAGGCACCACTATGCAGATCGGTTTTCGTGTACACATGTTATTATGTTAGTTAGATAAGCATGTTGTTTAGACAGATGGCAGGTTAGATATTTACCTGGTATCCTAGTTATTTGCAGCACTTAACATTAATTGTTTTCTTTGCACTCAGTGTGTACGTGACCATTTGCATGGGTCTTCAACAGGGGGTCCTCAGACTTACTACAGGGGGGCCGCTATGTCTTTGTGTGATATGACTTTGTCATTTTGGATTTACATTAACCATTTGAACATGGCATCCCTATTCTGGGAAAATATTCGATCTACAAGCTCACATTCGCATTGCGCTGCAATGCGTTGTGAGCTTGTAGATCGGCTATTTTCGGCGAAGAGGCTTGATGTAGAGCGGGGGGGAAAGTACAGAGCCAAAGATCAAGTTATGTCTGAAAATACACATGAAATACACATGAAAATGGCATGAATCCAACACTGATGAAGCAAGTCTATGAAGTTATCTATCAATGAAAAGGTTTTGATCTGCAACACAATTTTATACAATTTGAGTGGGGGGTCCCTGCTTCATCTCTCTTTCAGCTAAGGGGTCCTTGGCCTGAAAACATTGACGACCCCTCGACTAGAGTTCACATCATTTACAGTACTGTGTTTAATCCTGCGGGGGGGGGGGGGGGGGGGGGGATTCCGTTTGAGCTTCACCCGACCGAAGACGAGCGCTCGCAGGGGAGTCGTTATGGGTCAGGTGTCTCTCAGGGACATGTCAACACATAGATGTGGGCGGGCTCGGGGCAGGGTGGTAAACCGGTGACCTGATTGCCAAACGGCCTCTCTCTCTCTCTCTGCCCACTCAGCTATGGCGACCCTCGCACAAAGCCCTGTGTTCTACAACCGACCAGATGCTTGTCATTGTTGGCTCCGTGCCGTTAACATTTCCAACGCCGCCGCCCTCCTCGCGATCAAACGGGTTCATCTAGAGTTCATCTAGAGTTCATGGCACAGGCTCCACCCCCTTCGCCAGCACGTCACGGAGCAGACGGCGGTCGCTCGCCGACCACCCATAACTCCACCCAGACTCCGCCCAGACTCCGGCGCTCCGCCCTGATCGACCACACACTCGCTTTTTACAACTTCCTGTATTTTGGCACAACTTAGTGCCAACAGGGTTGTGGGGCGCGGGACAAGCACTAATTTGTCCCTCTGTCAATCACACTCCTCAATAGAGTCCTTCCTGTGAGTAGACAGAGGGGTAGAAGGTTTTGAGGTGGCGTTAAGGTGTTGATCTTGTGCATTATATGTTGGCTAGAGTAATTAATATATTATGGTGTAGGGTAAGCCGAAATGACTGAATGATGTTAGTTTCTGTACATGTGTCACTGTGTGTCTTATTGTATTGTATTGTAGACAGAAGAGAGAAAAAACTCAATCAAAGGCACCGGCAAACAGACAAGTTGTTCGCTGTGATCTAAAAGAACTAAGAGTATCAGCAGACCTGCAGTATTCTGGCAGTTTGTTCCAGATATGTGGTGCATAAAAAGGAAATGCTGCTTTTCACGTTTAGTTTTGATTCTATATAGGGACAGAAAGCCGACCTTTCCCAAGATGACCTGAGAGGTCTGGATGGTTCATGATATGGCACAAGATCTAAAATAGCGAAAATAGCAGATGTACAAGCTCACAAGATGTCGCATTGCGACGTGTCATTTTGTCTGACCGCGCACTGACCCCGATGATCATCGGGGGCGGAAGTTTACAGCGACTCACGTGCCGTGTTTGAGGAAGAGAAAAATGTGTTAAACATAATGCTATCCTCATTACCCACCACTGGGCATAAATGCCTACTACATAGACAGTCACTACTGTATATGGTTACTGACCCTGTGAACTTCACTTGAACCGTGTTTTTTTCCCTGTATTTTGCAACGTGCCGCATTGTGACGTGTCGTGAGTTTGTTATTTTCTGCATATATATATATATATATATATATATATATATATATATATATATATATATATATATATACAATATAGCTTGTGTACATATATATATATATATATATATATATATATATATATATATATATATATATATATATATATATTAAAATATGGCTTAACCCCATGAACCCCTCCTCGCCATCAAACGGGTTCATCTAGAGTTCATCTAGAGTTCACGGCACAGGCTCCGCCCCCAGCACCGTCAGCACGTCACGGAGCAGACGACGGTCGCTCACCGACCACCCCTGACTCCGCCCAGACTCCACCCAGACTCCGCCCAGACTCCGGTGCTCCGCCCTGATTGTCCCCCCACACACTCGCTTTTTACAACTTCCTGTTACGGTTATTTTACAGGGTTTGGGGGCGAGGGACAAGCACTCATTTGTCCCTCTGTCAATCACACTCCTCAATAGAGTCCTTCCTGTGGGTAGACAGAGGGGTTGAAGGTTTTGAGGTGGCGCTAAGGTGTTGATCTTGTGCCCTATATGGTGGCTAGAGTAATAAATTATGGTGATATTTTATGGTGTAGGGTAGGCCGAAATGACTGTGAATTATGTTAGTTTCTGTACATGATGTGTCACTGTGTGTATTATTGTATTGTATTGTATTGTATTGTATTGTGTGCAGCTGGTCCTTGTCTCCGAGATAAAAAAAAATTCCGGACACAAAACAAAGTAACTTTGAACCTATTCAAAGAGCCGTGTGTGAAAGTGCTCATGTGACCTATAGTCGCTTCTTTTGGGCTTGATTTCGTAGACCTAACCACTTGTTTCTCTAGCAAACTCTGGCCCCTGTCCTCGTCACGATAAGACTTTCATGAAGGTAGTTGAGAGACGCCAAATAAATGGAGAGGAGAGGAGAGCTCTTTCAACTCTGAATTTCTGAGATTTGGACCGGTCGGGGTCGCGTATAAAATATTTAGACTCGTACCATTGTCCGGGAGTCCTCGACGTCTCTTTAAAAACTCCTCTCCAGCCACAGTGAAGTCAACATGGTGGCGTTATCGGAGTGTCGCATGGAAAACCTGTGAGACTTTGAGTGTCCCTGCGTGGATGGATGGCACTTGAATTCTGTCTAAATAATGCATGTGTCACTCTCACAGCTCCTGCGTCAAGAGCTGTGAGAGATGCTGAAAGTGTTACGGACAGAAGATGCATAGGACAGCGTGTTGTTAGAGTAATGGTTAATAGTACTACAGGAAGGATCCGCTTTTTATCACCAGAATCCCCACACTATCCAAGCTTTAACAGTGCCAAAGTGGAGGCTCAAAAAGCCAAACGCACGCACGCACATTCAGCCTACCTTTGATGGGTCAAAAGGTTATCTGAGAATCCAAGCTTTATCTGTTGTTTTGCCTCACATCTTGTGCTTCTCCCACTCAAACCCATCCCTCCCCCAAACCCCGCCGGTGTTTGACATTCGAGTTACTTTTTTCCTCTCGCTCTGTTTTTGCCTCCCTCATTCCTCTACTCTACTGTGTGGAAATCACAGTTGTGTGGTTTATATCGTCTCTGTCGGATGCAAACCCTGTTATGTCCAAAACTGTTACTTTTCAGGATTAAAATTCAAAAACATCAAAAGTCGCAGATCGACCAGCTCAAAATGCGTCGTTTCGCGCCGCGTTTCTAGCTTGCGGATCTGCTACATTTGATGCTTTCGTGTGACGCTGTAGTATGATCAAATAGAGCGTTAATTTAGAATATGGAGTTAGGAGAAATCTGCCCGACAACAACGATATCTTTTCTGACTGGATGAACTGTCTCCGTGGTACTACCCTACCCTACCACCGACGAGGCACTGTGCTGGACAGCACCCACCCACACACCCAGGGCTGTGTGTGTTGTGCAACTAAGCTAGCTAGCCGATAGCACAGCACAGATGGCCCTCGCCAAATAGGTCACGGTTCATTCGTTCCCCAGTGCCTGAAAATGTTCTACAAATTAACCCCCGCCCGCCCATCTCTCTTCCCCTCCGCCCCCCGCTCTGGTGTTCTGGTGTTGAACTCTGATGACCTTCGATAACCCCACCTACTGTACCCTCCCCCCCTCCCTTCCCCCCTTCGACTGTGCGAAACTGCTCTGTGACAGTGTAGTTTACAGTGTAGTCTTTTCACCCAGGTGGCTCTCATCTAATAACATCTGCGTTAAATAGAAGATGCTCATTATTTGACCCCCTGGTGACTCTGTTTTGGGCATGCCATTATTGGCAAAGATTTGCAAAACAACAAAAAGTCAAGTAAGGCAAGGCAAGTTTTTTAATTTCAACAACAATTCAATGTGCTTTTACACAAAACATTAAGCAAAAGAAACACATTATAAAATGATATTAGGATACAATGAAAACAAAGAAGTAAAAAAAATTACTAATAAAATTACAATGCAGAAGAGAGAAAAAACTCAATCAAAGGCACTAGCAAACAGACTATGTTCGCTACATTTCTAAAAGAACTAGGAGTAGCAGCAGACCTGCAGTATTCTGGCAGTTTGTTCCAGATATGTGGTGCATAAAAATGAAATGCTGCTTTTCACGTTTAGTTTTTGATTCTAGGGACAGAAAGCCGACCTTCCCCAAGATGCCCTTAGAGGTCTGGATGGTTCATGATATGGCACAAGATCAGAAATAGCAGATGTACAAGCTCACAACATGTCGCATTGCGACATGCTGTGGGCTTGTACACCTGCTATTTTCACTATTCCTCATACAACTAAGTTTATAGGGCTTAAGGGCTTTCTCTGTAGCTGCCCCATGACTCTGAAATAATCTCATATTATTAAATCCTGCTGCGACTGATAAATGTAAATCAAACCTAAAGACCCACCTTTTCTCTCTGGCTTTTAAGCTCATTCTGAGGTTTATGTTTAGTCACGGGCACTGAATGTATTTAATTTAAATCTGCTTTTAATACCCTTTTACAATGCTTGAATCAGCTGTTTAGTTTATCTTTACTTTTAAATATTGCTACCGTGTTTCTTAGATTTAATTCTACAGTCATTTTGTGTTTGACATCAGATTAGACTAATTTGATGGGTAGGGGTGCAGCAAAAGTAGTTAATAGCATCACAATCATTTGAACCGCTTTAACCATTATTTTATACTTTGGCTATTCAAAAATGGCAGAGCTACAAGCTCACAGTCCGTCACTTCTTGCCGCACTAGAGCTTGTAGATCTGCTATTTTTGAAGGCTTGAGTTACAACTGTACTCTGACTGCTTTTTTTCACAGTCTACAGCAAATCTCTCAGCCAAAAATAGCCGCAAGGCATGTTGAGCTTGTAGATCTTATATTTTTGGCGAATGTTCCCTCCGGATTAGGCATCCTGGGGTTCAAGTGGTTAATATTGGATAAACTCACAGATATTGTAAGGGCCCAGAAAAGAAACAATGCGCAAGAGATGGACAGGAATATATAGTCCATAGTCACCTGCCACAGATTTTAGTCCCTAGTAGTCTATTGTGATACACAAGCTCTTCTGGGGGTCCCTGGCACAACACATTTTCAGATGGGTCCGCGGCCAAATATTTATCAATTTAAGGGTCCTTGACTTGAAAAAGTTTGAGAACCACTGCAGTATACAGCGTACCAGCCGGCCCCCTCGCTATACGCCAACAACTAACCCACCACGGCCCACGGCCGGCGTCATGCACCCTAACGGCCCTCCCACTCCTCCCAGGACGGAGGAACAGGGCTTACTAAACCCCATCTGTACTTCCAGGCAGCAGCGCTGCCACAGTGTTTATAAGCCGACGGGAGCCCTGCTCATTGTTAACCCTGATTAAGTTGACGTGGCGTTCAGTTAGAGGGAACAGTGTGAAAACCCAACCGGGTGCCATGACCCAGTGGCCTGCCGCTGAACCAAGAGGGAATGGGGCAAACTTCAGGGGGGGAGGGGAGGGGGAGAGTGAGAACCACACAGAGAGAGAGAGAGAGAGAGAGTTGATGGCGCGATTCAGGGCAAGAGAGTGAGACAGTGGATGGTGAGTCAGAACAAGATGGAGAGAGTGAGAGAGAGACAGAGAGAAAGTGAGACAGAGAGAGGGAGACAGAGGATGGTGAGACAGAGAGAGAGTGAAACAGAGAGAGAGAGAGAGAGAGAGAGCGAGACAGTGGATGGTGGGAGAGAGTGAGACAGTGGATGGAGAGTCGGAGCAAGATGGAGAGAGCGAGCGAGAGAGTGAGTGAGACAGAGAGAGAAAGAGAGAGGGAGACAGGGCAATAGCGAGGGAGTGAGACAGTCAATGGTGTGTCAGGGCACAAGAGAGTGAGACAGTGAATCGTAAGAGAGAGCGAGACAGCGGATGTTGAGAGGGAGAGACAGATAGACAGTGGATGGTGAGTCAGGACAGATCGAGGACAATAGAAACAGCTGGAAGCTTATTCTACTAAAGATTAGACGGGAGGGGGGGGGGGGGCGGGGGACAAGCACACATATATTTTATTAATAAATGCCGTAGTCAGCTTTTATTGCAGCAAAACCAGAAGAATTGCCAGCCATGTTATATATTTCAACGGTAAAGCATAAATTGGTGTGACTTTCATAGCCGTGGTTATGAGATGCCGGGGAAGCGCTGTGCGAGGAGGAGGGAATCTGAACGTTAAAAAATTCAATAATACGTGATGTGGTGAGAGCCTGCATGGGTGAAACAGAGATGACACCATAGATCTTCTGCAGTGCAATATGAACTGGAGCGTGGGCTAAAGGCTGGAGCATAAGGAAATATATATGTAATACATCATATCTGCACACTCTTATCTGGTGAATGAGCATTTCTTTCATGTCTCGTCCCCTTTGGTAATTCACTTGGCATTGAGGTCTGTATGAAATAGAAATGTGTTGCATAACTTACTCAGTAGGCATTGCATTTCAACGGCCTTCATGCCGCCATGAACCACTTTCAACCTGTCGTCCTTATTTTGAGCATATCGTTGCTGTCGGGCAGAAACCTCTTATCTCCATATTCTACCTTTTTAATTTTTTTTGTAAATTAACGGCCTACTTGATCATACTACAGTGTCACACAAAAGCAGCAGATCTACAAGTTTGAAACATGGCACGAAGCGACGGGTTTTGAGCTTGTTGATCTGTTACTTTTGCTATTTTTTTTATTTGAATCCTGAAAAGTAACAGTTTGGAGACATGGACCACCTGGCAGAGACGATATGTAATTATAGGTGAATATTTAAAAAATAAATCAAATAGTTTAAAAACTAAGAATTAAAAGAAATATCAGATCTACAAGCTTGTAGATCAGCTATACAGATTGTACAGATTTTTTAAACATTCTAAGTATTCCTTATCCCTGTTAAAAAGAGAAAAACATTTGTAAGCTGGTTATAATATGTGTGTCATGAAACTAAAAACATTTAAATGAGATAAAACAGCTTCTTAAAATGAACACGATCAAATCGACATGATGACTTGAACTTCGTCTAATATTTAATGTCGAATTATTGCCAGTACATGCATGCTAGGCTACTGTCAGCTATGATCTCATCTTTATTTATTAAATGTCCTTTGGTGCGTCTGACTTCACCACAGAAGAGCCTGAAGTCACCACTGATCTTCAAGTCAAGTCAACGTTAAGTATGAAGCACATTTACAAACAACCAGATTTGACCAAAGCGCTGCACAGCATGCGAGTCAAATGAAATTCCTAAAATATAACAGACAATAACACAAAGAGCAAAAAAATATATGATACACAGAACAGTTTATGTATATATATGTATTTTTTTTTAAAGCATTTGAGTTTACAGCATATGAGTTTGAACCACATGAAATACAACAGACAGACCATGACATAAGATAAAAAGAAAAGAAAAAGAAAAAAGACATGCATGATATGTCGAACAATAATAAAAATGTAAAGAAAGATTCAAAGGCCAGCCGCAGCCACCAGGGAGAAAAGGCATGTTCTTAGTTTGGATGTAAACATATCCAGAGAAGGGTTAGACCTCCCAGGGAACGGCAGACTATTCCACAGCTTTTGGGAGTCAGGATAGCAACAGTTAAAGCACCGATCACCCTTCACCCTCACGATCACCCTTCAACTGGACTCATAGGGACAGAAAGAAGCATCTGGTCAGACGATGTAAGCAGTGGTAGAATGTACTCAGTACTGTACTTATTTGGAGGTACTTTTGAATTACTCGAGTATGTCTGTTTTTCAATGCTTTATACCCCTGCTCCACCACATCAAATACAAAGTATAGCCTACAAATATTATACTTTTTACTCTACTACAAGCATTTGACAGCTTTAGTTAATAGTTACTTTAGATTTAGATTATTAATACAAAACACACATTAATACCGTAAACCCTATTTTATACTTCGGCTATTCGAAAATAGCCGATGCAAACGACGATGCAAATTTGGAATGGTCTAGAAACATTTTAACAACTCAAATCTTGTGTAGGTCCCTGGGCAGAAAATATTTTCAGATGAGGGTCCACGGCCAAATTCGTATCAATTTAGCTGTCCTTGACATAATATTTTTTGAGAACCACTGCTCTAGATCAGGGACAGAGATCACGAAAATTGATATAATATATCAATATCGAGCCACATTATTGCTTGCACACAGGGACATTTTTGGTGACAACACACAAATATGAAAGGTTTAAGTCAGACCACATGGCAAAAGCTATTCCATCTTTGATGTCTTAATTTTGACATACTGTTGGGCCTAGTTGGCAGCACAACTTAGGATACCAGCCTGGCTGTCTGCTAACATGTGATTTGTTAGGTACAAAGTCTGCTTTTATGGGAAAGAATCCTGTAAAAAATTTAAAAAAATCCGAGACAGGGTGTCTGAGTGTGACTGAGGTGCAGTCTGCTGTAAACTACACATTCTGCTGTTTGCCTTTTTAAATTGGTCAGCATGCCTAAAGTTTAAGGGCTAAGCTATGAGAATTTATATAACCAGCCAAAGCTGCAATAACAGTCTTTCGCACATACAAGACCAAATAATGCAATACATTTGGAAACATATTTTTTCTAAAAGGCAAACATTCAGTAGGTTTTTGCGTAAAATAACCTTATAATAGAATACAATACAATACAATAGAATAACAAAGCATATCTTCCCTAATTAATTGCTATTAAATTGTATCCCTATTTAAAATCTTACAGAATTTAATGGTCAAAAGGGCCTTTCCCCTAGACAAATTAAAACAATGTTGGAGACGTTTGTTTCACTTTGAATTTGATAAATACTTTTACACGCTGAAAAAAAGAAGAAGTAAAGAAATCAGGTAAAAATGTGCTTATTATTTTTGTATTTGTAGTTATAATTAATGCATTTTATGCACAATTGATATGTCAAAACAAGTCATCTTAACATGAACAAAGAACAGCATATTATAGAGTTCTGACTGAAAATATGTTCTACTTGTTATCCAATAATTCTCTAAATCAGTGGTTCTCAAAGTGAGGTCCGGGAACCCCCAGGGGTCCTTGGGGGGGGGGGGGTTCCGGTGGGTCCCCAGCAAAAGTAGTTAATGTAGCATCACAATAATTTTAACCACTTTATCCATTTATATTGTTGGCTAGTCAAAAATAGCAGATGTACAAGCTCACAGAGCGTCACTTCGTGCCACGCTGCGAGTTTGTACGTATGGTTTTGATTTATTTTTTTTGAAAATTATCGAAAATTGTTTGGACATTATTAAATGTCCTTTTGAAAGTATTCAAAAGTACAAAATTACAAAGACCATTTTCTTGTTTAATATCAGTGCATTGCTGTGTAGACCGTTTCCTTAAAACTTTCCAGAAATCTTCTGAAAATATGAATAATGGTGAAAATAGCCGATATTCACCATATTTGAATTTGAGCTTATAGAGTGGATAATTCATAATGTACTTTGATTCTCTTCCTAGAAATGTAGTCAAAAGTACAATATTTTTCTTTGAAACGTAGTGGAGTACGTGGACACTGGAATGTATCCAAAAATACAAATACTCAAGTAAAAATATTTACTAGTGCACTATTCAAGTAAATGTACTTTGTTACTTGTCCACCGCTGCACACAGGGTAGGGCTTTAAAACGCTTTCCAAAAACAACGGACACCTTTGAACACGGCAAGGTGATAACATGCTGAACCCTGTACCGACCCGGCCCACCCCGGACTCCCCCGGCCCCTCCCTGTGTGTTGGCCCGCTACAGGCCCTTTCTCCTTTGACCTCATGATTAAGCTGCTTTTGGCATTACAAGTTCAGAAGCAGATTTGCCAACCTGGAGGGGCAAATCTGTCTTAATTGAACTACCCCTTCCCCCTCCCCCTTGTAACGCTTGGCTGCCTCCTCTATCTTTGCGCCACTCCGAAAGCTTTTATCATCCTGATGAGAAAATAATCCCACTATTTGATTCACTATGAAAAGAAAAAGAAGAAAAATACACCATGCCAAGCTCACTCCTCACTGAAAATGCCCTGAAGCCCAGAACGTGTTTCATAAGTACTGTAGACCCATTGGATTTAATATGAAAAGTATCCTGTAAGCAAAGGGAAAATGATGGGGGGAAAACATGTATTTGTGGACCACTCATCAATGGCCTATCTGTTACAAATGAACCATGCAGGCAATTTGAAGAGAGCAAGGAACTTATGCTGTAGTTTAGGCCTGTCGCAATTATTACATCATCGTCTAATCGCAATTATTTGAGATAATCGCAATTATTTTGCATAATCTTCATAATCGTCAACATTTAAAAAAGCAGAAATAGCAGATCTAGTTGTAAGCTTGTAGATCAGCTATTTCCGCTATATTTTTTTTAGAGTATAAAATTATTAAATGTCAGTCATTTCTTAATTAAATTAATTAAATACATACATTTAATTTAGATTCATATGTTCCAACGTTCAATGCCAAAAACTCAATTATCAATCGCAATTATTCGTATGACAATTAATCGTCAACTTAAATTAATCGTGACAGCCCTACACATTCACTGAGTGAAGGATAGACATACCTACACATGTTCCTGAGACCGGCGGTGACCACATGCAATGGTTTATTGGTGGGTCTTGGTAAGGGGCGGGGGTGAGGGGGGGCTGTAGAGAGGGGGGTGGGGGTGGGAGAGACAGGACGGGGGAGGAGGAGAAGGGAGGGAATGTGTGAGGTGGTAGAGGGTCAAAAGAGGAGGCGGGAGGAGGACTGAGTGGCCCGGGACAGAGAGAGAGAGAGAGGAGGAGGAGGGTGTCCCACACCAGGACATGCTATAGCATTAGGAAGCGGTGACCCGAGATTAAACTCTATGGACAGTAGCGGTGCGATTTTGATCGTCCAGCGTTACATTGTTCAATCGCTCATTAAATCCAATTAGGGAGGAGGCTGACAGAGTGGGCATGGTGTTAAACTCGCTTTATATATACCAACCAGTGTGATTCTTCAACCTGTGGGGCCGGGGCCCACTGGTGGGGCCGTGAGGATACTGCAAGTGGGCTCCCAAATAATTGTCAAAAACACTTAAGATATGAATGATAATATAACATTAATATAAAAATATATGTTAAACAACAATTCATGGTTTTCTTTAAAGCGTTGAGAAATGTGTTTTCACTGTTATGCTGATGAACAAGAGTTAAAGTAGCCTCTATACCACCGAACACAATCCATTGATTGATCATTAAAATAAACATGCTCTGAAAATGCCCACCCATCTGACCACTTGAGTGTCAGATATGGGTGGGCCACGAACACTTTAGATATATATGTTCAAGTGGGCCCTGATCCAGGAAAGGTTGAGAACCACTCCTTCATTCATGCTGAGTCACGCAGCCAGTGTTGTGCACCAGAAATAGCCGATCTACAAGCGCACAGCAGCACACTCACCTGAAGGACATGACATACGAGTATACAGATCGTCCATAGAGCTCTTTGAACAGCTCTGGTTGCCGGAAGGGAATTTCCCATTGATTTACTCCATACACATTTCAAAAATAATCCTTATAATGAAGAGTTTAATGCCTGGAATCAAGCCAACCAGTGACATGATGAATCATGACCATGAACCAATTAATTTTGTTCATAAAAAACCCAAAAGCCAAGTAGAGGTACAAGACTATGCAGCGTTGTACTGGAGGCGGGGCACGGTGGAACGTTTGGATAACAGTGGCTGATGAACTAAATGACAGAGGTTGAGGTGAGTCTGCAAGGTAAATACATATGACAACACTAAAGTATCCCCATTATGCAAGTAAATAGAATAAAATTCGATATATATTGTGGGTTAATAAATAGGCCTACATATTAAAGAGGTTCTTTCAATCGGTGATCGCTCTTGTGCGCAAAAATCCACAGTACACCACTGAGAGTACTATGAACATAATTTTAAGACTGAAGGAACTGCTCATCCCATACCAATGCTTCCAATCCAACAATCGTTGGATTGAAAGTTTGCTTTGCGCGCGCGCGTGTGTGTGTGTGTGTGTGTGTGTGTGTGTGTGTCTGAGGCAAGACAGGTGTGATGGCGTGACGCACTTGAAAATGCACTGTGACACCAGTGACAACGCAAAGGGTTGGCTCCCTGATGACCCCTACCATGCAAACAAACATTGTCATGCCAATTTATGTCTCATGATTAACAGTGCCACGACAAATCAGTCGAAATGACGCATGCAGGGTCACCACCGGTGCTGTGCCAAACAAATACCTCACCCTAAAGTACCACATCAAACCCTGGCCTAAACATGACCCCCATCTCAAACTTACCCCCCGCGCCAAAAAACAAACAAACAAACTAATGTTATTCATCTGTTTGCCCAGATGACTGTCTACTCTACACCTACCTTCACTGGCTACCTTCTGAACTTCAGGCTTTTAATGGTGTGTAATGATATTAATATTTCATCAAAGATTCAGTGCTGTCGCTTGATTCACAAGCAAAACCAGGACAAAGGATGGACATGGGAATGCTTATCTAGAATCTAAGCATTCCCACGTCCAGCTGAAGCAAAGCCCCCGAATCGGCATTTGAGTCAACAAACCGTTCAATTTACGGATCGCGATGTAACATTACCGAGCGGGGAGGTCATGCTCACAGACAACCTGACCAGTTGCCAACAGCTGCCGCCTGGGCTGGGATGGAGGAAAAACACACGGTTGGTGGCCAAAGATCAAATCGAGAGCTGGATTAAGAAACTCTGGTGGTTCTGGCAACATATTTTTGGCTAAATATGCTTCAGTTTACAAATGTGTGTACATAAGCACTTCCGCTGCTTTTATTGATTGACTACAATATTATTCATTAATTTCATTGATAAGATTTCATTTTCTAAGTAATAAATATTCATATATGGATGCTTTTATTTTAAGATATTCTTTATTTCCACTTTGAATTGCACTATAAATAAAGTGTGGGGTTGGCAAAGAAATTCCCCCATAAAATGGCGTTGTGGTATAACCCCTGATCCAGATCACCTACGTGCATTTTTAGAGCACGTTTATTTTAATAATCAATCAATCGACATGAGTTCCAGCTTGGATCAATGGAACTAGCGTAGTATACCTTAAACCTGCACTGTGTAACTTTACTCTTCTACCCCGGATTTGTACCCGCTTTCCTGCACAAGTGCTGACATTTTTTCTTTTTTACCATTGGGCTAATTGAGCCTGCCTGCTTGCTCAGGGGATTACCTTAATCGGTAGCACTTTGTATTAACATACTCTACCATATAGATTGGACAAAATTACATTTTATTCATTAAAAAACGTTACATAGTCCTGCTTTAAGTTCTTATTTATTGGTATCACGCAGAAAAGTCAGGTTTTAAAAAAATATGACATTTATTTATTTTTTACATTATTTTAATAATATTATGTTATATTATCATTAAAGTGTCTTAGTGTTTTTGCCAGTTATTTGGGGGCCCACTTGCAATATCCTCACGGCCCACCAGTGGGCCCCAGCCCACAGGTTGAGAATCACTGATCTCTAGATGACGGTCGGTGACGAATCCGAGTTCCTGTTTGTTTTGTTTTGTTTCCTTCTCCCTATATTGGACGTTGATTCTCGTTGATGTTTTTCCTCAAATAATCTGTGACTGATGAGTCAATTCTCTTTATTATGCTGTAATTTTTCCTCCATCCAATTTCAGAACAGCTGAAAGATTTTCTATTTACTTTATTTCAATGTTGTATTTTTAGCCTCATGCTTGGAGCCCGTTAAAGCAGTGGTTCCAAAACGTTTTAGCCGCAGACCCCAAAAGAGTAAGAGAGTTTGTAGATCTCCTATTTTCACTACTTCTTAAACGTTTTTTAATTATTTGACATTTATTTGTTTGTTTTTTAAATGTATTAAATTATCTTGAAACATTTAATGTTAGAATTTGTTTTACTTTTTGAAAGCTTTTGAATCTTTTGAATGATAATAAATAAATGTGTAGTAACCCCCCAAAAAAGAGAGATATTTACTCGTTAGCCATACAAATGGGACCATTAACCAAACATGGGTCCTGTTTGGGAAACACTGCATTAAAGAACCTTGACTTGAGAAGAATTATTAAAACGAATAGTTTATTGGCTTGAATAATCTTCAGCCAGCATAAACCGAGCAAAAAATAGGGTGTTGTTAACCACATCGTCTCTGTCGGGTGGAAACCTCATGTCCAAAACTGTTACTTTTCAGGATACAAATTCAAAAGTATCAAAGGTAGCATATCTACAAGCTCAAAACGCGTCGCTTCACGCCACGTTTCGAGTTTGTGGATCTGCTACTTTTGATGCTTTTGTGAGACGCTGAAGTTAGAATACGGAGATAAGAGGTTTCTGCCCGACAACAACGATATCCTATCCAGTGCAGTGATCTGTTTGTGGTGATTGACGGTACTACTTTGTGTGACCTTGTTTTAATGAGCAGCACAATCATGACACCTGCCGAGGTGTTGCTATTGAACGCGCCCCCACTCCTGTCGCCTTAGACTGCGCTACATCGTTGCTGTCGGACAGCAATCTCCTATGTCCATATTCTAACTTTTTGTGATTTTGCGTAAATTAATGCCATACTTGATCATACTACAGCGTCACACAAAAGCATCAAAAGTAGCAGATCCACAATCTCGATAAGCGGCGTGAAGCGACACGTTTTGAGCTTGTAGATCTGCTACTTTTGATATTTTTGAATTTGAATCCTGAAAAGTAACAGTTTTGGACATATGAGGTTTCCACCCAACAGAGACGATATATATGATGACTATCACACTCGACAACCGGTGCATAGGGTATAAGAAAGTCCTATTTAATATCCTTCTAGAATCTGCTAAATCGAGCAAAAACACTGTGTTTGTTACCTAGCATCTTTACTGCTTGAGACAGCTCTGCTTTCATATCAGTAATGCATATTTTATGTCCTTCTTTTAGCATTAAAAAATCATTTACACTTTCACAAGTTCATGGGGTCAAGAGTGGAGACATGAAGAACTCAAACATAATCTGTGGCGGTGGTGGAAATGCTCTAATTGTTTACTTAAGTAAAAGTGACAATATTTGCCTGGTAGATGTAGTGGAGTAGAAGTATAAAATGCTGAAAACTGGAAATGCTTGCATGAAGTAAAAGTACCTCAAACAGTACTTAAAGTGCTCGAGTAAATGCATAGTTACTTTCCACCACCGATCCGTGGTACAGCCCTAAGATGTACTGTATACTGTTAATTAAAAGTGCATGAACTTATCATATCTCTGATATCTTCAGTGCTTCTCGAAAATGCACTTCCGGGAAGATGAGAGACCGCATGCAGAGCTTTTAAGTATCTAAATAAATATTTGATGGTTGAACCGGGGCCAAATGTGGCAAGCAAATGGAGTGGAACTGTGCTAAAACACTAACTGAGGTCAAGTGCGCTCATAATTAAACTATCATACTCGGCGCAATGGAATTCAGAGTTTCCTGCTCGCAGCCATAGAGGAATGAATGCGTTATGAGTCATAAATATAGAATTGCTGTAGAACAGCTTGCTGGCAGCGTTCCAGTTATCCAGATTTGTGTATTTCATCTCGGCCCGGGGTAAAAAACGTTACTTTTCAGGTAATGGAACGAAAACTTTCAGAAATTGTGAAAATATAGCAGATCTACAAGGCCTGGCCGAGACACATGTGCTCTGAGGACCATACTTTTCTAGAGGGGGGGGGGAGCTTTATTCATTGAGTAATGTATCTAATGTGTGCTTTATAAGGAAAACATTCCATATCATGCGGCAGCATAAGTTCTGTTCCAGCACTAAGATAAGGATTGGATAAATAGTGGTCAAAGCACTGTCAGGGAGTGTTTGTACGTAATGTGTTTTTTTTTTTTTTATCTGAAACCACTCGTCAAAACTACAGAAGCTAAGCGACAGATCAGAAATCATGTACTGTAGTGTACATGTTTCATCTCACTTCACTGCTGCAGTGCTTCGGCACAAGTAATGCGTGCATGTCCAAAACCGCTACTTTTCAGAGAATGTGTTCCTGTGGATCCAATGTAGTTATTATTTAGTCACAATGCTCGTGTTAATACTTTTCATTGGTTCAATATTTATATAAACCACTGACAAACATAACCACTTTCACTTAGTTTTTTCTTCGAGAATAGCAGATCTACAAGCTCACGCCTCACAGCGTGACACATGGCGACTCGTTTGGAGCTTGTAGATTGGCTATTTTAGCTATGATGAAGTAGGGCATTTATTTTCGAGAGGAAAACATAATAATATTAGTAATATGGAGATAGAAGGTTTCTGGCCCGACAGAAACAGCTACTTGAACAACTGCTTACTGTTGTTCAAGTAGCAGCATTACGCTCTAGCTCATCCTATAATGCTTTCTGCATGGCCTCGCATGCCAACACCACTGTGCATCATTTACTCTCTTCAAAACACAGCAGCCGCGCATCCAATCTGCACAACTGTTGTTTGCCCAGGGCTTAACCACCACTGTAAAGGACCAATTCACCCCTTTTCAACCGTATCTTCATAATAATTGGTCCTCACTAATGTTCATTATAAGATGGCACCGTTTCTGTCTAAACTCGCTCTGAGGAGGGCTATAGGGTTGAAGTGGTTAATGTAAAAAAAGAAAAAAAGAAAAACATATACCATCACACAAAGATTTGGCGGCCCCCCTGTAGTAACTCTTGAGGACCCCCTAGGGGTCCCGGACCCTCTGTTGAAGACCCCTGTTGTACAGTATGAAAGGAAAATGACAGTAATGACATCTTTACTGCAAATCCAGATGTTCCCATTCTGACCAGTGACCCTGTATGTATGAGGCCATCTGTCTCCATCACTGTCTGATGAGGTGCTGGAAAATAGTTTGAGCGCCTACATCACTGGTTCTCAAAGTGGGGTCTGGGGACACCCAGGGGGTCCTTGAGGGTGTTCCTGCTAATATAGCCTCAAAATTATGTTTTACCCATGCACTTTAAAGGGATATTTCACTTGAAAACACATTTGGGTCATTTAGAAAATCTGCTCTGGCTGTTGTGTACACCCCGGACAGTTTTTAAGTTGAAGTTGCTTGATTCTATATTTAGATAGCCTATTTGATATTATTGTCTTATCAGACCCCTTCCTAAACAGCCTACCAGAGCAACTAAGGTTAACCAAATCATTAACACATTTTAAATCCCTCTTAAAAACCCATTTCTACAGAATGGCCTTTTTAACTCCTTGAGATAAATGTTGTTTATTATTGCTCTGTTCTATTGTAAATGTAATATATTACTGTTATTTCATTATTGCATTGTTGTTGTTGATTGCTGTTTTGATTGTTCAAGCACTTTGTAACTTTGTTTAAAAAAGTGCTATACAAATAACGTTTAATTATTATTATTATTATTATAAACCCATTGTAACTTCAAACTCCATTCTAACCATGTTAGATTCAGTGAAAACACCCGTCCTTGGTTCTAGTGACTGATGTTGTCCTTCTAACGCGTTTGTTTCAATGACTTTTTCATTCATTTCACTTCAGATGTCACGCCTCTAGTGGTTAGTAGGGCTAGTTGTTGGGTAAAATGGCCGCCAGAGGGGAAGTCACTGAGAGTTTGGGGGGTCAGCTAGGGTTTAAGGTTGGAAGAAGAAGTCGAACCGCACTTGGCTTCTAATGGAAGGAAAGGCTTGGCCTAGATCCACCAACGACAACGTGCTGATGTCACATCATCCCAGCCTCGGGCAGCCATGGGCGCAGGCAGGGTGTCCTTCAGGGTGAGTCACGTAAGGTCCCCACCAATCCCTGCCAACCCTGGACTGACCTTCTTTTCACCCCCCCCCTGTCACCATGCTTCCTTGATCTTCAGGCCGACCTTCATGCCTGAGTCTTCCTAGCCAGGCAGGCCGGTGGCAGATGTGACATTTGAAAAACTAAACGATGTGGAAGGTTGGGGGAGGGGCTAGAGGGGGGACCGGGGTCATCTCGGGTGAGCTTTTGCACAAACGAGCTTGATAATTTAACCACTCTATCCATATTTCATACGTTGGCTATTCAAAAACAGCAGATAATTTTACATTTATTAACACAAATCTTATCTTTTGGGGGGTCCCTGACACTTTTCAGATGGGTGTCTGCAGCCAAATACATACATACTGTATTAATTTGGGGTCAAACGTGTGTGGTATTTTGTGTAGCTGAATGTGTTTAACTTTGGTGTGGGAGTAAGTGGAAAGTGCAATAATATTTGTTTTGCCATTTCCGAGAAAAAATAAATCTGTGTAGGCCTATAGAACATGATTTTTTCTATACACATCTTCTCCGACAAGCTATATCAGTCTCCAGAGAAGTTAACAAGTTAACAAATGGTGAAAACAACCAATCTACAAATTCACAACACGTCCTCAAAGTGACGCTTTGCGAACTTGTAGATTGATTGGCTGTTTGCGCTATCTTTGAAATAGGGCTTAATAATGTGTTTTTGTAAGTTTGAGTTCACGGGGAGACACACCAAATTAATCTTTTGGGTCTCCAGATGAAAACGTTTGGGAACGAACTGTTCTGTTGCTCACACATTCAAGGTGCTTTAGGGCCATAGCGTGCGGGCAGGGGGTCAGCCGAGGTACGCTACCCCCCCCCCCTCCCCTCTCCACACACACACACACACACACACACACACACACACACACACACACACACACACACACACACACACACACACACACACACACACACACACACACACACACACACACACACACACACACAGAGCAGAGAGACCCATTTAAAACCAATCCTATCTGCAGATCCACTGTGGGCTAAACAAAGGATTGGGCCTCATTATAGGAAGGCAACGGTATCCCCAAAAAGCAGAGACCACATGTGAAGCCTACATGCCATGAGAGAGAGTGTGGCCCATTTCTTTCTCTTATCATTGCTGTCGAGCAGAAACCTCTTATCTCCATATTCTAACTTTTTGAGTTTTTTCGTAAAATTACTGCCCTATTTGATCATTCTACAGCGTCACACAAAAGCATCCAAAGTAGCAGATCCACAAGCTCGAGATGCGGCGCAAAGCGACGCATTTTGAGCTTGTAGATCTGCAACTTTTGCTATTTTTGAATTTGAATTCTGAAAAGTAACAATTTTGGACATATGAGGTTTCCACCTGACAGAGACGTTATGTTCTTTTGGTAACTTTAGTCTTTATTTAATACTTGTTTACATGTTTTTAATAGCTGTTTACATCCTTGACATCCATGTTAGTTGGATGTTATGTTATGTGTGTGTGTGTGTGTGTGTGTGTGTGTGTGTGTGTGTGTGTGTGTGTGTGTGTGTGTGTGTGTGTGTGTGTGTGTGTGTGTGTGTGTGTGTGTGTGTGTGTGTGTGTGTGTGTGTGTGTGTGCGTGCGCGTGCGTGCGCGTGTGTGTGTGTGTGTGTGTGTGTGTGTGTGTGTGCGTGTGTGTGTGTGTGTGTGTGTGTGTGTGTTTCATGAATGGGTAAAACAATGATAAATAATGGCTGACAATCAGGCATGTTCCATAGAGCAGAAGTAATCCCACGAAGCTGTGTGTGTGTGTGTGTGTGTGTGTGTGTGTGTGTGTGTGTGTGTGTGTGTGTGTGTGTGTGTGTGTGTGTGTGTGTGTGTGTGTGTGGGGGGGGGTGGCTGGATGAGGCACGGAGATGGAGAGGCAGAGATGCAAAAAAGCTTTTCTCTGGTGCTATTTCATCAGTATTTTTGACTACATTTCAGTCATTAATATGATGTGGCTATTTTGTAAAGCAACCTGCTCATTTTCTGATACTGTTGAAATGTTTTATTTTAGAGTAGGCCTATATCCTGTTCTGAATTAATCTACATTGATTATAAATAAGATAAGATAAGATAAGATGTTTATTTGTCATTGCATGATCAACATACAGCGAAATGTTGTTTAGTACATCCATAACAACAGCATCAGTAACAAAGAGATAAAAGGATAAATATAAAATATAAAACACTGCTCGAGCAATAAAACCCTTAGTCTTTTCAATAGGTCAGTTCAGTCCATAGTCACCTATCAAAATTCATAAGAAGGACATCCATAATGCATATAGTAGAAAGATAAATTAAGATAAGATAAAATATATAATATATAAAATAGACAATAACAACTCACACAATTGTTCATGTGTGTGTGCGTGTGCGTGCACGTGGTTGCGCGCGCGCATGCGAGTCCAGCAGCACTTTCACATATTTCTTTTTAGATATTCTAGTCCTATATAATCATCAATCAGTTCTTTGAAAGAAAGTTGCTATGATCAACATTGATATTAACATTTAGAAAACAATACCAGGCAGATGAATAAAAAATATATATAATTGTTCTTGAAAGCAAGATTATGAAATCATTACGAAATAATTTCCATAAATTATGAAGCTGTGCTGTGTGATATGTCATGACTGATTTGATGGGGCTTTGTGCTTTTCTCTTAATGAGAAACAAAATAAACTCTGCTCCACTTTAAAAAAGAGCATTATTTCTGTAAATAAGTTATATTGGGTTCAACAATAAGTGCTTTATATCATTCCACCCCAGAGAGGCCTGTGCTGCACCGTAATGCAGTAAATAATGTATCTGAATACATGTGGGAACATTCCAGAGGGAAATATCTGCATACCAGGGGGAATATTATCAGGTTAATGTTTGCTGAATAGTGAAATCATTCTTAACGCATGATTTAGAAGCCTATTCGTTGCAGGGCAAATAATAAGAGGTAATACTGTAGGATGTGTGAACATGGTACACATTTAAAAATCCAATTATTTAATAAACTAACAGAGTAAAAGTAGATTTCCAAACATCTTCGATATTCTTCTAATATAAAAAAAAATGCAGATGTACAAGCTTGCTGCGACCTTGTAGATCTGCTATTTTTGAATAGCCAACCTATAAATGGATAAAGTGGTTAAATTAATTATGATGCTATGTTAACTACTTTTACTTTTGTAACATAGTCAGAAGGACTTATTATGAATATTTCTTTTACTTATGAACGAACTCCGTACACCCTGAAATGTTCCTTTTACATGTTGAGCATACTTGTATTTAATGAATAAGATAATTTGAATTATTAAATATTTTAAAGAATTATCTCATAGTATTTCTATCTCATTTATTTTCTGTATGTTACATCAGATCAACAAACAGTACATTTATATCAACATGTTTTATGGAAGACTGCAGGTAAGAATTTTACAACTCTTTTTCTTTATCTGGTTAGAAACATTTTTTTATTTGGACAAGAACTGTGGTATTTTCCACAGAATCAAACACAATTTCATAATATGTGAATGTGACTTAATGATGACCAGGTTATGTGTAATAAACAAACTAATCAGTATCTCCTGTTTGATTGCTCTTTTCTATTTCTTCTTAACATTCAAGTCAAATGATAATTTTATAATTCAAACCCAACATATCAATATAATAATATTGGTAAAACATTTTTTTAAATAATTTAAGTGAAACTGCCTGCCCGAATCCCAATAACCATGTACAATGTAAATAATAATTTACATTGTCCCTATTTCCTTTTCACCCTTTTTGAACTTTTCTTTTGCAATATTTTTGTGGTTAAGTGGTTAAATGTGATCATGGATTTTTTTTTACCTATTGGCATATACCTTATAAGAGGAACACAATGGAAATTAAGCCTTGAGGTGTTATTGTGATTTTATCCTGTGATGAAGCAACTGTGACTGCATGTTGTGAAGTGCTAATGTGCTATTTTCTGTGCTATCATCACCAAACAAACTCAATAAATCAATCAATCATATGCACATTTATATTTATTGATACACAGTACATATTGTCTCTGTCGGGTGGAAACTTCATATGTCCAGAACTGTATACTTTTCAAGATAGAAATTCAAAAACAGCAAAAGTAGGAGATCTACAAGCTCAAAACGCATCGCTTCGCGCCACATTTCAAGCTTGTGGATCTGCTACTTTTGATACTTTTGTGTGACGCTGTAGTATGATCAAGTAGAATTAATTTACGAATAAACACAAAAAGTTAGAATATGGAGATAAGAGGTTTCCGCCCGACAGCAATGATATCTTATCTTATCTTATCTCATCTAACTTATATATTCACCAAAACAGCACAAAGAACATGTGACAACAAAACTGACAACTATATATATATATATATATATATATATATATATATATATATATATATATATATATATATATATACTGAACTGCATGTGACTTTACTCAGTGTAAATTAACCAGATGTTTTAGTTTTTTTCAAACCATACAAATGTAAAACACATGATGTACATCTAAATCAGATTGACAGCATTCTACAGCAGTATCTGATTTATATACAGCCTTTGCATCAGACTGGAGTTAAGTACATTTCATAAATGAAAGGCCCCTACTTTATCATACTACAAAAAACATCAAAAGTAGCAGATCAACAAGCTCGAAACGCGGCGGGAAGCGATGCGTTTTGAGCTTGTCGATCTGCTATTTTTGTTATTCTGGAAATTGAATCCTGAAACGTAACGGTTTTGGACATATGAGGTTTCCACTCGACAGAGACGTTATAGTAGCTAGAGCTGCCCCAGACAGCTATAAGCTGGCTGTTATGTCTTCTTACAACTATCCTCATTTTGAGCATAATTATCATTATAGGCAGAAATATTGTGCAAAAATGTTCAACAATGATATAAAAACTTTTTTCAAAAATGTGCATACATTTTCAAAAAAGAATTATACAGTAGCAAATAATAGCAGATCTACAAGTTCACAACACGTTGCAATTTTTGAAATGGGGCTTGAAGGAAAGCTTCTCTCATTTTCAACTGTATCTTGGTTTTGATTGATTGATTGAATACTGTATTGGTCATAAATGTAAACGGCACGTGGTTCAGTCAGACATTAAAGCTACAAGAATAACAGAAAAAAGTCCCGGGGACTTGTTTCCATTGTGGTCCTATGTATTAGCCGTGATTGGTCTTCACTGATGCTCATTAGCCTAAGATGGCACCATTTACATGTACTTGCTCTGCGTCTTAGAGGTGGCCTGTGGACAGTTCACAAACCTGCCTACCAATGACATCATCGGTAGTCATTTCAAACAAGTTTTCACACTTTTTTGTTTTGTTTTAATTGATGCAACATCAATGGCTTCTATTTTCTGCAAGCTAACTTTCCTGGAAGAGAAAGACTGTAGTTTCCATTAGCTTGGATTCCTCAAAGATGATGTCAGTGGGTGCCGTCTTATAATGAGCATTAGTGTTTCGAGGACCAATCATAATTCAGTGGTTCTCAACCTGTGGGCCGGAGCCCATTGGTGGACTGTGAGGATATTGCAAGTGGACGCCCAAATCATTTGCAAAACACACCTATGATTTCAATGATAATATAACATTAAAATTAAAAATTAAAAAAACGCATGTATAAACAATTTTCATGGTAAGTAAAATCAGGACCTTGTGGTATTTCAAAAACTCTTTAGGGAGGACTTAAAACTAGAAGAAGACCCAATCAATTGTGTGACTGTAGGCAACCCATTCCATGTGATAGCTGCAGAATACAAAAACTAGGCCTTTCCAATACTGCTTTGACTTTGCGTGGAACAAAATGTGTGGCGCTACCCCAGGTGGAGTATCTATGCACATCACAAATCCTTGAGAAGTATTGCTCAAATACTTGGGTGCCTTATTCATTACAATCCTGTGAACCATGCACATTTTCATGAACGACACTCTCTGTTTCACTCTAAGCCAACCAAGGCTACTAAAATGAGTTGGGAGGAGAGGAGTTCTGGGGTGGAGCTTGTGGATCAACCTAACTAGTTTATTTTGGGAGGTCTGCAATTTCGTCTTTAGAATCATAGGGATACCATTATAGTGATTATACCATGATGTGCATGCATAGTCAAAATGACACTGAATGAGTGCCCCTGCCAAAACCTTCATTGCACCTTTGTATAATATCGTTGTTGTCCGGCAGAAACCAGCTAACTCAATTTTTCCACTTTTGCATTTTTCCATAAATCAGTGCTATTGAACCAATGAAAAGTATTAAAAAGCGCTTCTGACAAAACCAGCTAACTCCATTGGATCCTCAAACTTTCTGCTAAACCAGCTAACTCCACCAAAGGGGGGTGGAGTTAGCTGTTCTTATCAATGATGAACAAAACCTCCTAACTCTTAGCTGGTTTCTACCAGACAGCAGAAGTATGTTGCTATTCTGGCTAAACATGTTACCCTTTGGTTGACCTTAGAGATAACTCTTAGAGCCATAGCTTCTCCAGATAATTTTTCTAAAATACAACCCAAGTACGTAATTTCATCTTATAATTTCAGTATCTCCCATCACTATTTTGAGGCCAGGGTACCTTTTTGATTTAACATTTGACCCAAACAGAATTGACTCTGTTTTCCCAAGACGCAGAGACAATTTGTTTTCATTGCTAAGTAATGTTTCAACCCTTATTTCTCCTTGTGAGAAGGAGTGCTGCGTCATCAGCAAACAGAAACAAATTGCAATCACAGCTGATTTCATATCATTAACATAAATAAAAAAAAGGAGTGGACCTAAAATGCTCCCTTGAGGGACCCCACATTTTAGTGGTAAAAGTGAGGACATGGTGCTATTTATGTCCAGCATTTGTTCTCCCTCTAGGTAAGACCTACAGAAGCACCATCAAAACCTAATGCCTTGAGCTTATAATATCTCATGGTGCACAGTGTTCCATTGATCCAAGCCGGGAACACAATCGATCGAGTGATTGATCATTGAAATAAACAATACTCTGAAAAATTCACTTTTTCAGATTTTCAAGCGTGTGATGCCCTGATCCAGAAAAGGTTGTGAGAACCACTGAATTACCATGAAGATAAAGGTTGAAATGAGTTGAAGTAGTGCTCCTTTAAGTGGTCAATGCTCCAGTGGCTCTCCATGCTTACGGGGGTCAGTGGTGTTATAATGGTCATGCTGCTGGCCAGCTGCCCAACGCCTCTGGGTCAGATATTTCCATCAATATATTCCATGTAGTGAAGTGACCTTTTAGACCGCTGGCGTTTGGCACACGACCCGGCCTTGCCCTCACGCTCCACTGACAACAACTCAGCTCTGCAAAGGTCATCATCCCATGACATCATCATCATCATCATCATACACTAATGCCATTCACAAGATTCACATCAGCCTCATTCTTAACCTTTTAACAATAATAAAAAAGAATGATTTATAAATACAGATGTCACATTCCTAAGTTTCAAAGGACCTGCCGTTGGCACTTCAGTAGAACATCAGTGGATTGTCCTACCATTGTCACGGAGAAGGGGGGGGACCCTTATTGCCAGGTGTGAATTGTCCTCTTTTCACACCTGACAAATCAGGCACGACAATGGTGAGGGTGAAGAGGTCAGAGGTCATGTCTGTATGTCCCTTTTTAGTTGTTGGGTTATTTGCTACAGTACATGTTGCACATGCGATAAATGTGTCGTCTGCGTTTTACCCATCCTGACTATGAGGCGCAGTGGGACAGTGTCTTTAATACACAGCACCCGGGGGACTGTTAGGGGTTAAAAGTGTCTTGCTCAGGGACACTTTGACGGGGCGTACCGGGACTCGGAGGTGAACCGGTGACCTTCCCATTCCCAGACAGCCTCTCCCACAGAGCTACAGGCCGCCATAACCATTTAAGCCCTATTTTTATGCTTTAAAAAATGTTCGAAAATAGTGAAAAAGATAACCATAATAATCACTTGTGAGATCTGCTTGTGGAGCTGCTGTTTTTGTTCATATCTGAAACTTTCTGAAACTATTTGAAACTTTTCGCATATCGTCTCTGTCGGGTGGAAACCTCATTGTGTCGAAAACTGTTACTTTTCAGGATTCAAATGATCAAAGTATCAAAAGTAGCAGATCTACAAGCTTGTAGATCTGCTACTTTTGATACTTTAATGTGTGACGCTGTAGTATGATCAAGTAGGCCGTTAATTTACGAAAAAAGAGACAGAAACGATATATAACGACATGCCCAAAGTAGGGACTCCAGGTTAAAAGTGGTTAAGCTTGGTTCAGCGGCATGTGGTCACGCGTGTGGCCAACTACACGTCCTAAAATAATAATTTCATTTTTCAAACTAACGCCCTACTTGATCATACTACAGCGTAAAGCGTGGCGTTTTGAGCTTGTAGATCTGCTGCTTTTGCAATAAAAAAAAAAATTTGTATCCTGAAAGGTAACAGGTTTGCACCCGACAGAGACTAAATGATAGTTTGTAGTGTGGCCTGCAGTGGCCAATGCCTTGTATCGGTCACTGCTAGCCCCCAGCAGGGCTAACCCGGCCAAGCAGCTTCACAGCCATATGCATTTTCCTGCCTGCCTGGGTTAGCTGTCCACTCATGTTGTTAATCGCTATTTAAACCAGGCTAATAGCCCTATAGACTATCCCTTATTGCCCTGAATATGCTAGCAGTGTCCCAGACGAGGAAAAGTAGCTCAACCTTCAATAGACAGCGAAGCACTCGGCTCATGCACCGTAGGCCTATCAATGCACATGCTTAAGCTTTATTATCACAAAATAAAAGAAGCTTAGCCAATAGCCATCAACGCAGACATAGTGAACTTTGAGTGACATGTGAGGGGGTCACCAAGGGGTTATTGCTTTGAAACTGATTATTTGCAAACTGATTGTGCTATAGGTTGCAGAGAAGAAGGGGTGCTGGCCTGCTATTGCATATGTACGCCACTAGGGGCCAGTACAATACCTGGTTATAGCCACTTCCACTATTTTACTGTAGGAACACTGTAAAGAATGAGAGACAGGCACACATGACCCTTTGATGAACTGTGAATTGTTTGAGAGCTCTTCTGGGCACATGTTGACTGATTAAATGCCAACCTTGCACCTGCAAGCAGGGAAGCAATGACATCGATGCCTTTCTAAACCTTTATTTACTCGGGCAAAAGTCGACTGAGCACAAAATGTGCTTTCGTGGTTGCATCCTGTAACTCAACCCCATTCAGTTGCACACATTCAAGACCGGGGATGTTCCCGCGATGTATATCCACACCACACAGTGTAGGCTGTTGTTTGGCCTTTGAGCAGCTCCACTGGAGCGAACGGTGGGGGTTAATTGCCTTGCTCAAGGGCACTTGGGTAGCGGTTGAGGGAGAGGAGAAAAAAGAGCTTTTCTCATTCACAATTTTCCCAGCCACTCCAGAGATCAACAGCCCCCCCTTTGTGTGGCTGTGAGGCTTTCTTTGTCCGTGTGTCTGTCTCTCCCTCTGTTTGTGTGAGTTTATTTACATGGTTCAAATGGACGATGTGTGGGCACACAGCTGGCGAGCATGGCACGTTACTTTGCGTCACCCGTTTCCACAACCTTGCTTTGCTTTTCAGCTTCCCTCACGCTCTCTGCATGGAACCCGTACACCCCAGAGCAGCGCTGCAAGACGGTGGGTCCACCAGCAAACGAAACCCAGTGAACATTTTCCTTACAGATTCAATTATGACTATTTAAGCCTTCGCTGCCAGATCTCCTCTCAAAACAATTCTCTCTCTCTCTCTCTCTCTCTCTCTCTTTCTCTCTCTCTCTC